>NC_091851.1:49129860-49870694 GCF_037783145.1 Equus przewalskii
TCCACTGTCCTTCCGTTTCAGTCTGGAGGACTCCCTTGAGTGTTTCTTAGGGCAGGTCTGTGAGCCACGAACTGCCTCGGCTTTGGTGGCATGGGAAGGTCCATTCCTCCTTCACTGTTGAAGGACGGTTTTGCCAGATGGGGAATTCTTGGCTGACGGTGTTTTTCTTTCAGGATTCTAAGTGTGCCGTCCCGCTGCCCTCTGGCCTCCCTAGTTCCTGGTGGGAAGTCGACGCTCATCTTTACTGAGGCTCCTTGTACGTGGAGAGTCACTTCTCTTCTGCTACTCCGCAGGCTCTCTCTGTATCTTGGGTTTCGACGGTGCAGCTGCAGTGTCCTAGTTTGCATCCCTTGAGTTTATACTACTTGAATATACCGATTCATGCCTTTCACCACATTTGGGAAGTTTTGCCATTATTTCTTCAAATATTCCTTTTGTCCTTTTCTCCTTCTCTTCTTCTTCTTCCTCATAATTTTTGTTGAAAACTGGTTGTTTAGAATATTATAACGTGGAAGTCAGATTCCGTCCCCTCCCCAGGGTTTGTTGTTGTTGCTTGTTGTTGACTGTAGCTGTTTATTTAGTGACTTTTCTAAACTATTTCATGCTCTTTGTTGTGTGGTCACTCAAGTCTCTGCTCCATTAGCTCGGTGGTCAGCTACTGGTTTGACAGAGGTTTCCTTAAACCCAAAGAACTGAAGAGGACACAAACACGCCCAGCCTGCAGATCGGCCCTGTGTGGGGTACCCCTTCAACACCTGGTGCGGCCACTTACGACTCTGCATTAGCCTTCACTTCCTGCTGGACAGACCCCAGAGCTCAGCCTGAGGTAAAGCCTCAGGGTCTTCTCCGGTCACTCCTGAGCCTGCGTCCAGCCCTGGACATGTGTGTGGCCTCCTAGGCCCCCCCAGTATTGGGGGGCTCTTTCTCAAGCCCTAATTCCTCTGTGTCTCCTTTCCCAAACCTCTTTCTTCCCAGGCTTTCCAATCTGTCTGCCATCCCTGCCCCACTGGCTGCAGCGAGGGGACCCCCTTCAACTGCTTGTGACAGATACCACCTGGAGGCCGCTCCAGCCCTAAGGAGGTTTCCAGATGGGGACAAGAAAGGCAAGCCCCTGAGCTGATCCCTCTGAAGCCACCAGACAGGTCACAACAACAACCATAATTCTTTTGGAACAAGGTGCATTTGCCCTCTGACAGCGGCAGCTGCACTGGGAGTGTTGGCCGTCACCCCACAGCCGCCCCAAGCCAGGAGCAGGGTGGCCGGTAGGAAGTTGAAACGCCGCACTCTTACTGAAGCCCCCCGGCTGTTGCAGAACTCTGACCAGGCTCCGGAGTTCTAACCAAGGTGATCTGACAACTGTTTGCTTCACTGTTGCATTAGCGGAGGAACGAGGTTCTGGAGTTCCACGCCACCACCTTCAACAGGGACGTCCCTGTTCCCTAAACTTTCATCCAGATCCCTCGACCAGACGGCAGGGTCCTGGGAGGAAGGCTCTGGAGCTCCGGATCTTCATCTCAGCCCCAGGGGCTTCCGAACAGGCTCCCCACGCCTGCAGGGCCCAAATGCTGCTCCTTGTCCCACCTCTGAAGTCTGGGGCCCAGCACTCAGCCCTGAGCCCCAGATCTTCACTAGGAGCCTCACCCGGTCCCACGGCATCACTACACCCTCTCCCGCACCTCTGCGTCCGGCCAGGACCTCACTCCTCGGCTTCAGGCCCCTGTCTGAGCCCACCCCCACCCTGGATTCACAGAGGGCACCTTGCACACCCCTGGGGACCTGGGCACACGGCTGGCCATGCCTCCCCCTGCTGCTGTCCAGAGCCCACGTTGGGGCCTCGAGTGAAGACATGCCTTCCCCTGGGCAGGGGCCTCATCTGGCAGGACCGTGTGCGAAGGCAGTGAGCGGGGTGCTGGCCCAGGCGCCTTGGCTCCCACAGGGATGCACACATCGGCCCTCAGATGCTTCCGGGGCAGGGAGGGTCTGGGCCCTCCTCCAGGGCTTCCCTGTCTGGCCTTTTCCTCTCTGGGAGCCAGGAATCACACCAGGTTGCGGACCACTTAGGAAGCAGCTATTCAGCTCTCCTGCTCCACCCTCGAACCCACGCAGCAGGACCGTGGGCTCACCATCAGCCTCCACAGGAGGGTCAAGACATGACCCTCTGACCAGCAATCCCACTGCAAAACACCGCCCCAGAACCACTCACCACACATGAACCGGGACTCCTGCAGCCCTGGGGACAAAGCAATGTCCTTCCACAGGGAAACCACGCAAGCCTCAACCTGAGCTGCTCCCGAGTCCCCACGGGGAAAGGGTCCAGGACACTCGTGGGAGAAGCTGGGTGGCTCTGCCGCCGTCCAGCGTAGCGAACATTTAAAGGACTAAAGCAGAGGTGCGACCGACCTCTGGGGTGGTGCGCAAGCTGCTGCTAAGGGTGACCTTCACAGAGGAGTGGCCGTGTGCTCGGGCCACGCTCTCCCCTGAGCCGTCCACCCTCTGAGCCACGGGGATGCGTGGTGACACATCGTCAGCGGTGGTGTGAGACTGGACAGTTCTCTTCCGCTTTGCACTCTTGCATTTAAGGAGCCGACTGAAGTTCTCACAGTGAAAGGTAAACACGTACAGATGTAAAAGCAGGCCACACCAGGGGCGAGACCCAGCATGGACAAAAGGAAGACGCGTGAGCGGCACAGCCGCATCCAGCCAGCAATAATCCCGGTCGGCTCCGAGGGCCTGGGGGTCCCAGGCTTCAGGAATGGCTGCAGGAACCTTGGGCCCCTCGGGCAGCCGGCCGCTGGGCCCGACCTTTGGGACAGCTCCGGAAGCAGTGCTGGTGCTGGAGGCCCGGACGGGCACCCACCTCAGTGGCATCTCTGAGCCCGGACCCCAACATGCAGGATGGCTGTGGCGGCACGCCCACCTCCCGGGAGCCGGAAGGGCAGGCTCGGGGGCACCCGCGGCAGCCAGGCAGCCAGGCCTGAGGCCCAGCTCCTCACTGCCTGTGCTGCACTGCCAACAGCCTCGGCGTCTAAAAGGGTTCTCAGCACACTGACTCCACGCCCCCACGCCCGACACGCTCCTGCAGAGGGACGAGGGCTGCGGTCCAGGCGTACACGGGGAGACGCCAGGCAGAGCTCTGCTAGGGACACGGTGGGACCAGGCCCCAAGTGGGGGCCGCCGGACTCACCTGGATCAGGCCCGCGGCTGGGTTCCGCCTCTTCTCAAAGTGCTTCTGCCGATGTTGCTCTTGGACCTTCAGGGCAAAGCCGGAGCCCAAGATGCCCTGCAAGTCATCGGGGTCAGAGGGCACCCGGGACCACAGCCCCAGCTCATCAGGGTCAGACCACGGCCCGGGGACCACGGCCCCCAGTTCACCAGGGTCAGACCACGTCCCAGGGACCACGGCCCCCAGTTCACCAGGGTCAGACCACGTCCCGGGGACCACGGCCCCCAGCTCATCAGGGTCAGACCACGGCCCGAGGACCACGGCCCCAGCTCATCAGGGTCAGACCACGGCCCGAGGACCACGGCCCCAGCTCATCAGGGTCAGACCACGGCCCGAGGACCACGGCCCCAGTTCATCAGGGTCAGACCATGGCCCGAGGACCACAGCCCCAGTTCATCAGGGTCAGACAACATTCTGGGGACCACAGCCCCCAGTTCACCAGGGTCAGACCACGTCCCGGGACCATGGCCCCCAGTTGACCAGGGTCAGACCACGTCCCGGGACCACGGCCCCTGCCCCCTCCTTGCCTTCCCACCTCCTCAGTCCCTAATCACCATGCGACAGGCTGGGGGAAAAACCAGGGTTTGGGGTAAAGGAAAGGACAGCTTGCAGAAGCGGGCAGTACTCACACTGAACACATCTGGGCCCAAAGATCACCCCTCCCCATGATCTGTCCACGTTGAAGCGAGTGCAGGGCCAGGACGAAGAGGCCACCTGGGAGAACAGCCTCTCTGCCACCACCCTGCCCTGCCCGCCGTGGGTGCATGACTAACAGAGCTCACATCACTTCTGCAGGAGACGGGCTCCTGGGTCCCTGGAGATCTGACAAGGGAGCCCTGTCACCACGCAGCATTTGCTCCTGGTCACAAGGGTCACAAGGACCCTACTGGCCAATCCATCAGTCTGGAGGGAGGTGACAGCAACCGACAGACGCCAGGTCAGAGGCCACAGCTCAGGCACTCTCGGCGTGCTCCAGTGGAGCCTTATGGAAGCAACCAGCTCCAGGCCAGAGCAGCCCGCCCGGCCTCAGGATTGTGTCTCCACGCACTCGAGCTGCCACCTCCGGCTCCTGGGGGCTGTGGACCCTGCAGGGCTTCCTGCTCCTGTCTCACATCCCTCTGAGTGGACCGGTGCCCCGGGAAGCCTGCCATCACTCAGGGAGCCCGAGATCCCGTCCCCACCAAAGGCCAGAGGGGCAGCAAGACTCACCGCAGGAAGAGCAAAGAAGGAGACACCAATGAGGGTGAACGTGGCCGCCAGGAGCCTCCCGTTCCAGGTCTGAGGGTACTTGTCCCCGTAGCCAATGGTGGTCAGGGTGATCTGCGGGACAGCGAGCCTGGTCACTCGGCCAGGCCTGGACGCTCCTCCTCAGCCCTCGGAGGGCTTACGCCAAGGGCCACCCGCACCTGTCAGGGCAGGCTGGACAGACACAGAGGCCACTTCCTCCCCCATGGGGTCCCGGCGAGGCCAGGGCAGCACTGCCATCCTTATTCCCTGTAACAACCAAACCAAAACTTCCCCCAATCTCTCCTTTTCTCCTACACGCCGGGGGGGTGGGGTCCTTTGAAGGCTCTGCTCCCATTTCCCATTCGGGAGGGCCAAGGAGGCCAGCAGGGCCACTTCACCCAGGACGGAGGCCACAGACTGACTCTGGGTCTGAGCTTGAGGCCGGCGAGACAGCCAGGAAGCTCAGAAAGAGCCTGGAGCCAGAGAGGGGACAGTGCCGAGAGGCACCACCAGGAACAGGGACGGGGCCCAGAGAAACGGGCCAGGGCCACGTGGGGGCCTTCAGAGGGTGACACGCGAGCAGAGGCCAGAAGAGGGGGAGGGGCCAGGCGGTCTTGAGGAGGTGACAGGAGGGGAGAGACGGGGAGGAAGGGGCCCCCAGGGGTGCGCGGGAGCGCGGGCTCCTCCTGCAACACGGAGGCCGGAGCACGCGAGCAGAGCAGCACCTGAATGGATGGGGCACTGGGTGATGAGAAGGGTGGCCGGCCCAGACGTGTCTGCAGGCAGCTCCCACAAGACCTGCCCACGGGGTCTGAATGCCTGCTGGGCGCAAGGGCATCTCACCGTCCACCCTGGCAGTCTGCTCCCCGGACTCTGGGAATCGTGCAGGGAGCCCACCTGAAGCCCACTGTGTAGTCTGAGGAAAGTCTGAATAAATTGGAATGTTCTGGAAAGGCTCCAGCAAGCTGGGCACAGGAAGCTTGGGGAAGGGCAGCCGGGAGCCAGGCGAGGCAGGAGAGATGCCCAGCCCTCACCGTTAAACCCCAGTCGACACTCCACCCCGTGCAGGATCATCTGTGCCACTGTTCCCAACACAACTAAACCTATTTAAGGACGTGAGACACTTAAGATCGCCGGTCCCTCCCCTGCCAGACGGTTGTGAGAAGGAGCAACAGGGGGGCCAGAGGGCGGTGGACCCATGATGACCGGGCCAGGGGCAGGGTCAGGGGCTCGGCAGGAGGGGTGGGACACGGGGGCACGGGCACTGTCCCCGCAGCCGAGTCCCTGTCCAGGGAGGAGCTGAGGGAAAGTCCACAGAGAGATGGACAGAGAGACTCCTCCCACCCAGCGGTCCCCACGCCGGCCCTGCTCTGTGCAAGGACCCCAGAGCTTGGCAGGGAGCAGAGGACTTTTGAAAAACTCCGTGTCCTCGGACAGATAGAAGAAATCGTATCCGTAAAACAAAGCGATCTTAAAAATGAAATTAAAATCAAAGACCAAGAAATAAGGTTGAGGAGTCTCTTGGGAGTTAGACAAAAAGATGAGAAAACTGAGAAAACCGAGAGGACAAATCCCAGGTCCATCCGTCTAATCAGAATCCCAGGTCATCCTGCACCGGGAGCCGCCCGCAGGAGGGAAGGAGGGAGGGGTGACCCGAGAAACAGCCGTCTTTAACTGTCGGAACTGGACGACCTGCGGCCGCAGACTCAAAGCCCCTCAGAGCACCCGGCAGCCGGGCAGGGAGCAGAGGCTGCTGCTGAGGCCACGTCCCGGGAGAGCACCGGGGCCGAGTGTCAGAGGGAACAGCCACACGCCGAGAGCCGCGCCGCCCTCAGGGCCCCACGTCCAGGAGGGCGTGGAATTGGAACAATGTCAGACCTGCAGGTCTCAAAAATTTCTCCCTCGGAAAGCCAGCAGTGTCCTCCTCCAAAAGGAGGGCTGATCCAAGAGACGGGAAGCTGGGGGCCGGCATTCGGGGGGCCGGCTTGAGAGGGAGGTGCGCGGGAGAACTCCCCCAGCGCTGGTGACGGCCCCCGGAGGACACACCGGAGCAGGCTTGCAGTGCAGAAGAGAGGGGGCTCCCGCAGGATGCTGTCCAACAACGATGAGACGGGGAGGGGCTAAATCTCATCCTATCCCAGTAGAAAGCAAATAATCCACGTCCAGAGTTTAAACCGAGAAATGCTGGTGTGAGTGTGCATTTGGCAACACTGAGGTAAACCACACAGAAAAGCCACAAGAGTCGCCATGTCTGCCCCGGAGGGCGGGAGGGGGCACAGCGGCATTTTCATGTAACATTTAGGTACCATTCACGTGCTTAAATATGTGCAAGTGTTACTTTGATAAAATGCCTAAATAAAAAGTTAAATTCAATTTTAAAGATGCTGCAGCCCATGAAAAGTCTGGGGCGGGCCGGCCGCCTCACCAGCAGGGGCCCCGACTGTCTGGACCACAGGGCAGGCACCGCGGGCTCCAGTGCACCGCACTCTGTGCCCCCAGCCTCAGCCCCACCCCCGCCGTGCCCCAGGCTCCTGGGTGCCCTGCTTCCCGCGTGGTCGGACGGAAGGACACGGATTCTGGGCCTCCCCGCAATTAGTAAAATAATTACGAATAAATTGCATTCTGGCTCAAGTGCCGGGAAAAGCTACGCACTCCTTTCCCAGCAACTGGATTCGCACGCAGTATCTGCCCACAGCCACACGGCCAGCATTTGCAGAGGCAGGTCTGGGGCCCCATGAGACAATGGACTCTGCCCTCCCAGACCCACACGACCTCCACACGACCTCCACGCGACCCCGGGCCAAGTGCCTGCCAGGCTGAGCACTGGCCCCCAGCAAGAGGGGTGCTCCAGCCACCCACGGCATCCATGGAAAAGGGCAAAGAAGAGCTGGGCCAAGGCGCCTTCTGCCAGGCAGGAGCACGCTCCCCAGCCAGCCACCCCACACGGAGCAGGGGGGCCCATCAGAGGGTGGCCCGGCAGGATTTCTCAGAAAAGGCCTCCTGCCCTGGGTGAGAGGAGAGGGGCCCTTAGGGGGCCAGGTGAGCACGGGCCACCAAAGGAGGGCTCCAGACCTACCTTGGGTGGGGGCAGCCAGGAAGGAAAGCCCGGGGAAGCCAGGGGGTCCAGTCTCCCTTTTCAAAACTCTCCTGTCCCTCAGTGTGACGGGCAGGACTGCCCCCCTCCCCTCCAGCACAGGTGTCACACACACATGGTCAACGGGAAAGAAGATGGCTGGCCATGGTAGGGTGCAGGCTCCCTGGGGGCCTGGCTTCTCTGTTCCCAAACACAGGCCAGCACATCCCCCGCCACCATCCGGCCTGGACCACCACCTCCACACGGCACCGTGGTCATGAGCGGCCAGCAGGCGGCCCCAGAGAGAGCCGTTGAGTCTACTATTCAGGCTCTGAGGCTCAGGGGGCACGTCCTGGGGCAGGAGGAAGGCCCCCGAGGAAGGCCACAGCAGGCAAGCATATCCTCAGTGAAGGACAACGACCCCAGTGGCAGGGACTCACCAGGCCCCACCAGAGAGCATCGGCGTAGGTGTCAAAGTGGTCATTCTCGCCCTTCTCCGCCAAGTACACCAGGAACGAGGCCAGGATGAGGCAGAGGAAGCCGATGTACCAGGCGGTGACCAGCTCCTGGAAGGGAAGGCCACGTCACGGCCGCCTGGCCAGCATCCAGCCCACTCTGCCGCAGGAGGACCGAGGGCCCTGCTGCCCAAGGAGGCCTGCCCCCAGGTCCAGGACACCCCTCCTGAGTGCACAGAGCCCCGGCAGCCCAGGCCAGCAGCTGCCCACTGTGCAGCCCGAGCTCAAGCTCGGGGCAGGCGGGCGGCGGGCGGTAGGCAGCAGGGGGCGGGGCAGGGCAGGTGGTCTCGAGCCCGGCCCTGGGTGGTCCCCGCACCTGTGCACCTCACACTTGGGAGGACGGTGGCTGAGGATGGCCAGCACGCCCCATCTGCTCAGGTTTGGGAGAGTCCCCAGGCAGCCCTCAGGCCCAAGAATCTTGGGACTTGAGTCCCTACCTTGACCTCCCTGAGGCTGGGGGAGACCCCCGGACTGGATGCCTTCCTTCGGGGGCAGCACCTCAGCACCTCAGAGGACCAACACTTGCCCCATCCTGCCAACCAAGCCCCGGCCTCAGGGCTCAGACAGGAAGGACAGTGGGGGGGGCGCCATTTGGGCCAATAAACCCACCCACGAGAGGGGTGGCCTCACGGTACAGCCTGGCAGGGTGGGGTCTGGACCTCGTGGCGGGGGGGGGTCCCTGGAATATGGGGAGGGGCTCAGGACGGGATGCAGGACTGCAGCCTCTCCCATGGTCAGCGGCCACCTCAAGCCGTAGCCCAAGCGGGCAGGTGACTCGGGGCGTATTGATCTGAGCACGCCCACCGACCACAGAGCGAGCCAGCTCCGGGGCGGGGGAGCAACAAGGACTGGGCCACGCAGAAAAGCTGTTCTGAAAAGAGACGAGGCCGTCACATCATGGAGAGATGCCCAGAAGGAAGGGGGAGCTGGCTCCTGTCGGACCAGCCCTCCTGGGCTGCGTCCAGCCGGCCCGTCGCCCCTTCACCCCAGCGCTGGGCCTCAGGCCGTCCCCCGCCAGCTCACCTTGCTGTGGGCGTAGACCACGGAGCCCAGGAGCTTCCAGGTGCCGCCGCGCCGGTCCATGCGGATCATTCTCAGGATCTGCAGGAAGCGCAGGCTGCGGAGCGCCGACGTGGCGAAGACGTTGCCCTGGGAGCCGGCAGCCAGCACGGCGATGGAGGCGATGAGCACCATGATGTCTGCGGGACACAGCGGAGCTCGAGGCGGGGCCGGCCCCTCCGCGCCTCCATCTCTGGCTGCAGACGGGGGTGGGGGGCCCCCTGACCAGGGTTCCGGGAGGATGGATGGGTGGGCAGTGTGTGTGGCGCACCCGGCGTGGGGACAGACACTACTGTCACTCAGCCCTGCTCTGGGCGCAGGCTCCATTCAGCTTGTGTTCCCCACGGGCTCTGAGGCCAAGTGGACAGGTGGGAGGAAACTTCCCGAAAGAGTGGGTCCTGTGATCTCGCCCGGCCTCCCGGGCCAAAACGGATGCCTGCTCCTTCCCAGGGCCTGTGTCCATCGCGGCACGCCCCTCCGGCCCCCCCCACACACACACCCCCCGAGCCTCACCGATCACACAGAAGGGCTTCCGGGCAAACTTGAGCCGCCCCCTCCAGCCGCGGTACCGGCAGCAGCAGCCCGCGGCCCAAATCCTAACGAAGTACTCGACGCCAAACACCACGATGGTCACGATTTCCTGCAGGGGAGGCCTGCATCTGAGCCAGCGCCCAGCCGGGGCAGGAGTGGGGACTGGCCCGGTGTTGGTGTGGGGGTCCCATCCCGTCCTATGTGAGCTAGTGTTCGTGTGGGGATCCCATCCCGTCCTGTGTGAGTTGGTGTTGGTGTGGGGATCCCGACCTGTCCCATGTGAGCTGGTGTTGGTGTGGGGGTCCCGACCTGTCCCATGTGAGCTGGTGTTGGTGTGGGGGTCCCGACCTGTCCCATGTGAGCTGGTGTTGGTGTGGGGGTCCCGACCTGTCCCATGTGAGCTGGTGTTGGTGTGGGGGTCCCATACTGTCCTGTGTGACCTGGTGTTGGTGTGGGGGTCCCGTCCTGTGTGAGCTGGTGTTGGTGTGGGGGTCCCGACCTGTCCCGTGTGAGCTGGTGTTGGTGTGGGGGTCCCATCCTGTCCCGTGTGAGCTGGTGTTGGTGTGGGGGGTCCCATACTGTCCTGTGTGAGCTGGTGTTGGTGTGGGGGGTCCCATCCTGTCCTGTGTGAGCTGGTGCTGGTGTGGTGGGCACAGAAGGCAGAGCTGAGGGAGGATCCCAGGTAACTACAAGGAGGTGTGGGCTCCCCCAGGCCTGGGGCAGCCTCAGGACAGAGGTCAGGGTGGGCGAGGGGTGGGGCTCCCCAGGGGTACATTCTGGATTCGGGATCAGCCTCCTGGAGGGGCCACCCCTCCATTACCAACAGCAATACAGAAATTGCGCTGTGGTTGCCATGGCGCCCGCCTCTGCCACCACGGGGTTGCTGAGCTTCACAACCCTCGCCTGGCGCCCACATCTGCCGGGGACACCCCACACCTCCCCTCGGGCTCTAGAGAGAATGGGAGGTGGGAACAGGCATAGGGCATGGGGGCTGGGCCGCCAGGTGCTGTAACAACATGGGGGGGGGCCAGGCCCAGTGAGGGTGTTGGGGGAGGGGCACGTGGGGGCTGAGGATGCTGAACCGCCAGCAACGTCAGAAGGTGAGGCCGGAAGGGGCACCAGGCTAGAGCCGGACGATCAGGGCTGGTGGGTGCAAGGAGGAAGGGGGGGTCCCTGTGGGGGGCAGCCTGGCTCACAGGGGGCTGGGGCTGGGAGGGGGGCCAGGGGGCCATCCACCACATCCACCGCCTCCCCACCCCACCAGTGCACAGCGCTCACCAGGATGTAGAGCGCGCCCTCCGAGCTCTTCTCGTACTCTTTGATGGTGGAGAACACGGACAGCACGAGGCAGGAGAAGACCAGCAGGAACCTGGAGGACAGAGGAGAAGATGCAGGACACTGGGAGCCGGGCCCAGGGCTGCGTCTGCGGAAGCAGAGCCTCATGCCCTCCACCAGGGCAGAGCAGAGGGCACAGGCCGGCAGCCGCCCCCCAGGGCTCTGCGTGACGCCTGGGGCCGCCCAATGCCCTCCAGGACACCCACCCCCAATCTCGCCTGCCAGGCTCGTGCTTTGAGGAAGTGCCCCAAACTCTCAGAGTAAAGACGGTGCAGAGCCAGCCTCCTGGACGCTGCGAGAACAAGAAATGAGCCAACTCCAGGGAAGGTGACCAATGGACATTCTCTCCTTCTAGGTACAGAGGCAGAAACCTTCCCCTCTCCCACTCAGCATCGGCCCAGCACCTCACCCCCCGGACCTGCGTCTGCTGGCCACACTGTGCAGCTGCCCAGAGGGCCCCAGCAGTGCCCAGCTAATGGTAACTGGGAGCCACTGTGCAGCCAGCGTGGACGCTAAGGCCCCATCCGACCCACCAGCCAGAGGGTCGGGCCAAGGCAAACATGGTGGGGGTGGGGTCTCCAGAAGCAGAGCCCCTGATGGCTGAGGACAGGGGTCCGGGGCTCCTGAGAAGCATAAAGCACGTGGTGTGAGGAAGCTGGATGGGGCCCCACACCACGCCCCTCCTGTGTGTCATCACCGCCCTGGACACCCCATCGCCCCAGCTCCACCAGCCCCAGGAGTCGAGACCACCAGCCTCCCCATTGAGGGGGCTGAGACACATCAGGGCCAACGCTGCGTGGTCCGACCGGAGCCCGGCCTGTGCTGCAGCACAGGAGCCCAGGCTGCACCTAGAGCACCTGGCACCAGGGACTCCGAGCCTCGGCCGGACCCAGGGCAAGTCCAGCTGCCCGGCCCCATACACGCCGAAGAGGCCCAGAAACACGGCCACAAACACCCAGACCCTCCCCACGGGTGACCCGGCCCCTCCCAGGAGCGAGGCCCGTCTCCCAAGCTGCTCCCAGCTCCTGAGCAGAGGTGCTGACGGCAGATACAAAGGCGCACAGTGCCTGCTGGCACAGACAAAGTGCACGCACAGAAACGGTCACATTTCAAAACCACAATTAATTTCCTTTGCTCATTAGCCAATTTATTCAATTAACTGAGCCCTGGGGAAAAAAAAAGTCCAGATATCTCATATGCCTTGTATTCATAATTCCCTCCTGGGGTATTTTCTCCTGACTCAGTGGGGAAGAGCGTCTGCACACAGTGGGTCTGCAGGGACGGAGCTCCCGGAGACTCCAGGGTTGCGGGCAGGACCCTAGGGGCTTGGGCTGTGGGAGAGACTGAAACCATCACCCATCGCAGGGGGCACCCAGACCCAGCTTGGCTCAGCGGGTGATGCAGGGAGCCCAGGGGAGACACAGAATCCAGTGGGCTCCCCTGAGGAGGTGTCCACAGGGACCAGTCCTGCAAGGTGAAGAGCAGTTGGCAAGACAGCGGACAAGACAGGAGAAGGCAGAGCAAGTCGGGTGGCCCAGAGGGAGAGAGGATGGCTCGTCCCAGGACTGTAGAGGGCAAGTCTGAGCCGACCAGAGAACGGGTCATCCTCACGTTAGGGAGACTCTGAGTGCGCTGCACCCACGAAGGCCAGCTCCTCATGCAGTTTAAAAACTTCCTCTAAAGTAAAAAAGAGAAGGCCCAGGTCCCAAGGTGACCACCTCTAGCCCTGCTTCCTGAGGGCAGCTCTGCCCGGCATCTCGGAACATTCCGGAATGGCCTGGCCATGCTGTACGGATGTGCAGCCCTTCCCAGCAGGCAGCGACTGGACATCCATCCATGCCAGCAATTCAGGAGGAGACAAACCCACAGCCGGCCCCTGGGAACGTTCCCGCTCAGCGGGCAGAGGGGAGCAGACTCAAAGAAGCTGCCCTGGGTGCCAACCCTCCCCAGCAGCCTCACCTCAGAAAGTGCCAGCAACCGCGCCACGCTTGTTTTTGAAGTTTTGGGAAGAGAAGGCCACAGATGGCACCGGGAAGTGGGGGCGCAGGGGGGCAACAGGCCGGACACTGGAAAAGAGGCTCAGCACAGCCCCCAGGCAAGGAGGAAGACGAATGAGAGAGGGGTCACCGCGCGTGGCTCCCTGTCACGACCAGCGCAAGGACAGACTCACAGGTGAGAGGGCACCCACACGCCAGCCACACATACTCCAGGCCCAGGGACGGTGCCTGACACAGCAGGAGAGAGATGCCCCCAGACTGTGGCTAATTCCCTCCATGCCTCGGCCACTCCAACAGCTGGACACCAGAGCAGACACATCCACTCCTGGCCACTTCCTGTCTGCGGGCACCTCGGTGACCTGCGACCACCCTGCCCAGTGCACAGTGGCATCCCGGCCCCCCAAGACATCCGATGCTCATGTCCATCTCAGAGATGGGGAAACTGAGGCTCGGCAAGGCTGGTAGGGGCTCTGCTCTGGCCTCACAGCATCCTTGGCAACGGAGGACACTTCACTGGGGCCCAGACCCAGGGAGCCAGGGCAGGGGGCTAGCTCAGACCTGAGGTGCCACCCTCCCCCAGGACGACAGGGGATAATCCCCTGCAGCCCCACAGCCCATGGCGGGGTCACCGGCTACACTCATGCCGGGACCCTGGGCAGACCTGGAGCTTCCTGCAGTCGCTCGAGCACGTGAGTGTGGCAGGGGCTCCCACCTTCCTTCCTGCAGGCCTTCGTGCCTCAGTGGTCCCCAGCATCCTAGCTTCTGTCTCCTGAACAGACTCGGGTGCTGACAGCTGTGAACTAGAAGAAACCTCTCCTCCCCTTCGGGAGAGGCACTGGGGACATGTGCGTGGGGACCACCAGAGCACCACCGTGGGCCCTGTGCGGCGCCCTGAGCACTTAGAGTGCTGACTCCCCCAGGGCCCAAGGATGCGGGTGGCTCGTGAGGAGAAACTCAGCCTGGAAATCGTTGCTCCACTCGCCCGGGTCGGCTGGGTCTGCTTCCTCCCGAGAGGGGACACCTGAGGAGCTCCACCCGCCCCACAGGCCAGAGCCCTGTCCCTCAGCTGAAAGCCTCGGCTGAACGCCCAGCACCACCCCCGCCATGTCTCTCCAACACCAGGCCAAGGTCCCGGGGCCCTGAGGGCTGCTCTGGTGCCCCGCAGCCTGGGCACCATCCAGGCTGCAAGGAAAGAAAGGAGGAACGATGAAGGCACCTCTGCTGGAGGGGGTGGTTTTCCTGCAGCCCAGGGCTGATTATGATAATGAATTCAGCATCACACGCTTCCCCCGGTTACCAAGGAGATAAGATGCACCTCCAGCAGCTGGTCCCCAGCCCCAGATTCCAGGGCCAGGATGGGCTGAGGGGAAGGGACCTCAGCCAGCGTTCACCTGAACGTGGGGAAACAGGCCACCTGGAGAGTGAGCACCAGCCAGAACCACCCACGCCCCCAGCAGACACCAGGCTCCGAGCCTACCAGAGCACCCAGCTCACAAGTGTCCTTAGGGGGGTTGACCCCTCACACCAGGACCCACAGCAAACAGAGCGTCTTCAGCCAGCAGCAGGAGAGACAACAGCCAGATGTCAGGAGGGACTTCCGAGCCGCAGCTTGAGCTCCAAGCAGAAGCAGGACCCCTCTTTTGAAACAGGCAGAGGCACAGGAGGCTCTCAAGGGGACTCTGATGTACAGAGAGACAGGGCAGGGAGGGGGCCCAGGGCAGGCGGGAGGCGATGGGAGGGACCGAGGGTGGTGGAGGCACAGGCACTGGCCAGAGGAGCTCCCACTCAAGGGGTGACGACACCCCTCACGGTGGGCAGCCCACAGCCACACGGCGGGTCCCGGGATGCACGCGTGCCCCTGCAGGTGTGTGCATGGGTGTGCACCTGCCTGCTCCCCGCTCTTTGGAAGGGTGTTCCCACCTCCAAGGAGGGGCCCCTCTGCTTCGTCTCTCCCCCCGCACCCCTCCGCCATCTGACTGCAGGAATATTTCTTTTCTGGAGAAACATCGATGACGCTGCCGCCTCGTTCCCCACTTGTCTTTGCTGGTGGGGGGCTACAGGGAGGGCTCCAGGGCACAGGCGGGGACAGAGCCCCACGCAGTCGATCAAGGCCCAGACTCCCTCGCTGCCTCCGAAGGCTGACTCAGGAGATGCCTGGGTTATTAATCCCGTTTTGCATATTTAATGAAATGAACATTGAACAAGCGAATGGCGGGGGCGGGGAAGACAAGTCGTGCCCTCAGCGCCTCGCGTGCTCAGCCCCAGCCCCGCGGCTGCTCTCAGGGAGAGCAGGGAGGCGGGGGGAGCGTGTCTACCACGTGCCAGGTCCCCGACGACCCTCAAGGCAGGAAGATGCTCTCGCCCACTGTACAGATGGGAAGGCGGAGGCCCTGGCTGAGCACCCCCTTCCACGGAGGGGTCCCGGGCATCCCCCGCAGAAACCCCCTCTCCCGAGAGTAACATCCCTTGCAATAAGCCTGGGCCTCCCTGGGGGCCAGGGGGACCTGGGGGAGCCCAGCGGGGCCAGGGGTGGGTGAGCAGTCAGCGTGAGGCCAAAGCAGGTCCCTCTGGTCCAGACCCGCGCCAGGGCTCCCCCGGGAACCACCCACCCGCCTCGTCCATTAGGACTGCGCTGGCACTGCAGCCTGGAATTTAATTTCTCCCCTAATAAACTGCTCTGCCTCCAGCACCCACTGCCACTTCCAATGTCTGGGTGCGACGGAAAGGCCGGGCAGCTGACGGCGGCTCCAGGCGCAAACCAGACGTGAGAAATCCCTGCACCATCTGCCAGGGGCCAAGGGGGCAGGAGGAGGCTGCCCCCGTGGGACGGCTGCTCGCAGATCCCTCTCCTGAAGCCGAGCGGCCCACCCCCAGCGCCCCCTCGTCAGCCGGGCCCCTGGCTGAGCCCGCGCATCGGAGAATGACAGGTGCTCGGCAGCACCCCCTGAGGCGAGGGCCACAGGGTGAGGGCACTCAGGATGCACCTCGACAGCAAGTGCTCAGTGAAGGCCACAGCTCAGGCTGCCCCAGACCCCCAGAAGGCCCAGCTCCTGACTCGGCATTCGAGGCCTCCACAAACAGCCTTGGCCTGGACCCCACTCTGGCCACCTCCACCAGCTGACCCTGATGGCCACTCCACACCCACAGCCTTTTCACACCAACCCCACCCGGTCCAGCCCACCCTCTCCCAACACCCAGGGCAGATGGTGCTCTCAGGGGACTCCTCAATGCCCCCCGCTGGCCAGTGACCCTGGGGTGGCCAGTGTCCCTCCGAAGCCTTGGCCCTGGGCTCTCTTCAGGGCAGGGGGGATGTAGACATCAAGGGTCCTACTGTCCCTGGCCGTCGCTCCCTAACAATTCACCCATCAGAAGGCCCAGGGTCACAGGGACCCCCAGCTCCCGCTTTGCCTGCTGCAAACCTCAGCCCCCCAGAAAGAGCAGTCATCCGAGGTGATGCTCCGGGAGCTGCGGGCTGTGGGGAGGAGCTGTCCCCACGGGATCGAGGCTGGCAGGACTCCAGGCCTTGGCAGGAAACCTGCTGGCTCAGCACATGAGAAAGCCGTTTCCCCAGACGCCGCCCACTCGATCCGGGAGACGTGGCTCTCCACGTCACCTGTCCCCAAACGGACCCCAGCACAGGACCTGGGTGCCCTACTCCAGCCACATCCCAGGGCAGCACCTGTGACACCTGTCCCTACCACGCCCACACCGGGCGCCACCTCTGCCCTCCTGGGTGTCCTCCGCCTCCTACCCACATCTTTCACACAGACGACGGCAACCGCCCAGGCTCAAGGCCCCCGCAAGGCGATCCTCCTGGGTGTCCTTCTCTCTGCTAAGACTTGATCTCAGCTCTTCCATCCCAGGTGCCCCGACTGTGCTCCACTCCAGCCACCTCTGACCGCCTCACCACAATGACCACAGGGAGAGCACCCACTCCCCTCCTGCCTGTTCTCAGCCTCCCCAAGCCAGCTCTCTGCCCCAGGGCCTTGACACAGCCTCCTCTTGCTGCCTGGAAGTCTCCTTTCCCGCATGTCCATCTCAGGGCCACCGCCTCCTTGTCCTCCAGGTTTCATTTTCAATGTCACCTTCTCTGAGAGTCTGCCTGGCCCCAACTCCCTCCAGTTTACTCTGCTGGGGCTCCTGTTCCTCCCAGGGCTGGGGTCCTCTGAGCAGGGCCCACTCGCTCTCCTTGCCCACTCTGTTCACCTGGCCCCCCAAGTACACAGCCAGAACCCGCAAACGGGGTGGCCCACGTGTCCTGATGGGTGATGATCAAGACTGCCCTCACTGAGGTCTGATCCAGCTCCAGAGCAAGACTCGACAGCACAGCCTGCCCTGCTTCCAAACACTGCCAGATGGGCCAGAGCAAGGGGTCAAGAAGGGGCCCTGGACAGGAGACCTGTGTCCTGGGGGGACCCAGAGGGCATCCAGAGGCACAACGTGGGTCCTGAGAGCAGGAGGAGCATGGCCACCCAGGGGCCTGCCACATGTGAGCCCACGATGGGGCGAACAAAGCTCATTAAAAACAGGGCCACACTCCATGAGAAATGACAGCATGCATCCAAACAGAGGCTCGTGCATGAGTGTCCACAGCAGCGCCATGCACAGCAGCCTCGAGGTGGAGACAGCCCAGTCTCGTCAGCAGACGATGGGTAGATAACCAGGCCCATCCACACGGTGGAATATCATTCAGCCTTAAAAAGGAGTGTACACTGAGTCACGTGACAACCTGCACGAATCTTAACAACACGACACTCAGAAAAAGAACCCAAACACAAAAGCCCACGTACTGCGTGATCCCACTTACGTGAAATGTCCAGAACCTGCAAACCTGCCCCAGGGGCTGGCGGAGGGGAAACAGGGGCTGACAGGGCTCGGATGACAGAAAAGCTTTGACTGGGGCTGGCATGGAGGCACAGTGGTTAAGTTCATGCGCTCCACTTTGGCAGCCCAGGGTTCACGGGTTCGGATCCCAGGCATGGACCTACACATGGTTCACAAGCCATGCTGTGGTGGCATCACACATACAAAACAGAGGAAGACTGTAACAGACGTTAGCTCGGGGCGAATCTTCCTCCCCACCAAAAAAAAGCTTTGAAACTAGAGAGAGCCAGTGGTCACCCCTCATTGTGAACACACCAAACATCACTGACGCATTCACTGTAAAATAACTAACTGCGTGTTCTGTGAGTTTCACCTCAATTAAAGAAAAGAAACAAAGCCAGTTGTCGAGGTCTGAAGCGGCGGCTAAACCCCCTGATCTGCCCATCCATTGGCAGCTCTGTGCCGGGCAGTGCCCTCCCCAGCTGTGCCTCAGTTTCCTTCTGTGACAGGACAGATTTGGGTGGGAGAGCCAAACGCCCACACACACACTGTTCCCTCCAGACGTCCCAGCCCTGCTGGAAACCCATCCCCGTCACCAGAGGAAGGACACCTGCTCCAAGGCCGGGGGCAGCGCAGAACGGGCCCCAACCTCGTCCTGTGAAGCTTGAACATCCACACACGTGTTTGCACCCACAGGGAGGGCAGAGACTCGCTCCTGATTTAGTGAGCTGGGGGGCTCCTCTTCCAGAATGTGTTTTCTTCCATGGTTGACACTGGGCCCTGTCTTGTGAGCCTCTGTCTCCCCCCAGCCCCGGCTGACTCTGGGCGCCCCGGGCCTGCCCATCCCAAGCTCCCCGGCCACATGTGCCCCCAACTGCAGCACCTCTGAGTCCTTTGAGCGCCCCTGTGCCCGAGGAGCTGGCCTGAGTCACAGCTGACTCCTGTCCTTGTGGGTCTCACATCCCCCACCTGCTGCGCCCTCGGCTGCGGCCCGTGGAAGCCCACGCGGTCTTGGGAGGTGGAGGGGTGGCGCTGCTGTGGGCACGGGCTCTGGGATCAGGACGTGGGGAGCACAGCCTGTGATTCGCTGAGCAGACGTCAGCTGTAGAGAAGGCGGTCTTCTCTCCCTCAACCAGGGGCTCAGCTTGGATCACATTCTCCCCCCGTGGCATTCCTCGTCCCCTTCGTGGGCACAGGAGCCCCATCACAGGGGCTGAGGGCACCCCAACAATGGCTCTCCTGACCCAGGGCCCCTCGCAGACCCTCCTCCCGACCCTGCTGCCTCCCGATGCCAGTCTCCCCCAGACTCTTTCTGCAGACCCTCCACCCGGCTCTCAGGCTGGCCCACCCCCTGCTCCCATCACTCAACACTCTGGCAGACTGGTCCCTCAAAACCGTCACTAGGGAGTGTTCTCTCAGCCTCCAGTAGCACACCTCCAGTGACAGAGGGCTCACCCACAGGCAGGACCTCGATTCAACACGCCCTCTCCCGGGCCGGCCCTGGTCCTGACCCCTGGGGTGGCCACCAGGCGTGTGCTCGCTCAGGTCCCTTCTCCAGGCCAGCACCCATGGCCGTTATCTCCTCCCCAAGCCACTGAGACCAGGAGGGCACAGGGTGAGGGCGACCCAGAGACAGGGCCTCCTTGTCTCCTGGCCCAGGGAGCACTGGGAGCCCCTACGAGCAGACAAAGCCCAGCGCTCACCACAGGCAGGCACATCTAATTCCACGAGGAAATCCCACAACACACCATTAACACAAAAAGGATTAGAGTCTGAATCCTATCTTGTCTAAGAAATGCAAAGATGGGCACAGGGGCTTGAAAATAAACCAGGAAAGACAAATGTGCTTCCTATGCTTTTCAGCACCTTCCCAATTTCCTACGATGGACATGTACTATTTTTGTAATCAGAAAAGATAGCACACCATAACCAAGTGTTATGAGGCCCCCTCGCTCAGACAGCGCAGCGCTGTCTGCCCACTGTCTGGGTCAGAACACTTGATTTCCATCCACATGATATTAATTCAGCTCTGGGATAATTAAACGGCACATGTGGGAGAGGACCATCTTGGAAACGCTGGCAAGAATGCTAACTGGGGAGGAAAGAATCCGGCAAGCACTGAGATGGAAGCAAGTGGCAGGCAGGAGTGGTGTTGCTCTTGTGTCTCCGCCCCACCCCCCCAAGCCCGGCACCTTCCCCAGCGTCAGCCAGTGGTGGGCCAAGCCCCCCACGCTCCATGGGCCTGGCCTGACGGGCTCACAGTCAGCACCACGGCCAGCGCCCCTGCCCCGGGGCCCCTGCCCACCCAGGGAAACCCAGCTGGCCGGCCTCCCACCCGGTGCTGGGGGAAGCTGGGAAATGCTCTGCCTCCCGTGCTGCCACGGGGTGAAACCCAGCGGGCCCTGCCCTCCTGCTGGAACACACCAACCGGTGCTGCCAGCACAGCCCTCACCGAGGCTCCATCTCTGGGAGGGAACAAACTTCCAAACCCCCACGGACCCAGCAGGTTCCTGTGGTGACCTGTCCACCGATGGGCCCGGGCAGGACCCTGCCCAGGAAGCAGAGCCGACCAGCCCAGCTCTCGCCTGGCTCCTCTCACTTCCACACCCCTTCTGGTGAACGGGCTTCTGTGCTTCCAGAAGCTTTTCAACACCTCCCCCAAAACCTGAGATCCCAAAGTTGGTCTTTTCCTCCTACGAACCTTCCAACACTTTTTCCAAGCCCAAATGGGAAAGCAAACTCAAAAGTTCTAAGCTCTCTAGTTAGGTCAAGACCGAGGCTCCATGAGGAGAAGGAGCAGGCCGGACGGGACGGGGAGGCGGGACAGGCCTGGGCAGGGGACAGCCGCACTCTGCAGACAGCCAGGAACAATCTAGAAGGACTCTCCCCGCCGGCCAGGCTCACTCGGCACCGTACACCCACTGGGAGCGGCCACCTGCCGCCGTCACAGATGATAAAGGATCTCTGGAGACACCGCGTTTCCAACGACTCCATTTAAGACTTTCTGGAACAAACGCTGTTTGGTACATTTACAAAATTATTCCGAGAAATCCAAAAACATCAAAGACCTAATTTTACTCCAGCCAGGTAACTAGTAGAGACCAGCGCACTCCACTCGGGAGCACGTCCTGGAGACGAAGGTCAGACTCAGGGCCGGCCGCCTGGAACACACCCACCCTCCCACTTCCCCAAGTGGAGTGGCCACAGCCCCCAACCATCACGGCCTCTCAAGGAGCTGCCAGAAAAGGAGGGTCCTGCTCGCCCGGCATCCCCTCCTTTTGGCCAGCCCCAGCTGCTCTGGGCAGTGGAACCGAGGCTCTGGGCAGCTGGCGGCCGGAGAGAAGCCAGGGCCTCATAGGCAGGTTACCTCCCCCAGCCTGCGGTCTCCTCGCTGCACACGTGGAGAAGGCCGTGGCTCCTGCAGCTCAGAGCCTGCGGGCCCAAATCCTGGCGGCCCTGACCAGCACGTGGCCTTGGGTCCATTACTGTGCCCCTCGCCTCAGCATCTGGGCAGGATGACGACAGGCGTGTGAAGCGCCTGAGGAATCTTGCCGCCATCCCTGCTTTCGCTCGACGTGCATTGTCCCAGAGACGGGGCACTTGCACCTGTTCTCTCAGGAACACACGTCCAAGGGTTAGGAAACCCCCTTGGAGAGACCTCCCCACACACACTGTGACCGAATCCCACCCCCACGAGAGCCCAGGCCTGCTTTACAGGCGGGAAGCATTACCTTCGACACTGTGACCCCGCATGGGACCTGCGTCCCTGCCTTTCCTGGCACTCCCTCTGCTTTCCCACTGGGAAAGGGGCCACCCAGCCAGTGAGGGGGCTCAGCAGGGCTGGTGAGGGCTGCTTTAGAAACAAGAGGCTCCTTAATCAGCATTCAGATCTGCAGGCTGTGCTCCTCGGTGTGACCACCAGGAGGGGCCCCTCCTTGCCCACAACAAGGCCCCAGCCCCCTCCCCACGGCTCCTGGCACCAAGCAAGCCTTGCACGCCCAGCGAGCCGACTCTTTGAATGGGTTGCAGAGAAAACTACACAAACTAAGGCAAATCATTTTAGAAGCACCTTATTCCTCTGGACACGCAGACCCTACAGCTCCCACAGTGAGGCCTTGGGTCCAGCAGAGCGTCTGGAATGCAGGTCCCAGTGCATCCAGAGCGCTTCCATCCAGGGGCACCAGGACCCTCAAGGGCTTCAGCCCTATATCCTTCTGGGTGAATTAAAAGCAGGGTCCCTCCCAGCTTCAAACAGAAACTCCACCCTCCCTCTGCCTAACTCCAGACCAGCCCGTTTGCTGAACAGCCTTCGGTGATCTCCCCTCCAACCCTGGGGCCATGGCTATCTTAATTCACATGAGGAACAGAGGCTCTAGAAACAGTCATTTCTGCCATTGATCCTCTCCTGCGTGCACCCACCTAGCCGAGAACAAGTTCAGGACCACAAACTCGTTCTGCGGGTTCGTTCTGCGGGTTCGCTGCTCTGCCACCAGCCCCTGCAGAGAGCATGTCAGCACAGAGCGGCACTGAGCCGAAGGGAAGGCTGGGCACTGGAGTGGGCCGGGGCAGGGCAAACCTGAGGCACGTCCAAACCACTGCTGCTTCCTCAAAACCCTCTCCACAGCACGAAGACGACGTTCTCTGGGGACAACCTTGAGGCTGCACGTTCCTCTTCCTCCTGCCTCAGATCCTACTAAGCTACTCTGGCTTTGTCGGGCGGGTTGGACAGGTGCCACGCAGCCATCACAGGAAGGCGCACTTCCTCCTCGGGCGCCAGCCGGGGCCTCGCCACACACGAGGTGCTGTTATGAGAGGCTGTGGGAACTGTCAGCAAAGCGTTGTCAGAAAGCACAGCGGACCTCCCACCTTGCAGGAGAGAGCAGCCGTGCTTGGCCAGAGTCTCCCATGCTCCGGGGTCCCGCATCTGAGGGTGAGCTCGACCCCGAGGCCCACATGGAGCTAAGTCACCAGAGGACTTAGACCAGAAGAGTGGAGGGCTCATCAGGACGCAGGCTGTGTGCAAACCTGGTGTCCCTGGGGGGGTTCTGTACGGTCTAGGGGTCCATTGGTACAATCTGCCTGCAATGGTGTTTTTCAAGCCAAAACTGGTCTTGTCTCCGTGCTGGTGGCCTCAGGATACCGGGAACGGGTGTCATTCAGACGTGAACATCTCCCAGGACCCGGGCAGCTGCAGAGCGAGCTCTCTTTAGGGAGACGGCCAACATTCTGGATAAACACAAAGCGCGAGTCTGAAGCGTCAGACCAGGGCCTCATGCTGAAACGCGCGGCCTCACTAACTGCAGCCCCAGACCTCCTCACCAGGCCCAGCCACTGTCCGAGGGGGGTGAGAACTTGCCAAGGTCGGGCTGAGGGGTAGATGGCCAAGGGTGTTGCCCAGGACAAGCTGACCTTCATCCACCTGGCCCTCCACTCTCCATTCAGGACGAGGTCTTTCCCTCTGCTGACCCACAGTCATGGGGACATAACAACGACGGCTACAAGCTTCGTGGACGTCACAGGCACGAAGCACCGTGTGCATGATTCACAGGAGGTAGGCACAGAGCAGTCAACCCACGTCACAGACAAGGAGATGGGCATCGGGCTGCCCCAAGAGCCCGCAGTGCCCACCACTCACTGTCTGTCCCAAACGTGCCCCCTGAACTGTCTTCATGGGTCATAAACTCACACCACATGCAGCGAACCATTCAAGGAACACACCTAACGAGGGTGGAATCACGGCCGCACGGCCTCAGTGGGGCAGCCAGGCGATGTCGGCTAGCAACACACCGCGATCTCCACCGAGGACGGAGCCCACCTCTAGACTCGCCAATATTTAAAATGACCCACCTGCCAGGAAACTCCGGCAGCACTGTTGGTAATAACAAGAAATGGGACACACACCAACTTCCCTCATAAGCGTTGCCTCTCGAAGGGACAGCAGCCTCCAGCCCAGGGCCACCTGCGGTCCTGAGACTTTCACAGCCGGAGCCACCCACTCAACCTCACATGGACGCTCTGGGGGCCCAGAATATGAGCTGCAT
Source organism: Equus przewalskii (assembly GCF_037783145.1). Lineage (NCBI taxonomy): Eukaryota > Metazoa > Chordata > Mammalia > Perissodactyla > Equidae > Equus > Equus przewalskii. The sequence continues at coordinate 49,153,686 of NC_091851.1, forward strand.
GTCTGACCCCTCCTTCTGCACGAAGTTTGCATCCTCCGCATGGTCTCCACCTCCCCAAACCCCACACCCTGTGGTCAGGCCTCCACGCGATGCACCCAGGGGCTCTCAGCACTCTGGACCCCACTCCTTCTGCAGGGCGTCGGGAATGCCAAGCCCTGGAGAGGGGAGACCAGCCCGGCAGCTCTAACCAGCAGGGATGTGGCATATCATGCTGCCTGTTGCGATGCACAGATGTGCTGGGCCTGCAGGGCAGACAGGCAGGTGCGCAGAGACTAGCAACCTGCGGGACGAAGAAAAACTGGGAAAACCTCAACCCACCCCTGGACGCAGCCTAAGTGTCCGGCTTCTTCAGAAACATTCCAGGGCGTGAGCATGTTCAGAACTGGAGTGGGGCCTCCCACTGTGAGGTGGGCTCCGAGGACCCTCACGCACAGCAGCACTCACGTCGAAGGCCCTGCAGGCCCAGCCAGCAGAGCCCAGTCCTCCTGACGTTCCGTCGAGACCAGGCTGAGTATCTGACTTGTACCAATTTCTATTTTTCTTCTTAGTGTTTCTTTTTCCTTTCTTTTTGCCTTCTTCTCCGCAAAGCCCCCCAGTACATGGCTGCATATTTTAGTTGTAGGTCCTTCTAGTTGTAGCATGTGGGCCGCTGCCTCAGCGTGGCCTGATGAGCGATGCCATGTCTGTGCCCAGGACCCAAACTGGTGAAACCCTGGGCCGCCAAAGCAGAGCGCGCAAATTTAACCACTCGGCCCCGGGGCCAGCCCTGACTTGTACCGATTTCTAATAGGACCGAGGTGTCCCCTGCTGCAGTCCGTGAACCTGTCAGGGCCAAGCATGCCCCCCACCACCCCTCCCCCCGCTACCTAGACACAGAGTGTCCGTGCAGATTTACTCCACAGTGTAACGAGACAGAGTGATTAAGAAGGAGCTCGTTGTCACAGAGTAATTTCACTTTAAGTTGTCTGGTGGGGGTGAGAAGTCCTGCCCGGAGGCCTGAGGATAAGTCTGATGAGCCCGTGTTTCCCTGGAAACCACAGCCCCCCCCACCCCTGGCCTTTTTACCTTTTGTGAAATTTCTGTAAGATTTCCCACCTCTTCAATCAGAGAACATCCTCCTCAGGACTGTCGGGAGGTCCAGGGCTTAGAAGAAGTGGAGAATATGGCCATTCAGACCCCAGCCTCCCCGGAAACCTCCAGAGATGGGACTGCGGGCACTTCCCCCAGCCGCACTTGCCCCTCAAAGGCAGGCAGGCCAGGGCGGAGAGAGGGGGCGGCAGCCGGCCTGCGGGTGACTGAAAGCATGACCCCACCTGGGTTATCTGAGGCCACAGGGACTGTAGCAGGGCCCTAAGGCCCTGGACCCCAGCCCCCTGCTGTGAAACAGGAAACAAGGCCGGGCTGCAGCCCCAGCCACAAGCCCCAGAACATTGAGGTCTCTGAAGGCGCACTGGATGCTGCCCGAGGACCGAGGGCTGGCTGGCCCAGCCGGAGGGAAAACAACTCACAAAGCGAGGCTGTCAGCAGGCCCTGCCACCCACCCCCACCCCACCCCCACCTCACGGCATTTTCAGTCAGGCCTCTTCCAAACGCAGCCTCATCCTGGCAACTCAGAGCAGCTCTCAGACGCTGGAGAGGTCAAGCAGCTGCACCCCCAGCCTCCACAGAGACCCCGTTCTGGCTGGAGAGGACAACTCTGGAGCTCACTCAACCCCACCAGCGAAAACAAGGCAACACGAGCCTCTCACCGGCTCAAGCGGGAAACACGGAGACCAGCACACAGCAGGTGCATGCTAAGTGCACTTCCCTTTCCCACTCCTGCCTTGAGCAGCAGAGATCACGCAGAAGAGACGTCCCCGTGATGGAGTAACTCTGGCTCCCATCCAACACAGGGGTGGGCTGACACCTCTCACCCAGGCTCTCAAAGGACTCCCCCCACAGGCTTCCCTGAGGCAGACAAGCAACCCCACCAGCCCCCTTTGCCCAGACACATCCCTGCAATGGCGGTTTGGGGTCTTTTCTGCGGCTCACACCCCCTCTGAGAATCTCGTGGAAACTCTAGACCTCGTACCTAGAAAATCCTCTCATGCACAGAGACTTCTGCTCTAGGGTCACACAGACCTCTGAACCCTGAGCCCTGCCCGAGCTGTGAGGGTAGGCAGCGGTGGGGAGTGTCTACACAGCTGCCTGCGGCTCAGCTGCACTCCTTCCTCACCCCACTCGGCCCAGCTCCTCGCCACAGGGCCCCACCCACTGCTGACAGCACCGGTGGGAGCCGTCCAAACTCAGCCTGCCCACCCAGAAACCCATCCAGGCCCCAGGCGGCTCCTCCCTGGGTCCACGCACCACCCGGAGCCGCCCGCCCAGCCTGGGTGAGCAGCCACGCAGAGTGTGGTCTGCCCACCAGGGCTGCTCTCCATCCACCTGCGGGCAAAAGAAGGGACCCTCCCAGCTCAGGGTTGGGAGGAGCGGGTCCGAGCTGTTTCTGCCCAGGCGGGCCCACATCTCGGCTGGTCTCAGATCCCTCCTGACTCAGGGAAGCCCCCTGTCTCCAGAAGTGCTTCTGGAGCCGCTCACAGGCGGAGGGGGTGATGGCCATGGCTCCACGCCCAGAGGCACATCTGCAGAGAAGGCCCTTCCCACAGAGGGCAGGGGGCACCTGATCTGATGCCCACCAAGCCCGGGGGCCACAGGGAGACCGCCTCCCTCCCCTCTGACAGCAGCTGCCTCCAGGATCCGCAGGGACACCCAGAGGGGCTGGCACACCTCCGCCTTCCAGAAGCCAGGCTTTGGCGGCAACAAGTAGAAGAAAGGTGGTCCAGGAGGGCTCAGGGCAGCCCCAGACCCGAGGATTCGTTTCCAGCCAGGATGGGCTGCAGCAGCAGGCCTGCCAGCCCCAGGGCCTTGTCCCTGCCCCCTGCCGGCTTCCCCAGGCCCAACTCAGCACCCAGAGGGGAGAAGCGGCCTCAACTTCATTTAATTAATGAATCGACAAACAAAATGATGCACAAACATGGGCCAGTCCATGCACAGGGGCGGCCAAGCCCTCTGGAAATGCAGGCCTCGGGAAGGAGCCCAGTACAGGGGCAGGAAAGGCCCCCCGAGTCAGGGTGGGGCCAGGCCCCAAGGAGAGTTCTGCTGGGGACCTGGGGGAAGGGCGATGAGCAACGTCAGCAGCTTGGAGAAGTGTCACCTTCGGGGAGAGCCCCCTGGCCAGCCCTGGGGGAGCAGATGCCCACAAGTTCATGTGCACAACGCTCTGGGGGCAAGGAGCAGCTGTGCACACCTTCCTGACGGGAAACTGAGGCCTGCAGAGCTCCTGTGACGAGGCTCACGTGCCTAACCCAACAGTGGCCACAGACCCTGCTCTTAACCATTGCCCCCTCCTGCGTACCCCACTCCCCGGAAGAGACCCGCCTGCTAGTGGGGCTGCCTTCCCCAAGTTTGAGCCCCTCAGCTGGTGAGCTGAGGGCTAAGGGTGCTCACGGAAGCCCCGTGCCCTGGGTGGAGGATCCTTAGCAGGCTGAAGGGGTGGGGCGACACCTCTAAGGTTCCACGCTGTGGCCCGCCTGTCCTGACTCAGGGGTCTCCAAGGTGGAGATGGCACAGACCCCGTACCCGCCAGAGCAGCAGCCATACCGGGGCTCCCCAAACTCCGCTTCCGGGGCTGGACACTGCAGCTTCAGGAGGCAGGAGGCACAGAGGGCTGAGCACTTCAGGCCCAGGCAGGGAAAGGCCACTCAGGGCTGGGACGGGGCCACACAGCGGGGACCCCAGGGAAATGCTGCCAGCCAGGGGACATTCGTGCCCAAAGCACAGAACCCTCTGGCAGGCACACTACGGGTCAGACTAGGGGGCCCAGCCGCTGGACTGAGGGGCAGACTCTGTCCACGTACCAGAGGTCACCTGAGGCCAGGACCTGGCTGACCAGAGCCAGCCCCCCTGGGAGCCCCCTCATCCCCCAGCCAGGGGGGAGGGAGGCGGGGGTGGGGGGCCATTGGTGAGGAGACACGGGGTTCTTCCAAGCACAAACAGCTCTGAGAGCACTCCTGCCCTGGAAGAGCCAGAGCCGTCCCTCTGGGGCGGGTGGGGGTGACTCTCACCGCGCCAGGGAAGCCCCTGCCTCTCGGGACTCCCAGAGTGGCTCAGCGCGGAGGCTGGGGACAGGGCCCAGGGCCCCCCGCCCCCCAGGGCTGTGATCTCCCCTCAGGACACCCTCCCCGCCAGCAGCCTGGCATTTCCCTCCCGGGGTCTTCTCCCTCATCCCACGGAGGGTCCGTCCAGAGCGCACACTCATGGCACACGGGCACACTCAGGGCACACATGTCCCTCCATCCAGGTAGGTCCTTGGTCAGAGACGGTTTCCCAGAATCCGCCCCTTATGCCCATCCCAAAATGCCTCTTTCATACAAAATGGCCGAGTCCTGGTCCCGGTCTAGCTGGAATGGGAGAGAGCGCCTGTATGCTCAGAGGCTGCACATGCACACGCACACACACGACTCTGCACAAATACCCACACAAATACCCATGTGCACACACCACCAGGCCAAGGCCACTGCCCTTCCCCAGGGACCAGGAGTTCTGGGAACACCAGGCCTAGGGAGACCAACAGCCCCTTCTAGAGCCAGGGCTGGTGGGCCCAGGACCGTGGCACCCCTCCTCCTGGGTGTCCCCTCTAATAGGGAGGGAGTCCAGAGCCCAGAACGTGCACCAGGGGCACCACGCACACACCTGCTCCTCCAGCTAGCAGCTGCAGAGAGGGGTCAGGGCTGTGCTGGGTGGAGGGGAGAGCGGGGGCACGAAGGCAGCCAGGGATGGGTGCAGGCACCACGGGCAGAACATCACTGCCCTCAGCTGAGGCTGGGGGAGGGGAGAAACATTAGGACCCTCCCCCATTTCAGCAACCCAGAAGCTCAGCCCAGATGGAGAGTGAGTGGCTTGGAGAGAAGGGGAAGGGTAGGAAGTCTCCCCTTCCTTGGGGGAGCCCAAACTACAGGGGTCCAGATCCAGTGGCAGGACCGGCAGCGCCGCCCTCCTCCCTGGCCGGCCCTTTGTTCGATGCAGCGGCCTTGGGGAGGGGCCTCTCGGGCTGAGGAGGGGAGGCTGGGGCGCCCGCACATCTCCCCATCCTGCGGGGGAGGGGCTGATGCAACCCAGCCAGGCCGCCGGCGGGGGAGGGGAACGGGCGCCCCCGCCACGACCTGAACTCCCGGACCCCAGAACTCCCTTCTGCCCGATCTCTCCGAAATCTCTCTCCAACCTCCGCCCTTCGCTTTAGCCAGAGGACGCAGTCCTCCGACTCGGACCCCACGCAGACGGTGTGACCGACGCGAGCGCTCGGACATACACAGAGGGACCCCTCATCGCCCGCAGCTGTGCGCCCGCGGGCCTTCACGGCCGATCGGGTATCCGGCCGTGCCCCGCGACCCCCGCGCAGCCGCCCGCGGGTGGGCACTCACACGTAGGCGTGGTAGATGAACGCCCAGCCGCGCGGCCGCTCCAGCACGTTGTAAAGGAAATTCTGCAGCTTGCGGTAGAAGGCGTTGCGCTTGGGGGGCTTCCCGGCGCCCGCGCCCCCCGCGCGCGGCTTGCTCAAGATGCTGCCGCGTTTGGGGGCCTCGGAGCCGGCGATGAGCAGAGCGCCGTCCCGGGTGGAGTCGGGCGCGCCGGGGTCCAGCCCCACGAAGCCCACCTTGAGCTTCTTCTCCCCGCTCGGGCCGGGGTACACGCCGCCGTTGCGCGACTTCTGCACCATGGTGCCGGGCGGCGCCCGGGCGGGCGCGGGCTCAGCGGAGGCGGCGCGCGGGGGGCGGCGCGGGCCCGAGCCCAGGCCCCCGGCCCGGGAGCCGCATGGCCGTGGCGGCAGCAGCGGCGGCGGCGGCGGCGGCTCCGCGCTCCTGCCAGGCCCGGGCCGCGCGCGGGGACGCTGCGGCCACCTCGCTCCGCGCGCGCCTCAGCGCCTGGCCCGAGGCCGCGCCGGCTCCGCCTGCCGCCTCGCCCCGCCCCCCGTTAACCCCTGCGACGCCGCGCAGGCCGCCGGAGGGGAGGGGAGGGGAGGGGAAGGAGCGAGAGGAGGCAAGGACCCGGCTGGGCTAGGCGTCCCGCTGCCCGGGCAGACCCGTTGGAGCTCCGCCTGCCACGTGTGCCCTGACGAGGGAACCCGGTCCCCTGGTCACTTCTGAGGTGGGCAGGACCCGGCAAGCGCACCGCCCCAGCGGCCCCCGGCTCTCCCTGGGATCCCAAAGAGGTCCGAGCGCGCGACTGGTTGGATTCCTACTAGCTGGGCCCCAGGACTGGACACCTCAGAGCGGGGAGAGGTTACGGTTCTTGCCGGCTCTTCATTGTGTGGCCCAGCCCGGGTGGACCTTATGCTCTTGGCCTCGGGGGGACCAGGCATGAGGCCCCCAAAACCTGGGTTTCCAGGGTGTCCAGGAAGGTGTCTGGGGAGACTATCGAGGAGGTGGCCTGCACTGGGCCTTGGAGAAGGAGTGTGCAAGGGAGGCCGCAGGGGCAAGGGAGGCTGCAGAGGCATGAGAGGGGCAAGGACGGCCAGAGAGGCTCACCCTGGAAGCCCCCCCAAGAGGCCTGGACTTCATTCTGCAGAGCCCAGAAGGGGAAGAGGGGGGAGGGTGGACCCCAGGGCAAGACGGAGGCCTGAGGCGGGTGGGGACGCTGGTGCTACAGTCCAGAACAAAGGAGGGCAGGCTCTGGACACAGACGGCAGGGTGTCCCCTGGGGAGGGAGTGGGCAGAGGTGGGCTATTTTAGCCAGGGAGCCATGGATGTCCTGGGGGGCCTCTAGGACCTGCTGCTGGGAGGCCGAAGAGGGGCCCTTGCACACTTGGCGCTCTCAGCTCCCCACCAGGCCCCCGCTGGAGCCTCCCGCTCCACAGCTGGGATGGTGGGGCTGCAGGCGCCTCTGTGGACTCTGTCCGGCCTCTTCCAGCAGCTGCCTGGCACCCTGGGCTCCACCAGGGGAAGGACCCTGTACGGGAGTTGGCGCTGTCCTCCTTGGTAATCGGCTCATAACAGAGCACGCCCCCCGGTGCCGGTTCAGCTGTGCTGCCCACCTTTTGGTTTCCAAAGCTAGTGGCCATGTGGCGTGTTTATTTATTTATTTTAGTTGGGCAGAAAACACAATAGTCAATGCAGGCACAGTGCTAATTTGTGAGTCGTCTGGAATGTTGGGGACGGACTGCAGCTGATGCCACACACACCTCTCCACACAGGTAGGTCCCAGGGGCCACACTCCTGAGCCCCCCTCCCTGCCTCCATGCCCAGGCATCAGCTACACTCACCAGCCTCAGGTGGCTGCAGGTTTTCTGAGTGTGTGCCCCCCACGAGCCCAGATGAAGAAGGAGGCACCAGCCTGGTCAGTTCAAGAGGAGGAGGGGGTCTGGGCTACAGAGGAAAGAAGGGCCTACCTTCATTCCCCTCAGGAGCTGGATCTGCAAGCTGGTGGCGTCTGGCTGGCTTTGCTCACTGGCCTCTGGTAGCCCTTGTTCTCGCTCTTCAGAAGACCGAGCAAAGGGACTGCAACTCAAACACAAACTCTGGAAGGGCCAGGCCACCTCCTCCTGTTAAGGGGAAGCTCCACACTATGGGGTGTCACCTGCACTGGCATCACCCCTCCTTGGGGAGCCCCTTCTCAGGCTGTGATGGGAGAGCAACACGGGCCACGGTTAGGGCTGGTCCACAGAGGATGAATGCAGAGTGATTCCCAGGTGTCATTTTTGCAGATGCAGGAGCACTGAGATGGGAGCAAGGTGGGCTCTCTGGCATTCCAGGACACTGAGGAGAGACAAACTTGCTCATCTTTTTTAGGAAAGAGAAGGACACATCCCCAAGGCCTTTGGGAGCCACGGCTGCCTTCACAGTCTCCTGGGGGGTGAGTCAGTGCTGAGAGGGACGCCCCTCTGAGGGGAACCTGCTCCAGAGGTGGTGGCCCGTGAGTCCTGGAGCCCTCTGTTCTCGGTCCACACATGGTTCTTGCACCAGCCACTTTGCCACATCTCTCGGATGTTCTGGAAGGCAAATCCTACATCAAGTTCTGAAAAATCCTTGCTTCCTCTGTTCTGGGTGTCCTTTTGGTGAGCTGGCTCATTGACCATTTATGTTTTCAACTTTGTGTCACGCACACTATGGACTGTGCATTGTCAGCAGTCTGGCCACCAGTGCCCCCACCCTGCTGCCCAGATGGAGCAGGTGGTGAAACGTTCAGTTGGGGTGAATTTCGTGCAAGAGACAGGAATTCCATTTATTTAAAAATAGATGGGAAAAGCTTTCAGGCTCAAGCCATCTTTGCCAAGACTGCACTGACGGATCCAGAGAAGAGAAGTGGAAAAATTCAGATGCACATGACGCCCAACTCCTGCCTGAGGAGACGGCTCTCACCGGACTCGGGTGACCCATGCCTGGCACAGCGGCCAGCCAAGCTGGGCGCTGTCCTTTCAGCACCTCCAGCAGTGAACACTCTCCAGAACCTTCGCAGCCCAGCGCCCTGCTCCTGCCCTCTCCTCATGGCCTCCTCCTCCTGTCCCCAACATCGCTGTCTACACTAAGCAGCCGAGAATGGACTATTGAGCTGACACAACCGAGGTTGGCCACACTGTCTCCCAGACCAGCCCAGGGTTCTCACAAATCCCCACACGCCCCTCCGAAGCATGCCTGTGCATCCCCTCCGCACCTGGGGGCTCATTGCACAGGCTGTGGCCTGCTTCCCAGCCTGGATCCCCTGCCTTTGTGTGCATCTTGTCCACTACAGTGTCCCACCAGAGCCTGGCATGGAGAAGTACCCACGAAATGTGGTCAGTGGACATCGAAGCTGCTGGTTGCAGAGGCCAACTCGAAGCCCATCTGGGTCGTTCCCTTTCTGGGAACCACATGGTGACTCTTGCCACAGTGGTGTGGGTCGGAAGTGGACTCGGCATCTCCTGGAAACCCACTTCTCCGAAACCCTGGTGTGTTGTGACTCCAGTCACAGACTTCACAGCGGACAGTGGACCAGAGAGAAGACGTCGGAGCGCAGGGGAAGTGAGTCAAGAAGTAGGCTTCCACTGGCTGTCCGTTCCGGCCGAGGGACGAGAGCAGCAGTTGTGCATGCCGTCCCTGTGGCGGAGCTGTTGTTGGCTGAGGGAGCCCTCTCCACACAGCCCGGGTCTGAGGCTCTGTTGACACCCTGTGGTCACATCAAACGTTCTCATGTCCAGGTGTTCAGCCACACTCAACTTCCGTGGGCCAGGGACCACGTGGACACTGGGGGCAGATGCTGAGAATCAGAGTTTCCTGTTCCACCTCTACCCCGTCTTCTCCCAGGAGAAAAGGCACGAGCCCCGCCCCCCCCCCCCCCCCCCCCCAGCCACCACACCGCACAGATGCTTCTGGAAGAGGCCCCGAGGAGAAGCTCCACCCAGCCTCCGGGAGACAAGACTTAATTTGGGGAATGAGAAGAGACAGGTTCTCAGTCAATTAACCTGGGTCAGGGCTGTTGCTGAGCTAATCCTATAATTTGGAGAACAGGAAGTGCCTAACCAGACAGAGGTCCCAGCCCTCCCCACAAGGAATTTTCCGCTATGAGGAGGAAGAAGGCCGCCTTTACCCAGGTCATGGGGAGCAAGGAAATGAGGAAAAGATTTAAGATGTGAAAGCATTGATTTTTTTAAAACATCTTACACTAAAGTCAATAAAAATTTAATTTATAGGTTTTCTTTTTAAAGGATCTAAGCTCTCAACAAGCTTCCCCAGCCTCTGGCAAGGCAGCTAATTGCATGAGGGAGCTGACTTGTCTTTCTCAGCCACCAATAGCACCTGACACTAGGTGTCCATGGTCACCTGTGATGGCCAAGACGGGCTGGGCAGTGAAGGTGGCCCTGGACGTGTCTGGAGGGCAGAAATCAGTCTGCAGATTGTGGGCCCTCAAGGGAAGCCCTGCGTGGCTCTCTGTGCACCAGCTTCCAGGAGCCAGCGAGGGTGCTGCTCAGGAGGTTGTGCATTTTGTCATTTCTGGTCCACAGGCCTTCCTATGAGCCATGCCACACTCCCCTCCCACACCTCTGGGCAAATGAAGAAACTGGCAGTCAACCCATTCCATGGCAGATAAAACGTGAGGAACAGCCAGGCCCCACGGCGCAGACATTGATGCTGAGGTGCGACCCAGGCCCCACCGAGCATCTCCACGTGGCAACGCTCCCATGGCACTAGGACAACATCTGAAAGCTTTCCTCTCCCAGTCTCTTCACCTGTGTGGTCTGGCCCTGCAGCTCTCTGACCACCCCACCTGCCCGCACCCCCACCCCCTACACACAACAGCCTCAGTGACCCCCAAGCAGATGAAGGAGCCTTTGCACGTACTGTTCCCTCGGCTAGGAATGCTGTTCCCTCCACTAGCACCAGGAGGCTCCTGTGCATCTTCTCAGGAAGGCCCTGCTGGTGAGTCTTCCCTGAAGTGGGACCCCTGCCTTCCCTCTCAGTTCTGGTTCCTCATCACAATCTGAAACTGTAATATTTATTTGCCTCCTGTTCACCTTCCCACTAGACCTGGAGCTCAGCAAGGAGGGCCATGCACACACTCACAGCCCTGTGCACACACTTACAGCCCCATACACACACTCACAGCCTGTGCACACACTCACAGCCCCATACACACACTCACAGCCCCATACACACACTCACAGCCCTGTGCACAGACTCACAGCCCCATATACACACTCACAGCACCGTGCACACACTCACAGCCCTGTGCACAGACTCACAGCCCCATATACACACTCACAGCCTGTGCACACACTTACAGCCCCATACACACACTCACAGCCCGTGCACACACTCTCAGCCCCATACACACACTCTCAGCCCCGTGCACACATTCACAGCCCTGTGCACACACTCACAGCCCCATACACACACTCTCAGCCCCGTGCACAGACTCACAGCCACATATACACACTCACAGCACCGTGCACACACTCACAGCCCGTGCACACACTCACAGCCCCATGCACAGACTCACAGCCCCATACACACACTCACAGCACCGTGCACACACTCACAGCCCTGCACACACTCACAACCCTTTGCACACATTCACAGCCCCGCACACACACTCACAGCCTGTGCACACACTTACAGCCCCTTGCACATACTCAGAGCCCTGTGCACACACTCACAGCCCCGCCCAGTCCACAGAAGGTGTTCGTCAACATTCCTTCAATGAATGACAGTCACTTTGTTGTAGGATTGGGCATCGCGGGAGCCTCCAGCCACTGTGTGCCCCCGATGACCGGCCTGGGGCTTGTGTGGTTCAGGGGCTGCCAAGGTAGACCCTGGGAAGATGTGGGCTGGAAGCTGGAGCTTGGTGCCGTGGAGACGGGCTCTCCGCCAGCAGAGCGGTCAGCCGCCCTGCCCACACACAGGCTGTCGGCAGTGGGGCCCTGGCTGCCTGCCCACTGCCGGCCCAGGCTCACTTCGATGCCTTGCTTGCTTGGGCAGATGTCCAGTGTGCTTGGGACAGAGCTGTCCAGCCTGGGGCAGAGCCTGTGGGTTGTCAGAGTCCCTGCCCCCACCCACCCTCTCGCCCAGGACAAGGTGACCACATGCTAAGCCAGGGGGATAGGACAGAAAGGCTGGACTCTCTGACCAGTAAACCAGGAACACATCAGCCTGGACCGAGGTGGAGCCCCCAGCCAGCACCAAGGGCTCTGCTGGGGTGACCCCTGATGAACGGCTCTGCCGGCAAACACCAGGCTCCACCCACGGGGTCGCTGGAGGTAGGGTGTTGTTGGCTGCAGGACACAGCCCCGAGGTGAGCCCTGTGGGCTTGTCTGAGCTGTGCGACCTTGAGCTGGTCAGGGAACCTTGCAAAGCCCCAGGTTCCTCATTGGTCAAGTGGAGAGAAATGGCTCCCACCTCGTGGGGCTGCCAGGATGCTGAACTGATGCTCCTGTCGAGGAGCAGAGTGCCCTGAGCAGCGTCCAGCACGGGGTGGTGTCCGGGAGACGGCAGGAAGGTGCCACAGCGAGCAGCTCTCAGCTTAGAAACGCCCTCTTCCTGGATTTCTCACACACCTTCCCGTGGCTGCAGTTGAAGAGAGAATGATCCGTGTGTCCCCTCAGCTCAGACATGCCCCATCCTTTCCCAGTAGCCCACCCACAGAGATGAGACCCCCTTTAGGCCGTTAGATGAGACCCATTCCCCAGCATGGCTTCGTCCCCCAGGGGACATCTGGAAATGTCTGGAGACGTCCTTAGTTGTCACGACAGGGGCAGAAGCTACTGGCAGCTAGTGGGTAGAGGCCTCCTCTGTGCGCAGAACAGCTCCCCCACCCCCACAGCAGACAGCTAGGCCTTCTCTTAAAATGCAAATGTTTTGATGTTAGCCATTCATATCTTAGCATGAAATAGTGCAAACAAATGGATTTTCTCCCTTAAGCTCCTTGGAATACCCAAGCCACAGGATGAAAATTTTCACAGGAAAGGAGGCAGGAGTCTGGGATGTTGGAAGCAGGGCAACACTCGCTCCCCCAGGAAGGGCTTTGGTGGGCAGGCGTCTGTGTGAGGGTTGCCACACTCACCAAGTGGCAACAGGATGCCCTCATCATCAGCCTTCAACAAAGTAACCCTAGGTCTTCATGTTGCTATTTTCCAACTTTTGACAGAATGCTACTTTTACACCATCACAGAACCGTGGGACCTTCGCTGTGTTTCACAGCTTACCAGCTTAATTCACATGGGGAACTTTGGACAATTTGCTGGGCCTCTCTGTGCCTCAGTTTCTCAGCGTGTACAGTGGGGTTGAGATAGTGATAAGCACATAGCAGGCTTGTTATGACAGTGCAGTGGGTTGAGCTTTGTTAAGCATTTAGCACAATGCTCAGCATGAATAAGCATTGTATAAGCGTGAAAGTAAAAATAAGTGACTCGATTCCAGGGCTGGAACTGAGTGCACTGCATTTCCAACATGCACTGCCTTCCTTGACACTCAAGATGAAGCCGCTGGGTGTCAGGAGACACACGGAGTAAAGAAAGGGAACAGAGAAGGCACCAAGGCACCTAATGTCTCAGGAGCCCTCCCCCCCACCCCCCGGCAGAGGCGGCTGCAGCCCTCCGAGAGAGCTGGGCACAGGGAAGAGCCATTTAACCAGACCCCAACCCCAAAGGGACATCCATCCAGGCCCTGCCCTCTCAGGGCGAGCGGTTCGCTCAGAGGCTGGGGGATGCAAGGGGAAGTTCTACACTCCTCCATGGGACTGGGGGCATGGCCCCTCTTCCCTGCCCTCTTCCCTCTCTCAGTGTGTCCTCGACTCCCCATTCACTTCAGCACTGCCTCCACTTTCCAGGCAGCTGGGCCCTGGAACCCAGAACCCCAAGCCAGCTCCATGGGCCCAAGTTGAAACAGTGCTGGCAGTGGACAAGAAGGCTGTCAGAGGCCTGGGGCCACTTTGTCAAGCGTCTTCAGGGCTATGGCCCAAAGAACGTGACACTCCCTACCCCACTGACCACTCCTGGCCCGCCCACTCTGCCCTGGATGCCCTCCCATCTCCTCCCAGTTTGGGCGCCTCCCCACCCCTGCCTCAGGGCCCCACTCAGCCTACAGTCCAGGCCTAGCCCCTGGGGTGATGAGGCTGATAGGACCTCCATGCTGGCAGCGGCCCGGGCTGGGCTCCCAGCCCACGAATCCACGTCTGAGCTTTTCTCGCCGCCTGCAGCCTTGATGGGCATCACAGCTTCCCCCAGCCCTTATCCACCTCCTCCCCAGCCAACCCCACAGTGCGACACCAGGAGCAGCAAGCGGAGCCAGGAAGGGAGCCAGCGCCCCACAGCTCCTCCAGACCCCATTGGCCATTCCTCCCTGACACACCCCAGCGGAGTCAGGAGCAGCCTGGAGCTCCTATCCCTGGCAGTCCAGCCACCCTGGCTGGCTTCTCCCTGCATGGCTGCAGGACAGAGAAAGCTGCCCAGCTTGCCGGGGTCCAGCCACCCTCGGACACCCCCCAGGAGCTCAGCCCTGACTCCAGGCAGCCAGCAGCACAGGTGGAGCCAAGATACATGCTCACATGCACACATGCACACACACATGTGCACATGTGCGCATACACATGCTTTCCGTCTTGAGCATGCACAAACACACACATCACAATGCACGTGCATATACACATGCATGCCCATGCCAACATACACACGTGCGTGTGCACATGCACAAACACACGCCTGCAGGCACTGACACACATACACACACATGCACACACTCACTGCCCCAGCTCCCAAGGGCTCCAGGACACCCACCAAGTCTCCCCCACACTCCACACAGCAACACACAGATACGCACCGTTCCACACCCAGGGCACACTCACACAGATATGCACAGCCTACGTTGGGTACAAACTCCAGGGGCACGCACATAATCCAGCACACCCACAGCCTCACTCAGAGACACACTAGGGAGCCCGGGAGGAGACACACCCAGTCACCCACAAGGATGGTCACTCCCCAGAGAGAAACCCTGGGGTCCTATCGCTGGGGTCTGAAGCCACTATTCAGACACAGGACTGTCATGGCCAGGGCCACCTCGGACCCTGGGACAGGGTGGGAAGGTGCCTCCTGCCTCGAGGGGAGTGTGCCGGGAGCCGCGGGGAGACAAGGCAGGAGTCAGATCAGATTCGGCCAGCTCAGCAGGACCTGGCAGCCTCAAGGACTCATGAATTTTTTAGAGGCACCCAAAGTGCAGATTGAAGCTGCCAGTCAAGTCCTGGCAGATCCTGCTCTAAATTATTCACCAGCCCAGCAGAGGGCTGAAGCCCCCGCCCCAGGCCCTGGCTTCAGGGGCTGCCTCGCGGAGACCGGAGCAGCACCAGCCCTGAGATGGCGGGCAGGGCACCTCGCTGGGCTTCCATCCTCCCGGTGTGAGCGCTAGTCTGTGTGCCCCACCTGGGCCTTGGCCCTGAGGCTATAGCCCCCACCCCAGGGGCACTGTCCCGGCTGTGATGCCTGCCCTCACCTGCCCACAGCCCTGTCCAGCTGCCCACAGGGCTCCTCAAGCTGATGCCCCCGCTAGGCCTGGCGGACTCTGCCTGCTCCCCCGCTCCCCTGCCTGCCTGCGGTGGGAAGGGGCCCCCAGCTCCCTCCAGGCCTCGAGCTTGCATGTCATCTCACCCTGCCACCCGGGCAGCTCTGGGAGCTGGACCACACAGCTCATCTAACCTTTCCCCGCCGCCGGGGCAGGTGCTGCTGTGCAGCCACACTACCTGCTCCGTCCTGGCACGTAGCGAGTGGAGCTGGGCCTCAAACCTGCACCCTTGCCACAGCACTGCAGCCAAAATCAGCAGTTCTCAAAGTGTAATCCAGGCACCCCCCAGTCCTAAGAACCTTCCAGAAGACCTCGAGGTCAAAACTGCTTTCACAATAATGCCAAGGCACTGTCCTTTCCACTTCTGCTCTCTTAACTTTTCTCTCTCTTTTTTTTTTTTTTTTGGTGAGGAAGATGGTCACTGAGCTAATATCTGTGCTCTTCTCTATTCTCTGTCCATCTTCCTCTATTTTTTGTATGTGGGACACCGCCACAGCATGGTGTATAGTTCTGCACCCGGGATCCAAACCCACAACCTTGGGCTGCCGAAGTGGAGTACAGGAACTTAACCACTGTGCCACCGGCTGGCCTCCCTACTCCTGTTCTCTCTGCGGCGGAGTTCTCCAGAGGCCACGTGACATGTGGCTGCTCCACAAGCTACCGTATTCTTGTGTTTTTAATATTTCTGTTTCCATTTCCAGTGCGCTGACTGTCCAGAATGCAGCCTTGGAATGCCGCGGGAGGGCTGAGAACGAGAACGACAGCTCAGCGCACACCCGCAGGGCTCCCGCTTCCCGCCTGGCGCTCCCCTGCCACCGGGCACATGTCGCCCCTTTGTGTCTCAGGCTCCAGGTGTGGCCAGCGTCTTCCATCCCCCAGAAGCCCTTCCCGCTGAGTGCGGGTGGCTCCAGGAACAGCCCAGGGACCCCAGGCCCCGCCCACCCCCAGCTGGCAGGGTGCTGGCCGCAGGGGCGCCCACCCTCAGGTCAGCCGGAAAATCTTGGGAGGTGCCTGTGTGTGCTGCCCCCACGTGGACACCGGGAGCTACTGCACATCCCCACCAGGCAGAGGTGCCTCTCCCTGCCACGTGGACACCCCTCTGAGCCAGATGCCAGGGGTGCAGTGAGGCCAGGAGCCCCACCAGGCACCAGGCCCAGGAACTTGGAGTGTGAGGCCCCCTCGGGGACCACGGAGGTGGCTTCCTTCAACCCCAGCCAGGGGCTGGTTTCCACTCTTACCGTCTCTGGCTGACAACTTTCTTCAGTTTGACCCCAATTCTAACTGGGCCAGGTGTGCACAGACAACCTCCTGGGGCAGACAGGCTCTGCAAGGTCACACCAGTTCCCTCCTGCCAGCAGCTGTGGCCCAGGCGAGGCCCAGGACAGGCCAGGGGCTCAGAGAGTGGGGGGAAGCCCTAGGCTCCCTTGGGTGGGTCCGCCCGAGCCTACACAGGCAAGTATGAATCTCAGATAAACAACAAATACTTTCTCAGTGTAACTATTGAGTGGGACATCAGAAGTGCCCACTGGTCATCTGAAATCCACATTTGACCGGGCATCCTGGGTCGGCGTTTGCTACCTCAGGCCACTCTCCTTGAAGGCCCCTGTGGGTCAGCCCAGACCCTTCCCGGATGGGTCTGCAGGCTGCCAGAACCGCCCTCTGGGAAGTGGATCCCAGACAGCACTCTGTCTAGCTATGGGGGTCTTCCTTCCTGTCCTACTCTCCCTTCACATGGCTGCATGGGGCCCATCCCCACTCTGGGACCAGCTGCCCTTCCATGAGCACCTCTGACCCGTGGGCACCCATCTCTCAGGCTGGTAGCACTGCCCCTTAGGTGGCTGCATCATTTCCACCCTCACCCAGTGTCGTGGGCTGGACATCCCCCAAGGACGTCAGGCCCCAAGGCCTGGGACCTGTGATGTGACCTGGGTGGCAAGAAAGGGTTTGGCAGAGGTGACTAAATTAAGGATCTGGAGATGAGGAGACGATCCCGGATTATGCAGACGGGCCCTCAGCACCATCACGTGTGTGCTTGTAAGAGGGAGGCCGGGGGGGACTCGATACTAAGAGAAGGCCATGTGACCACGGTGGCAGAGCTGCAAGCCAGGGAACTCCGTGCCACCAGGACAGATCCTCCCCTAGAGCCTACGGAGGGAGCGGGGCCCTGCCCACGCCTTGATTTGGTCCCAGTGATACTGATTTGGGGCTGTGAGAGTGCATTTCTGTTGTTTTAAGCTGTCAGCTTGAGGCCCTTTGTCACAGCAGCTTGGAGACTGGGACACCATGGGATCTGTGGTGGGCCTGCTGCTCGCCCAGGGGAGCCCCCACAGCCCAGCCCCGCTGGAGGCAGGCATGTCTGCACTGGGAGCGTGGTCGAGGAATCTGCTCACCTCCACCCCAAGCTCTGTCTGCAGCACCAACACCAGGCAGGGCTGGGGCTGCTCTCCTGGAACAGGGGTGGCTGGGCAGGGAGTGTCCCCGTCCTTGCTGACCAAGGTCAGGGCCTGTTCCGGCATTTCTGGAGATGGAGCTCCCGGGTGTGCTGAGGGCCTGGGAGCCCAGGGACCGGGGCGAGGAACAGTGGGTGAGACAGGCATTTGTGGGGGAGGAGCCCTCAGCTCTCATCTGGTTCTCAGAGAGACCCCCCAAAACATTCAGCCCCCCTTGTGCGGATGTGAAGTGACCGATTCTTTGTCCCAGATGCCCCCATGAGGGCCGTTCCAAAGACCCCTCAAGGCAAACCAGACTTCGCATCCGGCCTCCTGAGCTGGGCCACAGCAGGGGGGCCCAGCACCTGCTGTGCACTGGCCCCAACGCCTACCCTGGCAGCACGGAGGACACCTGGTCAGGTCACCCGCAGGGGTGACGGATGCTGGGCAGGGCACCCGAGCAGGAAGGAGCTTGAGGAGAGCGCAGGGCCTAGGGGCCCGTTGCGGGGCCGGGGAGAGGGTCCTAATGAGAGTCCCCTCGCAGTGCGACAGCCCCCACCCCCCAGCAGCAGGCGCACACGGCTCTGGGGTCGCTCAGTTTATTGGTAAAACAGGCACTGAGCACGTGGAAGGCTGAACGCGGAAGCCGGGGCGGTGGGGGCGCTTTTCCTCTTAAAGAACTTCCACTGGACCTTGATGGCGAGCATCCAGTCGCTGACGGAGAGCCTCTGGCAAGCGGAGGTGCAGACATGCGCCTGGCGGGGGGGCGGGGCGCCGGGGCGGGGCCGGGGGCGGGGCCGGGGGCGGGGCGCGGCGCCGCCGGGGAGGGTCGCGCCGCGGGCGCCCGCGCTTCACTTGCCCGCTTTCTGCGCCTTCTGCGCAGACTTGGTGACCTTGCCGGCGCCGCCGCTCTTCTTCTCCACGTTCTTGATGACGCCCACGGCCACCGTCTGCCGCATGTCGCGCACGGCGAAGCGGCCTGAGGGGAGGCGGAGTGAGGCGCGGGCGGGGGCTCCCATGCCCGCCCCCGGTCCCGCCCGCCGGGCGGCGGATGCGGCGCGCAGGCGCACTCGGGCTCGCAGCATCCTCCCCAGCCTTGGGCCCGCTAGCCATGTTTCTGGGTGGGGCGGTGGGGCCACAGCTTGAGGATTGAGAGACACTAGGAATGACTGGCACATAGGCCTCGCCCAAGGCGTTGTTGTGAGAAGTGAATGGCACGCGAAATGCCCTTAGAGCAGGCCTGGTAGAGTAGCCCTTTAGCTGTTATCAGACGGCTGGCACCCCTGCATAAGGCAGCTCCCTGATAGAGGTCTGTGGGTTATCCCGTGGGTATCTGTGGGCAGGCCAGCTGGGGTCGGGCCGTCAGTCCTAATTCTGCCACTAGACTAGCTGTGGACCTTGGGCGAGTCACTTAGGGGCCTTCATCTGCAGAGGGGGACACCAGGGCCACTTGTGCTCCATGAGACAGAGGCCAGGGGTCTCCTGCTAAGCTCCAAGTGCAGCAAAGGACCACACGCTCTCCCATCCCCACCACCCCCACCACCCCCACCCCCCGGCAGTGTCCTCTGCCTGCAGCCTGGATGGCAGCCACCCGGGGGCTGCCCCTCCCTCAGCCGCCCACTCACCGAGAGGCGGGTACTGGGAGAAGCTCTCCACACACATGGGCTTCCCTGGGACCATCTCCACGATGGCCGCATCGCCAGACTTCAGCGATTTGGGGTTGTCCTCCAGCTTCTTGCCGGAGCGCCGGTCAATCTTCTCCTTCAGCTCTGCGAACTTGCAGGCGATGTGGGCTGTGTGGCAGTCAATGACCGGGGAGTAGCCGGCGCTGATCTGCCCGGGGTGGTTCAGAATGATGACCTGCGGGCAGAGTTGCATGATGCTGTCAGGCATGCCCTGGGTGGGCACCAGAGCTGGGGGAGGCTCCGGCCACAGGGCTCACCTGCTGGGTCCCGGGGTGCTGACCATGGAGGAAGGTCAGGCTATGGGGAACCACCCCCTCCAGACATGGACCCCCAGGTCCTCATGAGGCACTTGGCAACCACGAGAGATAAACAGCTAACAAGTGCATTGTCTGAAAGGGCCAGCGGGCAGAGCTCACCTGCCAACCCTGAACAGAGCTGAGGCAGGTGGGTGACAACACCGGACCTCGACTGTCACCTTTCAGGTTATCTTATTAAAGCCAATTGTTAAAGTGCTGTCACGTGAAGAGGTGATCAGAGAGGGTGCCGTGAACTTGTAGAGAAGGAAAGTTTACAGAGATGGCTCCGGCAATAAACTAATAAAAGCCTTTTCAGGACCCACGTGGGCCCTCGATGAGGCTGGAGCGACAGGGCCTGGGGCCATCCCAGCATCTGCTCTTCCTGCCCCCCAGGCCCCACTGGCCTCATCTGTAAAGCAGGGGTCTGAGTTCCCCCCAGCACCAGACTGCGGGGTGTCAAGTGCTCAGCTGGGGCTGGGCAGCCACTTGGCTGAGGACAGCCGACAGCCCCGTTACCACCCTGGCAGGAGTTGACTGCCCACCTGGGAGGTGAACTGGGCAGCCTCCTGGGGCGGGTCGGACTTGCTGTCCCCGCACACATTGCCCCGGCGGATGTCCTTGACAGACACGTTCTTCACATTGAAGCCAACGTTGTCACCAGGCAGGGCCTCACTCAGCGCCTCGTGGTGCATCTCCACTGACTTCACCTCCGTAGTGATGTTCACGGGTGCAAAGGTCACCACCATGCCCGGCCGAAGGATGCCCGTCTCCACTCGGCCCACAGGCACGGTGCCAATGCCTGGACCAAGAGGAAGGAGGCTATGAGGCGCAGACGGGGGCCGGGGGTACCCCGGTAGTCTCTGGCAGGCAGGGGGCATGGGGGCGTAGAAGTGGTGAGGGGAAGGGACGAGCCCAGGCAGGGCACACTAAGCAGTTCAGACAGAAGTGGAGCTCCCCAGACCCCGTCAGGAAAAGAAGGAACTGAACAACAGAGAGTTCCCAGGAATACAAGGAACACGGGGGGCAGAGGGAGGGGAGATGGGAAGGAGAGGGCCATCTGGACCTGGACCCCATCCCTGCCCCAGCTGGTGGCTGTCCCCGGAGGAGGCACTGTGGGGACCCCTCCCCTCTCTGAGGCCCCTCCTTGTGAGGCAGCAGCATCAGTGGGTCAAGGACCAGCCTGCCAGGGACTGCCCAGCCTATCTTTGATGCTGCAGGTCTTGGGGGCTATCCCCGAAGGGCCACTGGCACCCAGCACTTCTCATGGATCTGCTTACATGTGTGGCAATGGGCTGCTCAATGGGCGTCGGGTCCCCCCCAGGGTGTGGGGGGAGTGGCTCCATCCCCATCTCCCCGGCTGTGATGGAGGCTCGTGTGACATTATGGTATGATGGAGACTGATGGTGACAGCTGTTCTCTATGCTGGGTGAACATGACATCCCCTGCCCTGCACACAGGCCCCCAACATCTCTGGCCACAGCCCCCTCATGGGTCTCACACTTGCTTATGGTTTCTATATCATCTCATGACAGCATTTCTCATCTCTGGAGTGCATCATGTCTCCCATAAGACTGGGATCTCTGGGGGACCACGGGATATGTGAGTCATCCCTGTGCCATCATCCTGTGCCACCAGCTCCTGGCATAGGGCTGAACACTTACTTGAGGGAAGACCCTAGCAAATGCTGGATAGATGGATGGATGTGTAAGGGTGGATGGGTGGATAGATGGATGAATGGATGGGCAGATAGACGATGGATGGATGGTAGATGGATGATGGATAGGTAGATGATAGATGATGAATAAATGGATGGGTGGGGGTAGATGGATGTGTGGATGGAGAGATAGACGGATGGGTGGACAGATGGGGGTGGATGGATGGATAGATGGGTCGTTGGGAGAATAGATGGGTAAATGAATGGATGGATGGATGGATGGATAGATGAACAGATAAACGGATGGATGGATGGATGGATTAATGGTGGATGGATGGATTAATGGTGGATGGATGGGTGGGTAGATGGATGGGGGATGGGCAGATAGCTGGATGGTCCCCCAGAAATAACCTGGCCTTGGGAGCTCCCTCTTCAGGACCCTGGTCTCAGGAGAGAGGTCTGAGGGGCAGAGGTGGCCAAGGTGGGCTGGGACAGGTGCCTACAGTGGAGCTGCGAGCGTAGACCACTGAACCCTCACTCACCACCAATCTTGTACACGTCCTGCAATGGCAGACGCAGGGGCTTATCCGTGGGACGTGTGGGGGGCAGGATTGTGTCCAGGGCCTCCAGCAGGGACACACCGCTGGCATTCCCTTCCTTACGCTCCACTTTCCAGCCCTTGAACCACGGCATCTGGACAGGAGGAAGAAAGCACCAATCATAGAGACCACAGCACCCACCCTACCCTGCCCAACAGCCCCACGGCCTCCCCAGGACTCTCCAGGAATCCTGGTGAAGGCATCTGACCTGAGGAGGGTCTGGGGGGCAGGGGAGCACAGACCCACCCCCTCCACTGCCTAATGTCTGACTGTTCACACTAAGTCGCTTCATGCCCATTGAAAAGCTGAAGTGCCCCCTCCCCCCCCAGTCCACACTCCCAACATCACAGAGACCCTGGGGAAGGAAGGCAGGCACAAAGAAGCAGAGCCCCGCCGCAGCCCAGACTGCTCGGGCCAGGGGCTCGGGCTGGGGCTCAGACGGAGGGTGATCCTGATGCTTCGGAACCAACATCCCGTGTAGAGTCCAGCCCAGCCCTCCTCCCCGCAGCCCCAGGCCCCGAGCCTCAGATCCCTGGGCAGGACAAGCATCAGAGCAGGAGGGGACAGAGTCCAGCCGATGGCCCGGCCAGAGGCACACAGAGTCCAGTCTTGGCCCCAGAAGACCACTGTGCCGGCCACAGACGAGGAGAAGGGAAGGGGCTAGCAGCACTGTGCCCAGGTCCACTCCCAGGGACCGTGTCCTCTGGACAGCCCAGATCAACAGGGGTCCAAAAATTCAGGCTCCACTCATCACCCCCTGCCGAGTCAGAGTCCCTGGGACGCAGGCCACCAGAGCCACAAGCTTCCCAATGGAGCAGCGAGAACCAGCCCTTGGCCCTTCCCAGAGCCCCACCCGCTCAGGGCCCCCGGGAGGCTCCTGCAGGAGACAAAAACTAACCGCAGCAGAGCCCCCAGAGTTGGGTCACGTGGGCCTGGGCCCCAGGGACCACTGCCCCTGCACCGTCCACCTGTGGTGAGTGTCCCTGCCAGAAAAGGGGCCTCAGAGGCCGTGCCGGCCTCGTGGGGAGGCCAAGCTGAGGGGCGGCCCCGAGGAGGCTGGGGCTCCTCGCCAGGCTAGTACCCATGCTCATATAGGTCAAAGGAGCCCAGCAGGGCCGAGGGGAGCCCGCCTTGACCCTGCCTGACCAGAGATCCAGTGCCTGGGGCCCAGGGAGGGGTCCACCTGCCATGCCCGCCCGTCGCAGCACTCACATTGGGTGAGGGCTCCAGCATGTTGTCACCGTGCCAGCCTGAGATGGGCACGAAGGGCACGGTGGCGGGGTTGTAGCCGATCTTCTTGATGTAGGCGCTGACCTCCTTGACAATCTCGTCGTAGCGCTTCTCACTGTAGGCAGGCTCCGTGGAGTCCATCTTGTTGACCCCCACGATGAGCTGCTTCACGCCCAGCGTGTAGGCCAGCAGCGCATGCTCCCGCGTCTGCCCGTTCTTGGAGATGCCCGCCTCGAACTCGCCCACTCCCGCCGCCACAATCAGCACCGCACAGTCCGCCTGCCCGGGACGTGTGGCACAGTGAGCCCCAGACCCCGCCTCGCCCCCACTCCAGGCAGCAGACAGGGGCCTGAGCAGTCACCCGGGGATGGGACCTGGAGGTCTGGACCTTAGAGGCTGCTGCGGGAGCTCATCCATCTGTCTGTGTCAATGCCTGGCAAAGTCTGATTGTCTGAGTCTGTCTGTCTTTATTTCTGCCCACACCTTGGTGCCCCATCCTGGCCTCTGTGTCTGTCTGTCTGCGAAGGTGGCCCTGACAGTGTTGGCTGTCCTTACAGGCACCCCCACCTGGCTGAGATGCCAGGCACTTAGTCAGTAATTTGGGGGCTCTGCTCCAGGTGGGGCAAATGGTGACAAAGGTGAGGACCTCCTGCCCTGGCGAGGAAGCAGAGGAGACCAGCTACCCTGCGATGGCTCCGGGTCCAGGGGCCCTGACTGGGTGCCCTGCGGGCCCACTCACCTGGGAGGTGCCGGTGATCATGTTCTTGATGAAGTCGCGGTGGCCAGGGGCGTCAATGATGGTGATATAGTACTTGGTGGTCTCGAACTTCCAGAGGGAGATGTCAATGGTGATGCCACGCTCCCGCTCCGCCTTCAGTTTGTCCAGCACCCAGGCATACTTGAAGGAGCCCTTTCCCATCTGGAGGGGTGGGGCACAGCTCAGGACAAGACCGGGACTCAGCCAGCCTGGCCAGCGGGTGCCCCTGGGCTGTGGGAGCCGCAGGTCACAGTAGAGAGGCCCAGGCGCAAGGCAGGAGAGGGCCCCAGGCCCCCTTGCTCCCAGCTGGGACCCTGTGACTCTGGGCCCATCTCTGGAATGAAGCAGCCGGACGCAAGGACCCCTGAGGGACATCCAGACCTCCACCCTGCCCTGCCCAGCCCTGCCATCCTGTCTCCCCAGGTCCAGCCTCTCACCGCCTAAGTGGGTGCCACTGCGCATCCACCAGCAGGTGGCGCAAGGGCCTGGGAGCGGGTCTTACAACGAAGCGCCAGAAGCTTTAAACCCCTCCCCTGGCTGATGGCTCCCCTTTATCTGAAGCCGGGGCGCCCCCATCCCTGCTTCAGCCACTGGGGTTCAGGCTGTCAGAACAAAAAAACCCTCTGTGATTTTATTTTTAAGGGAAAAAGAAAGAGGATGAGGTTGCAAGGAAGGGCCTGGCCTTCCAGCTGTTTCTACAGCCGCCAAGGCTGCCAAGCAGCTCTCAGCCCCTCCCCCCTACCTCGCCCCACCTGAGCCGGAGCAGCTGCTCTCTGCAAACACCTGTGCCCAGCGCCCCGCGAGACCCCCTACCTGGGGCCAGGGCTGCCATTATGGCTGCCCAGCAGGGCAAAGCTCCCCACCAGGGCCGTGCACAGATGGGGCTCTGCCCTCCAGGAGGGGCCACCCAGACAGGACCCAGACAGGACCCAGCTAGACCCAAAACAGACACTGTGCAAACACCCTCAGCCCCCCTCCTCCCGCCCCACAGGGAGGGATGACGCAGCTTTGGGGCCCCGGCGCAGAGGAGGTAGCTCAGAGCACCCCACCTTCCCCCTTTCTCCCTGAGCAGGGTTCAGCCCAGGCCAGCAACGGGCTCCTCCCGGGCCCTGGCCACAGCCCCTCTGTCCTCAGGTGGAGGCAGAGGTCGCAGAGAGCAGACCCCCACTCCACAGCCACTTATCACCAAGGGTCTCAGTCAGGGGAGGTCAGCCCACCTGGCCCCTCTCATCCGCACCAGGCAACCAGGAACCCCCGAAGGGTACCACCCTGGACAAGCAGCCCTCTCCAGCCCGGCACGAGAAAGTACAGCTGAAGGCCCCGTGCCCATCAGTCCGCTATTAATAGCCGCCCTGAGTCCTGGCCCAGCCCTGGGACAAGTGAGGGCAGCGCCACCTCCAGCCCCAGACCTCAGTCCTAGGAACACAGGAACCCGACCCTGGGGGTGCAAAGACAGGCTGCAGGGCTCTCAAGTCCAATGTGGCAGAGTCCCCGAGCCTGCTGTGCACCTGTGCAGCAGAAATGCTGCCTCCAGGCCACTCTCCCACTCTGGGGCAAATCCAGCAGGCCGTCCCACCGCCACCCACCAAGCACATCTGCAGAGAGAGGACGCTCCCCACCACACCACTCCCATCGGGACCCTCGGAGATACCTGTCCCTCAGGAAGGGGCCCCTAGGGCCCACGCCCCTCTTGCCCTGAGCCACATGCCCCAGAGCTGGATAAGTGCCAGCCCAGCCACCACATGGGAAACCGTCCTCACGGTGGAGGCAAAGGTGTGAGCCCCCCCAGGGCTCACCTCGGCTGCCTCCTTCTCAAACTTCTCAATGGTCCTCTTGTCGATGCCCCCACATTTGTAGATGAGGTGGCCTGTTGTGGTGGATTTGCCGGAGTCCACGTGGCCAATGACCACGATGTTGATGTGGGTCTTCTCCTTGCCCATTCTGCCCGGGCTGCGGGGAGGGGCTGGCACGGCCTGGGGTGCTCTGGCTCAGGACGAGGGGGATGCTGAGCAGTGATTCTGTGGGTCGGGGCAGGCGGACAGGTAACAGAGAGCCTCAGAGGGAAGCCCAGCAGAGACACTCCCTGCCGAGGTCGAGAGCACATGCCTGCCCGCAGACGCGGGCCCCATGGCTGGGGACAAGTCCCCACTCTTGGTGGGGAGGGAAGAGCCCCCCAGCCTGTGCCCGGCCCAGCCGAGACAGGTGGCAAGCCCAAACAGCCCAATCTGCCATAAACGTCTGGGAGTCATGCCCCCAGAGCCCCCTCCAGGGAAGGAGATTAACCCCCATCTGGAAAGACCGAGAAGCATGAGGCTGGGGGAGCCCCATGACCAGTCAGGAGCCTGGTGATGACTCACCCTGCCCAGCTCTCCATTGCTCTGTCCCCGATGCTCCCCGACCCGGAGTCCTGGGCCAGGACGCAGCACCCTACCCCACCCCCACCCACAGAGCTGCCATGGTGGAGAGACGGTCAGTGCTCCCCATTCCCCTCCTCAAGCAGCGAGGGCGCCATCTTCCTCTCATCCCTGCCTGGCAGGCTGGCACTGGGGAGACAGGCTGGGCCAGAGCTCCGACAGGGCAATGCAGTGCTGGGATCAGGGACCCAGAATAGCTCAGGTCCTCCCCAGATCTGGGCGGGGGGCAGACAGCAGGGCAGAGAGGTGGGGGGTCTCTGCTCTGTCCAGAGGAGAGAGAATCTGGCCCCAGCAGCCGAGCTCAGCAGGTCCCAGACAGGGATGCTCTCAGCCTGGTGGGGACAGGGGGGCACCCCTCCCCCTTCCCTCTGGTCAGGGCCCAGATTCACAGCCCCTGCCCCATCCTGGAGGTCCCTGGCGAAACCAAGGCAGCACAGGAGGGGACAGGTGGCTGGGGGAGGGAAAGTGGGCACCAGCGTCGCACCCTAGGGTGCGAACACCAGGTGGACACCGCTGGACCGACTCTGGGTGGGGGCGGGGTGGCGAGGGCCCCCCAGATCTCACCGACTCCCTGTCCCCAGCTCCGTCTCCCGGGCACCCCCAGTGGCTGCAACCCACCAGCCGCCAGTACTGACGACCCTGCCCCAACCCCGCAGAGCTCCGGGCGGTCCCAAGGTCACCGCTGCAGGGCGATCGCCGCCGCTCAGGAGACCGGCTCCGCTGCCGCCGCTGCCGTGTAAACAAGGGCCACCGCGGTGCCCCCACCCCACCCCTGCCGCCCGCAGGGACCGACCCCGGTGCCAGGTCCGGGCGCAAGGCGTGGGTGGCTGATCCCCGCGGCGAGCAGTGCAGCCTCCCTGGGCGCCGGGGCCGGGTGCCTCTCTGCCTCCAGGATCTGTCCCCGGGGAAGGAACCCTCTGCGGAAAGCTGGAGGCAGCGGCGGGGACCCAGAGGCCGAGCGTCCTTACCCAGAGCCGAGGTCTCAGCCAGAGGGACTGGTGGCGCCGGCGCCGCCGGTTTTATCTCTCCAGGAGGGGGTCCACCTATTGACGGAGCGAGCGCAATGCACTGCGCCCCTGCAGTACGGCATTGCGGTACCGGCGGGCGGGGCCGGGGGCGGGGATGCGAGGGAGGCAGGGAGACGGGGACGGCGACCCGCGGACGCGCGCGGGCGCGACGGGGACGCGAGAGGAGGATGCGGCGAGGGAGGGAGCTACAAAGGCGCGGAGACGAGACGCACCCGGAGGGAGCGCAGGCAGAGACAGAAAAACAGGCGGAGGCGGGCGGGGGGCGGGGGGCGGAGGGCTGGGGGCCTGGAGAAGGAGGCCGGAAGGAGGGAGGGGCAGAGATGGAGAAAGGCACCAGGAGAGAAACTCAGGAGAGACGGAGCACAGCTAAAGCAGAGACTGAGAGGCCAGGCCCAGGCACACTCGGAGAGAACAGGGGTGGAGAGAGGACGGAAAGACCCTCCAAACATAAAAGCAGGTCCCCGGGGACGGGGCCAGTCTGCAGGGCCGGGAAATGGGCAAGTGAGGCAGAGGGGGTGTGGGTCAGGCCCACACGGCCGTCCTAGCCGGCATCTCCCAGAGCTGGGCCTGGCCCTGCGTGTCGCTGGTGCCCTGTGAACAAACGCAGCTGTACTCTGTGGGTCTCCTTGATGTGGCTCAAGGGGTGCAGCCCTCCCGGTAGGACCCAGAATCTGCTTGCTTCAAGGCCCTGGCCCCCAGGTGCCTGCCACATGGGCTCACCCCAGCAGGCCCCCAAAACCAGGCTTCTCCTCACCTGGCCCATGGTGTGGCCAGAGAAGGGTGCCTCCAGGGTCCCCTCAGCTTGGCCAAATGGCCTGAGGCTCTGCCAGCAGATCCACCCAGATCATCCTCCCTCTGAGGCCCCTACAAAGGGCTGTTTTCCACCCTGAGCCCCTCTCGTGTGGGGAACAGCTGAAGTGTGTCCCCAGAATGCCCGGATACCGAGGGTGGCCCTAGGTACACTATGGGCACGGATTCCCAGGCAAGCAGAATTTGCCCCAGGTCAGCTCCCAGGCACAGTTCCAGTCTGTGGCCCTGGGGCCTCCCCTCATCCTGGGCCTGGTGGGGTCAGAGGGTGGAGCCACAGACAGCCCTGCTCTGCAGGAAGTGGGGGTCCCTGAGGGTCCCGGGCAGACCAGGGTAACGACTAAACTGGGTTTTAAGGAGGGGAATGGAGCAGCGGTGTGTTGTGTGAGGCCCTGGGACCTCTGACCTTGTCAGTTCACCCGTTATCACAATTCCCCATGGCCGTCTCCCCATCTGGCTTGGATCCCAAGGACATGTGGGTCTTATTCATCTTTGTGACCCAGGGTCCAGGAGAAGGTGGGCAGGGTCTCAAGAAACCTGTGTTGAGTGGGTGAGAGAGGAAGCCAGCATGCAGCACCTCCTGCTGGGGTGACGCCCGATGGAGGCCCCCAGAGATGGGACCCCCAGCGGGGCAGGAGTAGAGGGGGGCCCAGGGCAGTGTTTGGGGCCAAGCAGGTCTCCCCAGCCCATGAGGAGGGTCTCAGGGAGGGAACGAGCCGTCCCTGTGTCTGCCCCAGGACCAAGGTTGGCACCCACAGACCAAGGGACTCAGAGCCGTCCCGGGCAGGGAGGGGCTCGAGGATGACCTGGCACTTTGGAGTGCTGCTGATACCGTCAAACAGGAGCCAGGAATTAAAAATAACCGCCTGGCGAGAAAGCAAGACTCACCCCACCCCTGCCCAGCTGGTCTCTATATTTAATGCGTCCTGTCCTGCCTGAAGGTTAGGTGGGATTTGGGAGACGCTGTGACTGGCCAAGGCTGGGATGGGCGAGACCAAAGGGCAGGAGGCTAGGGTCCCTGGGGATGCCCACCCCGACGTCCCCCAAGGAACCACGAACGCCCAGGACCCTGGGCTGCGTGCAGCCTCAGAGGGTGTTTGTCAGACACACCGCACAGGTCTGAGCCTCACCCTCCGCTCCTGGCTCCCCCACAGCTGTCAGCTGCCTGGAACCAGATCACGGTGAGGTGCCTGCACCAGGGGCCGGCCGTGCTGGGAGGCCTGCTGCCCAGAGCCGCAGCCACTGCTGGTGGAAGGTGGCGTCCTCCCCAGGGCCTGCACACCGACCCTGGGAGGGTCTCAGCTGGTTTCTCCAAAGAGCCCCATGTCCCCAGGATGCGCTCTGTTACCTCACGGCCGAGCTGCGCCGAGGCCCTGGAGCCCGGGACGCGGCCATCTGGAGAGGTGTCTCGCTGAGCAGCAGCATGGGACTGCCACAGCGGCTACCCCCTGCAGAGGGCCAGGCAACTGCTGGACTACTGCTAACTACTGAACGGTGCTTAACGACCACTGACCACTGGTTAGTCCTTGATAAGCACTGAATGTTACGGGATAACCACTAACCACAGAATAGCACTGAATGACTAGGAAATGCTAACCAATACTAATGCCATGTGACGTACTGAACAGCCACAGTCGCCTAGTCTTGCGAGTTTACCATGTGCCAGGCAGGGCTACCAGGTAACCCGAGGACCCATGGACCAAGAGCCTACTGGGCACAGAGAGGCAGAGCACAGTGCCCAAGGTCACCAAGTAAGGAGGGCAGAGCTCGCAGTCCGCTTGGAAGGGCTGAGCCAGGGCAGTGTGACTTCTGGATGGAAGCCTGCCCAGGTCCCACTTGTGCTCCCCGCCCTTCCCCCCAGGTCAGGCTTGCCCCCCCAAGGCTCCCTTCTCCCACATCTGAGCCACTGGCCACAATGGCCCATGTTGCAGCCAAGGCCATGGGGGCAGGACAAACAAGGAAGGGTCACCAGCCAACCAGGTGGGGAGCTGGGCAGGAGGAAGGAGAACACGTCCCCCCAGCCCCCTCGTAGCGCCCCACCCCCCACCACCTGGCCCAGCCAGGAGCTGTTGGAGCTGTTCGGGAAGACACCGGCAGCCCCCTCTTTGGCTGGCTGGGGTTTCACGAGCCTGGAGAAAGAAGATCCAGCTAAAATTAACCATTATCAAGCTGTCAGCCCTGGAAATAAACCCGTTTCCCATTGGCTGCCGGTGATGTCACTGCCAGTTAATAATAACCTGTGAATGCGTAACTAACCACCTGTGCGTGTGCCTTCCTCTGGGGGGCCCCCTCCCGAGCAGGGGAGTGGGGGTGGGGGTAGGGGGCTGGCAACCCAGATGACCATGGAGATGGCAGCTTCAGGGCAGAGTGGGCACCAGGGCCCGGGGCACCCTCGGCATTGAGTGTCTCAGAATGACCACAGGCTGCCCTCTGACCCCAGGGCACTGGTGCGCACCCTCACGTCCATGGCAGTTGCATCTCGTCTCCCAGACAATCTGGGCAGCAGGACTCTGGATGGCCTCGGGGACAAGTTCCCCTCCCCCAGCTCTCTGAGCCGGGCACCCAGGGCACTGAGCTGCCCAGAAGGCTGCAAATTAATCAGTCTCCATGGCGAATAGGAGCTCTTACCTATGGAGCTTCTCCGGAAAAGCAAGGTCATAGGCCCTAAATCAGAGAAGCGGGCCCAGAGGGGCTGGGGTCCCGGGTGGGGCCAGGCCCAGCAGTTGTCATGGTGCTGGGGGGTGGGGGGTGCGGATGGGGCCTGGGCTCAGGTCCAGATGGGAGGTTGGCTGAGACGAGGGGTGGGGGGTCGGGCCACATGCACATCAGCTAGACCCCAAGGCCAGCCCAGGGCCTCACGAGCCGGCCAGCCCTGTGCTCGGTGCCGGGCCCAAGTGACAGGGGGAGCTGGGGTGACCGGACACTCCAGGCCCCCAAACACGCCACCCCACCAAACCCCGCGTGTCTGGGACGGTATGAGGCCGACCTGAGTCAGCCTGGGAAGGCGGGGCTCGGGGGAAGGCGCGGAGGGGACACAGCCCGCAGCGAGGGGGAGGGGCGGCCGCGGGAGCTGTCGCGGTGCCGCAGCGGCGCGGCCCGTTGCCATGGCGAGGGCGCAGGCAGCCCCGCGGGCTCCTCCCTCAAGGCCCTCGCTCCCAGCGGCGCGGTAGGTGGCACCTGCGCTCCGAAGGGCAGCCGGCTGCCAACGCCGGAGCTGGCCCCGGCCCCGCGCAAGCCCAGCGCCCACGGCTTCCGGGGAGCAGAGAGCCGCCGGCGGCGCTTTCCCTGCTGCGGTAGCGGGGGAGGGGGTCTGGGGCTTTGAGCTCTGCGCCGCACACAATCGGGGGCTCCAGCCTGACGCCAGGAGGAGGGAGTGGCCAAGGCCCCACCCCCCCATCCGTTTGGCCCATTGCAGGCTGGAAGGCCAACCAGAGAGCCCAGGGGAGCCGTCAGCGGCTAGGGGCCAAGAAGGGGCAGCCACTGCAATCCCGCCCAGCGACAGAGGAAAAACCCCGGGAGGGTCTGCAGGCCCCACTGCCGGCTCAAGTCAGTCGTCTCCAGGCCGGGTGGAAAGAGAGGCCAGGTGGGCATTTGCTGCGTCATGGGTTGCTCTTCTTTCTGCAGCTGGATCCAGGTTCCCCTGGGGGCTCACCGAAAGCAGAGCTGCCCTCCTGAGATCCTGGCCTCCAGTGGCAGCGGGAGAGTCCACAGTGCTCCCCCAGCCTCCCCACACCCAGTGGGGGCATCTCCAGGCTGGAATTGCCCTGGGGAACCTGAAGCTCTTTAGCAACTCGGAGCCCCTGCTTTCACCTCTTTGAATAGAGCTGGGCTGTTGGGAATAACCTGCCTCAACAGCTGGAGCCCTCGTGGGCATCTGTGGGATGAGCTGACACTGGAGGCTGCGGGCAGCACCATTCTCCCCATGGGTGGCAGAAACCCGGAGCCTCCCCTGCCCCAGGAGAGACTCTCCCCACACCTGCAAGACAGGAGCCTGGACCTCGGCTGGGGAAGGACCGGGGACTGAGGGGACAGTGCTCAGCCTTGTCCTTGAAGGTGCTGAGGGAAAAGTGCACAAATTACAAATGTGCTTGAGCACCCAGATCAAGAAACAGAGCACCCCCTCCTGCCCCGAGGGGACCGCTGCCCTGACTTCTCACACCCAAGGTCACTTTGCCTGCTTTTAGTCTTTGTGCAAATGGTAGACATGGCTTGTGCTCTTTGCTCTGGCTTCTTTCACTTGCCATTGTGTCTGCGCCGTTCATCCATGCTGCTGCACTGGGCGTCCGTTGTCTGTCTTCCCTGCGGTGCAGCGTGCCACTTCCAGTCTTGAGCTGCTACAGATAACGCTGCTGGGAGCCTCCTGTGCGTGTCACTTGTGCGAGTGTTTCTACTTGGCTTCCACCCTAAGGGGTAGAGCTTCGAGCCATGGGGTCTGTGCACCATGCCAGTCACTTGTTTACCGCCTCTTGCCTCTAAATTCAGCCTTCAATACCTGCTCTGTGATGATGAACAAAATTACTTTAAGCATTTCTCCGTTAGAACGAGCAGATCCATCTTTGCAGGGCAGGCAATGAAGTGTGAATTTACAGCTGAGAGGAAATTAATTGATAACTGACTTTTCCCCTTGACTCTGAGGATATTTTCCTATTTCTTTGCAGGTCTAATGATTTTTGGCTGAATACTGCACATTCTGTAAAGACTCTGGATTCTGTTGTCTTCCTCTGAAGACTGTTGGCTCTTCTTTTAGCAGCCATTCGATCACTGGACCTGTGTAGGCTTGTTTTCACGCTTTGTTGGTGTCGATCTGTGGAACGCCCGGTGTTTCCAAAGCCCCTCAACTTGGTAAGATTCAGCTTCAATCTGGTTCCCCTACGGCTCCTTGTGAGGCTCATCTTTAACTTTTCTTAGATGGGCCTGGAGTAAGTTGTAGTCTTTTCTCCTAAAAAGTAAGTAAGAAGGTCTCTCCACTCTGGCCAGGCCCACATGCCAGTGCTGCCCAGCACAGCTTGTCTTGCAGCATTTTTGTTCCCATCTCAATGCATGGCAACCCCCAAGGAGTCCTGCCCTTGCATGACCTCTTCCCCTGAGTGCAGGAGGGACCTGTGGCTTGCATCTAGCCAACAGACTATGGCCAAGGTGGTGAGCCATCACTCCCCCGACTGGCCTACGTTGGCAGACTGGAACAAGAGACTCCCTCCTGGCCTTGAAGAAGTAAGCCACCAGGTTGTGAGAAGGCCTGTGAGGGGTCACGTGTCAGGCTGCAGGCAGCCTTTGAGAGCTGAGGGTGGCCCCTAGCTGTCCACCAAGAAAGCAGGGACCTCTGTCCCATAGCCACAAGGAAACAGATCAGCCAACAGCCACATGACCTTAGAAGAGGACCCCAAGCCTCAGAAGAAACACTGACACCTTGTTTGCATGCTTTTGAAACCCGCACCTGGACCCCTGACCCTGTATGTTTTTAAGGCCACTAAATTTGTGGCAATTCGCTATGCAGTCATAGACAACTAGTGCACAGCCCACAGTGGCTGCTGTCTGGTAAGCCTCCAGTGGCCTCCCCTGACCCTCAGCCACAGACTGGAGGGGACCCCATATGAACTTCCAGGCCCCTGAGCAGCTCCCCACCCTTCAGCTGCCCAGGACTCCACCCCCAGCCGCTGGGCTCACCTGCACACCATGCTCTGCTGCAGCAGCGCGGCCAGAAGACTGTCCCCCGGGGCCGGCATGCGTGGGCCCACCAGAGCTCCCTCCCCGTCCACCTTACCCTCTCCCCACTGGAGCGGCTGCTGCCATCTTGGGTCCAGTGCCAGCGCTCTTTATGGAACAGGGATGGCCTGCTATTTGCCACTTCTCCACGGTTATCTGAAGGAATGTAAACTTACAGAAAAGTTGCTGGAGTCGTACCGAGGACACTGCCTCGTGCCCTCCGTCCGCACGCACCGCTTCTTCCTCTTTGCTCCCTTGCCTTCCCCATCCTCTTTCTCTGCGTGTGTCTGGTTATATTCTTTTTTCTGAACTGTTTGAGAAAAGGTTGCATAAATCATTGCCTTTACTCCTTACTGCTTCAGTGTATAATTCCAGTGGACACGGTACTTCTGCCTACAGTCCCTGTTCTGACCGCGTCAGCTGTCCCAACCAGACTTTCGCAGCTCTGTTGTTTCCCAATCCAGGGTCACATGTCGGTTTCACTCATCAAGCCTCTTAGTCTCCTTAATCTGAAACAGTTCCTCAGCCACTTGTGTCTTTTATGACACTGACATTTTTTAAGAGTGCAGGCCAGTTGTTTTGTAGGATGTCCCTCTATTTGGGTTTTCTGATGTTTCTGCATGAATCGGTTCACAGTTTATTTTTCTGGCAGAGATACCACCAGAGCAGTGTGTATCCTTCCTGATACATCAGACAGGCAGGTGCCAGGTGTCAGTTTATCCATTAGTGGTGATGTTATCCTTGACCACCCGTGAAGGTGTCCACAACTTTCTCTACAGTGAAGTTACTGCTTCCTCCTTTGTGATTATTAAGTAGCTAATGAGGATGTACTTTGGATTCTGTAAATATCCTGTTCCTCATGGGAACCCCTCCCTCACGTCAGCACGCATTGGTGATTCTTACCTAAATCAATCTTCACTGTGATGGTTGTGCTTTTTAAATCACTTATCTACCTATTTTTGTTTTCTGAATTATCACACAGAAAATTGACTTTTTGGAAGGTGTGCAGTTCTATGAATGTTAACACACGTATAGATTCCTGTAGGCACATCACTCAGGACACAGAATGTTCTGTCACCCTAACAGCCCCCTTCGGCTCTCCCTTTATACTCAGACCGTCCTCTCACCTGGCACCCGCCGGTCTGTTCTCCATCACTCCGTCTTCTTGAGACTGCTGTGTAAGTGCAGGCGTACAGTGTGTCAGTTTTTGGGTCTGGCTGCTTTCACTCGGCGTGACGCCTCTGCAGCTCATCCAGGTGGTTGCGTGCATCGGTGCTTCACTCCGTTTCATCGATGAATAACCTTCCACGTGTGCATGGACCACAGTTTGTGCATCTATTCATTGACCCACTCAGCGACATTTGGGTTGTTTCCAGTTTGGGTAAGTCTGAATAAAGCTGCCACAGACGTTTGTGTACAAGTGTTTGTGTGAACATAAGATGCCCAGGAGCGGCGTTGCCGGGTCGTATGGTGGCTGTGTGTTTAACTTTGTAAGAAACTTCCACACTGACCTCCGTGTATGAATGGGTGTGTAACGACATCTAATGGCTGAGGATAATGCAGGCCCTCCACGCGCTGACTGGCACATCATCCTTAGTGAAGTTTTGCTCAAGTCTTTTACCCTTTTCTAAAAAAACAGCTGCTTCATTGAGATATCATTTACGTCCCATAAAGTTCATCCACTTAAAGGATGTAGTGTAATGGGTTTTGGTATATTTAGAGTTATGCCACTGTCACCAAAATCTCATTTCGGAACGTTTCTTCACCCCAGAAAGAAACCTCACACCGTTTAATAGTCACTCTCACTCCTCCCTACCCCCAACCTCACCCTACGCTACGTCTAACCTATGTTCTGTCTCCATTGCGTATTCTGGACATTTCATATAAACGGAATCGCACTCTCTGTGACCATTTGTGACTGGCTTAGTGTGTTTTCAAGGTTCGTCAATGTTGTAGTATGTGTCAGCACTTCATTCCTTTTTTATTGCCACATAATACTCCATTGTCTAGTTATACCGCATTTCATCTATCATTCATCAGTTGATGGACATTTGGGTTGTTTCCACTTTTTAGCTCCTGTGAATGATGCTGCTATGAACATTCATGTCGGAGTTTTCTGTGTGGATTATGTTTTCATTTATCCTGCGTAGACATCTAGGAGTAAAATTGCTGGATCATGTGGCGACTGTATCTAACCTTTTAAGGAACTGCCAGACTGTTTGCCAAAACAGCTGCACCGTTTTACATTCCCAACAGCAGCGTAGGAGGGTTCCAGTTTCTCCACATCCTCACCAACGTTTGTTAGTGGTCTGTCTTTTTTTTTTTAAGATTTTATTTTTCCTTTTTCTCCCCAAAGCCTCCCGGTACATCGTTGTATATTTTTACTTGTGGGTCCCTCCAGTCGTGGCATGTGGGATGCTGCCTCAGCATAGCCTGATGAGTGGCACCATGTCATCGCCCAGGATTCGAATCGGCAAAACCCTGGGCAGCCAAAGTGGAGCGCGCGAACTTAACAACTCGGCCACTGGGCGGGCCCCTGGTCTGTCTTTTTCATTAGAGTTATTGTATGAGTGTGAAATAGTATCTCACTGTGGCTTTGATTTGCATTTCCCTAATAGCTAATGATGTTGGACATCTTTTCACGTGCTCATTAGCCATATGGATGTCCTCTTTGGAGAAATGTCTATTCAGATCCCTAGCCCTTTATTTTTTTGCTGAGGAAGATTCACCCTGAGCTAACATCTATGCCGATCTTCTTCTATTTGGTATGTGGGTCCGTGCCACAGCATGGCTGCCGATGAGTCATAAAGGTCCATACCCGGGAACCAAACCAGGCCACCAAAGTGGAGTGCACCAAACCTAACCACTAGGCCATGGGGCCGGCCCTCCAGCCCAATTTTTAATTGCGTTGTTTATTTTCTTAGTGTTGAACTTTGAGAGTTCTTTGTGTATTCTGGGTACAAGTCCTTGTCAGAGATTTGATCTGCAAATATTCTCTCCTTGTCTGAGATTTGTCTTTTTAGTCTCTTAACAGTGTCAGTCGTAGTATGAAGTTTTTAATTTTGGTGAAGTCCAACGTATCCATATTTTCCTTGTATGGATCATGGTTTGACATTGCCTATCCCCAGGTCACAAAGATTTTCTCCTATATTTTCTTCTAAAAGTTCAAAGTTTTACATTTCACATTTAGATTCATTATCCATTTTGAGTTAGTTTCTGTATAGTGTGTGAGGGCCAGGTTTCGTTTTTCTGGCGTATGGATGTTCAATTCTTCCAGTACCATTCATTGAAGAGATTTTACTTTCCCCATTGAATTGCTTTTGCAACTTTCTCAAAACACAATTGGACATGTGTACGGGGCTATTTATGGACCCTCTGTTTTGATACATCGATTTATATGTCTGTCTCTTCCCTGACTTGATTATTGAAGTTTTATAGCAATTGCTAAAATGAGGTAGTGTGTGGAAAGAATAATCTCTTCAACCAATGGTGCTGTGATAACTGGACATCCAGATGCAGGAGAATGAAGTCAGACCCCTGCCTTATGCCATACACAAAAATTAACTCAAAGTGGATCCAAGGCCCAATAAAACTATAAAACTATTAGAAGAAAACATAGGTATAAATCTTCATGACCTTGGATTTGGCAATGAATTTTCGGATATGACATTAAAGACACAAGCAACAAAAGAAAAAATAGGTAAATTGGACTTCATCAAAAAGGATACTATCAAGAAAGTGAAAACACAATCTACAGAATGGGAGAGAATATTTACAAATCATATTGGATAATAGTCTAGTATCCAGAATACATAAAGAATTCATACAACTCAATAATAATAGGCAGATAACCCAGTTTAAAAATTGGCAAATGATATGCATAAATATTTATCCAAAGAAGATATACAAATGGTCAATAGGGACATGAAAAGATGATCAACATCATTAGTCATTATGTACCTAATAACAGACCATCAAAAAATAAGAAACAAAATTTACAGAATTGAAGGTAGAAATAGTTCTACAATAATAGTTGGTGACATCAATACCCTGCTCTCAATAATGGAACCAGCCAGATCTGACAGACTCGCACAGACACCCCACCCAACGACAGCAGCACACGCATTCTTCTCGAGAGCACATGGGGCATTTTCCAGGCTAGACCGTATGTTAGGTCACAAATTAAATCTCAATAGATTGTAAAGAGAACAGAAAAATAGAGAAAATTCATGAAACCAAAAGTTGGTTCTTTGAAAAGAGCAGCAAAATTGACCAATCTTTACCTAGAGAGACTAAGAAAAAAAGGAGAAAATACTCAAATTACTAAAATCAGAAATGAAAGTGGGGACATTACTACCTATTTTACAGAAATAAAAAGGATTATAAGAGAACTATGAGCAGCTACGAAAAATTGCATGCCCACAAATTGGATAACCTATATGAAATGGACAAATTCCTAGAAACACAAACCTACCAAGACTAAATCACAAAGAAAAGGACAATCTGAATAGATCTATAATTAGTAAGGAGATTGAATCAGTAATTAAAAATCTCCCAAAAATGAAAAGCCCTGGGCGGGATGGCTTCACCAGTGAATTATTCCATACATTTAAAGAACTACTCCCAATCTTTCTCAAACTTTCCCAAAATAATTGAAGAGGAGGGAACAATTCCTAACTCATTCTATGAGGTGAGCATAGTGATACCAAAAGCCAAACAATACCAAAGCCAAACAAAGACACTAAAAGAAAAAAAACCTACAGACCAATATCCCTTATCAACATTGATGCAAAAATCCTCGACAAAATACAGAAAACCAAACTCAGCAGCATATTAGAAGGATTATACACCATGATCAAGTGGAATTTATTCCTGAAATGTAAAGATGGTTTAACACACAAAAATCAATCAATGTGATACACTGCATTAATAGAATGAAGGAACAAAGCCCACATGATCATCTTAATTGATGTGGAAAAAACACTTGTCAAAATTCAACACCCTTTCATGATAAAAACACTCAACAAACTAGGATTAGAAGAAACTACCTCAACATAATAAAAGCCGTATATGAAAAAAACCCACAGCAACCATTATAGTCAATGGTCAAAGACTGAAAGCGTTTCCCCTAAGATCGAGAACAAGTCACGGATGCCGTCTTCACTGCTTCTGGTCATCACAGTACTAGAAGTTCCAGCCAGAGAAATTAGGCAAGAAAAAGAAAAGCATCCAAATTGGAAACAAAGAGTAAAATTATCTCTGTTTGCCGATAATATGATCTTATATGTAGAAAACCTTAAAGATTCTACACACAAACACACAAAAAACCCTATTAGAACTAATAAATAAATTCAGCAAAGTACCAGAGTACAAAGTCAATACACAAAAATCAGTTGCACTTCTATAAACAATGAACAACCTGAAAAAGAAATTTTACAGAAACAATTTCATTTCCATTAGCATCAAAAAGAATAAAATACTTATAAATTAACTTAACCAAGGAGGTGAGAGATTTGTACAATGAAAACCAAAAACATTGCTGAAAGAAATTAAACGAGACATAAATAAATGGAAATACATCCCATGTTCACAGATTGGAAGACCTTATATTGTTCAAATGTCAGTAGTACTCGAAGTGATCCACAGATTCAATGAAATCTGTCAAAATCCCAATGACGTTTTTTACTGAAGTAGAAAATATACATTTTAAAATTCACTTGGAATCTCAGGAGATCTTGAATATCCAAAACAATCTTGAAACAGAAGAACAAAGGTGGAGGACTCACACTTCCTGATTTCAAAGCTTACTACAAAGCTACAGCAATCTAAGCAACGTGATAATGACATAAAGACGAACAGGCAGACCAATGGAACGGAGCAGAGAGCTCAGAAACAAGCCTTTGCATACATGGTCAAGTGACTTTTGACAAGGGTGTCAAGACCGCTCGATGGGGAAAGAACTGTCTTTTCAACAAATGGTGCTGGGAAACTGGATGTCCACAGGCAAAAGAATGAAGTTGGACCCTTACCTCACACCACATACAAAAGTTAACTCAAGATAGATCAAGGATTTAAATGTAAGACCTAAGACTATAAAACTCTTAGAAGAAAACATAGGGCAAATGCTACACAACATTGGGTTTGGCAATTATTTCCTGGATACATTACCAAAGACTCAGGCAACAAAAGGAAAAAATAGATGTATTGGACCTCATGAAAATTTTTTTGATTAAAAATTTTTAATCAAAAGAAACTGTCAACAGAGTAAAAAGGCAACCTGCAGAATGGGAGAAAATATTTGCAAACCATGTATCTGATGAGGAATTAATATCCAGAATGTATAAGGAACTACTAAAACTCCACAAGAAAACAAACAACCTGATTCAAAAATGAGCAAAAGACTTGAATAGACATTTCTCCAAAGAAGATACACAAATGGTCAATAAGCACGTGAAAAGATGCT
This sequence comes from Equus przewalskii, assembly GCF_037783145.1. Lineage (NCBI taxonomy): Eukaryota > Metazoa > Chordata > Mammalia > Perissodactyla > Equidae > Equus > Equus przewalskii. The sequence goes on from NC_091851.1 coordinate 49,193,810, forward strand.
CCACATCACTGCTCATCAGGGAAATGCAAATCAAAGCTACAGTGAGATGTTGCCTCATCCTTAAGAGGATGACTCCTATCCAAAAAAAGAAATAAACAGAAAATAACAAGTATTGGAGAGGATGCGAAGAAATAGGAATTTTTGTGTACTGTTGGTAGGAATGTAAAATGGTACAGCTGCTATGGAAAACAGCATGGCAGTTCCCCCAAAATATTAAAAACAGAATGACCATATGCGGCAGCAATTCCACCTCTGAGCACATCCTGAAAGAGCTGAAAGCCGGGTCTCGAAGAGGTATTTGCACACCCGTGTGCACAGCAGCATCATTCACGATAGTTAAAACATGGGAGCAGCCCGGTGTCCACTGACAGACAAATGGATAAACAAGATGTGGTGTATCTATACAGTGGAATATCGATCAGCTTTAAAAAGGAAAGGAATCCTGACACTTGCTACAACATGGATGAACCTTGAGGACATTATGCTCAATGAAATAAGCCAGACACGTATGGACAAATACTGTGTGATTCCACCTGTATGAGATACTTAGATTAATCAAAATCATAGGGACAGAAAGTCAGGTGGTGGTTGCTGGGGAGGGAAATGAGGACAGAGTTTCAGTTTTACAAGATGAAAGAGCTGTGGAGACGGGTGGTGGAGACGGGTGCACAACATTATGAATGCATTTAATACCTCTAAACTCTGCACTTAACAATAGCTAAGATGGTAAATTTTGTTATGTGTATTTTACCACAATAAAAAATTTTTGAGAGGCTGGCCCGGTGGCATAGTGGTTAAGTTTGCATGCTCCCCTTCAGCTGCCCAGGGTTTGTGGGTCCGAATTCCAGACATGGACCTACACCACGCTTAAGCCCTGCTGTGGCAGCGTACCACATGCAAAATAGAGGAAGATTGGCACAGATGTTAGCTCAGGGAGAATCTTCCTCACCAAAAAACCCAAACTTTTTAAAAAAGAAAGTACTGACAAACGGTACAATGTGGATAAACCTTGAAAACATTGTGCTGAGTGAAAGGAGCCAATCGCAAGGGACCCCGTGTTGCATGATTCCATTTATATGAAATGTTTGCAATAGCTTAATCGTCAGAGACAGAAAGTAGATTAACTGTTTCCAGGGGTAGGGGAGGGGGAGACGGACTGCTTAGTGGGTACAGGGTCTCCTTCTGAGGTGTGAAAACGTTCTGCAACTACATAAAAGGGGGTGGCTGCACACCACGGTGAATGTGCTAAAGGTTTGCCACTAAATTGAACACTTTAAAATGGTTAGTTTTATGGGGATTTTACCTCAATAAAAAGATTTATGTATTACAATTTCTCTATATTCTTATTTTTCAAAAATGTTTTAGTTATTATAGTTCATTTGGCTTTCCGTATTAATTTTAGGATCTGCTTGTTTATATCTTCAGAAATCTTGCTGGGACTTTTATTAGAAGGGTATAAGTCTACACACCCATCTCACAGGAGTCGTCTTCACTGTGTTGAATCTCCACTCACTTAGGTCTTCTTTGAGTTCTTTCATTAGCTCTTCTTTTTTGGCATATAAATCCTGTACATGTCTCGCGAGATTTATACCTCAGTGTTTCACGGGCAGAGGGTAGCTATTATAAATAGTATGTTTTAAGTTGTCTCTTCTAATTATAAACTGCTAATGTATAGAAATACAAGCGGTTTTTGTGTGTTGCCTTTTATCTTGCTAGTCTCATTTGTTCAATTTGTTCAGTTAGCTTTTTCATAGATTCATTGGTGACAGACCATCGTCAAGGAATGGGACAGCTTCATTTCTCATTTTCAATCTGCATGCCTTTTATTTCTTTTTCTTGCCTTATTGTACTGGCTAAGACTTCCAGTAGAAGTTGAATAACTGTAGCAAATGTGGACATCTTTGCCTTGTTCCCACTCCTGGGGGAGGCATTCTGTCTTCCTCCATCACATACAATGTTGGCCGTACTCGCTGTAAGTTCTTCATCAATGCTCTTTATTAAGATTGAAAGCGTTCTTTTCTATTCCTTGTTTGCTGAGTTTTTGCCATGAACGGACGTTAAATTTTGCCGAAGTCCATCCTCCACCATTTCATCTGAGTGCTCAGAGTTGCTTGTTGGTGCATTGTTACAACAGCTGCTTCGAAGCCTCTGTCAGATCATTGCAGCGTCCATGTCGTCTCCGCATCTGCGCTTGGGTGTCCCATCCTGTGCCGCCTGAGATTTTCCTGGTGCTTTTATGCCAAATAATTTTGGATTTTACCATGAAGTTCAGTATTTTTGATGAATAAACACTCTGTTTTGTTGTACGACTAAGGTTGAATTCCAGAGCACTGAAATGGTTGTTTCTGACAGTTTTTCCCAGATTTACAGTTGCATCTGGAGAGTGTGTTGACCTCCTCACTCCTTCACACTGGAAACCTGTGATGTCTTTTGTTAGGTGATTCACTGTCATCAAACACATTCATTGAACGCCTACGACATGGTGAATTCTTTCTTAGCCACTGGGGACAGAATAATTACAATTTCTGTTCCCATAGATTAGGTTATTCCCAGTAGTAAAAAGTGTTGTAAATATTGATCATAACTAACTCTCATTGAGCACCTAGTCTGTGCTAGGTGCTAATCTAAGCGGTTACATGAGCGTCTCAACCTCAAAATAGCCCCGTGAGTCACCTCCCGTTTTACAGATAAGGGAGCCGGGAACAGCCGCCCGGGTCCTGCTAGGGAAGCCCATTCTCAGGAGCAGGCTGAGGGCCCCAGCCCTGGGCTTGGGCCTCTCACCTCACCCCCAATACCTCCGGCCGAGGGACAATACAGGAAACCCTAACAGCTCCCAGTGCACGCGGGCACCAGCACCTTGTCTCTCCCGTCTTGTCTTCACAGAACACCTGCTAGGAAGGCACCTCCTTACCCCCATTCTGCACAGGAGGGAGTGGAGGCTCAGGAATGGCAGGAGACCTGCCAAGGCCACACAGCTGCTGCACAACTGGGACTCAAACCCCAGTCCCAGCAACTCCAGGGCCGGAGCCTCTCCCTCCCGCCCTGTGGGAACCTGTGGCCGTCAGCCACCAAGGTCCAGCTACGAGGTCTCCTCTCCAGCAGAGGCATCCAGGCAGGGAGCTAGCTGGGTGTGACCAGCTTGGTGCAGCAAGCAGGTCTCCGGCCCATTGAATGGTTTTCTGTCACCATTTACCTGGTGGCTGGAGGCTCAGGTGCTGCTTCCTGACGCAGTGCCTAGCCCTGCCCACCCTGAGCCCCCGACAACCCCCCAAGCACACAGGCCACCAACCCCTCGGAGCCAGTAGAAGGTAAGGCCTGGCCGTTCCTGAGCTCAGGCCCCTATTCCAGACACTGTTGTTACTGCCCACCCTACAGACAGGGCGGCTGGCTCAGCCGGTCCTGCAGCCAGCAGCACGTGGAGGCCGATTCCATCCCAGACCTCATGGCTCTGAAGCCTGAGTCCCCCAACCGTAGGAGCCACACGAGGGGGACCGGCCAGCAGGACAATGACCCTGGTTCCTCCAGTGGCGCCTCGGAGGACACCAACCCATGGTGCGCAGCCCGTCTTGGGGTCATCCCATGTGGTCCACACCAAGGCTGGGGGTGGGCCAGATGGAGACTGACACCCCTTTCCCCACTCTAACCAAGATGTCCCATGATCCCCTCTTCAGGGTCCCTGACGCCTGCTATGGGCAGGGACTGGCAGAGCCCCCATCTTCCTGGCTTGATAAATGCAGTTTTTACATTTTCACTTTAAAAGAAAAACCCCCTTTTCTGATTTTCTGTTACTGAAGTCATTGGTGAGGTTCAGAATGGGGTGGACTGGGTCAGGCTGGCCCAGCGGGCTGGAGGGTGACCTGAGAGAAGGGAGATGCACCCCTCAGTGCTCCTTCAGGGAAGGCCTCCTCTGCAGAGCTGCCTCACCCACAGGCTCCCTCCCCTGAGCGGCTGCATCTGTCCTAGTGAGGTGGGATAGAGGCCCTGCCACCTGGGCCTGAGGCAGGTCACCCCAGTGGTCCCTCCCGGCTCCAGGACTCCCCGCTGGGCCAGCCCACTGGCCCCGCCACCCGAGCTGGCCCCTCCCCCTGCCCGTCCTCCATCCTCTCGGCTCCCTTCCCAGGTACTGGTCACCAACAGGCATCCTGCACCCCAACCTCCATCTCAGCGTCTGCTCCCGAGGCCTGACTGTGACACTTCTACAAGCAGGAGTCTCGGGTGGGAGGTGGCCACAGCCAGGTCGTGGCTGAGTGCCTGCCTGCCCAGGCTGCCAGACCTGGCCTGCCACAAGGTGACCCCAGGGCACAGCTGGCCTTGCCCTCAGTCGTGGAGGACGGGGTCGTGGGCTCTGCCAAGTGTCCGCACCCAGCACACGTCTGCACCCAGCGAGCATAGAGTGTCATGTGGCCTGAATGGGCTAAGGAAGAGTCTGGCCGGCTGGAGATAGGGGTCAGTGAACGAAACCGAATCTAATCAAATCAGATAGAAGAGCATCGAATGGGTTGTCACTACTTAGTGGCATGATGGGCTCTCGAATGTGGAAGAAGACACAGCCCCAGGAAGTCGCAGCTCCGCTGGAGAGAAGACTGGCTGAGAACTTCTCATCTCTCCCGAAGCTCTGGAGCTTCCCATCCATCCAAGGAGGGGCGGCTCTGCCCGGGGGTGGGGGGGTCCATGGTTTCTTGAGGTCCGGAGCAGGGCTGTCATGGCCCCAACTGCCTGGCCCTCTTCCTTTCCCCCAGAGCCCTCCACCCCCAGCTGCCAGGCCTGGCTGGGCCCAGGGAGCCCCAGGGAGGCACAGGGCCTGGGTCCCAGGGAGCAGATGCTGGATGCGGCGCGACAGGGCACCCTAGGGGCCTGGCACTGTTTGTGAGCCCCACAGAAAGAGGAGCTGCAGGGGGCCCAGAGGCAGCACTGCCCAGACTGTGAGGCCCAAGAGGAATGACCGCTGTGCTGTAAACATGCCCACTCCTGGGTAGTGGCCGGGACCCCTCGCCCTCTGCTCCTGACAGGAGGTGGAGCTAGGTTCAACCTCCCCACACCCACAGCCCAGTTTACCAGGGCTCCCTCAGGCCCTGGGGCCTTTGCACCTCCCTGGGACGGTGCTGCAACAGCACTTTCTCAGCCTCCGAAGACTGAGCCTGGAGAAGGCGGGAGCTCCTGCTCACCCACAGAAGCACACCCAGGCCTTGCATACCTGGTGCACAGTAGGTTCTTGATAAGCTCTGGATGGACAGAAGCCACAACAGCAAGGCCAGCACCGGCGTCCAACCTCGAGTCCCTCCAGCAGAAACTCTGGTGGCCCTCCTGCCCCACAGGGCCCCTAAGCTGGCCCTGTTCTCCAGGACAGCCCCAAGTCCCAGCTCTCTCTGCTCAGATACCCCATGGGATGGGTCTGCCCCAGGGAACCTGACCGCGTCCTCCCACTTCTGTCACACTGCTGTTCTCTGCCCAGGAGTACTCTGCATCCCATTCAGGCCCCAGGGATGGCACCAGCCCTCATCCCCCCAGTTGCACCCCTCCCAAGTAACCACCGTGCCCAGGATTCAGAGCGGGCACCTCACTGCCTCAGAGATGGGGGTCTGGCCCCCACCCTGGCCCCACACCCCAACCCCACTTCCTGTGTGTGAGAGCTGTCCAAGGTCCTGAGCACACGCAGGCTTCTCGGACCTCAGGCCCTGAAACCACAGTCCTGTTGGAGACACCACCAGACGCCACACACGGGGCCGTGCACCACAGGGACACGGAGTCCAGCGAAGGGGCAGGGCCCTGCAGGCGAGGGTCCTTCAGAGAGAGAAGGCCTGGGTCTTGCTCGAATGCTCCGCCCTCCTGGTGTCCACCACACTGACCAATCTGCCTTATCGGTGACCCCTTGGTGGCCCTGGTGAGCAGGCCTGGCTGCCTCTCCTGTCACAGGTCATGCCACTGTGCTCCACATCCAGGCCCGGGGCCTCTCCGAGCAGCACTGCACACCAGGTCTCAGGGCATCTGTGCAGGTCCCCCCCCCCCAACTCCCCCTTCCTCAGGCCTCAGCTCTCACTCGATACCCCTCTCCTGTCCCGCCTCACCAAGTGGGTCCCTCTGCCTGCTGGACTGGCCGGTCCCCTGGAAGGAGCTCCCGTTTAGTTCACCGAACCCTCCTCACTCGACTCAGCCATTTCTACATGGTAGATGCTCCACAAGCCCACGCACTGAGTGAACAGAATAGGGCAAGGTCCGAGGCAGGACCCCCCCCCGTGTTCATCCTCAGGGGCACGCAAGCCCTTCCTCCTCATGTCTCCCTCTGACACCCCGCCCCAGTGTCCCTGCCTAGCTCTCTGTGTCCTTACTGTGCACCCTGTGCAGGCAGGTGCTGTTGGCCTGTTTCCCCCACAGCACGCAGCGCCAGGCTGCTGCTCAGGCACTCCAGCCATCTCTATGAACCACAAAACCCCAAAACCAATCACACTCCAAGCCACTGAGGGCTGCTTCTCATTTGGGGGTGAGGCCTAGACAGTGCCAGCATCTGGTCATGCATCTCAGGGTGGGGCACGCACCACAGATGCACAGGCACCCAGTAAGTCAGGGGGCACACGCTGGCCTGCTAGGGGGCTGTTATGCCACCCATCCCAGGCCAGTATGCGGTCAAGGACCGTCACCAGGGCAGAGACTAGAAAGGAGAGGCTGTTTCTGCACAGCAGGCAGCTGCGCGAGGCCCTAAGCAGAGCTGATGGCCCAAACCTTGCATGGGCCCTAGACAGCCAATAACCCGACAACGTGGCTTTGGTGCGTCTGGCCCACTGCGAGGCTCTGGGTTTGGTGAGTGTGGGGGGATGTGGGGGTGGCAGATGCCCTTTAAGAATTAAATTCGATTTGCTCTAAAGTCATACCCAGTTTTATGATCCAGAATTGACCCCTAGAGGGGAGCAGGAAGCTGGCTGGGGCATGGTCGTGGGTCCTGACCTGGAGATACTGAGAAGTAATGAGAGTTCATGGGCTATAAAGAGGGGTTTGGGGTTGCAGCACTCCATGAGCAGGCTGGCGGATGCCACACGCCTCTCCTGCATGGTTGCATTGTCTTACTCGTGTGTGCAATCCAGTTGAACCCCCTGCATGAGACACAGTTATCTTGGAAGCCCTGGAAGATCTGGCCAGATGAGTGGCCAGAAGAGCCCCTGGAACTGTCCTCTTTCCAGTGGACCAGCAGGGGCCCAGTCCATGGGGACACCAGGAAGAGATGGAGGAGGTGGAGAAGGAACCAGAGTTACCTGGGACAGGCAACTGCACCTTCTCCCAGGGACCCCCAGGCCCTACTACTGCCCAAGCCAGGTCACAGTCAGAAGGTTGGCAGCCTCGACCCCCACCTAGCCCAATAAAGGGTCGTATCCAGGGGTGACCAGGGTTCTCCCCCTGCTTCTGCTGAGTGAGAAGCTAGAGTGAGGTCCAGGAATCCTGGAGGAGTCCTTGAGGGGGTTTGAAGATGTGGAGGGCCCAGCAGAGGGATTTATGGGATCTTCCTGGTGGCTCCCCCCTGAAACCACTACAGACCTCCTGGGACCCTCCCAACCACCAGGAAAGAGACTGCCCAGCTGGAGCTGTGAACTTCCCTTCCTGCAGAGGGAGGTTGAGGCTTGGGGCCTGCTGAGGAGGCTGGGAGTGGGGCTCCACACCAGGAAGGAAGTCCTCCTCCTGATTGACAAGCCAGAGTGTAGCAGGACCCCAGGCACCTGTTCCCAGCAGGTGAACATTCTGGGGCCGCCCAAAACATGGGGCCTCTGCCTCCAGCCACAGGAGACATCCCCAGACAGCAGCTCTCTACCCCATCCCACTCGAACAAGGCTGCCCCTGGCTGCAGCAGCTGGGTGCAGGGTGGAGCTGGGCACCCAGGATGTGGGTTCAAGAGCCACCAGAGCTGCGAGGGAGACGGGTGGGATCCTCAGCTTTCTATCCACTGTGAGGTCCCTGAAGGGCTGAGTCCACCAGACCCGTGGCTGGAGAGCTGGAGGCACATAACACTTCTGGGTGCCACCAGTGCCCACAGCTGGGGGTGGCCTACGCCCCAAGCCCACTACTGGTTGGGAGGCTGGGTGCGCACCAGCAGATGCCCCCACCTGTCCTGGGTGAGAGCGGAGCAGGCCCCATCCTGAGTGGAGGCTGCGCCTACAGGGCTTGACCCTGGGTGCTGAGAGGCACAGGAACGGACCACGGCCACGGTCCTCGCCACCTCCACAGGGCTAGAGAGGTCGAGACAGGCTACACAGCCGGGCCGATCGGAAAGGATGGCCGGGGCAGGGGAAGCGGGTGGGCCTTGCTCTAGGACAGCGCGGGGCCTCCTTTAGGGTAGGGGAGGTGGAAGGGAGACAGGCTTTTCTCTAGGACAGGGACGGGGGCTCCTTTAACGGCTCCAATCCCAGGCCAGCCGGACGCGCTTCCCAAGCTGCACAGGTCATACGGACGCCGGGGGGCACTTCCGTCAGGACCGGCCTGCGAGGGCGGGGCCGGGGCCTCGCGGGCTGGGGGCGGGCCGGGGCGGGGCCTCGCGGGGGTTGGGGGCGGGCCGGGGCGGGGCCTCGCGGGGGTTGGGGGCGGGCCGGGCCGAGTTGGGGCGGGGCCGGCACGGCGCCTCGATATAAGTAGGCGCGTCCGCGCATGCGCAGCCGGCGCGTCCCGGTCGTGGGTCGGCCTCTCGCGTCTTCTCTGCAAATGGGCTCCGTGGCCTAGCGTCCCCGTCCCCGCCACCCGTGATCGCGCGCCGAGGCGCGCGAGGGGTCGCCGCCGAGGTGAGGGCCGGGGCGGCGCGTGGTGGGGCCGAGCGGGCCCGAGTGGGCGGCGGGGGCGGCCCTCAGCGCGACGGGCGGCCGGACGGACCGAGCGGCGGCCGGAAGGACGGGCGGGGACTCGAGCCGGGGTCGCGGGGGACCGGGCAGCGGCGAGGAGGGGCGCGGGTCGGGGCGGGTGGTCGGGCTGGGCCGGCGTGGGCCGGTTCCGGGAGCCCCCGGCTGGCGGCCCTGCGCACAAAGCGCCTTTGTTCCGCCCGCGCGGCCGGTTCGGGCCGGTTGGCGCCGCCCCGCCCCGCGCGGCGAAGGCGGACCGGGCGCTCCGGAGCCCCGCCCCCGCGAGGTAAACAAACCCGGGTCGCCGCCCGCCCGGGAGTTCGGGGCCGGCCGGGGTCCCCCCGGAGTGGGCGCTCCCTCCGGGGGGCAGCCGGTGACCGCAGGGGCTCCCCGACGCCCTGCGCAGGCTTCCGCCGGCCCACAAACAGGAGCATGGCAGCCATCCCCTCCAGCGGCTCGCTCGTGGCCACCCACGACTACTACCGGCGTAAGTGAGCTCCTTCCCGCCGCCCGACAGGTCTGACTCCGGGCCCTCTCCCAGCTTGTGGTGTCTGCAGCCCCTTGAGAACCCCTGTCTGGGTGGAGAGTGGGCTGCGCGGGCCCCCGGCCCTGCCCCTGTGCTGCCAGCAGAGCCAGCGCTTGGCCTAGAGGGGTGGGTGGGCCTGGGCTGCGCGCTGGGGGCTGACCGCGGCTCCTCCCCAGGCCGCCTGGGTTCCACTTCCAGCAACAGCTCCTGCGGCAGCGCCGAGTACCCTGGGGAAGCCATCCCCCACCACCCCGGTGAGTGCAGGTCCGCGGTCCTGCCCGAGCGCCCCACCAGGAGTGGGCGGCAGCACCGTGACCCCGCTTTGCTTTTCTCAGGTCTCCCCAAGGCCGACCCGGGTCACTGGTGGACGAGCTTCTTTTTTGGGAAGTCCACTCTCCCATTCATGGCCACAGTGTTGGAGTCCCCAGAGCAGTGAGTGCCCCGTTCTGGGGGCCAGTGTGGGAGAGGGGGCAGGCGGAGGCAGGCTCTGACCACCGGTTCTCCCCCAGCTCGGAGTCCCCCCAGGCCTCCAGCAGCACCATCACGTGTGACCTGGCTCCAGAAGCCTCGAGGAAGCAGCCTGGTGGCCAGCCTGCCAAAGCCAATGCTGGGCCCCGGTCCTGAGTGACCGCCACCTTCCAGAGGCCCTGGGTTCCTCAGAGCCCCTCCCTGCCCCGCCCACCCCCTACACTAGGCAGGCTGGTGGAAGCAGAAGCAGTTGGGTTCCTGTATATTGAAACAGCAAAACACCAAAAAGGAAAATGAGAGAACCCAGCTCTTTACCACCCCAGCCGCACAAGAGCCTTCCTGACACCCAGTGACCGTGTGCCTTGCCCCAAGTGCAAAATAAACTCCAAGTGGCCAGCAGCCCTGGTGGTGTGTGTGAGCTGTGTGCCCCGAGGCCTGTGGGTGAAGTCACTGAACCCCACCCAACCTTCTCACTTCTTCCTGGGGGTGGGGAGCGGGCTCTGCTTCCTGGGGCCCCTCGCTGGAGGCCATGTCTGAGGCCTGGCCCAGGTTCACAGGTGTAGGGTCTTGCTCCTGAGAAGGGCTGGGGTGCCTTGCTATTTTGAGGAGTATGGGAGAGCAGGCAGTTTAGGAACTGGACAGGGAACCTCGAGGGCAGCCACTGAGGTCACGGTTTTTTAAGTGGCTTCATCCCTGCTTCCCGTGGCCGCCGTTGGAGACTGGGCCTCTGGGTAAGGATTCAGGAGCCCTCAGCTGGAGGGACCTTGATGAGGCCCCAGTTGATACCAGGGAGGGAGATGAGGGAACACGACAGATGCCATGTGTGTCCCAGCTGGGTGAGGCAGCTCATGGGGGCAGGCATTGGGCCACACTGCCTGCCAGCTGCCGTTCCTGAAGGGTGTCACTTCCTCTAGCTTGGGGTGAGGCTCACTGGTCAGGGCTCCCAACCCTGGGGCTGAGGGGCAGGAGTGTGGGGCGCTCCAGAGGGCCCTCCCTGCCACAGGCAGTCCCCACCTTTGGGCACAGTCCAGCTCAGGGAGCTGCGGGCGTGGTTGTGTATTCTCTGCTGGACTCCTTCAGCGGCAGGTGTTGGTGGAGGACTGCCTGTGCCACATGCCTCCAGTGGCCAGCAGAGATTGACCCAGGTCTGTTGGTCAGCGAGGGCCCCAGAAGAGGGCAGCTTGGGGGACGGGACAGACTTGGAGTGAGGTCTGGGGTTCAGTGAGGGGAGTGGCCTCCACTGGTTGGTGGGCAGAGCTCAGGTATCCTGAGGGGGCCGTCCTCTTCCTGCCAGTTGGCCCTGCTCTGTGCTATAAATAGCAGCGAGTCCATTCCAGGTGTCTGCAGTTTGTGACCCCAAAAGGCTTCAGCCTTTGTCCGTTACTGCCTTCGGCATGTCCAAGCAGGCTGCAGGGTGGTGGACAGCCTCTCCCAGGCTCCCCGAGGCCAGTGGTCAGTGCTGAGGCTGGGTAGGGGAGACCCTCATTCCCATCCCCTTGGATGGGCCTGGGGGAGTGGTGCCCCGAAGTGTAGTCAGGCCCACCCGGTCTTTCTGGCCAGGGTCTAGAGCAGGCCCCAGAGCCCCTGGCAGCAGCGGCTGCTTGGTGTGGCAGAAGGCCAGGGACAGCTGCCTGGACCCAGGTGCCAGGCGGTGGTGCCCCACCACCAAATGACCCGTCTCCGTGGAGTGTTGGGGAGTCTGTGCTCCCTGAAATCACGGGGCAGGCGGGGTCCAGGGAACAAAGGGCCAGTGCAGCCGAAGTCAAGGTGGTGCCCGTGTGTGGTCCAGGGAGGCTCAGCCCTGGTCCTGACTGAGCTAGTGGGCTTCGGGTCAGGACCAGGGATGGGTCCGCTCCCTTTGCGAGAGGGGCAGCCCAGCTCCTGGAGGGCTCCAGATTTGGAGTTGGCCCGGGTGGGCAGGTGCTTTCCAGGAGCTGGTGTCTTGGGGCCAGTGGGAGGAGGGGGCAGACTTCCCCTGCAGTCCAGACTACAGAGTGCGCTTCCCCACCCCAGGACCGGGCAGGCCCACAGCCCGAGGAGCTCCTACTAAGGAATCTTCTCCTAAGGAATGCACAGCCTGGCTCTGGGCGCTGTTGGCACTTTAGGCAAATCCATGAATCAGAGGGTCAGGCCAGGCCCTTGATCTGAGGTCCATGTTGTCGCCCCAGGCCCCTGCTCACCGGGAGGCAGTGGCAGGGAGGGCCACTCAGAGCGGATTCTCGTATCTGGTGAAGCTGGAGAGCTGCTCCCGCAGGGTTTTGAAGGAGGGCCTCTGCTCCGGGTCCTTGTGCCAGCAGGAGAGCATCAGCCTGTGTGCAGTGGGAGGGCACTGGGGGGGACGGGGCATGCGGTAGCCTGCCTCCACCCTCAGGAAGGCCTCGTGGTTGGACATGCCTGCCAGCGTTGGGATGAGAGGGGCTTTCGGGGGCTGAGGGACCGTGCCCATCTGCCCTCCACCCACCACCAGGAAGTCCTGCCCTGCCGCCTGCGGCCCCTCCCAGGAAGCCTGGGCCTGCCGTGCATCCCCTGCACACGTTGTTAACACCATCCTTTGGACGGCTGCCCCTGGGAGGTGGCCCCTCCCACCCTGCCCACAGTGGGGGACATTGGGGGCCCAGTACCTGGATAGGGCATCTGACCCCTGCTGAAGATCTCATGGAGGAGAATCCCGAAGGACCACACATCAGATTTGATGGAGTAATGCCCTCGGGAGAGTGCCTCGGGCGCCGTCCACTTGTAGGGGATGTTGTGGTCATAGGAAAGGTAGATGTCCTCCTGTGATCAGACACATGCTGGAGGTGGGCCTTGGGGGAGCCTGCACCCCTCCCGTTCCCCCAGCAGGGACAGGCATGGGGAGCAGGGGCCTGGTGGGAGGTGTGCGGCCGCCTCGCCTGGAGAGTGGACACTGATGACATGCTGTCAGGACACACCGCCATCACGGCTGCCACTACAGGCAGCTGCTGCTTCACTTGGAGACAAGCAGGCCCAGGGCCCCAAGAAGAGCTGCTTTCCCTCAGATTGGTGGAGGGAGGGAGCAGGAGGTGTGGGGGAGACAGGAGGAGGAGAGAGCTGGGAAGTTGGGGTCAGGAAAAGCATGGCCCTCTTGGGTCATGTCAGAGGAGCCCAGAGGTGGACAGTGACCATCATGTGGAGTCCGCAGACGTTCTCAAAGTCATGAGTTCACAGAGATGCCAAAAAAGGTGGACTGGCTACCACTGGACGAACTCAGAAAAGCCTGCCTTTCCATCCAACCTGGCCCACTACTGGCTGCAGAGTGGAGGAGAGTCGTGTGTCTTCTAGAAGCATCCAGCTCACGATGAGGAAAAAACCACAGCATCAGCACCTCACCCCCGTGAGCGAAGCAACCTGATGCCTGCTGTCCGCGGCCGGCCGGCAGTGTCACAAAAAAAGAAGCAGACTGCTCCCCATCTGCCCGACCGCACCCCACCAGCCGACAGACCGCACCCCATTAGCCAACAGACTGTGCCCCGGATACCAGCAGACCGCACCCCAAAGGACCGAATGACAAACCCAGAGCAGAGGGCTTCACGGAGGAGGGGCGACGAGTCTCAAACGTGAGTTTCGAGGAGACGGAGCAGAGCGGTGCTTTGAGAGACAGGCAGTCAAGCAGCTGTGACACATGGGTCTGCTCGAGGGGCAAACTGAAGTGAACTCACCACATTTGCAAGAATTTGGGAACTTGGCTCTGAGGGGACGTCATGACTTTAAGGAGTCCCCACTAATGTTAACAGTGTGATGATGGCATTGTGGCTGTTTTGTTTGGAGTCCTTATAGAGATGCCAAGGTGTGCACCTGCGCGGGACTTTGGTGTAAGCATGGAGGGAGGAGGGCCGTGCGGGCTGTCCCCTGGTGGTACTGAAGCTCGCTGCTCTCCTCTGGCCCCATTTGTCTTCAGAATCCTCCGTAAGAAACAAGTTTCCTTTATGTGGGGGGCAGCTGGGGAGATGTTTACCCTGAGCTCACAGACCAGCCTGCAGGAGGCCGGGGCAGTGACACTGAGTGGACGAATGAGCAAATGAGTGGGACCCTTAGCACCCGGCCCCTGCTACACCACAGCCCACCACTCAGCAGAGACCTTTTGCTCCGTGGACCCCCCACCCCAGCCTCTGGCCCTGGGTGGTTTCCCTTTCCCTTTGCAGCTCCTGGAGTCGTCTGTGTGGCTCCGCAGCCCTGTGACTCACCTGTCAGAGCCACAGCTGCTTCAGCTCCCCAAGGGCAGAGAACCCACGGGAATCCCCAGCTTCATGCACAGAGGAAGCCCCGCACCCTCCACCCTTTGCCCCTTGCCCTCTACCCTCCAAGGGCCCCACCTTGACGAGCCTGGCCAGCCCGAAGTCCCCGACTTTGCAGATGTGGTTTTCCCCCACGAGGATGTTCCTGGCAGCCAGGTCCCGGTGGATGTAATTCTGTGATTCCAGGTAGCACATTCCCTCGGCCACCTGCCATGTGATGTCCACCAGCTCTGAGACGGGCAGGGCTGTCTCGTCAGAGTCTGGAGACAAGAGGAGGCCAGGGTCAGCGGGGCTGGCTGGGGCCAAGCTCTCTCTGCCATGGGCTCTTCAGGCTCCTGGGCTCGGGAAGGGCTGGGGCAAAGGGCAGTTGGCTGATTTAAAATTGGAACAGTGGACCCGCTGCAGCCCTTCTGAAAGGCAGTTAGGTATCTGAGCCAAAGCACGGTGCAAACATGTGCTTTTCCCCACATTTTGCCTTCCGGGAATCTACACGAAAGCAACAGGAACGCAAAGACGTCAGGACAGAGGTGTTCATCACAGCATCGTTTACACAGCTGCGAACCTTGAAAAGGTGCAGCCTCCAGCAACGAGCTAAATGGACGCAGCCTATCTACGCGGTCGTGTACAGACCCTCAAAAATTTCTGAAGAACATTTAATAACACGGGAAACTGCGGCAATCAAGCTTATGTGAAAAATTTTCCATTCAGAATATTCCCAATGTTGATGTCTAAGTATATTCCCAGATGTGCACACACACGTCCTGGGTGTCATTCACCCGGCCCTGCACGTCTTCCCATTTACCGTCTCAGGACACGGGTGGCGTCCACACACACTGGCACTTCCACTCATCCACAGCTGTTGTCTTTGGTTTGGGAGTTAAATAAAATAATGGGGTTTGTTACGGATGATGAGGTCTCTGAGCCAACGGATACGTCCAGTGTGTGAGCATGCATGTAAGTGTGCATGTCTGAGTGTGCATGTGTAAGTGTGTACTGTGGTGTGAGTGCATGTGTGTGAGTGAGTCTTGTGTGCATCTGTACGTGTGTGGTGCGCATGCGAGTGTTCACGTGTGTACGTGTGTGTGAGTATAGGTGGCTGTTTAAGTGTACATGCACACTCAAACCCAAGAAGGAGGGGCGGTGCCTTCTAAGAAGAGAGAAAAGCAGTGAGAACCAGGCCTGCAAGTTCCAGAAGCAGTGGGGGTGGGCAGGCCGCTCCAGGCATTAACTGTGGGTGCAGGAATTATGAGTGGCTCTTGTCTTATTTGTACTTATCCGTGTCTTCTCAAATTCCTACAATGAACAGATGGTACATTTATCACATACTGTAAGTCGTTCCTTAAACGGGAAAGGGCTGGCGAAGGCATCTGAGTCCCTGGCTGTCTGCACGTGGCAGGGGGTGGTCTGGGTTTCCTTTTTCTTTGTCATGTGTCCCCTTGCCGGCTGCGAGCAGGGGTGACTTCCATCCCCGGGAAGGGGCCTGCTCACCCCGCAGCAGCGCCAGCAGGCTCCCCTTGGGCATGAGCTCCGTGACGATGTACACGGGATCTCCCACGGAAGCCACGGCGTACAGCGCCAGGATGTGCTTGTGCCGAAGCTGCTTCATGGCCTGGATCTCCGCCTGGAATGTGTGCTGGTGCAGGAGGTCATCTGCAGGGCCGGCTGCCTCAGTGGGTGCGGCCCCACCGAGAAGGCCAGCCCCTGTCGCTCCCCCATACGCGGCAGCCCCCAGGCCAGGATGCCAGGGCAGGCGCAGCCCAGCCCCAGGGCAACCCAGCGCCACAGCCTCATGTTCACAGGAGCAGATGGCGCTCACCACACCCCGGGCACCTCCAATGCCCCCGCGTGGCCAGCACCTGCTGGAGCCAGATGCAGGGCCTAAACACCCCCAAGTGTGTCCCCACGCCCCCTGGGCCCTGGTTCCTGAAGTGGGATCCAAACTCCAGTGGGTCCCAAGGAGACATTAGATGAGCCTTTTCAGATTCCTAGTGACCTCTTTATTTTACTGGCTTTCCATTTACATCAAGGATTTAAAATTCCCTTTTAAAATAAATGAGTTTAGGTAAAAACAGACACAATTGAAAGGAAAATGCTACCTTGATGCCGCTGTAGATGCCACGTAGGGCGCAAGTTAAGGCAGCGTGCAGCACGTGGGACATCAGGGCCTGGGCTGGATTGGCTGCCCCCACCCCGGTGAGCGAGGCCAGAAGTCCCTCTTGGTGGGACTGGCAGGGAGGCGTGGGGTCAAGCAGGCCCCCCGGCCTGAGGCCCACTCACCTCGGGCGATCACCTTAATGGCCACTCGGACCTGGTCCTTCCAGAGCCCTTCGAAGACCTCCCCGAAGTAGCCAGAGCCCAGCCTCCTGCAGAGCGTGAATTCCTCCCGCGGCCGCTCCCAGTCGTCACACTGCGGCAGGGGCTCCGGCTCGTGCTGGAGGGACAGGCAGGGCACGTGGGGCGGGGGAATGCTGTCCAGTCACCCAGCCCATCCTCCAGGAAGCCCACTCTGCCTCCAGCAGGGGGTGCCCCGCTCTGTCAGCTGGGTCGTTCAGCTTGGATGGTCCCCGAGTGCTGCATGTGGCTGGGCTCTCCTAGGGGCTGCCCCTGCCTGGCTGCCCCTGCTGTGCATGCAAACACACGCCACCCTCATCGCCCTCTCTGGGCCAGTGACTGGCCTGAGTGCCACTGAGACAAAACTGTCCGCCTGCTGGCCAAGGCACACAGCCCTTGTCCCCAGGCTCCCACCAGCCCAGAGAGACTCAGCATATGACAGCGGCACAGCTGACCTCTCACTGGCCCGGGGGTGAGAGTGACCCGGCAAAGGAGGGCAGTTCTCCTGCACACCCTCCTGCTCCCACACCCGGCTCTGTGCAGCCACAGCTTCCAGGCAGCCCTGATCCCCGGGGCCCAGTCCCCTCCAGGGGGTCAGTGCATCAGGACCCACACCCACCCTGTGCAACCCTGAGGGTCCCTGTCGAGGAGAGATGGCTGTGGGTGGGCACGGGCAGGGCGAGGGTCCAGCAGGGCAGCCCTACCTTCCAGCAGGGCACGGTCAGCCGCAGGCCGTGGGACAGGCTCTGGGCCCTGTGGTGGTCCACGAGGTCAGGCAGGCTGGGGAAGGACACGGCCTGGTTGAGGTGCAGCCGGCCGGCCTGCCGCCAGATCTTGTAGTGCCGCACAGCCTGCGTGTCCCGCACTGAAGCGCAGGGAGCACGGGCAGAAGGAGGGACACACGTGAGCAGGCGCGCGCACCCCGGGGCCCCTCAGAAAGGAGCTTGCAGGTCAAGGGGCAAAGTGGGCACCATGCTCAACTTTCTGCCCCCAGGGTGCTACCAACAGGGAAAGGACAAAACGCAGACCCCGGACCCCAGGGGCAAGCCATGCCCACTGGCAGGGGTCAGAGCTCCCCTGAGGAGGGCCGGGATGTTGGAGATGCCACAGCAAGACAGAGGGGACAGGCCAGAGGGAGCCGGGCTCTCTGCATGCAGGGAGGGTTCAGGGGCAAGGAGCCCCAGAGTCAGGCGGGGTTGGGCCGCAGAGGGGAGGAGCAGGGACTGTACCCGAGAGGACGTAGTCCACACCCGGCTTCTCGCTGACCCTGATCAGGAAGGCACCCGGCTTGTTGCCCTCGGCCTGCAGTCGGTGTAAGGCTTCTGAGCGGGAGATGCGGCCGAAGAACCACCTGGGGGGAGTGTGTCCTGAGCTTGCTGACCCCCACGCTGCCCACCCTGAATCCCAGCCCCTCACCTGACCCTCTGCCTCCTTGTGCTCCCAGCCGAGACCCACAGCTGCCCTCTGATAGTCCCCCACCCAGAGACCCCTTCCCTGCCCATCATAGACCCCAAATGTCTCAAATGGCCAGTTCTGGACACCAGGAAAGGCCCTAGTGGCCCAGAAGAGGGCAGACACCTCCCACCACCTGCCCTGATGGCCCCATCCCAGAGACATGCCGTCCCATCGTGTGCAACCACATCATTCTGTGATTCTGTGGCCACCTCCTGTGACCTGGGCCATGGACACAGTGCTCCTGCTCTGTGGGACCTAGGGTTGGGTGTCTGAGCAGCAAGAAAATGCACCCGTGCACTTGGACTCACATACATGCACCCACATACTCACACGTGCACCCACCTGCTCACATGCATGCGCCCACACACTGACATATGTGCACTTGCACTGATATGCATGCATCCACACACTCACACACATGCACCCTGCAGGGGCATTAGCTGGTGTGCCCCTTTAAAGACCACATGTCCTTGAGGCTCCTGTCTGGGCTATGCGCCAGCACTCACAATGATAATAGTCCTGGGCTTGGCCAACCCAGCTGCTTTCTCCTGGGATAGTTGGCACAGAGACCCTTGAGGTCTGAAGGAAAACAGAGGCCCTTGGGGAGGGGGCTTTGGTCCTTGGAATGCAGGATACAGGGACGTTCCCCCATGGCAAGCATGCAGCCTTTGTCCTTCTGCCTGTTTAAGCTGGCTTCTCACAGGGGGCGGTGGCCGTGTGCAGGTCTACGTCCAGCCAGCCACCCCTAGACTCTCTCCCTGTACGTAAGTCCCAATAAATCTATCCGTCTCGCCCACCATCTCCAGAGTATTTCTTCCATCTGTTGGCACGATACCCTGCTGCCCTAGCCCAGCTGGGTGTGCAGCCTTACACTTGGCGAGCCAGCCAGGAGACCAAAGAAACCCCCGTGAGCACCGAGACTATGGGGGATGGGAAGGGGAAATCCAGGGAGGGAATCCCCGGCTGGCAGGCCTCCTCCATGTGGGAGTGGGTCACTGCCATCCTAGATGGACGGGGCTCACCGCATGAGTACGGGGACGCCCCAAAAATGCCAAAGGGCCTTGGGGAAGTCCTGGGCATGGCCGATGTGAGGAACTGAAAGTCAGAAGCCCGGGTGGCAGCTGCTGCAGTGGGGTGGCCCCTCCCTGCTGCTGTTCGCTTAGCAACAGAAGCTGAAATGGAAGCTAAGGCGACGGTGAGGCAGCTGCCAGGGGAGTTAACATTAGAAAGGGAAGCAGGGCTGGTTCAAGCCGAAACTACCCGGGCTCTGTCAGCACACCTACGGAGTCTGACGGGAGGACAGTGGCCTTAGCCTGCCGCCTCGCCAGGATGAAAGGGCAACAGCTGCCCCAGGCAAAGGTGAGAGCTCTCGTGACACAACGAGATTGGAGCCCAGAACAATGGGACTCGTGAGATTCAAGCAGTGACGGTGAGGAGCTGCTGGCTGGGATGGACCCTTGGAGGTCCCGTACTGGCCCCACACTCGTCCTAACCTGACAGTTAAAGTCTGACCAGCCCCCGCTCGTGGGGTAGATGCCCTGGACCTGCCTCTGCCTGTCTGGCGTGTGCATTCCCCCACGAGGGACTGAACCGCCACAGAACTGCTGGAACCGGGGAACAAATTCAGACAGAAGGAGAGACAAAGCGTCCCTGGCTGGTTTCTGCACCTCTGGGTCGCCGGTGCAAAAGGCATTTTGTCATCGGGGGTGGAGATGAGCAAAATGGCTTCTGTCACCTCCCACCCTGACCTGCGGCAATGCCCTTAAGCCTCGGTAAATGAGCACGGGGCCGTCTCTCTCTTGACCTGGCCAGTCACTGCCTGCAGGGGTGCCTGGCCCAACGAGAGGAACATGCCCGTGCCCCGTCCCTGTGGGCAGACCATGGAACCAGCACAGGAACCATGAGGGAAGTGGGAATTAAACATGCTGTTTATGCCGAATATGTCCGAGGGGCTGACAATGAGATTTTTACAGCAGGCACAAAAGACACTGTGCTGCACACAGCACCTGACCAATGTATGGGCCTTGGTTTCTATGCTCAGTCCTTTGTGGGTCAACCTGTGTCCAGGTGGCCCAAGCTGCAGCCGACCTGGGAGAAACAGACAAAATCAGAAAGAAGAAGGTAAGCACTACCAGGGTTCCCGGAGGGAAGGAAGATAAAGGGGGCAAAGTGCAAAGGGTCCAGTTAGGGTGACTCACAGGCAGATGTGGCAAGACTTGGTGGCCATGGGCGCCCCTCTGGAGAAAATAGATAAGCAGCCAAATCCTGTCTTGGTGGCACTGTGGCAGAAATTAGGGCCAAAATAGAGGTTCACCAAGCCACCCTCTGGGGAAGTTTCTGGGCTGCCCACTCCATGGCAGCCCCTGTGACAACATGGGAACATCCCAGCCCCCTTGACCAGGGAACAAGCCAAGGGACCCCGACTCATCCCTGTAACCGTGTGCATGTAGCACGAGTTTCGAGGGAGTGGAGGCCACATGTAGAGCTGACAATTTATTGGTCTGCCAACAATAAACAGACTGTTTTAGCCTTAGTAGACACAGGAGCAGAATGTGCTTTGGTTGATGGCAATCTATCCCATTTTGATGGCCCTATTTCTGTCATAGATGGTTATGGTGGGGGCACAGTCGAGGTGACACTGATGCTGCAGGTAGGGCGTCTCTTGCCAAGACGGTACATGGTTCGTATGGCCCCCACAGCGGAATACATCGGGCGTGGATGTCCTCGCTGGCCTGACTCTTCAGACTACTGCTGCAGAATCCCGCCTCTGGGTCCGCACGATTAAAAGCTGTAATAAGGGGCTGTGCCAGGTGGACTCTAGTGAGGTTGCCCCAACTGCATCGTGTGGGACGATAAAGTAGCATCATCTACAGGGGCATAAGACGAAATCACAGGAACCGTACGGGAGTTGGCAAAGGTAGGAACCGTTAGACCCAGACACAGCCCATTCAGTAGCCCAGTGTGGCCTGTGTGGAGGCCAGACAGGTCCTGGCGACTGACTGTGGGCTCTAGGGAACTGAACAAAGTGACACGGCCTGTGTCTGCTGCTGTCCCCAGATAGCCTCCCTCCTAGAGCACAGAGGGCACACCCTGGACCCATCATTTTGTCCTGGACCCTGCTGGTGCCTTTTTCAGCATCCCCTGGAGGAAGGTAGCCAGGACCACCTTGCCTCCACCTGGGAGGGCACACGAGGGACTTTCACTGCTCTGCCTCAAGGGTGTCTCCACAGCCCCACAATTTGTCATGGTCTCGTGGCTGCTGACCTGGCTCAATGGACAAAACCCCCTGATGTCGCCTGGTTTCATTATGTTTTGGATGCCATGCTGGCCTCTGAGTCTTTTGCAGACCTCCGGGAAGCCTCCCGCTCCCTCGCCGCCCACCTAAGCCAGTGAGGACGGGTTGGGGAGGACAACAAAGTGCAAAGGCCTGGACTGTCTGTCCAGAACCTGCGTGTTGTCTGGTCGGGGAGACAAAAGTGGCTCCTGCTGCTGTTGTAGGTAAGATACAGGTCTCCCCACCATCCAACACCCCGAAACAACCGCAGAGCTTTCTGGGCTTAGGAGG
The DNA here is from genome assembly GCF_037783145.1 of Equus przewalskii. NCBI lineage: Eukaryota > Metazoa > Chordata > Mammalia > Perissodactyla > Equidae > Equus > Equus przewalskii. The sequence goes on from NC_091851.1 coordinate 49,215,218, forward strand.
TCATGCCTCATCCAGCCCAACTGCTTCGCCCCCCTCATAAGTCGGTGTGGAAGGGGCCATCTGGGTCTGGGGGACCACCGAGCAGGAGGCCTTCGCCCAGGCCAAAGTAGCAGTGAGACAAATCCTGTCCGTGGGTGTTTCAACACAAGGACAGCCATGTGAATTGGATGTTTCCAGTCACCTAGAGGGGTTCAGATGGGGTCTCTGGCAGAGGCAAGGCAACAAACGGGTGCCCCTTGGCTCTGGTCCCAGTGTGGAAAGGGGCTGACACCTGGTACAGCGCCTGGGACAGCTGTGTGCAGCTTACCCAGCCCTCCAGCAGGTGGAGCCCACAACCCGTGCCCTGCCGGTCACTGTCCACACTCATCTGCCCATTGCGGGGTGGCTGCGGGCCACTTTCCAGAAGCCTCACTCGGAATAGCCCAAACACGGACACTAACAAAGTGGCATGCTTACAACAACGAGGGACCCTGGCCAGTCGTCCCCTCTGCAGAACTGCATGACATTCTCGGGCCAGGAACATACACCGGAGGAAACAACCCCGTCAGACGGGGTGTCCGTGCCTGAAACCCTGCCCAACGTACAAGGCCAATCCCGGCAGAGGCCTCATAGACGGATGGCTCCACAAGGGGTGACCATCAGCCACGTGGACAGCAGGGGCCGGCTAGCCTTCGACCAACAGCATGTGGTTGGACTCTGGCTCTGGAAACAGTGGTCAACAGGCTGAATTGTGGGCTGCCTGGATGGTGTTGACCTGTGAGTCCCATCCAATGTGCCTCTGTACGGACAGTCAGGCGGTCTTTAAGGGCTCACCCTGCAGATGGCCCAGTGGGCATGACAACAGTGGACTGTTAATGGTCGCCCATTGCGTGGGCTAGAGCTCTGGGGTGATATCTGGCAGCGGGTTCGGGGAATGACGATAACAGTGTACCACGTGTCTGCACATCAGCCAAAAATACTGCCAGGAAACCAACAGGTGGACGAGTTAGCTGAGATCCACCTCCTGGAAGAAGCATGAGCCGAGACAGCGGCAGAATGGCTACACAAGAAGTCTGGACATAAAGGACGAAGAACCCTCTGGGCTATTGCCAAGGCCTGGGGCCTCCTCCTGCGCTATGCGGACGTGGTGCAGGTCTGTCAGGAGTGCCCTTCCTGCTCCTTGCAGAGACCCCAGGCCATTCCCCAGGACACAGACCAAATAGCCAGAGGTAACCAGTCTGCCCAACACTGGCAGGTGGACTACATCCAGCCCTTGCCTCTCTCTGATGGATGTTGGTATGCCCTCACTTGTGTGAACACGTACACAGGACTGCTGCAGGCGTACCCCAGCAAGAGGGCCACACAGAAGACCACCATGAGAGGCCTGGGACACCTCTGTGCTGTATACGGTGTTCCCACCGACACTGACAGTGACTGAGGGACGCATTTTCCTAGCCACCCAGTACAGACATGGGCTGATCAAATGGACGTACACTGGCATTTCCACCTGCCATACAACCCCACAGCCGCGGGACTAGTGGAACAAATGAAACAACTAAGGACAGAAGACAGGACCCTAGCTCATTGGATGAGACGCCTGACAACGGCAATAAGTCAACTGAATGAAAGTGAGAGCCACACCCAACCCAGTACATACCAGATGTTGACACGAGGATCTGACGTGACAGCACGTCTACAGACAAGAGCTCATTGAGGAGAGAAACGGTAACCACAGAGGGGCACTCAGAACAACTTACTACGGCCTCTGCCACGGGAACTCGCTGCCGGGACCCACGCGGTCACTTGGCCCTGGGACTGGCAGGTGGGGCCCTGCTGGTGTGGTCTCTTAGCCCCTTGGGGACAGGCTTAGAACAGGATATCACAGTGAGACACTTCATTGTGGGGGGGCCACCCAAAACCTCCAAACTTACCACTCCAGGGCCTCCGATTCCCCAAGGTACATTCATCCTTTGCCTCTGGTGTGTTCTTGCTCCTCCCTTATCCTTTTCCACTGCCCCTGCAGTGCCCACACCAACTGGACAAGCGGTGTGGTATTGTCAGCCTCGTCTGAAACCACAGGCCGGTATCACACTGACCCAAGACACTGCAACTACATACGTCCTGCTGGACGGTCATGACCTCCCTGTTCTGGTCCCCTCTAAACATCTTACTTTTGTCCTTAGGATGATGTCTGCCAACCTCTTCGCTGCCCGGGCACACATCTTTGCTGACTTACAAAGTCCCTCCAGCGGCTGGTATGCAGCAAGCTCCCTCTCCTCAGCCACCGGGTCACCACGGCACCTCCAAGCAGCCCGCACCTCCCCCTGGAGAGCCCACGAGAGTGGAGGAATGCCGCCCACCTTCCCATTCCCACTCCTCTCCCGCCAAGCGACCTGTCCTCGCCCTCTTATGCCGCCTCTCGAAAGTATATCCTCCAGCTTGTGTGTGAGCAGGTTAGTACGACCCCAAGGGTGGGGTGCTCTGTTTCTGATGGCATAGGATGGTTAACTGCTGTGCAAATAGAATTAAGTGCTTCCTTTCCCTGGTGCATTGAACGTCACAACAACTCTGCACCGTCAAACGAAAGCATTTCAAAAAATGTGGGGTGGACACCTAAAGCAATGTGCAACCAAACAGTTATCATTCCTGCTGAAATGTGGCTGGGAAAACAAGGCAACACCATCAGAGGAGCCTATGTCTCTCCTCGGGGTGGCTGTGGGCTTGTGGCACCCGCGGCTGGCCCTGTCTGCCCTATAATTGGACGGGCAGATGCACATGGGGCGCCCCTACGACCCTGCACGCATCCTGTCTCCCTTCACAGCTTCCTTCTAACGGGGAGGCAGTCCGTGCACACCATCGTGTGCAACACACCGCAGAGTGGTTCTACCCCTCGCCATCCTCTCTCCACAGGCTGCAGTTGTGGATGCAGAACGGCAAGTGTCTGCCTTAGCCCAAAATATGGCAACAGCCCTCAATGACACTGGACATGCAGTAACTCTACTAAAGGAAGAAACCTCCCAGATGAGAGAAGCAGTGTTGCAAAAGAGATGGCCTTGGACATGCTTACTGCAGCCCGAGGGGGGACCTGTGCCCTGATCACAGTAGAATGTTGTGTATGTATCCCTGATTATGCCCACAATGTTTCCTGCGCAATGGCCTCCTTACTGGTCACATACGGGTCACTGACAACCTGTCCACCGACCCAGCATCCACTTGGACACAATCCCTCCCCTCCAGCTGGTGACATGTTTTCATTGGTATTCTTGCCTTTTTACCGCTTCTTTTATTTTCATGTTGTGCTCTCTGTTGCTGTTGTGGACTCTGCCTACAGTGCTCCTCTCTGTGTCTGACTTGAGGGAAACCACAGAAGACTGGCACAATGAGATTGTAAGGGCCATCTGGACACGTGGGGGATGGAGCGTAGGGGCACTAGCTGGCGTGCCCCTTTAAAAACCATGTGTCCATGAGGCTCCTATCTGGCCTATGTTCCAGCACTCACGATGACAACAGTCCTGGGCTTGGCCGACCCAGCGGCTTTCTCCTGTGATAGTTGGCACAGAGACCATCAAGGTCTGAAGGAAAGCAGAGGCCCTTTGGAGCAGGGGGCAGGGTGGGGGGCTCTGGTCCTCGGAATGCAGGATACAGGGACAATCCCCCTTGGCAAGCACGCAGCCTTTGCTCCTCTGCCTGCTTAAGCTGGCTTCTCTCTGCGGGGCGGTAGCGGGTGCACATTGCCTGTCCAGCCGGCTGCCACTGCACCTTCCCTATACATAAGCCCCAGTAAATCTATGCGTCTCGCCCGCTGTCTCCAGGTCATTTCCTCAGTCTCTCGGCACGATACGCCGCTACCCTAGCCCAGCTGGTGGTGCAGCCTTACCCACCCGCATCCTCACATCCATGCACCTGTAGGCTCACAGACATTCACACACACGCTCACACACATGCACCTGCAGGCTCACAGGCATTCACATACACGCTCACACACATGCACCTGCAGGCTCACAGGCATTCACATACATGCTCACACACATGCACGTGCAGGCTCACAGACATTCACACACACTCACACATGCACTGCAGGCTCACAGGCATTCACACACACTCACACATGCACTGCAGGCTCACAGGCATTCACACACACTCACACACACATGCACCTGCAGGCTCACAGGCATTCACACACACTCACACATACATGCACCTGCAGGCTCATAGGCATTCACACACATGCACCTGTAGGCTCACAGGTATTCACACACACACTCACACACATGCACCTGCAGGCTCACAGGCATTCACACACACGCTCACACACACATTCACACACATGCACCTGCAGACTCACAGGCATTCACACACACGCTCACAGGCATTCGCGCACACACACTCACAGGAATTCGCACACACCAGCTCCCAGCCCCAGGGCATGAATGAGCTCTTGACTCTGGACTACAGGGTGAGGGCGTTGGAGCTCCCCAGGTGACCTCTGCTGCCCGCTGCTCTGTCCTTGGTCCGCCAGCTCTCTTAGGCATCACTGGAACTTGGGCCCCTTCACAGAATGCTACTGTCTGTACAGAGCCCCTGGGGGTCCACGCCCTGCCCCTGACCAATCCAGTGCTCTCGAATCTCTCTCATTGACTCACCCCTCCAACCACCCTGTCTCCTTCCAGCTTCTCAAATGTGCTGGGTTCTCAGGGCCTCAGGGCCTTTGCACTAGCCATGGCGACCCTGCATTACCCCTGCATGGAACTCCACCTTCTGAAACTGTCCTGTTTAAGACTGTGCTTGTTTTCTGCTCATCTCCCTTCAGTAGGAGGGAGCCCCTGCATGTGTTCACGTGCTCTCCCAGCACACAGCTGGTCTCAATCAGTGTGAAATGGGGATCACAGGAGCACTGGCAGGCAACGAGTGTTCCTCTTGCTGGACCCACCCCACCCAGAGCTCAGAGGAACCACCTCAGGTCGCCATGGACATGCCCTTGCCAGGCTTCCCCTTGTGGTCCAAGCTTCCTGGGCAGACCCTCAGGGCTGGCCACCGCCTCCGGGAGCCGCCTAGCCAGTACCAGGCAGCTGTGAGGATGCAGGGAGCAAACGCCTTGGCCCACGCCCTGGGCGGACCTGGCACAATGGCCTTTGGGCTCCCTCCAACTGGGTCACACAGCTGGTTTGGGTTGTTTGGAAGGTGAGTGAAGCTTCCCTCCCCAAAAGTCCCACTCCTGCCTCAGTCTCCCCTGCGTACCTCATCTCTGTCAGCCAGCCACCCGGAAGCCCACTGCCAACCCTTCTGTCCTCTCTGGGTCTTGGCACCCTGGTGGAGCCCAGGGAAGAAGCCACATGCCTCAACAGCCCCCAATCCCCATATGTCACTCAGCAAAAGCCCAGTTAGCGCTCCCAGGGGTCCAGTCCTGACTGGGGGACACAGGGAGATGGAGCTATGGGTCCCTACCCTCATTGGCCTCCCAGGGGCCAGCCCAGCACACCTGCCCTGCCCTAAGCACCGCCACAGCGGCACAGAGCTCTGTCCCATGGTCACCCTGCCCAGAGCTCTCCAGGGGCCGCAGGGCCCAGGGAGTGGGGGCACCTTGGAGTGAGCCACGAGGGCCACAGGGACACTCACGGCTCAGATTCCACGGTCTCCTTCTCGGCCAGGTAGTTGTGGGGCACGTAGCCCTCGGCCAGGGCCATGCCCGCCTCGTCCAGCAGTGTGGCCCACCACCACTCCTCCTCCTTCCTGGCCACGTGGAAGAGGTCCCCTGCCCGGAAGCTCAGCTCCTCCTCTGTCCGGGCCTCGAAGTCCCAGAGGCCCACGTACTTGGGTCCCAGGTGTGCCTGGCCCCAGGACGCCATGGTGGGTGCAGTGGCAGGACCTGGTCACCTGGCCTCACCACCTGTCACTGTGCCGGCTGCCGGCACCACTGGCTGGGAGTGACGGGCCATCCCCACCCAGCCAAGGAGCCAGCCCACTTCCCTGTGACAAGGCAGCCAAGCCAGGTCGGCCACACCCATGCCCCGGGGCTGGCCTCTCCAGGGCTTCCCCAGGCACCCTAGCTCCACCCTAAGGGCCCCACAGCCCCACCTGTCCTCCTACCCACCATGTCCAGGTCAGTCTTGGCACTGCTGTTGCACATATGCTGTGGGAAACCTGCTCACCAACCGGCCACTAAGCTGCCCCTGGCCACACGGCTGGACCTGAGGCCAGGGGGAAGGAGGGCGGAGTAAGTGCTGGGACTGGTGGGCACTCAGGTGAAAATGGAACCCAGGCGGGGTGCATCTTGGAGCTGGAGGGCGAGGGGAGAGACAAGGCCCTTCCCAAACATCCCAGGGCTGCTGGGCCTGATCCAGACAGAGGACAGCAAGCTCCCAGCAATCACTGCCAGAAGCCCCCCAAGGAGCGCCGCCTCCCTTCCCATCCCCGAAGGTTCTCCCGGCGTCCTGGCTGCCTCTCCCTCCCCCACGGAGCCCACCCCACTCGCAGCTGTCCTGTGCACCAGCCTCTGGAGGAGAGGGCGTGCAGAGACCCTGCCCCCAGGCGGGAGGGCCGTGAGGACAAACGGCCAGGGGAGCATCACCTATGAAACCTACATGTTGGCACCTTCCCTTTGACTGAAAAGACAGCAGTGGCGCCACTCACTCCATTCGAGGCTAAGGACAGGAATTACTATTTAAGGACAGTGTGTCATTTAACAAGTTCATGCACATACTATGAGCTGGGCAGCCCAGCTCAGTTCTGCCCCAGGTGGCGAAGGGGCAGCAGAGGGAGGTGCAGGGAGGGCTTAGAGGGGGCGGACGGACAGCTGGGCCCTGTGTCGGGGCCCAGGGGGCTCCCAGGTGCCCCCCGGCTGCTGCGTGCCTGCCCTCACCGCTCAGCAACATGCTCCAGTCCCCTCAGCCCTCGGGCTGGCCCAGGAGCCCATGTCCAGGGGGCCGAGGCGTGTCGCTGGGCGCAGATGTGCCCCAACTCTGCCTGAGCTGCACCAGGAAGCAGGAGAGCGTCAGGACCGAAAGTCCCCGGCCCCTCCCGGAGGCCAGAGCACCAAACCTGCTCAGCCTGTGGCTGACGAGACACCCCAGGAATGAGCCAGTGACCCCCACGCACACCGCCTCTCCAGCTGGTCCGCGCCCAGCACATCCCCTCCCTGGAGGCGCCCGCCCAGCCCATCACTCCGCACTGCAGCTGCAGGAAGCAGAGGCCAGCCCTTCGCGGAGGCTGGAGCCCCTTGGTCCCACACCGCTGCTCACGTGTCGAGGAAACGCCTAGAACCGAGGAGCTCAGCTCCAGCCCTCATACTCTCAGCCACCAGCCAGAGCTGGCCCTCAGCTGTCCTGGGACAGGATGGAAGGGGTCAAGGGCCACAGGCCAGGGCATGGCTTCAGCTAAGCTGCCGGGGTCCCAAAAGTCTCAGGCTCAATTCTCCTGGTCTGACCATCTGCCCCAGTCACAGCAGTTCCGGCCCGACGCCCAGGGCTCCTAGGGGCTCTGCCCTCTCCCCACTCGACCCTGACCCACAGCCAGGGTCATGGGGGCCCTGAAGTGGCCTCACCCGTGGGTGCCGTCCCCACCTGTGGTTCCCCCATTGCCCTCCCCTCTGGGAACATCCCCCACTGTTCTCGGAGCATCTAAGTGGCCCCTGGGTGGGTCACTTATCTCTCGAGGGTCCCAGCTCCCTCCAGTGCCAGCCCATGGGCGGGGCCTGTGGTCAGTGGTGAGGGGCTGACCGGCCTCTGACGGCCCAGAGCTGAGCCCAAACTGCACATGGTGCCTGTTCTCTCCAGGGAAAAGTGAGCTCAGTGAGGCCTTGCATGCTCTGCCCCTCAATCCCCACAGGCCTTCTGGGGCACAGCTGCCAGCGTGGGGCTCCCAGGAGGGTGGTGGTCCGGGACCCTGAACACAGACCCCACCTGCCCAGTCCCCCGGCCCCTCCATTTGTCCATCTCGTGGTGACCAGAGCCAGGCAGGGTGAGCAACAACCAACAGCTCACGTCCTGCCCAACTCCTCATTTGGTGGTGTCAGCAGTGGCTTGAAATCCCCCCGGGGGGAGCAGTCACACCCCGGAAACCCCAAAAGCCACGCATCAAGGCTGCTTCCGTTTTCTCAAAGAGCTAGCTGTCACCCAGCTGCCCCCACCCGGCGGCCTCCACCCTGACCCCGCCTGCCTCTGCACAGCCCGGGCGGCTCCCGGACTGGCACCAGGAGACAAAGGCTCTGCCTCTCTGACCTCTGCCCCGTCCCCAAAGAACTGACCTCAAGGGTCACCCGACCCCAGAAACAGCCGCCTGGCCACCACTGACCTCCCTGCGGCCTGACCCAGGCCCCTCCTCCAGTCCCAGCGGTCGTCTCTGCTCCAGACCCCAGGGAGACAGAACTGGCTGTTCATGCCTGGGTCCTGCCCACGGCCCAGGGGTAGTGCTGCCTCTGGGTCCCTGCTCTGGACACCAAAATGCCCTGGGTGGGAACCTGGACCATATGAGGGTCGGCTGCCCCCTGCCAGGATAAGGCAGCTGGGGGGAGGGCCCCCAGATCAGCCCCAGCTTTTGCTCTCGTGCGGGTGGCTGCTGCCCATGAGTGAGCCAAGCCTGCATGCGTCTGAGTCAGTTGATAACATTTATTGAGTGTGGCCTTCCCACGTGCTGGGGTCTGCACACGGGGACCTGTGTGCCCGTGGGAGATGGTGGCCACGCCCCGGCATATGCCCAGTATGTGCCATGTGGGCCAGTGCCCAGGGCTGCCTGGGAGCCCAGCACCACTGCTGCAACAAGGCCATGGCAGGACTCTGGAGAAAACTGGGAAGCCCTGCCCCTCGTTCTTAACCCTGGGAGGGGTCAAGGGGGCACAGGGCAGCAGGCACGCGTGGAGGGGCCTCGGCCCAGGCCCAGGGCTTCTCCCGCCAGCATCTCCCTGAGGCCAGGGAAAATTTGGGCTCCACTTGGCCTTCTATACTGAAGTTGTCCCTCACCAGGGACAATGGTCACACTGCACAGAGGACATGAGCCTGTCCCCAGTCTGAGTGGGTGTCTGTGTGTCTGCCTCCTGTGCACATACATGTGCATGTCAGTGTTTGTGTCAGGGTGTGAGGCCACAGCCAGAGGCTCCACAGGCTGGCAATGGTTCCAGGCGGTCTGGCACCCCCGTACATGTTGACGGCAACCACCATGCAGGGGTACGCCCAACGGGAGCGAGGGGCCCGGCCGCAGCCTCAGCAGCCTGGGTGGTCACATGAGGGCAGGGTGGAGGCAACTGCAGATGGCACCCAGCTTCTCCTGCAGCACGGCGAAGGCCGGCCGCTCCTCGGGGCTGTCCTGCCAGCACTCCAGCATGAGCAAGTAGACCTCAGCCGGGCAAGCTGCTGGGCGCGGCAGGCGGTACCCTCGCATGATCTGCTGCAGCGTCTCGTGGTTGCTCATTCCTGGGAGCCGAGGAGAGGGGCTAGGCAGGGGCTGCCTTGCTTCTGCCCGGGGTCACCGTGGAGACCTCCCCCCAGCCCTTGGCCAGACCCTGTCAAGTGGGCAGCATTGAGGGTCAGCGACCTCCAGGGTGGGGTGTGCCTCCGCCCTCGGGCTGGACCCCTCGCTTCCTCCCTCACACTACCCCTTTCCAGGAGAGGCCTCACCTCCCCGCCAGGGCTGCCTCGTGACCCACCTTCATAGGGACACTGGCCATAGGAGAAGACCTCATAGAGCAGGACCCCGAAGGACCAGACGTCCGACTTCTGGGAGAAGATGCGATAGTTGGCCGCCTCGGGCGCCGTCCACTTGACAGGGATCTTGGAGCCGCTGCTCGGGGAGTAGATGTCGTCCTGGGTGAGGGGAGACAGGGGAGGGGTGGGCGGAGTGGCCCCTCCTCTCCCAGCCACTCTGCCACCCAGCAGGGGCAGCGACTCGCACTGACCTTGAGCAGCCGGGCCAGGCCAAAGTCGGCCACCTTGCAGGCCAGGTCATCGCCCACGAGCACGTTTCTGGCGGCCAGGTCCCGGTGCACGATGCGCCGTTCCTCCAGGTAGCTCATGCCCTCGGCCACCTGGCGGGCACAGCTCAGGAGCAGAGGCGGGCTCAGGGCCTGGCCCTCGGGACCTGAAGGGCAGGGCCGACAGTCAGGGGCAGGCGTCTGCACCCGTCACGTCCTTCTGTGCAAGCTGCTCCTTAACCTGCCCGGGCCTCCAGCAGGGACCAGGGACAGAGAACGGCCAAAGCAGAGAGGGGGCACGCCAGGCTGGGCTGGGTCCACGTTGACCTTGTTCGGGGACTGGGCCCTCCCCGCCCGCACTCTGCCCAGCCTGGAACCGCAGTGTTCTCACTGTCCCTCTGTAAGGCCCAGGCCCGGCCCAGACCCGGGACCCTGAACCTGCTGTTGACCAGAGCCCACCACAGCCCTCTGGGCCTGGACAGTCAAACGTCCAACCAAAAGGCCTGGTGCACCACTGCAGGTCCCTGCAGGGAAGGAAGCGGGTGCCACCGTCAACCGTGGGCCGGGTGGTTATGGCTGCGGCAGGGATGCAGGCCACCCCAGGCAGCCGGCAGGGGCGGACACTCACTGCCCAGGAAGGCCTGCAGGTTGCCCTTGCGCATGAGCTCGGTGACGATGTACACAGGCTCGCCAGCGGAGCACACGGCGTGCAGCCGGATGAGGCGCTCGTGCCTCAGGCTCTTGAGCGTCTGGATCTCCTTGGCGAGGTCAGCGAGCTTCATGTCGGCTGCGGGAGAGGGCACCGCTCCAGAGCCTGCCCATCGCCACCGTCCCCAGGGCTTCTGGGGTCAGAGGGTGGGACCAGCAGGGGTGGGCGGGCCCTCACCCACCTGATCTGATGACCTTGACCGCCACTGGCACGGAGCCACGCCACACACCTTCCCACACTTCCCCGAAGTAGCCCTCGCCCAGCCTCCTCCTCAGGGTGAACTCGGAGTGCGGCCGCTCCCACTCGTCCTGCCTGGGGGGCTGCTGCAGGGGTGGGGGCACTCAGCGCCTCTGCCTCTGCCTGCTGCTCCCCCGGCAGAGCAGGCAGTGTCTCCTGGGGGCACCAGGCCACTGGCACCTCCGCCCCCACCACAGGCTCAACGCCGGCCCTGGCCGGGTGCCGACTGCCAGAGGCCTGGCCCCACCTGCTTCCGGGCCAAGTGGCACCTTTGCTGGAGGTGGACATCCGCCCACAAACACTCGTTACTGCCCCTTCCTGGCTGTCATTAAGAGACCAGAGGAACCAGATGGCTATCCCGGCCCCTCGACAGCACTGCTCCTCAGGGACAGTCGTGGGAATACTGCAGCTCCAGCCCAGGTGCGGCATCGTCCTGATCAGCGTCTCCTCCCACAGCTTCCACCCTGGGGCCCGGGGCTGCTGTGGGCACCTTCCCCAGACACCTCCCCAAACTCGCCCCTGCTCTTCTTGCTGCTCCCCTGCAGAGGTGGACATGGAGAGGGAGGGCATACCACAAGTCCCATCTCCCTCCACCCTCGGATCCCCAGAGAGCACACCCAACCCTGGGACAGGGCCCCCAACCGGAGTGCGGAGGATTTGCTGGGACACCGGGTGCTCCCAGGCCTTATCAGACCCCGCAGCAGCACCCAGAGTCAGGCCCAGGCCGGCTGCCCTGCTCACCCCCCTGGATGCATGTTGGGCAGTGTCTGAGGCCTGGTGAGGGGCAGCCTGGCAGGTGGCAGGGGCAGGGCTGGGCCCACCTGGGGCACGCAGGGCTGCAGCAGCGGGTTCTGGATCAGCTTCCAGTTGGCCTTGTAGTAGGTGAGCAGCTCCTCCAGGCTGGAGAAAAGCCGGCCCTTCTGCAGGTAGAGGCCGCCGTCAGCTGCCGTCGAGATGCGGTAGTGGCGGACTTTGGCCTGAGCCCTGACTGGGAGGGCACAGAGATGGAGGCCGTGTCTTGGCTGCAGCCTGACCCGGATCCTCCCGCCATCCCAGCCAGATGAGCCCTACAACGTTCCGGGGGGCCTGGCTCAGATCTGGCCTTGTGGGCCCTGAGATGACCAGAGCTGCGTGGAGAAGGAGGGAGCGTGGGCAGTGCAGGCCAGAGGGGTAGTGAGAGGGGCCCTGGGAGGCTCTGCCAACAGAGCACAGAGTAGGCACTCAACGGATTCTTGGTGAATTAACTAGTCGGTGACTAAGTGAATGAAACAAGGGGGGACTGCGAAAGAGTGAGTGAGTGAGCGAGTGAACATGTGTATGAGGGAACAAGTGAGAGAGTTAGTGAGTAAACACGTGGATGAGGGAATGAGTGAGCGAGTCAGTGAACCCATAGATGAGTGAATGAGTGAATGAGTGAATAAATGAGTGAGTGAGTGAGAGAGCAAACTGGGGGAGACCAGCGTGGGTGCCATCAGGCCCGAGGTAGGGCCGGGCATGCGGGGGCTGGACTACCTGGGGAGCCACCACCCCCGGGTCAAGGGTATTCCGGCCTGGCGGGGGCTGGGCAAGGTGCCTCCTGTGGGGACGGGGGTGCGAGGGCCACCCCCATACCTGACAGCGAGTAGTCCCCGTGGCTGCTCTCGCTGGGCCGAACCAGGAAGGCCCCTGGTGCGTTGGCCGGGGACAGGAGCAGCTGCTGGGCCTCGGTTCGGCTGATGCCACTGAAGTACCAGCTGCAAGGGACAGGCGTGGCGGTCACCACACAGCCCCAGCCCTGAGTGACCACTGCCCCCACACCGGTCAGGGGTCCCAGAGGCCTGCTCCATGCAGGCAGCAGGGCGGAGCCCCAACTGTCTCACTGTCTCTCAGAGAGAAGGGGCACCAGGTGCCTGATGCTGGGATCGCAGTCCAGGATCTGGACCTGCCCCAGCCTCCAGTGCTCACTCTGGGGTCATCGGGACTGAACAGAAGGACTGCGTGGGCTGGCACCGAGCTGACAGCCACCAGCAGTGACCTGCGTCAGGTGAGACTGTCCACTCTCCTCAGCCATGGGCTCTCCATTAGCCCTGCTCATAAAGTGACCACCAGCCCTGGCCATGAACTAACAATTAGCCCTGGCCACAGGCAGAACCCTCCGAAGTCCAGCCTGCTGAGCCCCTGCAGGGGCAGGGGGCCCATGGGAATCAGGGCCTGACAAGCTGCCCAGGAGTGCCAGCTGGTATGGCACGGAGGACCACAGGTGCCACCTGGCTGGGTGGGACCACATGCCTTGGGAGGTCAGCAAGAAGAAGTGAGAGAAACAGGCTTCGGTCCCCAAGAGGCCGGGACGGCCCCAGAGGAAGTGGCCTGAGCGGGGTGGGCAGGAGAGGCTGGGGACACTGGGGGAGGCTCAAGACCTGCCCAGCACAGGCCGGCCCAAGCCCCTGGCCCTCTGTCCATATAGAGACGCTCCCCTCATGATGCCAAGCAGGCTGAGACCGCTCTAGGTGCCTGCTCCTTGGTCCACGTGGGACTCCCAGAGACCAGGAGCCCTCAATTCCGAGTGTGGTGCCAGGCAAGGAAGGGGCCCGTCTGGGGCTCCCCCACTAGACACCCCACTGGGGCTGGCAGCCCACCTGAGTCATGCCAGGTGCGGCTCCCTGGCTGCACATTCTTGGAAGGAAACAGAAAAGCCCCTGGCCCCACCCTATTGCCTGTGTCTGCTCCCCAAGGCCCAGGGAGGGGAACCCCACCCCTGAGTCAGCTTCCCACCCTGGAGGCTCCCACTTCCTGGAGCTTCCGGGGACCTGGTGACAGCAGGCCTGTCCCTCAAGGGGGAGCCACAGCAGCTCAGAGACAGTCCTGGGAGCACAGCCCCTCATCCACCCTGACGGGGCGAGCACAGGGATCTGGGGGCTGTGGGAGTTGGCTCTCAGAAGCCCAGGGGTGTGCAGCACCAGCAAGGATCCTAGAGGGCCCAAAGCACGACTCAAAGGGAGTCAACACAAGGCGGGGCCCCCAGAAAGACAGGTGGTGGGCAGCGCTGCACGGTGGGCAGGTGCTGCTGGAGCCTGGGGCACGGGCAGGGCTGGGCAGGAGGGAGAGACAGGCCTGAGCCTGGCACAAAGACCTGTGCCCACCCTGGGAGCTGCGAGGAGGGACCAGGAACCAACATGGCCAGAGCCAGGGTGGGCCGGGCTGGGGCTGGAGGGAGCAAGGAGCCGGAGACAGGCAGGGGGTGGTGATGGGGGTGGAGGCAGAGGCCTGAGAAACGTCAGGAGGTGAAACCCGCAGGCCCGGCGGGGCAGGGTCAAGGACGTGTGGACGTGGGCCCCCTGAGATGAGATCAGGTTGGCCAGCAGGCTGGGGGGCAACGAGCTTGTTGTGGTGACACATTGATTTGGCAGCAGGAGGCGGGCAGGCTCCGCCCACGGAGGGCCCCCTGAGCTCTCACCTGTGAAGGGGCTACAGGGGACCCTCCCAGGGCAGCAGGGCTGTGTGGGAGGAGGAGAAGCAGAGGCTCCCCAGCCCCGACCCTCCCCTGGAGTTCCACATCAGGCCCGGAGGGCTGTGCCCTGTGCACATCCTGGGCCTCAGGGTCTCTCCCTGGGCCACGGTGCAGTGGACAAGATAAGGATCGAGGGGGCAGTTTGTGAGCAGAGGCCTCACGGTCGAGGTTGAGGGGCCTCTCCCCGCGCCGCCCGCTGGTCTGGCCCCAGGGACAGGCGGCCAGGTGTCTAGGGCTAATGACACCTTGAGAGTGGTCAGCCCTTTCATCTCCAGCCCAGGCAAACAATCATTAGCTCTTCCTCCCAGCAGCGCCTCCTCCCCCACGAGCCCCACCAGCCGCCTCCAGAAGCTGCTCACAGGGTCTGTCCTCCACACCTGGGGCGACTGTGGGACCCCCTCCCCATCACAATGGCTGCTCAGTCCCACCCATTTCTCCTGGCAGGCTAGGCATTGAGTGGGGGCCCGGAGTACCCTTGGAAGACGTCTTCCTGTGGCTCAGGCTTCCCCCACCACATGCAAATCCCCCAAGAGACCCTGGAAGTGCCAAGGGGCCCCCCGGAGGCTGGAGGTGGCCTAGGTGAAGCTGAGACCTGATGCTGGTCTGCAGTGGACACACCAGGGCTCAGGCCTGGCCAGGCTGGGTGCAGGACCAGGGGCCCGCACCAGGGTGACGTCTGGGCGGCTGGGCTGGGCAGCGGGGCCTGGCTTTGCTCAACCTGCTCACCAACCAGCTTCTGGCCTGTTCTCACCCAGCACACTGCCTCCGTGTACGCTGGGGCTAGTAGGCAGCGTCTCTGCCGAGGGTCCCCCACTGCCCCATCCATCTAGACATTGAAGATTGCAATGGTCACAACATCCTGGCTGGCCCACTGCATTCAGGGGAAAGACAAGTAGAGGCCACTCCAAGGTTTGAGGCAAAGGCTTGAAGCTTGCCCACCATGTCCAGCGCTGTATGGCAAGGCCCGGCTCGGAGCTGGCACAAAGCTGTGCCAGGAGGCTATCCTGTCCTGTGGACCCTGAGCCTGGGCCAAGAGGTCACCCCCTCCGAGGAGCCCTCTGGGAAAGCCCCCACCTGTCTTCCTTGCTGTGTGGTTGCAGACTGGCCTGCAAACAGCCAGGTGTCCCTGCCAGCCGCTCCCTGCCTGTGGACTGCCCCAGCCCTAGGAGCCTCGGGCACTCTGGGGGGAATGGGTGGGCTCCCCTCACCTATGTCCACTCCCCAAACAAGTCTCCTTGGGAGCAATCCCTAAGGCCAGGGCCCTGGCCCTGTCTGCCCCTTTCCCGGCCCAGTGCAGGGGAGACGGGGGCTAGTGACTGTGGACAGGAGGGAGGAGAGAGTGAACACAGCTCTCTGATCCAGCTTATCAGCTCCCACCCCAGCCACCGCCTCGCCCCCCCACAGCACAAGGGACAACTGGATGGTCTCTCTGCTCACTCATGTCCTCACTGGGAGCCCAGGAGAATAGGGGCTGTGTCTGTCCCACTTGGAACTGCATCCGGGACCCTAGCCCCCTGCCCTACAAGCAGTGACCACTCAGCAAACGGTGTGGAAGGGGAGACCCTCAGAACGTTTAACGCCAGGGCTGAGTGCCCATGTGAGAGCAGGAAGGCCGGGCGGGCGGGCAGCTTCCCAGAGTGACTGCCAGGCTGGGTGCCCGGCAGTGGCATCCATACACACCATCCCGCTGATTCCCCACTGGACCTGACTACTCCAGCCGGAGTCCCAGCCACTGTCTCTCTTAGCAGTATCAGAGCACAGCGACTACCGTCCTTGCACCACACCTGTGTGCCTGCTCAGGGCTGTGTGGCAGGGCCTGGGGGAGTGGCCATGGGATGAATGGACGCACGATTGAAGGATCCCGGACGGCCCATCCCCAGACTCAGTCCTGCGCTTACTCCTGACACCCCAGAGCGGGATGGTACTCACGGTTGGTCTGAGAGCGTCTCAGGGGTGGCCTTGGCCACGTAGGCGACGGGCACCAGCCCGGCGCTGGGTGGGCCCGAGAGCCTGCGCGCGAAGATGTAGTGGCCGTCCTCCTTGAGCGCGTAGAGCCGGTCCCCGCGGCGGACGCTCAGCTCGGCCGCGCACCGCGCCGTGAAGTCGTACAGCGCCCTGAAGAGCTGCGCGCGCGCCGGGGGGCTGCGGGGCTCCGCGGCGGGGGGCTCCGGCTCGGCGTCGGTGCCCGCGTCGGGGAACCGCGGCATGCTGTCGTCCGGCGCGCCCGCCGGCCAGATCTTGTCCCAGAAGAAGGACAGGAAGGTCAGCCGCTTCCTGAGAAAGGGCTCCATGCTCCCGGGGCGTCGGGCCGCGGGCCGCCGAGTGCATGGGGCCCTGCAGAGGAGGGACCGCAGCGCGGGGCTCCGACGTCCGACGCGGGAGAAACTGGAAGGGCCGGTGGGACGGCAAGCGGGAAGCCTCGCAGAGCGGCGTCCCTGCTGGCGGGTGTGGGGGGATCAGGCCACCGAACACGGGCAGGTGTGCAGGCCGGGCGGGGCGCGAGGTGGCCCTCCAGCCCACGGTCACACACAGCAGCTCCTCTCCTCGAGCTCCAGGGCGTCTTGTGGGCACCACTCGTCCAGACTGCTCAGGGCCGGGGGCGGGCCGGGGGCGGGTCGTGCTGGGCGGAGCCTCCGGACAGGGCAGCCCCCTCTCTCCGTCCCCACCCCCCACCTCCCGGCCCAGGGAGGGGCGACGGCCCGGCCCTACTGGGCGGCAAGGCCGACAAAGGGAGAAAGGGTGCCGCGCTAGCGCCCCACACGCCTGCCTGGCCCTGAGCCCCGCCTCGGAGAAGTGGGCGCCGTGACGGGCACAGCACTGTCACCTAGCAGTGAGCTGCACTTGTGTGGTAACTGCCTGCTTCTTTCAATGTTGGCTAAACCTGCCAACATCGTACAAACCCTGTGCAGGGCAGAGCCACACACGCCCAGCTGGCAGCCGCTGCAGCAAAGGCTCCAGGTGGGGCTTGGGTGGGGACAGCTGGGGCCACCTTGGCCTTCCACCACTGCCTGTGCGACTTCGGACACGTGAGGCAAGCTCTCTGTGCCCAAGTTTTACGTTAAGAGGGAAGCTGGTGGTAATTGCAGGGGACTCAGCGAGCACAGTGAGTGCTTGACAGATGCACAGATGATGAGTTGATACGACTTCTGGGCCACCTGGGCCTGGGGACGCCCAACAGCCACTGCAGGGAGGAGGCAGTGCTGACATCTCACTTCCAGCCCAGGGATATGAAGTGGGCGCCAGTGGCAGAGACTGGACGGCGGGTGAGTCCACCCTGGGCCTGCACCCCCTCCTCGTCCTCTCCCTGGACAGCACCAGGACCCCTGCACACTGAAGCAGCTAGCTGCCCAGGCTGCCTCTGCTTCTGGCTGGGTGGGGAGAGCAAACCCCAGCCAGCCTGGTCTCCGGCGGGCCCTGCGGTGGGGTCTGTGGGGCAGGGTCCCAGCCTGGGGCAGCCTGCAGGCTCTTTCTCTCCCAGCTGGCCTCCCCCAGTGCAGCCCCCCAGCACCCGGTGGTCTTTACTGAGCCCACACCCTTTCACGACAGCTGCAGACCCTCCTTCCAAATCCCACGCTGGCTCAGGCCCAAATGTTTGTGCTCTGTGGTTGAACAGGCACCAGCAACAGGCGTGCTGACTGTCTGACCGCTGAGGAGCCACACGCCCATCTACCTCCCCTAGAGGTGCAGCAGGTCATTTCTCTCTGAAACGCACTCCGTTTGCTTCCTGGGGCACATGCCTGTGTGAGCGGCTTGTACAATTTACAAACTGTAGCATGGCAATGATACACATCTGGTATCTGGAGGGGGCCCAGGGTCCCAAAGGGCAGGCTCCCTGGAATTGAGACTCATCCTGTTGGCGGGGCAGTATAGAGAAGAAGACATTTACAAACACAACATTGAGGGGAGCCCCTGAGAGGGCCTGAGGCCTCCACCGAGCCACCCGTTCCTCCCGCGTGCATGCAAGTTTGGGTTTTTGCACGCCAGTTTCCTTACATCCTCGAAACCTGCTCTGCTTCTCCTCCTAGGAAGCCTGACCCCATGGCCGCAGGGAGGCCTCCTTGGATGGTGGGAGGGTCCCACTTGTGTGGACCACCCTCAGGGTCATGCACTCAGAGCACTGGACGCAGGCTCCTCCTGGACACTCCCAGTCCCTCACAGCCACAGGGTCTCTGCCTCTGGCACTCAGCACACTGCCTCTGGCGATCAGGGTGGGCGGGGAGGGACCCTGCCCCACAGAAAAGCCCAGAGAGTGGATCAGGGGACCAAGCACAGAGGGCTGCCCACTCTGCTGCTACAGATAGAGACCCACGGCTGGGCGGGGTCTTCCTCCTGCTCGGACGAGGAGACAGGGCTCTGTGCATCCCTGCTCCAGGTCAGAGCGGGGACATTTTCTAACACGACCTGCGCTGGGCGGTGGAGACCCAGCTCACAAAGAACGCCTAGCCCATCCCCTGGCGACCAGGACAGATGGTCTGAAGGAGGCCCTCTCCCCAAGACGGAGAGAGGTTCCTCCTCATGGGCCCGGTGCAGAGGCCTCTGCAGGGAGTACCCCACATCACCACCCCTCTGACTGGGCCCTCCACCCCACAAACCCCCAGATCACCTCTCCTCATTCACTTTTCCCCTCTGAACACCTGTCGTCCTTGCACCACTCACGGCCAGTGTTGGTGAACGGAGGCCGCAAGAGCTGGTTTTGTCCCTCCGGTTGTCGGCTCTCTGAGTCCCCAGCCCCTGCAGGCCCAGCTGCCTGCACTGTGATTTGTGTTCCCTGGACCTGCAGGTTCTGGCCCCCTCTGTCCCCTTCTTCACCTCAGCCACCTGATACACCAGCGTCCAGCCACCGGCCCCACGCCCAGTCCCAAGGACGGCCCCTCCCCTGACTCTGCCACTCATCTCCCATTAGCCTCACCTCCTCCACCGGCCCTAACCACAGGGACTGTGCTGGGGGGGTGGGTAGGTGTGTGAGTGAGGGGGAGGACGCCCGGAGCAGGACAGCTCTGGCTGGGCTCTGTCAACTTAAGCAAATTTGCCTATTATTTTACCTCAGAACAAGTTTATTTGGTAATATCCAAAATAATTGCAACTCAGACCCTGCAAGCTATGGTGAACCACAGGCAAATCCAGAGAGCAAAGGAGGATCTGCTCTTACAGAGAAAAGGGAGAGAGGGAGGGGCTGTTCCAGAGGAAAGTCCATTGTGGGGAGAGGAACAGATTGGGGGGCAACGGCTTCTCACTGGCTGAGCTGCGGTGTCTCTCATTGGCTGGGCTGTGGCGTTTCTCATTGGGTGAGCTTCGGTGTTTCTCATTGGCTGGGCTGTGGCATTTCTCATTGGCTGGGGTGTGGCGTTTCTCATTGGCTGAGCTTTGGTGTTTCTCATTGGCTGGGCTGTTGCCGGGTCGGGAGAGAAATCTTCTGCAGCAGTGAGGTAGCTGTGCTTCCTGTCCAGGTGCAAGTCCGTCTCCTGTCTGGAGTGATAGGCGGTGTGTGATGGGCCAGGGCTCCTCGGCAGGCCCTCCCCACTCCAATTTAGTTGAGGTTTCTTCTATTAATTTCCACAGTTCAGATGATGGAGTTGGACTCGTGCTCGCAGACTCTTGGCCGTATGACCTTGGGCAAGGTGCTGAACCTCTCTGCCTTGATTTCCCGTCTGTAAGAGCACTGAGCCTGCAGTGGCCGAGGGAGGATTCAGACCCTGTCGGCTGGGGTGAGGAGGGGCTTCCCAGGCATCCAGGCTGAGGCTGGCAGCCCAGCATCACCACCCTGTGGGCTCAATGAGAGGGCTCATCCCTCTGGGGGCCTCTCTGGTCGAGGGAACCCCCCTGACCCAGGGCTGTGACCCCACAACCAGCAGGCTCGCCACCCTCACGGCCCAGGGTTGCTCCGTCCACCAAGGGATAGCACAGCCTGGTGGCTGCAGGTCATTTCTCTCAGGGTCAGGCAAGACAGAATATAGGCCAGTCTGCACCTGGGAACACCCCAGCAACGTGTTAGGACTAAGAAAGGAAACCTCAACTGGGATTGGAGTCGGGAAGGCCTGTAGGGGAGCTCTGACGCCCTGCCACTCCTCAGTCAATTACTACAACAGTAAGATGCCAATTACAGACCCCGACAGGAAGAGAGTACCTTGCAGTCCCAAATAGGAAGTGCTCCAGCAGGAGGAAGAAGACTTCCTTTTTCCCCAGCAACAAGCCCAGCCAATGAGAAGCCGCTGAGCTGTTGTGACCTGCACTTTTACTTTCCTCCAATGAGCTTTCATTTTTTCCTTGCTGCTGACTTCCTTTCCTTGTCCCGCCCTCCTTACTAGAGAAGCTTTCCATGTTGTGTAACCCCTGAGCATCTCCCTGATTGCAAGATGAGATGCTGTCCGATTCATAAAGCTGACTGAATCTTTGAATTTACCCCACTGGATTTTGTCTTTTAACAGATGAAAGACTAGCAGTGCACAGCCCAAGACTGAAGGAGCCAGTCCCCAAAGGCTGCACCCATATGGCTCCGTTTACACAAGATTCTTGAAAGGGCACAATTAGAGTTGGAGGAGAGATTAGCGGTTACCAGTAGCTAAGGAGAGTCTGGGGGTGGGAGGGAAGTGTGTGTGGCTAGGAAAGGCAATGTGGTGGTCCTGTGGGGATGTGTGGATGTCACTATCCTGGTGAGATCCTGTCCACAGTTCTGCAAGGTGTTTCCACTGGGGGAAACCGGTCAAAGGGCACACAGGATCTCTGTGTTATTTCTTACAACCGCATGTGAATCTACAATTATCTGAAAATTAAAAGTTTAATTTAAAAAATTGGCTGAAGGACAAGAAATAGAAAAAAGAGGGTGGGGCCAGAGATGGCAGAGGTTTAGGACACACTTGGATCAGAAGAGGAGGGGAGGGCTGCTCTGCCCCACTCCCTCTCTGGGTGGGCTGCAGGGCTGGGGTCTGCCTCCCCCTGCTTTCCATCTCCTCCCCCCTTTCCAGGTGCCAGGCTCCCCCCTCGACCTTCAGACAGCACCCTCCTTTCCAAATAACCCGACTCTTGTCCCTCAGACCCCTAAGTAACAGCACTGACAAAGCCATCACTGAGTTAGAGCCCAAGGCGGGGAGAGGAGAGAGGACAGCGCCTCCGGGGCCTCCCCTCCCAGGCCTGGACCTGAGGATAGGCTGATGGGCACCTAGCCAGGGGAAGCCTTCTCCCAAGATTGGGGTCACCAGAGGAGTGGGGGTGCCATGGGGGAAGGCCCTGGCTACAAAAAAGACTGGGAGGGAAGCTCAGTGACAGACACCTTGTCCTGGAAGGGGCCCCACCACTGACCTCGGAGGGGGTGGACACAAGGATGGCAAGGGGCCTCCCTGCCTCCTCCACCCTCCCCAAGGTGGAGCAAGGAGCACTTTGGGATGTCGGATATTGACGTTCTGGTGGGAGACCCCAGGCTGGCTGAGAGATCCCTGAGGTCCCAGTTGGAGGTTACCGGTGGGGTTCAAGGGGCTGGGAACTCCTCTGAGGGGCTCCCTGGAGCTGTGTAGACCTCATTTGTCCAGAGCCAGATTAGGGGCATCTGCCTGGGCAGGCCGAAGGTAGGACAGCAAACCTGCTGGGCAGAAGCCGCGGCTTCTCTCCCGGCTCTGCCGCTTTGTCTGCTCTCTGGAGCGACCAGCCCCGCCTACCTGCCTGTTCACGTGGTCGCCACCTCTCCCCAGGTCCTCCGGGGGGTCCAGGGGCGGCGCTGGGGCAGGGGGTGGAGCAGGAGCCCCCTTCCCGGTAACCTACCCCGGAAGCCCCCGAGAGGAAGCGCTGTGGCGCAGAACGACCCCGGGACAGGGTCCCCCGCGCCGAGGGGCGGCAGCCTGCCTACTCCTCTCGGTGGAAACCTACTTTGAGCCTGGCTTTCGGACCAAGCCACGTGCGGTGGTTCGCAGGTCGGGGCGCCGGGCGAAGCCTCCGGACGGCTCCGTCCAAGCTGAGCCCGGGGTTCGGGGTCCAGGGCTGGAGATGCGGCTGAGACGAGCGGTTCTTTCCGGCGGGATCCAGGGACCAGAGTGCGCGCCCGCGCCGTCTTCCTGCAGCCCCTCCAGTCGAGGGGGCCCGACGGGCGGGGTCTCCCCGCATTCTCACGCCCGGGGCTCCCCGCCCCACCCCCGGGCCCCGCGGGGCGTCACAAAGGCCCGCGGTCCCCACAGCAACTCGGGGACGCCGCGGCGCGAGTCTGGGCGCCCTTGGCTCTGCGCACAGTCGGCCGCACGGCGCCGCCCGCTCCCGGAGGCCGGGCAAGTGCGCGAGGGAGGCCGGGCGCGGCGGGGAGGCGGGCGCGGAGGGCACGAGTCTCGGGGAGGTGGGCCTGGGGGAGAGGGGTGTGTAGGCGGGGTCGGGAGGGCCCGGGAGGGTGTAGGCCTGGGTAGGGCGGCCCCTTCCCCCCCCCCCCCCCCCCCGAGTTCACGACCCGCCCCCCTGCCGGTTTCCAACTTGGGAGACGGCGGCTGGGAACATCCCTGAGGCGTAGCCGGACCCAGGAGTAAGAGTTCTGTCCAGAGGCGGTTAGGCTCCGCCCCAGCCTCTGGCCAGAGAGAGACTTAGGCCAGGAGTCCTGGGGTGTCTGCTTCCACCTTGCCCCATACCCTCCCTGCTGTGCTCAGGGCCTGGTCTGGCTCCTTTGGCCCAGGAAGGTCAAGGGCTGGCCTTTGGGGAGGGAGGTCGACTTGTTCCAGCCTTACTCTGCCACCTGGGGGTGCAGCCTTGGACAAGTCACTCAACCTGTCAGCTCTCATCTGTGATTCTTCCAACCCCTGGGTTGCTGGGACAACCTGAGATGTCCCACATGAAGCCCCTGGCCCAGCAGCAGGGTCTGTCTCACCGTCTTATGGGGGACAGAGACCTGGGACGGCAGCCAGGGATGCTCGCCCCTTTTCCAGTCCTTGCGGCCTTGTGGCCTGCCTCAGCCCAGCCGGGGACCACAGTTGTGTCCAGCTGTGGACTGCACTGGCCCCCTCCCACTGACACCCAGAGCTGGGGATCCTGGGTCGGGAGGCAGGGTACAGAAGGAGAGTCAGGCTCTGGAGTCAACAGCCGGGCTCAAACCCTGGATTGAGAGCCAACTACACAGCGTTTTAGCCAGGTGCCCCATCTGTGAGACTGAGGGACGGGATCTTTCCCCTTCATGGGGCTTTTCTCATGGAGCCAGTGAGTTGAGCAAGGCACACTAGCCCCCGGCACACAGCGGGGCTCGGTAACTAGGAGCTAGCATGCTTATTCTTCAGAGCTGAGGCCTGGGACCACCCTGCCTTCTGCTCTGGCCTTGTCTTTGGGTGAGCCCTGCCCTCTGCTTTGCACCCGCAGTGAGGCGTGGAGGGTCTACGGCAGCAGGGTCCCCAAGGGGATCTAGTGCCACTCAGCAGGATCACACTGAATCCTCTCCACAGCCCCAAGGGAGTACCATCACCCCAATCAGACGAGGAACTGAGGCCTTTGCAGGCCACACAGCTGGTTGGTGGCTAGGGTTTCTTCCCAGGCTGTTCTGGTCCCAGAGCCACTGTCTCAGCCCTGCCTTGTATCATCATATCCCACAATTAGTAGAGTGTTTTCCCCTCAATGTCCACTTTTGTCCAGATCTTCAGCCTCTTCCCAGAGAGAGGTGTGCCCCCAACAAGCTCCTCCCCCTGCCCCCAGGAGGACAGAGGGCCCCGTAGAGGGGGCAGTGGGCCTGAAGTCACCCCCACACACGAACACTGCTACATGTGAGCCCCTGGGAGGGCAGCAGAGGCCAGCCTGACTGTTCCGGCTCACGCCCCGCCCTCCACCCCCATTTGCAGACAATGAGCTTCCAGGTGACAGGCCTAGGCCTGGACAAGATGAAGCTGGGCAGTCCCCAGTCCTTCCTGGACCAGGAGGAGGCGGAGGAGGCTGAGGATGGGCAGCTGCTGGAGCCGGAGGCTTGGAGGACCTACCTGGAGCACCGCAACGCGCTGCGTGAGTTCCTGAGCTCGGCCCTGAGCCCCCACCTGCTCAAGCGCCACCACGCCCGCATGGAGCTGCTCAAGAAGTGCTCCTACTACATCGAGATCCTCCCCAAGCACCTGGCCCTGGGCGACCAGAACCCGCTGGTGCTGCCCAGCACCATGTTCCAGCTCATCGACCCCTGGAAGTTCCAGCGCATGAAGAAGGTGGGCACAGCCCAGACCAAGATCCAGCTCCTGCTGCTGGGGGACCTGCTGGAGCAGCTGGACTGCGGCCGCGCCGAGCTAGATGCCCTGCTCGAGTCGCCCGACCCGCGGCCCTTCCTGGCAGGCTGGGGGCTCGTGGGGCAGCGGCTGGCAGAGCTGTCGGCCGTCATGGACAGCTTCCTGGCCATGATGGTGCCGGGGCGCCTGCACATCAAGCACCGCCTGGTGTCCGACGTTGGCGCCACCAAGATCCCGCACATCCGCCTCATGCTGAGCACTAAGATGCCCGTCATGTTCGACCGCAAGGAATCAGTGGCCCACCAGGACTGGGTCAGCCTGCGCTGGTTTGTCACCGTCCAGCCAGCGGCGCCCGAGCAGTTCGAGCTGCGCTTCAAGCTGCTGGACCCACGGACACAGCAGGAGTGCACGCAGTGTGGCATCATCCCTGTGGCCGCCTGCACCTTTGACATCCGCAACCTGCTGCCCAACCGCTCCTACAAGTTCACCGTCAAGAGAGCGGAGAGCTACACGCTGGTGCACGAGCCCTGGCGGGACAGCCTCACCCTGGAGACCCGGCCGCGGCCCCCCAAAGGGCCAGCCCCCAGTCGGCTGGGCAGGCCAGGCCCACCCCTGACCACACCTCCCGAGAGATGATTTCCTAATATTTATCCACTAATACAGAGGAGTATAAACTCACTTCCACAATTCAAGAAACAAACCTACTTCCGTTTTAAAGGTGGCAGCAGCCACACGAGTGCTTTTCCTGACTCAGCCCAGCCCCCACTCCCCCAGCACTGAGAACCAGCTTCCTGTCCACCACCACGCGCACACTGTGGCGGTCGCTAGGACCGCAGGCCCTCTGAGAAGACAAGGTGTGGCGGGCAGGGTTTTCGGGAGCTAGGAGAACTGACAGAGGTGGTCTAGTAAGAGAGAGAGGTCCCCAACTCTGTCAGAAAGGCCAAGCCCCCTCCCCCCAGCTATGGACAGTGTGCTTGGCAGTGTTGGGGTGGGCTCAGCCTGGGTGGAGGCCCCCTCCCAAGCCTCTCCAACCGCTGACCCGCTGTGTGCTCCTGTGTGCCATCAAGCCAAGACTGTCACACACTCTGTGGCACCATGTGGCTTGAGGGACTCTCTCCTGGATGTCTGGCAGGATGGAGTCACCCCAGACGCCCAGAGGTCCAGGGTAGAGTCATCATCTTGTTCAGGAATGACCAGAGGGGTGGGGTGGGTGCAGGGTAGAGAGGGCTGGGGAGGGGACCAGAGATTGGGGTTGGAGCTGGATCATACAGATCCCACCGACAGAGGGGGAGCGTGAAATCGGGGATCGCCGAGGGAGGCACATATGGGCACACGGGCTGGGGGACTTCCGTCCTGGCTCCTCCCGCCCCCAGCCCGGCCTCGGGGCCTCATCCGGAAGACACTGCGCAGAGGCCAGCCTCCCGGCAGCGCCGCCACTGCAAGTCCCCGGCTGTGAGCAGCTCCGCGGCGCCCTCCCGGTGCGGCCCCCGAGGCTGGGGCGCAGATCCGCCGCCTCCCGTCGCCCGCCCCCGCTCACCTGCCGCGCCCTGGCCCTCGCCCCGCCCCCGTTCACCTGCCTGCCCCGCCCCCTCGTGCACGGACTGGCTGAAAATCGCGCCCCTGGCTTGAAACCGTGACCCTGATTGCGGCGAGGCCGAGCCCTTTGCCAGCGGCCTGCCCTGCGCGCAGCTGCCCGACCGCCGTCCAGCCCCGCTGCCCGCCGGCGCGCGCCCTCGAGGCCTCAACGCCCCTTCCTCCCGGAAGCCCTTCCTGCCGGAAGCCCTTCCTGCCTCTCGGCGGATGCGGTCCTCATCTCCGTCTCGGCGTCGGCTAGTCTTCTGTTCAAGCGCTTTTCGCTAGATACGGTAAAATTTCTCCACGCTTTCGTGGCTGCCCGAGAACACACGTGCTCTCCCAGGTGGGGCCCACCTGCCTCACTCCACCGCCTCACAGTGAACACGCGGGATGCGGAGGCCCGGGGACCCCTTTTCCCTGAGATTTCCGTCCTTCCGTCTGTCTGTCTGTGACCTCCTAACCCCTCTCACGCCAGGGCTGGCGCTTAGGGAGGCCGGGCCCTGCCATGCCTTCCTCTGGGGAGCTGGTGCTGTCCAGTTGGAGGCACTGGAGACCCGACCACAAACGAGCCGAATGCTGAGTAGCCCAGATCAGCCTGGAGGGCCCCGCGATGCCCAAGGGTCCTGGGGGGTAATTTCAGACCCGAGACCTTGCCTGACGCTGTCAAGGCTGCAGCCTGCAGACTTTGGACTTAGATTTTGGGGCCAGCCCTGCCTAGGGTCAGAGTTCAGTGGGCTGGGGCTTGCACAATTGGGCACAGCTCACCCACTGAGGCCCGTCCTTGCCAAGCTGCCCCCACCACTTCCAGCTTCCTTTATCACAGCACAGACAACTCTCAGCCTGTTGGCTGTGTTGTCAGCTGTAGAAGGGGTGACATGGGCCCCTCTCTACCTGCTCCCTCATCCAGCTGCAACCAGCTCTTGGCTCTCGACAGCCTCAGCAGCCACTTTGCAACCCAAAGCAAGAGGAGAGGCCACCCCTTTTTGCCCCCATGTCAGACCTCAAAACACCCAGACATGAGAAAATCAGAGTGGTCTTTATAACAAAATTAATAATCATATAACACAGAGTCCAAGAAAATATACTAAAATTTAATTGTATAAATTTAATTGTATAAATTTAATTTGTATAAAACATCAGACAGACACATAGACACCCCACCCCTACCCCCACAGAGGGGTCTGCTGGGGGGCCACAGGTGGGGCGAGCCCCTCCGGTGTGAACAGCTCCTTTGCAGCATGCCCAATGCCACAAGCTCTGTTTTCCAGAGTCAGAGCAGCCTCAGGGTGGGCAGGAGTGGGCCAGCCATGGAGGGCACAGCTTTCCAGGCAGGACCCAAATGCGTGTGCAAAGGTCAATCTCACAAAGAAAGATGCACTGGGCAGGCCGTGCCGAAGGCCCTGACCTGGGAGCAGGCCTGAGTAAACAGCGTGACACAGAGCTCGGGGTGGGAGCATGGGTGCCTGTCCAGGCACCTGATCCCGCCCCACCCACGCCCACAGGAGCACCGCACGGCCTGGCACGTCCAGAGGGGCGGGTCCGGGAGACTGTGTGGCCATCTGGTTCGAGTCTGCCCTCCCCCTGCCGGGCAGTGGCCCCTCAAGAACACAGGCTGTGGGTCCAAGCAGACGGGGCAGTGGTGACAGAGAAAAACCTCTCTCCCAGGGAGGCCTCCTTGCCCTGAGTGTGGGCTGTGGACCCTGTTCCAGTAAAAAAAAAAACTGGCTTTTGGTTTATTTAAAAATAGAAAATAAAGCTGAGTTCCCTGGCCAAAACCAGTGTGGTCAGGGATGGCGTCCAAAGATCAAAGAGCAACAGGATTTCCTTCCTGACCCCAAGCCTTCCCAGCGAAGGTGTCGTGCTGGTTCGGGGACCCCACCCCCACCCGAGATGCTCCCTGTCCCCAAATGTCCCAGCAAATCAGCTCTGCAAGGAGGGCGGGACCTGCCCCCCAGGTTGATGCACATGACGGCCGGGCACCGCCTGGCCTGCTCCCGCCTGGGGAGAAGACAAGACTCAGGAATGTGGTTATTGTGCACCATTGCGGCCAGCCTCCAGACCCCTGCCCAGGCAGCCAGGTGGCCGGATGGTAGCTGGCAGTGACCACTGAAGGCACATGGGATTCTGCTGAGTTGGGCCCACCAAGGTGTCTGGCTCAGGAAGGCCTGAGACTTTTCCTTACAGTCCTGGCAGCATGAGGGCAGTGGGTGGGCAGGGCTCTTCAGAAAGACACGGCTGGCCTCCTCTGGACCCGCACCTGGCCAGCGGGCACAAGGCTCTGCTGGGCCTCACAGGAGTCCAGGAGTCGACGCCAGAGAGGACAGCACCGCAGGAGGAGGTGGTCTCCTGCCAGGGGAGGAGTCAGTGGTAGACCCCAGCCCTCCCCCACCAGACAGCCCCACCCCCAGGGAGGAGCCCACCCCCGCCCTGCCCCAGCCAAGCAGCCCTCACCGATGAGGCAGAGGCCCTCCTGGGCCCGGGTGATGGCCACGTTCACTTGGTTGGGGTCCACCACAAAGCCGAGGAACTTCTTGAGCCAGCCTTTAGTCGGCCGCTGGTCCACGTCACTCTCAGGGCGCGTGCGGACGGTGCTCACCAGCACATAGCGCCACTCGCTCCCTGGGGGCCAGGCAGGCATTGTGAGGCCCCTGCTGGCTGTGCTCGCCATGCCGCCTGCCCCACTAGCCCACCTGCCCCCTTCCGGAGCCTCACCCTGGCTCTTGGTGATGGAGCACACTGTTACTCCCGTGATGCCCTCTCGCACAAGTCTCTTGCTGATCTCTGTGGCCTGTGCATTGTAGGGCGTGAGGATGGCAATGTCCTTGGGGTCCACTGTCCTGCCCAGGGTCAGCTGTTTGGCAATGCGAACCTGAGGGACCGAGGAGGTGCAGGTGAAGCCGACCCTGATGCCTCTCTCCTCCTTGGCACCAGGACCTCACCTGTTCCCTTGTTTCCTCTGCCTCCTCCCCCAGGAAGCCCTCCCTGACCAAATGGCACCAGAGAGGGTCTTGCTAACACTCACCACCTCTGCCACCTCCTCCAGGTTGGCCTTAGAGTTCTCGTTCCCTTCATCTGTGGACACCAGCAGGCTCTGCTCATGGCCCTGCACGTAGCCAAAAATGACAGGGCAGCTCTCCTTGTCAGCGTGGCCTAGGACGCTGGGCGGCCTCCTCAGGCCATGCCAAGTCTTCAGCTTGCCCTTGTAGAACTCCATGGAGGGGAAGGTGCAGATGTCCCTGTGCTGTAGGGCAAGGCTGTGAGCAGGGGTGGCCACCCGCCCACCACCCAGGGCCAAGAGCTCCCGCCTGCGCCCACTGTGGCCCCAGAACAAGGCCTGGTGGATGCAGGAGGTAGGGGAGTGGGCCACAGACCACACCTTGGGCCGGAGGCGCTGAGGCTGGGGCGGCTCACCATGCGGTACTGCGTGTCCAGCATGTAGGCGTCCCTGTGATATCGCTCGAAGAGAGACCGATCCAGACCCAGGTTTTGCAGCTGCTCGTTCTTGACCACAGGCCGAAGCTGCTTGTGGTCCCCAAGGAGGACCACCTGGAGGGACAGGCAGGCATGGTCCTGACAGCCTCAGACCCAGGGGGACCTGGCCCCACGGCCCTCGCGGCCCCACCACAACGCTGCCCTCCCAGGTGGGAGGCCACAGCCAGCGACACCTGCCCAGGGCACCAGCTCAGCACCGGCCTCACTCACCTTCTCCGCCCTCGAGAAGGTCACCAGAGGGATGAGGGTCTCGGGCTCCGTGGCCATGCCTGCCTCATCCACAAGGATCTGCCGGACGTCCAGATTCTTGAGGCTGACCGAGGCTGCACACGAGCACGTGCACAGGATGACCCTGTGGCGGTCCAGCTCGAACTTCCTTGCCTTCCCCAGCGTCCTCCTGTACCTGTGTGTAGGGACACTGTCTGGTCACCCAGGGACTCTCCCATGCCAGGAGACAGCCCCACGGCCCTGGCCACTTACCGAAGGAGGTCTTCCTTGGAGAACACTTCCCCTTTCTGCAGCCGGGCATCAAATGCCTTGAGGTCGGAGGCGTAGGGGTTGGAGGGCTGCCGGATCCGGTGGTGCAGGGTGATGCTCCTGTGGGGACACGGCCATGAAGCCCTGTGCTGCCCTGAGGCAGGACCACTGGGCCCCTCACCTCCACCCAAACAGACAGTTGAGAGGCCACACCTGAGGGTCTGGTTCGGCCTCCCCTCCCGAGGGGTATTCTTGGGCGGACCCCTGCTGCCCACACCGGGTGCGGGGAACTCGGTGGCCTCGGCCTGCTCGCTGTACACACGAAGGGGCTTCAGCTCTGCTCTCCTGCTCAGGAGCAGCCCTGGGGGCAGTCGGGGCGTGAGTGACTGTCCCCTGGCCCAGCACCCCCAGGCACAGCCCTCAGGCGATGACATAGCGCACCTGCCAGGACATCCACCGACTTGTTGGAGGGGCCGCAGTACAGGATGCAGGGGCCCCCCAGGCGCGTCTCCCCCCCAGGGCTGCCACAGGCCAGCGCCTGCTCCTCGTTTGACTTGTGAAACCAGAACACGAGGTGGAGGGCCACCACCGTCTTTCCCGTGCCTGTGGGCAGAGAGTGGGTGAGCGGAGGCCTGCCCGCCAGGGTGCCCACAGCTCCCCCAACATGGCCCACCTGGTGGTCCCTGGATGACCGTGAACTGCTTTCTCAGAGCTTCCCTAATGGCTCCTTTCTGGCTGGGGTTCAGCTTGTGGTGGCTCCCGGGGATGTCGAAGGCCTGTCGCTCCAGGAACCTGCGGGGGGTCCCTGAGGGAGCAGCCAGGCCTCCCTGAGCACCGGTGCAGGGCAGCGCCGGGCCAGGACAAAGGGGCAGGGGGGAAGTTGGAGGGCCTCCCCACCTACCTCTGTGGAGGGGCTGCTGGTGAGGAGGGCAGCGGGGCAAGGGGATGGGCTGGCCCAGGGCGATGCTGATGACCAGTGGGGACGCACTCTCCAGATCACGCACAGCTTCTTCCTTGCGGCTGGGGGCAGGTGGGAGTGAAGATGGACACCGGAACGTCGACAGGACTCCCTGGGGAAGGGACCACTGCCCCAAGAGCCACCCCTCCCAGAAGAGGGAGCCCAGGGCGTTCTCACCCCACCCCGCCTGCCAGCCTCTCCCTGGCCTCTGGCCCCGTAGAAGCCACTCACAGGTCGGGAAGCTGCTTGGGCAACACCTCAATGGTGAATCGGCTGCCGGGCCTCAGCACCTCTTCTGGAACCTTCTCCATGGCCATGTGGTGGATAAAGAAGTGCACCTGCTTGCGGGCCTCCTGCCGGTCTGCCCTGCCCTCCTTCAGGTCCCCGTCCTCGGTCAGCCCATGGGCCACCCAGGTGTAGGTGTCAGGGTCAATGCTCAGGATGGGGCTGAGGCTGCTGGGCCCGCGGGGTGGAGCAGCGGAGGGAGGCTGGCCAGGACTGCCCGGGGGGCATGGCGCCCTCTTGTCGGGCACGGCCGGCAGCCCCTCAAGCCGGATGCAGAGGTAGCAGTGGTCGAGGCTGATGTCGATGCAGTGCTCACGGAGGAAGGCAGCCTCGAGGCAGAAGGTGCCCTGTAGCTGGCCCTGTGGCGTCCGCTCCGCATCCCAGGATATTTTCACGTGCTGCAGCGTGATGGAGTCGTTCTCAGCGACCGCGCTGGTGGCCGACTCCAGGGAGCAGAACGGCTGCCACACGCGGGAGTACTCGTTCACGTCCCGGCACCGGTCCCGCCCTGCCTGGGGCACATGGCCCGAGAAGCAGTCGCCTGGCCGCTCTGCGTGCTCCAGGCAGAGGACGAGGCCAGGCGCCACGGTCCACAGCTGCAGGACCGGCGCCAGGAACCCACGCTGCAGGGTGGCGCTCAGCTGCACCTGCAGCGTGTCCCCGCCCCTCAGCTCCCGGGCCACCTCCACGAAGTGGTCACAGTGGCTCCGCCACACCCGCCCCAGCTCCCGTGGCCGGGGCTCCGTGGCGCCCTGAGCCTGCACGAGGGCAGCTGCCTCGGGCCACCGCTGCTCCTCCACCAGCTCCAGCAGCTGCTGCCACAGGGCAGTGTCAATGGGCCGGGTATGTGGGTCGAGCAGGGCGCCGGGCAGTGGGTGGCACGGCTGATCCGCCTGCACCGAGTAGATGCGGCGTCGCCACAAGAGACGCAGTCCCGGCCGGCCCGCCAGGCTGTGGGGGTGCTCGGACAGCTGCAGGGAGCGGTAGTAGACAGGGCAGGGCTCAGGCAGGGTCTCGCGGTTGGCAGGGAAGAGCAGCTTGAAGCAGCGGGCGCCCACCTCCACGTCCACCACGAAGCCCAGCTTGTCCTGGGGTTGGGCCTTGAGCCGTGTGGCCAGGTGCAGGCTGTAGGCCCGGCGCTGGTACCTCTGGGCGCTCATGTGCTGGTGGCTGAAGTCCTGGCAGAGCCCGTCGATGTCCCTGGGGGAGTAGGCGGAGCCCCCCTGGCCAAGCGCCAACAGGATCTGCCGCTGGAGCACCACATCCAGGTACCTGCGGATGGGCGAGGTCGCCCACGTGTACCACTCCACCTGCAGCGAGTAGTGGCTGGCTGGCTGCTGTTCACCCTGGCTGGAGCGGCCAAAGACAGAGCGGCCCAGGGCCCGGCGGAAGTCGAGGCCTGCGGGAGCCAGCGAGGGGTGCACGTCGTCCGTGGTGATGAGGTCCACCAGCCCATCAAAGTCCTGGGCTCGGGCTGCAAGCTGGACGTGCCTCCAGAGGGAGGCCAGGAGGTGCAGGTGTGTGTCGGGGGGGCCGGGGCCACAAAGGTGGTGGCGCAGGTGCAGCGACAGGGGCACCAGCCCCCCATGCTTCTCACGCACGGCTTCCAGCTGGCGGCTGCTGGGCATGGGCTGCCACCTCAGTGGTGTGACCGTCCGCGTGCGCTCACTGCCCACCAGGAACTCAGCTGCCAGTCTGTTGAATTGGATCATGTACTCCTGGACCATGACGTGGGCTGCACGGAAGCCCAGCATGCTGTCCTCGTCCAGCTGCTTGTAGTGGCAGTCGCCCTGCAGGCGGCGGCGACGCAGCACCCGGGAGAGGTGGCACGCGGCTGCCACACAGGCGTCCACCGAGTCCAGGCGGGCTGGCAGCTCCAGGCCCGCACCCGGGTGCCCCTTGATCACCTGCTCAGCCTCCTCATAAGACAGCTGGCGGTTGGAGCGGATCATGGAGGGCGCAAAGCGCAGGCCCCGGACCTGGTCACTGCCCTTCTCCACGGTGAGGAAGAGGGAGATGGCCAACCGGTCCTGGCCTGGCAGGAGGCTGAACACGTCCTGGCAGAGGCCAGTTGGCAGCATGGGCACCGGCTCCCGGTCGGGGGCATAGAAGGAGGTGCCCTGCCTGCGGGCCTCCACGTCCAGCCCGCTGTCCCGGGGCATGACGCTGGCCACGTCGGTGATGTGCACAGCCACCTCGTACCGGGGGCCCAGGTCCCGGACGCTGAGGGCGTCGTCGAGGCTGCGGGCGCCCTGAGGGTCCACGGTGAAGGTCAGGAAGCCGCGGCAGTCCTCTCGGCAGCCAGGCCTCCGGCCAAGCTCTGCGCGGAACTTCTGCAGCGCCTTAGAGACCGAGGCTGGGTCTGGCGAGGGGTCCCTCAGGCCGAACTCCAGGTCCAGGGCGTGGAGGCCCCGCTGCCAGGTGTCGGCCTGGGGCAGCACCTCCAGGACGATGCCCAGCGGATAGTAGAAGCGCTCCCGCCACAGGACGACACGCACCCGGAAGAGCCGGTCGCGCCGGGCTTTGGCCGTGAGCGGCTCGTACCTCACCCGCTGCACGTGGCCCTGCAGGAGGCGGTGGATGGGCACCTGCAGTGGGTCCTTCAGCTCAGCCACGAAGATCTTGGTCACGGAGCCGTCGATGGGGGTCATGATGCGGGAGTCCCACTCATCCATGCGGCACACGAACACGAGCTCACGGCACCTCCTCTTGAGCACGCCCACCACGCGGCCCTGCAGCCGCCCCGTGGGGCCCCTGTCGCCAGCAGCCCCGCCAAAGACTTTCACCAGCACCTCGTCCCCGGTGAAGGCCATCCCGCAGTTTAGGCGGCCCCTGACCTGGATGGGGCCGGGGCCTGCGCCGTCCAGCGGCACGGCTGTCGCCCGCTCAAAGGTCTCCTGTGTGAAGGCGCAGTGGCGGTACAGCTCGGGCTCCTCACGGAGCAGCCTCCACAGTGTGGCCTGGGGCAGGTTCACGTACTGCCGGGCCTGCTGTGGGGATGCGGGCCTAGGGATGGTGTCCAGCAGCCCGTCCTCCCCAACGGTCACCGTCACGTTCCGGCTCTCGTCCAGGAGCTCCTGCAGGAGGGAGTCGTCGGCATCGAGCTCCCCGTCGGAAGGCCAGAAGTCGGACTCGGAGTCCTCGGGGTCCTTGGACCTGCTTGCGGTGGCGTCCCTAGGGGCCACGTCACCCCTCGCCAAGTTCCCTGCTGAGGCCGTGTCCCCCTCCTGCGTGTGCACTGGGGCTGCCCCTTCTGCTACTGGGAGCCCCCCAGCTGCAGACCCTGACACTGTGTCCCCAGCCTCTGCCTTCTGTGTGGCCACGTCCTCTGCCGCCGAGGTCCTGGACGGGGATGCACCCTCCTCGGCCACAGCCCCTGGCTTGACCTTCGCCACTGCCGTGTGCTCTGTGGTTGGGCCCCCTGCTGCCCCCTGCTCCAGGACAGTGTCCACGGCCCCCACTGCCACCGATCTCTCTGCGTGGAGGTCCCAGCGCTGCCTCTGGACCACACCCTGCTTGATCTGCTCCAGCGATAGGTCCTCAGGGAAGACGCTGCGATGCTCCACACACTCGCGGATGAAGCTCTTCCAGAGCTTGCTGCAGTCCCCGAAGGAGCAGAGCGCCACGGCGTCGCCCACAGCCACCACCTGGGACTGGGCTCGGGTCATGACGGTGTTGAGCACGCGGGCATCTGTGAAGAACTCCAGGGCAGGCGCCCCAGGGCCCAGCAGACTGCGGTGGTTGTGCACAGTGCTCAGTACCACCACCCGGAACTCCCGCCCTGCAAAGGGGCGAGGGGATGCGTCAGACTGGGCCAGGAGCATGGCCCCGCCCCACCCCGCCCCCAGCACTGATCACCCACCTGGCAGGATCTCAAAGCTGCCCACAGACACCTGGCCCAGGCCCCTCTTCCTCAGCTCCTGCCTCAGCGCACTCACCTGAAGATATATGACCGATCGGCAAGTGCTCGGTGCACGGTGAGGGGCCCCAACAAGGACGAAATGCCAGCTTCCACGCCCTGGCGCCCTTGAGCCAGCCAGCCCTGGCACCAACCATGTGGTTCAAGCCCCACACCAGCCCTGGGAGATGAATTCTTCAGCCCCTCTTACGGAAGGGGAAACTGAGGCTGCAGAGGCCCAACCGGGGGCACACAGGTCCACCAGACCCCAAGAGGGGCCCCCCTCCGTTTGCCGGTCAGGAGTGGGAGAGCCAGGCTGTCACAGCGCTGGGGGCTTACCTGGGCGCCGTGGGACACGGCACAGATGTGCTTCTGCTCGCGGCTGCCCCAGCAGCGGGGCCAGGTGTCATGGATCTCCTGCACCTTCTCGACAACCTGGGCAATCTCGGCCGTGTTGAGCCAGGACGTCATCGACATGTCGCGCTCGGGGCTGCCCGCCACGTGGCAGAACATGAGCGGGTAGTGCCGGGGGTGGCGAGGGACCCTGCCGCTGGCGTGGATGGGGTTGCCCTTGGCCACGTAGAAGTGGTGCGAGATGAAGCTGATGATGGCCTCGGTGGAGCGGTAGTTCTCGTGGAAGACGAGCCGGCTCCGCCGGGCGACCTCATGCGTCTGCTGCTGGTAGTGCTGGAAGAGGCGGTGCAGCAGCGTGTGGCCGGCCGCCTGGGCCCTGGCCACACTGAAGAGGCGGGGCGTGACCTGCATGTGGTCGCCTGCCAGCACCACACGGGTGCTGGGCAAGGCGTAGCGCAGCGGGGTGAGCGCCTCGCACTCCAGCATCTGGGCGGCCTCGTCAATGAGGATGTGCGAGAAGAAGCCGGCGGGCACCCGGAGCTCCCGGGCCTGGGAGGTGGTGGTGATCACGATGCGGTGCTGCTCCAGCTCGGCCTGCGTCGGCGGGCGGAAGGCCCGGCGGTCCTCCGTCAGGCAGCAGTACTGCAGCGTGGCTGCATCCGTCTGGCTGGGCGGGCGGTCCGTGTACATCACCCGGAGCGGCGCGGCCTCCGGGTGGCCGCTGCTGACGTAGCCATGGAAATGCTCCTCGATGTAGATGTCGGCCGCGCTGAGGGGGGAGAAGGGCACATGGGGCCTCGGCAGCTGTCTGCTAAAGCGCCTACTGTGCGCCCGGTCCCACCTGGATGCCAGGAATTCACAGGAGGCAGACAGACCCACGTCCTGTCCCCACGGAGCTTAAATGTCAGCAGAGGGGACAGACACACAGACAGAGAAAGAAGGGAAGGTCAGAGCCCAATGAGGAGAACTGAGCAACAGCACAGAGCATCCGGGTGATCAGGGAGGGCTTCCCAGAGGAGGCGAAGGAGCTGGCCTTGTGGAGAGGCAGAGGAGGGCACAGGAGGGGCCACGGCCCAAGGCAACCCAGGGTGGCCGGAGGCCAGGGTTGACCCTGAGCTTGGCTCCCCCTCAGCTTTTCGTGGGTGGACAGCAAGATCTGGTGCCAGCTCTCAGGGGCAGAGTAGGAGGGACAGAGAGGCCAGCCAGGGACAGCCCCCCAAACACCCAGGGCCAGTGCATCGTGGGACACGCCGGAGCCCTGCGGCATCTCTGCAGAGACTCGGCATCTCTGCAGAGACTCATCTTCCCCCAGCCCCCAAGGCCCGCCCGGGAACCAGCCCCCGGGCAGAGGCAGCAACAGGCACCTGAGCAGCAGGCAGTGTTGGGAACTAAGAAAACCTTACTGGCCAGAGGGGAACTTCACGGCTGAGATAAGAATCTGCATTTCTCTAAAAACAGCACAGGAGCCTCGCCCCAGGAAATGCGGGTGGGCTGGGCCGCACCCCACGCAGGACTCTCTCCTGGCCCAGGGCCTCCAAGGAGGCACCCACAGCCCTTCACCTGAACAGCAGACCCCGACCCCAGGGTGCCCTGCGCTGAGCCTGAAGCACACACGTCCCTTGCCCCTTTCAGCCCAGGACTGACAGGGTAGAGAGCCCCAAGAGTCAAAGGGACCGGGACTCGCCTCAGGGCTGCACCGCCCACCCAGTGTGCACAGGGCGCCAGGGGCAGCGAGCTCAGCCAGCCCAGCCCCCACTCCACCCACGGCCAGGTAGTCATGGCACGTGTGCTCTAGAACTGGCCGCCCAGGCCTCCAGTGAACCTGGGGACCAGACAGAGCCCCAGGCCCAGGTCCCCCTTCGTCTCCAGGGCAACGCCATCACAGCTGGGTGCTTGCCGCAGCCGGGGTGGCAGCTCTGGGCTCACCTGTTGGTGTGTGTGCAGATGAGGACCTTGGTGTGGGGCTGCCGGATGACCTCCAGGGAGGCCATGGCCAGCGTGTAGGTCTTGCCCGTGCCAAAGGGGCCATAGATGAGCAGCGGAGCGATGGGCTGTGTGCCCCCAGGGTTGCTGCCCACTATGAACTCCACGGCCAGTCTCTGCTTGCGGTTGCCGTGCAGGGCGGGTGGGGTGGGCCACGGGCAGGGCAGGGTGCAGGCCAGCAGGTCGGGCACCACCAGGCGCTCCTCAGGCAGCGCGTCTACCGCTTGGTGCCAGAGGCGGAAGGTCAGCGGATCGATCTGAAACTGCACCTCCAAGACCGGGCTGGCCTCAGGCTGCAGCCCCAGGGCTGTGCAGCATTGGGCAGGCAGCAGCAGCCACAACGCCTGCTCTGAGCTGGCCCGGGTCTCCAGCCGCACCTCGAACACTGTGTGGTCAGGCGCGGGCACAGGGGCCACGAGGGCCGTGCTCACCGCCCGGCTTAGCAGAAAGCCCTGGTCTGTGTCCGGTGTCAGGGAAGAGGGGATGGGGACCTGGGCGTAGAGGGCTCCCGGTGGCGGGAAGAGCATGCCCAGGGCTGGTGTCTGCAGTGCCGTCTTCAGGGACACTGGGCCCCGAAGGTTCAGCCTAGTGGGAAGGGCATGAGTCAGCTGACCCGGGCCACAGCGCTGCCGTCAGCACCCCGCAGCCCCCACCTGCCCTCTGGCCTCCACTCACTTGGCCACTAGCTGCTGCTGAGCGGCCTCCTCTTCATAGAGAAACTGGTGCATCCTCTGCCGATAGTTGGTGCAGGAGATGGGACCTGGGGCCGGGCCACTGCGACTGAACTCCAGGGCCAGGGCAGGCACCTTGTACTTGGCCATCAGGGCCACCTGCTCTGCCGTCCGAGCCACACTGGGCACCACGTGGCGGTTGCCAGGGTGCCAGCGCTCCAGCTCCATGGGGTGGCCAGGCACTGGCGTCCCTTGGAGCCCTGTGCAGTGCACCTGGCCCAGCTGCAACCCCAGCTTTCGCAGCAGTGCCGGCCGGCGGCCAAAGTCAAAGACCACCCACTGCTCGAAGGTGCCGAAGGAGGCGCTCTGCACACACACCCCCACCTGGAACTCAGCCCGGGAGCCGGGCACACAGAAGCGCTCCCCCTCTGCGTAGACCTGGCCCCGGGGGAGGCAGGGAGCCTCCAGCGAGAAGTCTGCTCCCGGCTCCTGCTTGAGCAGGGCCACGTGCAGCAGCGGCTCCTGCAGGAAAAGATGGGATGGTGTGGCGGCCCCCAGGCCCCGTCGCAACCATCAGGGTCCAGGCTGATGCACAGACCCCTCCCCACCCTCCTGTGCTTCCTGGCTGTGACCCCAGCAGGGTGCTTGGCCTCTCTGAGCCTTGGGGCTCCCTTCTGAAAAATGGGGTCACAGAGCCCCCTAGGCTGCCCCCATGGACACTGAGCAGGGGATGGCACAGCATCGGACGCTTGGGGTGTGAATAGTGGTGACCAGCCTGGTCCCTCACTCCGTGCCAGGCACTCCACAAATAACCCCATGGGGCCGGGCACAGAGACACTAGGGACTTGCTCCAGATCACACAGACTTGAGGGAGAGGCTGCACTGGGCTGCCCTGATCCCTCACCTCAGAGTGGATGGTGAACATCCAGCTGTGCTCAGTTTTCTTCTCCTGGGCCTGATGCACCAGGGGCTGGTTGCAGGTGATGGACACGCCGTCGACGGTCTCGGCCAGCTGC
Organism: Equus przewalskii; assembly: GCF_037783145.1. NCBI lineage: Eukaryota > Metazoa > Chordata > Mammalia > Perissodactyla > Equidae > Equus > Equus przewalskii. Next base: position 49,254,397 of record NC_091851.1, read on the forward strand.
ACACAGAGCCCTGGCCATCAGCAGGGTGGCCCTGGCCCCCACCCGCCCCACCCACTCACAGCCCCAACTCACCACCGAGATCTCACTGCTGCTGCGCCGGTACTCTGCCAGCAGCCGCACTTGGTAGGGCACCAGCCCCTCCTGCCAGGCCGCCTTCTCCCGCAGCTCCACGGTCTGCACCCGTGACACCCACTCCTGCAGCTCCTGCTCCGAATGCGCCTTGGTGCAGACAACCCCGTACTCACAGAGATCGGGCCTGGAGGAGGGGAAGTTAGCAGGCCACATGGGGGTGAGATCCCTTGGCCCAATACTGGCCTGTGTGGGGGAGCAGGAAGAGATTCCAGGCCAGGGGGCAGGGCAGGAACAGGGACCTCCCCTGTCCTGTCCGCTACTGTACCCCAAGATAAGGCCTGGCACAAGCGGCCTCAGTGGACCTCCCTTACCCATCCCTCAGAGGCCGACGAGGCACCAGCCAGTCAGGGGACAGCAACTCCTGGTTCCAGCTGAAGGTGGGTTCTTCCCCTGCCCCCAGCCCCAGCCCCACTGTCCTTACCTGGGGCAGAGCTCGAACGTGGAGAGCCCAGTGGGCGGGCTGCGATGCTTCCAGGGCACGGCCTGGTCCAAGGCCACCATGTGCGCGTGCTCCACGGATGAGCAGTGATTCTCAAAGGCCTCCTGGGAGTGACAGGTGACCAGGCAGACGCGGCAGTACAGCCGGACTCTAGGGGGCTGGCTGTGCGGGGCTGTGTGCCCGTTTCCCGCGGGTGCAGGGGGCATGAGCAGGTCCCCCCGCCGGAGCCCACTCAGCTGCTCCGCCTCCCACACAGCCATCTCCACAGCACTGTGAGCGTACTGGCAACGGGATGCCCCGTGCCGGCATGGCCGCCCTCGCCCGACGAACATGCAGTAGGCCAGTGGCTGACTGTACTGGGGCCGTGGCCGCACCTCCACAACCTGCTGCCTGCGGCGGCCCTCAGTGCTCACGTGAACCAGGAGCGAGGGGCAGGCCCCGTGCTGGGAGCACCACCCCGGAGGGTCCACAGGGCAGAGGCGCGGCGGGTAGCGTCGGAAGCAGCACGAGCAGAGCAGCTGGAACTGGCCACCAAACTCCGCGTAGATGGCATCAGCTGGGCTGCGCAGCTCGCCCTGGGCCCCGCCGCCCTGCACCGCGGCCTTCAGCCACAGCCGGGAGAGGTTGTGCTCACGCTCGAAGTTCCAGACCAGCGCCTCCTCAGGGCTCCGGGCGAAGGTACACTGGTTGTAGTGGCGCCGGCACCCGACCCCAGGCCTGTAGTAGCGGCAAACTTCATAGCGCAAGGGCTGCGGGAAGCTGGGCCGCCGGTCCACCTTGCGCCAGACCCTGCGCTTGGTGGCTCGCTTGGAGCGAGCCAGCAGGATCTGGCGGGGGCAGCTGTGCTCCACCGCGCGCAGCAGGTATGTGCTCTCGTTGAGGCGCTGGGTGCAGCGGGAGCAGCCCAGATGCAGGTCCACCTGGGCGCACAGCCTGGCCAGAGGCGGCTCCTTGGCGGCCGTGGGGCTAGTGGGCGACGGGCCGAACCCAGGGAACACCATCTCTGACACTGGCCTGTCTCTGCGGAGCGGCATCTGAGGCTCAGGGGCTCAGCTGGCCCTCTGGGGCTGTTCACCCACAATGAGAAGGCTGGGACAGAAGAGCAAGGAGCAAGGTCAGGCCCTGAGGCTGCAGGGCCTCCGCACCCAGGTGGGAGCTCAAACACACCCTGCCTCTCCTCGGGCAAGGGGCCGAGGAAGCAGAAACAGGAAGGAGAATTCTTCCCACATGATGGGAGGAGAGGGTCGTTTGCTCCAAAGAGGCTGGGCCCCCTCAACCTTGACCCAGCTGAGTCTCCTCCCTTTCTGAAGTCTCTGGGCCCTGCCCAAAAGGAGCCAGCCCAGCAGCGAGTGGGAGGGGAGTGCCCCAGCAACAAAAACCCTGGGGACCGGCAGAAGCCCTGGGGGCCCGTGGACTTCCTGACCCTCCAGCCTTCTTCCTGGGGCCTGGCGTCCTAGGGCGCCTCAAGCTCCTGGTCTCCTGACTCTTCTACAGAGACAGCACCCCTGTTCTGGGAAGGACGGTTGGCCCCTGGGAGCAGTGCCCCCACAGCTGCCTGGCCCGGGGGACTGGTTTCCTCCCCATTGGGGTGGTGCAGGATCTGGCGGGGGCAGTGCTCCACCACGGGCAGGAGATAGGTGCTCTCCGCCAGGCGCTGGGTGCAGCGGGAGCAGCCCAGATGCAGGTCCACCTGGGCGCACAGCCTGGCCAGAGGTGGCTCCTTGGCGGCCGTGGGGCTAGCAGTCAACGGGCCGGACCCAGGGGACACCATCTCTGACACTGGCCTGTCTCTTGCTGGGGCACCCCCCTCCCACTCGCTGCTGGGCTGGCTCCTTTTGGGCAGGGCCCAGAGACTCTTCAGAAAGGGAGGTGAGGAGGGAAACACAGCAGGAAGCAGAACCTCACAGAGGCCGGGCCCTGCCCAGGTAGGACTGTCACCATCAGGGCTCCAGGAGAGAATGGGGACGCCCTGGGGGTCCCCAACCCAGCTGGGAAACCACTCCCTGCAAACATTGCTGGGTGGGTCTAAAGAGAACTTTCAAGGCAAACTGAGGGTGACACAAAGATGTTTTAACAGGAAATGATTAGAACGGCTGCCTTGAGAGAGAAGCCACCCCAGTCCAAAGGGGAGCCTGAGTCCACCCGGAAGGGACCAGAGCCCAGACCCCGAACCCGGGGATGTTCAGAAACAGGGGCAGCTAGAGCCCCTGAGGACGAGGCTAAAGGGTTGGGTCCTTGGGGTCTGGAGACCCCCGCCTCCCCCACCCTCCAGGCTCCGGCCAGGTCGTGGGGAGGGGGCTGCTCAGCCACCCGGGCCGGGGGCTCCGAGCTCGTGGCCAGAGTTGCCCGGGCCCGGCACCGAGTCAGCTCTCCCAGGGCAGCTGGCCAGGCTGCGCGCCTCTCGGGGGTCCTTGGGCTCCGCCCCCACGCCCCGGCGCCCCATCCTGCCTCCGCCCCCCACCCCGGGGTCCCCAGGAGGTCCCGACCCGGGAGGGCGCTGGAAGCACCGGCCGGCAGCCGAGACCCCTGCGCGTCCCCGGGCGCTCACCCCGGGCGCGGAGCCAGGTCCCCGCCGCCCTCCTCCGTCGCCGCCGGGCACCCCATTCGGCCGCGCCCCTCCCGGCCCGGCGATCACTTTCGTTTCTGCCCCCGGGGTGACTCAAACCTCTGACGCCCGACCGCGGAAATTACCTCACTGCCCCCCGCCCCGCCCCCGGCCCGCCCCCGAGTGATCTCACCACCGCACCCCCGACCCCGCCTCGTGCGCGGGCCAGAGCGCCCCCGAGCGCGCGGCGCGTCCTCCCCGCACGGGGCGCGAACCCGGCTCAGCCCCGGGTCCCGGGCGCTCCGGGCGGGCGGTGTGCGGAAGGGGCCTGCCCGTGTCGGGGTGAGGAAAACCAGAAGGACATTTAAGGTGGCCCGGTGCCGCCAGCAGAGCCGGTGGGTGGCCTGGCGCCCCCATCCTCCAGCGCAGACAAACAGGGCTGCTGACGACATTCCGCAGCAACTGGGGGTCCACGCAGGAGCAGGGCCCTAACGGGAGCGGGAACAGGCCAAGAGCTGGGGGCCCCACTTGAGAGGCAGCCCTTTTCTAAATGGCATCGGCCGGTCTGGGTCAGAGCCCTCTTATTGGGGGGGGGTCCTACCTGAGGAAGTTCTTCCCTAGGGGGCCTCTGATGTTATATCCAGCCTCTTAAAATGCACCAAAGATGTGTGGCCAGGGCCAGAAGAGTGAGAAAAGCCCCCAGTTCCAGAGCAGGGGGAGCCGCGAGGCTGTGCAGTCCAATTGCATCTGATGCTCCCAACCTGCCTGCGCAGGGCAGCTCTCAGCCCACTGCAGAACACAGAGGGCTGCGGTCAGTGGGGAAGCCCCAGCAGCCAGCTAGTAGCCAAGCTCCAGCTCCCCACATTACCCGACTGACCCCAGTGACCCTGCTTCCTAGATTCCCATCCCTGTGGAGTCCCCTTGAACACTGAAAAGTGCTCATCTGTGTAACCAGCGGCTATGGCAGAAATGACGGAGCAGGACAACCAAGGCTGGGTCATAAAAGACACTGCACTTCCTCCTTGCTCTCCTGGGTCCCTGGCTCTGTGGGAAGCCGGCCGCCATGTTGTGAGGATGCTGGAGCAGTCCTGCGGAGAGGCCCAGGTGGCAGGAACTAAGGCCTCTGCCAAAAACCAGCACCAGTTGTCAGGCACGTGTGCAATCGTTTTGCAAGTGGACCGTCCCTCAGACGAATGCGGCCCCACGAGAGACCCAAGCCTGAGCCACCAGCTGAGTGGCTCCCAACTGTGAGACAGTAAGTGGGTGAGATGATAAATGTGGCTTATTGTTTTAAGCCACCAAGTTTTGGGTGAATCCTCACCCAGCAATAGAGCACTGATACACCAGTGCTGTCCCTCGGGTGATGCAGGGCGTCGGCATCAGCCCAAGGCCAGCATCCTCTTAGAAGGGGCAACAGTGGAAGCTTCCCATTTGAGTCAGGAGGTTGGCTGGATCTGCCATTAATAATCACATCAGGAGCCTCAAGACACATAAAAATCAATAGAGGAAAATATTCTATAAATAATAGCAGCAACAAAAGACCCAGGGATGAGCTTAACAAGAAATATGAGAGAAAACAGAAGTGTTCCTGAGACACACAATAGAACACAGTGGAAAATGGAATGGAATGCTACATTCTTGGATAAGCAGACTTAATATTTCACAAAGACGTCTAGGACATTTCACAAATTTATCTATGAGTTTAATGCAATCCTAAGAAAACTTTAAGAGGAATTGAGGGGCAGCCGAGTTGATTGTAAAGTTCATTTGGAAAAGTATAACATAAACAAGCAAGAATGGATAGGAAAATTATTACGAAGAAGACTAATAGAAAGTTGAAGAGGACAGAACACTCCAAAATTCATTTTATGAGGCCAGCATCACCCTGATACCAAAAGCCAGACAAGGACACCACAAGGAAAGATTATGGACCAATATTCCTAATGAACATAGATGCAAAAATTCTCAACGGGGGCCGGCCCCGTGGTGAGTGGTTAAGTTCTCACGCTCCATTTCAGTGGCCCAGGGTTTCACCGGTTCGGATCCTGGGTACGGACATAGCACTGCTCATCAAGCCATGTAGAGGCAGCATCCCGCACAGCACAACCAGAGGCACTTACAACTTGAATATACAACTATGTACTGGGGGGGCTTTGGGGAGAAGAAGAAGAAGGAAAAAAAAAAGATTGGCAACAGATGTTAGCTCAGGTGCCAATCTTTAAAAAAAAAAGAATGAATAAAGTGTTTTAAAAAATTCTCAACAAAATATTAACAAACTGAATTCAATAGCACTTTAAAAGGATCATTCACCATGACCAAGTCGGGTTTATCCCTAGGATGCAAGGATGGCTCAGCATCCGCAAATCAATCAATGTGATACACCACGTTAATAGAATGAAAGATAAAAATCATGTGATCATCTCAACAGATGCAGAAAAAGGATTTGACAAAATACAACATCCTTACATGATAAAAACACTCAACAAAGTGGATATAGAAGCAATGTTCTTCACATAATAAAGGCCATATGTGACAAACCCACAGCCAACATCACACTCAATGGTGAAAAGCTGAAAGCCTTTCCTCTAAGATCAGGACCAAGACAGGGGTGCCCACTCTCACCATTTCTATTCAACATAGTATTGGAAGTCCTAGCCAGAGCAATAGGCACAAAAAAGAAGTAAAAAGCATCCATATTGAAAAGAAAGATGTAAAATTGTCTCTGTTTGCAAATGGCATGATCTTATATACAGAAAATCCTGAGAATCCACTAAAAACTATTATAACTAGTAAACGAATTCAGTGAAGTTGCAGGATACAAAATCAACATACAGAAGTCAGTTGCATTTCTGTACACTAACAGTGAACTATCTAAAAGAGAAAGAAAGCAATCCCATTTACAATAGCATCAAAAATAATAAAATATTTAGGAATAAATTTAACCAAGAAAGTGAAAGAGCTGTACACTAAAAACTGTAAGACAATGATGAAAGAGATTGAAGAAGACACAAATAAATGGAAAGACATTCCATGTTCTTGGATGGAAAGAATTAACATTGTGAAAATGTCCATCCTACCCAAATCAATCTACAGATTCAATGCAATCCGGATCAAAATGCTAACGGAATTTTTCATAGAAATAGAAAAAAGTATCTTAAAATTTATTTGGAACAAAAGACCCCAAATAGCCACAGCAATCCTGAGAAAGAATAAAGCAAGAGGCATCACATTTCTGGATTTCAGGCTATATTATGATGCTATAATACATAATCGAAACAGCGTGGTATTGGCATAAAAACAGGAACATAGATCAGTGGAACAGAACAGAGAGCCATGAAATAAACCCATGTATACATGGTCAATTAATTTATGATAAAGGAGCCAAGAATATACAATGGGGAAAGGACAGTCTCTTCAATAAATGGTGTTGGGAAAACTGGACAGCCACATACAAAAGAATGAAGACGTGAAAAGAATAAAGAATGGACCCCTATCTTACACCACTCACAAAAATTAATTCAAAGTTGATCAAAGACTTAAATGTAGGACCTGAAACCATAAAACTCCTGGAAGAAAACACAGGGAGAAAGATCCTTGACATTGGTCTTGGCAATGATTTCTTGGATATGACAACAAAAGCACAGGGAACAAAAACTACAAGTGAGACGACCTTGAACTAAAGAGCTCCTGCTCAGCAAAGGAGACAACAAATTGAAAAGGCAACCTACTGTTTGGGAGAAAATATTTGCAAACCATATATCTGATAAGGGGCTAATACCCAAAATATGTAAAGAACTCATACAACTCAATAGCAAAAAAATAATAATACAATTTAAAAAGGGCAGAGGACCTGAATAGACATTTTTCTAAAGAAGACACACACGTGGCCGACAGGTACATGAAAAGATGCTCAACATCCCTAAACATCGGGGAAATGCAAATCAAAACCACAATGAGATAGCACCTCACACCTGTTAGAATGACTATTATCAAAAAGACAAGAGAGGGGCCGGCACAGTGGCACAGTGGCCAAGTTTGTGCACTCCACTTCAGCAGCCTGGGGTTCATGGGTTCGGATCCTGGACATGGACCTACACACTGCTCATCAAGCCATGCTGTGGAGGCGTCCCACATACAAAATAGAGGAAAATTGGCACAGATGTTAGCTCAGGGACAGCCTTCCTCAAGCAAAAGGGGGAGGACTGGCAGAAGATGTTAGCTCAGGGCCAATCTTCCTCAACACCAAAACAAGACAAGATATAACAAATGTTGGTGAGGATGCAGAAAAAAGGGAACCCTTGCGCACTGTTGGTGGAAATGAAAACTGGTGCAGCCAGCATGGAAAACAGTATGGAGCTTCCTCAAAAAAATTAAAAATAGAACTACCACACGATCCAGCAATCCCATTTCTGGGTACACCTCCAGAGGAAATGAAATCAGGATCTCCAAGAGAAGTATGCACTCCTGCATTAACTGCAGCACTATTCACAACAGCCAAGATATGGAAACTAAATGTCTGCCAACAGATGAATGGATAAAGGAGATGGGGCATAGATCTACAGTCATGCATCGCTTAACGATGGGGATGCACTCTGAGAAATGCCTCGCTATGCGATTTTGTCATTGTGTGAACATCACAGAGTGCACTTACACAAACCTAGATGGTAGAGCCTACTCCACACCTAGGCTATGTGGCACTAATTTTATGAGACCTCTGTTGTATATACAGTCTGTCTTTGAAATGTCATTATGCGGTACACACACACACATACACACACACATTGGAATATTATTTAGCCATGAGAAAGAAGGAAATCCTGCCATTTGTGACAACATGAGTGGACCTTGAGGTCATTATACTAAGTGAAATAAGTCAGACACAGAAAGACAAATATTATATGATATCACTTATATATGAAATCTAAAAAAGCCAAACTCTTAAAAACAGAAAGTACAATAGTAGTTCCCAGGGGCTGAGGGGTGGGGAAATTGGGAGATATTGTCTAAGGGTACAAACTTGCAACTAGCAGATGAATAATTTCTGGAAATCTAATGCACAGCACAGTAGTTATTGTCAACAATACTATATTATAAACTTCAAAGTTGCTAAGAGACTAGATCTTAGTTGTTCCCACCACAAAAAAGAAAAATTAATTAAGCAGCATGATAGAGATGTTAGCTAAGGCTAATGTGTCAATCGTATTGCAATACACAAACGTATCAAGTCAACACATTTTACACAAACTTACACAGTGTTACACGGTCACGCATCGCTTAGCGAGAGGGGTACATTCTGAGATGCGTCGTCAGGCGATTTTGTCACTGTGCAAACATCACAGTGCCCCGGGTGGTGCAGCCTACTACACGCCTAGGCTGTATGGTGCTAATCTTACGGGACCACCATCATATATGGAGTCCGTCGTTGACTGAAACGTCCTTATGTGGTGCATGATTGTTATCTCAATTAACTAATTAATTTTAAAAAAGAGTAACAGAGGATACAAGTCCTACCAAATATTAAAACACATTGTAAAGCTACTAAAAGAGTGTGGTCCTGGATCACGAATGGACAAGTAGGCCACGGAGACAGAGCAGGGTGGCCAGAAATAGGCTGACGCACACGCAGGGGATTCACACGCCATGAAAGATGGCATTTCAGACCACTGAGAAATGATGGTTTATTCAACAAATTCTGTTAGAACTGTTTCAACTCTAACAATTCTCTTAGAGCTGTCTGGTATCTTAAAACAAAAACGGGGCGGAGGGCTCTCCAGACAACACCTTACACCAAAATAAAATAGCGGATGGACCAAAGATTTAAAATGAAACCGAATCAACCAGGAAGGTACTAGCAGAAACCAGGCGAGCGTGTCTGTTGAGCAGTCTCCTTGGAGGGCCTTCCGCAGGGAAACACGCAGCAGGGGCGTGTGGGAGCCGGCCCACGTGCTCATCTGCTCAGTTCAACAACTGAGTTGGTGGCTTGAAATCAGCCATGATGGAACATTTACACCCTGGAAATCGACGTACGCTATGAATTATGGCATTTTTTTTCTTCTTGAAGAGCCAGTTGTTAAACATCCACTAGCACACGACCAGCATATCACTAATAAATTCAACCACACAAAAATAAAAAAATCCTACATGGAGGAAAAAAATCAATAGAGTCAAAAGACAAATACAAAGTCAAAAGAAAATTATACTTCATATCACAGCTTAAGGTTCTGTTAACAAAACAAAATTCAACAGGTAAATTTGAAGATCTAATTGGCTTTATTAGGCGCTTCATGAACTGGGCAGCATCCTCCTTCCAGCAAGAAGAAAGGCACTCTGAGGAGGTGTACAGAGTGGAAGGTTCTTATGGGGGAAGCTGGGGAAAGGGAGCTACTAGCAAAGAAGAGAAAGGACTGTGTCAGGCCAGGGCGTCCTCTGTTGTGGGGAGGGGGCGGCAGGGGTCTTTCCATGTAGACGACCTCACTAGTGCTAATCAGGAAATTTCAGATTCCCTGTCTCAAGGCCACACTCCCGGGAGGGGTTGAAGCTGCTGCTAAGTCTTGGTTCACTGTCATGGGGGCAATGGCTCCATCTGGGGCCTGTTTTTTCCTTTTTTAACAGCTCTAAACGTAGTGAAATCTCACTCTGAGGAAAATGCAAATTAGAACTACGTGGTAATATTTTTACTTCCTTGATCAGTAAGCCCACAAAGTCAGACATCACATTATGGGGCTGGGACCATCTAAACCACAATGTAATCAGGCAGCACCCAGGCAGAAACACAAGCCCACACACCCTCTGACCTGCAGCTCCGTGGACACTCGTGCACGCACAGGGAGGTCTGCGTGTAACCACAGCCCTCTGGAACCAGTGCACACTGACCCCATCTCAACAACAGCAGGCTTTTCAGGGGCAAGCCAAGAATTTGCAAATCACATAGCCAGAGCATGTGCACAGGAGAAAATCTTGACCTGAAATGACACCAGAACCAAAGATTCTCCTCACGGAACCAAAAGACAGGGACACGACCAGAAGTTGAAAGTCAGACGCTTATCAAGCAAGCAATCTGTTGTCTGTGAAGATTCAGTACTAAATCCCCTCCCACACCTTGCCCTGAGTGTCTAAAGCCATCCTATCGAAACCCGCCCTGCCTGTGTTTCCACGTAGCAGCCTGTTCTCCGGAGCCTCTGAAATTCTGCCCCAAACCCTGAATCAGGGAGACAGATTTGAGAGCTTTGCCTCCTGTCTCCTTGCTGGTCAACCTCGCAATAAAGCCTTTTCTTTTCTCTTCTCGAAAGCTGATGCTGCAATAATTGTTTTTTTATGCACATTGGGCAGCGAACGACAATTTTGTCTGGTAACACGTATACGAGCATGTCAGCCTCCCCTCTGCTCAGCAGGCGGACAGCACTCCAGTGCCCACCACCAGCATGTGTAGCTCCTGGACTGGCCTCACCCTCCCCATGCCATGGACTCTGAGGCCACAAAAGAGAAGGAGGCATCTCAAGTGTTCTGAAATGGAGTTTTCCCAAAATAACTTGTTAAAGAAAATCAAGGTGCTTAAGAATGTACCTAGAGAAAAAAAGAAAGAAAGAAAGAATTTAAAAAATATATAAAGCACCAAACTCAGCTGCGGACATCAGAAATTGGCTGCGTGGCTGGGCCGGGAGGAGCCCGCCTTTCCTCCTCTACCTTCTGTACATTTGATTTTGTGTCGAGGGCGTGTACTCCTTATTCAAATAGAAATTGAAGTGTAAAAGGCACCACAGCCAATATGAACATGGGACATTTGCACAGTGACCATTCTCTGGCCCCTCCCTGGTCACTCAATTGTTGGAATGATTGCCCCTTCACCCTCTGGTCGTGCAGATTATCCAGATGCCGATGGCGCCAGTTTGTCATCTCCAGCAGGAATTTTCCCTAAACTCCACAGGCACAGTCCTTGGCCTCTGCAGCATCTTCCCCTGAATGTCAAGCAGGCACCTAACACCGCGCTTGGCCCAAACCCTCTCCTCCTGCTTCTCCAACAGCCTCCGGTTCCCATAAATGACAACCCCATCCTCACAGGGGCCCAGGCATCCTCCTCACACACTACATCCAACCATCAGCAAACACTGTCAGCTCAAAACCCACATTGATCCAGAATCCAATGGTCCCTTCTAAGCCTAGGATCCTCAGCAGCCTCCTCACTGGCTCCCTGCACCCACATGCCTCCCTGTTAGGAACACAGCAGTCCTTTCAAAACTCTACTGAGGAAGACCAACAAATCAATCCAGAGGATGAGGTTTACAGAGGGATGATGTTTGCAACCATCATAGTAATAACCGAAACAGGATATTCATGTAGTCTCAAAGTGTCTCCCCGGGATGCCTACCAGTTACCAAGGGAAACGGTAACCTTGCAGTGGAGAAAACATCAGAGTCTCCTGAGCTGAGACAGCAGGGCTCACATCTCCAGAGACAGGACAGACTGATGAGCACCCCAGGGATGCCAAACTGAGGAGGACACAGCCCCCCTGTGGTCGAGCCAAAAACACAGAACCTCATCCCCATCACAAGGGAGCATCATGGACTCCACAAAATGCCTGCCCCATGCTGCTCAAAAATGTCCAGGTCATGAGAGACAAAGGCTGAGTAGTCAGCCCAGGCTGGAGGAGACAGGACGCACGAGGACTGAATGCATCACAGGCTCCTAGGTGAGACTTTAGACCACAAAAAATCATACATGTATACGAAGTTAGTAGACTGTTAGCATTTGAATGTGGGCTGAGTTTCAGCAATATGATTGCATCAATGCTAAATGTCCTGCTTAATAATTGACAAAGTGCACGTTCTTAGGAAACATACACTTAAACGTCAGGGGTAAAGGGCATGATGTCTGGGTTCAGAAATAAAAGTTCACATAATAAGCCAAATGGGAAAAAATGTAAGCAGTAGGTGAATCTAGAAAAAGAGTATATGGAAGTTCTTTGCACAACTTTTGTGTAAGTTGGTTTAGAATTATATAATTAAAGGATAAACAAAGCCCCGCCCAGCACCTCGCTCCAGGGACTCAGCCTTCCTCACCTGCTCCTCCCAGTAGATGCAGCGCCGCCCCTTGCCCTCCAGCCCTCCACCATCGCCAGAAACCCCTGGAAAGGCTCCACATGTCCCCCCACCCCCACCCCCAGCATCACTGTCCGCTGCGGCTGCGGAGGTCGCGAGTCTGCGGGCCAGGACTCCGTTTACCTGTGACGGATCTGGTCCTCTCAGCTGATCCTAGCAGCCTCTGGATACCACTCACCGAAATGGAAGTTTAATACCCAGGTCCTGGCCCTCAAGGACGCTCCCATGATCCCACCCAGGGACCCTCCCACCCAGCCAGGTCACACCTTGGCAGCGGAGCAAGGAGTAATAGAGTCTACTGGCGGGAGGGTTGCAGACCTCATCAGCATCCCAGGAGGGTCCCAGTTTAGGCTGGGGGAGGGGCGCAGCCATGAGGAGGTCTTAGAATCGTCCATCCCCGTGATGTCACGCGGAGAAAGTGTGGGGGCTGACTCCCACGCGCATGGGGACTAGGAAGGGGCATCTGACTCGCCCCAGGAGGCGTCTACACCGCGGCTCGTCCCAGCTGCTCTCTCCCTACCCCGACCCCACAGCGTTTCTCACCGTGGGTTGGGTTCCTACCTGCAGTCGTGCACCCGAAGCCCAACCCTGCCTCCGGTCCGGAGCCCTCAGATCAGGCCCTGAGCGGGAGGCCGCTCGGTGGGTCGGACGTTGCGGAGCTGATGAGGACGATCCGGGTGAAGATTTGGGACATCTAATCAACCGCCCGGGGAGGAGCCGGCGGCCCCCATGGGGGAGTGGCCTCTCTCTGCCCCGCCCCGCCCCCTGGCCTCGTCGGACCCCTGCAGGGCGACACGTCGGGGGCTGGACTGCTCCGCCCCGTCCCCCGCGCGCCCGCTGTCCCTCGTGGCCCTCTCGCCCGGTCGTCGTGGGCGCCCCTCCGGAAAGGCCCGTGGGAGGGCCGCACTAGGGGCGGGGTGGAGAGCGCGGTGGGGGGAAGCGTCTGCCCTCCCCGCAAAGGGGGAGCCCCTCTTGTTAGGGGGGCTGGCGGTCTGGGAGGGCGGCAGACCCGGCTCGGACCCCGGCCCTCCGTCCGGCACCGGACCGCTTGGTGCCGCGCTGGACGCCAGTGCGCTCAGTCTGCTGGGCCGCCCCGGCCAGCTGCACCCACCTGGACGCCGCTCACCGCGGGTGCAGCGGGAAGCCGAGGCTCGGGGTCCTCGGAGGCCGGCCCGCGGTCTCCTCCCCGGAGACACAGACTGGCTTGCTGCAGACGCCGGAGGTTCAAGTCCACGCTGCTGGCCTCCGGGCCTCACTGCTCAGCGTGCCGCCCGCCCCGTCACCTGCCAGGGGAGGCCCGCTCCCCAGTCACACTGGCTCACACCCGGTGCCTCTGGGACCTGCAGCCGTAAGAGCAGATTGGTCCTGCAAAGAGAGAGCTCGTGACGAGCGAGCGTTTGCAGCACGGTGGGCGCTGGCTGGGCTGGAGACACGAGGAGCTGCTCTTCTGCAGCCCAGCACACGCTGGACAGAGGTAACTGGAGGCGGGGACCCGCGGGAGGGACTCTGGAGCAGACCCATACCTGCCTTCTGCTGGTCTTCTTGAAAGGGCACCAAAGCAGGCCAAGGACAGCCTTTCCAACCAGCGGTGCCGGGACAGCTGCGCAGACGATGAGGAAGAAATGAACCTTTAGTGGCACATCACATCACACAAAACAGGAACTCAAGATGAGTCATCTGACAGTCAAGGGTGCGCTGCAAAGCTTCTAGAAGAAATCTCCACCGCCTTGGGGTAGGCAAATATTTCTTTAAAAGGACATGAGAAGCACTAATGTAAAAGAAAAAGTTGATAAACTGGATGTCATAAATACCAAAAATTTCTGCTCTTCCAAAGACGCCAGTGAGAAAAATGAAAAGGCAAGCCATTGACTGAAAAAAATTCAAAATGTACATATCTGGTGAAGAACTGTATGCACATTATTTTTTTAATCTTAAAACTCAATTAGGGGCCAGCCCCATGGCCGAGTGGTTAAGTTCATGCGCTCCACTTTGGCAGCCCAGGTTTGGATCCTGGGCGCAGACCTAGCACCACTCATCAGGCCATGCTGAGGTGTTCCACATAGCACAACCAGAAGGACCTACAACTAGAATATACAGCTATGTACTGGGGGGCTTTGGGGAGAAGAAGAAAAAGGAAGATGGGCAACAGATGTTAGCTCAGGTGCCAATCTTAAAAAAAAAAAAGCTCAATTTAAAAAAAAAGCTCAGTTTTTTTCAAATGAATAAAATATTTGAAATGACACTTCATATAGGAAAATATACAAAAGGCCACAAGCACATTATAAAGGTGCTTGACGTCATTGGCCACCAGGGAAATGCAAATCCAAACCCAAGGAGATACCACTTTGAACACTGCAGCATGACTAAGTTTAGAAAGACTGACAATACCTAGTGCTGGCGAGGATGTGGAGCAGCAGGAACTCTCAAACATCACTGATGGGAATGCAAAATGGGGCAGCCACTGTGAAAGACAGTTTGGTAGGTCCTAATAAAGTTAAAGGAACATCTACTTATGACCCAGCAATTCCACTCCTAGGTATCTCTCCAAGAGAAATGAAAACGCGTCTTCGATCTTCACAAAGCCTGGGGTGGGGTGTTGACTGTCCACACAAAGACTTGTACCTGTAGGTGCACAGCAGCTTCACTCATAGGAGCAAAAACTGGAAACAACTCCAACATCCATCGTCAGGCTACCAGATAACCAAATTATGGAATATTTGTATAATGAAATACTACTCAGGAAAAAACAATGACTCATACACACAAGAGCATGGAGGAATCTCAAAAACATTGTGTTGAGTGAAAGCAGCCAGACCCGAAAGAGTATTTAATGTATGGTTTCACGTACATGAAGTTCAAGAACAGAGAGATTATTATAAACCAGGTCAGTGGTACACAGATTCATCATACCCGCATGGTGCAGGTACCCTGAGCAGAGAAAACCACCTAGACTCTGATCTGAAAACCTGTGAGTCCTGGCTGAGGCCAAGGCCAAATTGCCCTGTGGAAACCCAGCCTCATGCAGAAGAGCCTCCAGCCTTAGCCATCCCAACAGAAAGAAAGCCACTCAGATGAACCCCTCCCTTGGTCCAGCCCCTAAGGCCACCAAACAGTGAACAGGACCCAGATGCAGTGTTCACGTGTGGCTCAGGTGGAGAGAAGCTGATCAAGACACAGTATGCCCCAGTTAATGTAGCTGTGTCACAAATGACCCCAGAACTCAGTGGTGACCATTATTTATGTTCATGAGTCCTGTGGGTCAGGAATTCAGACAGGGACCAGCAGGGACAGCTGTTGTCCACTCCGTGATGCCCAAGCCTCAGCCAGAAGACTCAGATTCTGTGGCGGGGTCATCCGAGGCTCCTCACTCCACGTCTGGCACCTGGGCTGGGGGCTGCAATGGTGGGGGCTCCTTGAGCATCTGTCTCTATCTCCACGTGGTCTCCAACATGGCAGCTCAGGCTCCAGAAGGGGCATGTTCTGAGAGACAGAAAGAGAGAGAGAACGGCGGGTGGAAACTATCACCTTTTCCCAATCCAGCCTCAGAAGTCAAACAGCATGACTTCTGCCACATCCTAGTCACTAAAGGTGAGTCACTAAGGCCAGCTCACATCTGGGGAAGGGAAATTAGACTCCAGCTTTTGCAGGGGGGAGTGTTGTGGAGTTTGCGGGTGTTTTAAAGCCACCACACAGAAGAGAGCTGAGAGTCATCCATATTATAGGAAAAAAAAGTGGGAAAGAAAAGGCAGACCCAACTTGGAAGACAGCACAAGTCAGCAAACTCTAAACACTTTTGCCTGCAGGGCGACTTACCAGGAGACATGGGTCCCAGCATGTCAGTCCTTACAATAAACATAAAAGGACCACACCACCAAAAGACTGAGAGTCACACGTCAGATGCTAAGAGAAGGAAAACACAAACATTTGCTGCTTACTAGAGATGCACTAAAACACAAAGACACAATATGATTAAAAATAAAAAAGGAGGGGCTGGCCCCATGGCCTGATGGTTAAGTTTGGCGCGCTCTGCTTTGGCAACCTGGGTTTGGTTCCCATGGACACCACTCGTCAGCAGCCATGCTGTGGCAGCAACCCACATACAAAATATGTGGAAGAGGAAGATTGGCACAGATGTTAGCTCAGGACAAATCTTCCTCAGCAAAAAATGAATGAATGAATGAATTTTTTAAAAGGGAAAAATATATGCCAGGCATCTACCACCCAAAAACAAATAAATAAATGCTGACATAGCAATATTAACGTAAGACAACCTAGAGTTTAGGGCCAAAAACCCCCCACAGAATAAATAGGACCAGGAAGGAACACTACTTAATGAAAAAGGGTTTTTCAAACTTTTTTGACCGGGATTTGCAACTAACATTTCCCAAAGTAGTAATTTTAATACACGTGACACACTCTGAAATTTCTATTCTATTCTGTTCTACTACATTCTGTTTTGTTCTATTGTATTCTATTCCTCCATGTTTAAGAAAACACTCTCTTCTAAACTGGTTTTACAACCCACTAAATTGTGTTACCACTGTTTGAAAAACACTATCCAAGAAACTAGATAAACCATTAACATGTATATACCTAATAACCTAACCTTAAAATATAGAAAGCACCCAACTTCATCTATAGATTCAATGCAATCCCAATCAAAATCCCAGCAAGTTCTTTTGAGGATATACACAAACTGATTCTAAAGTTTATATGGAGAGCCAAAAGACCCAGAAAAGCCAAAATAATATTGAAGCAGAAGAACAAAGTTGGAGGACTGACACTACCTGACTTCGAGACTTATTACTCAGTAATCAAGACGGTGTGGTATTTGTGAAAGATAGAAAAATAGACCAATGGCACAGAATGGAGAGCCCAGAAATAGACTCCCATAAATACAATCAACTAGTCTTTGACAAAGGAGCAAATCAATTCAATGAAGAAAGGACAATCGTTTCAACAAATGGTACTGGAAAACTGGACATCCACATGCACAAAAATGAGTCTAAACACAGACCTTACATACTTCATAAAAATCAACTCAAATGGATCATAGACCTAAACGCAAAATGCAACACCATAAAACACCTAGAAGATAATAGAGGAGGAAACCTAGATGACCTTGGGTTTGGTGAGGACTTTTTAGATACAACGCCAAAGCCATAATCCATGAAAGAAAGAATTGATAAACTGGACTTCATTAAAATTAAAAACTTCTACTCTGCAAGATGCTGTCAAGAGAAGGAGAAGACAAGTCACAGACTAGGGGAAAATATTTATAAAAGACATTACCTGATATAGTTCTGTTATCCAAAATATACAAAGAACTATCAAAACTCAACAATAAGAAAGCTAAAAACCTGTTTAAAAAATGGGCAAAAGACCTGAACAGATATCTCACCAAAAAAGATATACAGATGGCAAATAAGCACATGAAAAGACACTCCACGTCATATGTCATCAAGGAAATGCAAATTAAAACAACAGTGAGATACCACCACTACATATCTATTAGAATGGCCAAAACCTGGAAGACTGACACCAAATGCTGGTGGGGATGTGGAGCAACAGGAAATCTCATTTGTTGCAGGTGGGAATGCAAAATGATACAGCCACCTTGGAAGACAGTTTGGTGGTTTCTTACAAAACTAAACCTATTCTTACCATACGATCCAGTAATCATGCTCCTTGGTATTTATCCAAAGGAGTTAAAAACTTATGTCCACACAAAAACCTTCACACAGATGTTTATAAGCAGCTTTACTCATAATTGCCAAAACTGGAGATGTCCTTCAAGGTGAATGAATAAATAAACTTCAAGACGAATTCCAGAAAATGGAATATTATTCAGTGATGAAAAGAAATGAGCCGTCAAGCCATGAAAAGACGTGGAGGAAACTTAAATGCGTATCACTAAGTGAAAGAAGCCAATCTGAAAAGGCTACATGCTGCATGATTCCAACTATAAGATATTCTGGAAAAGGGAAAACTATGGAGACAATAAAAAGATGAGAGGTTGCCTGGGAGTAGCGGGAGGGATGAAGGTAGAGCAGAGGATGGTTAGGGCAGCGAAACTACTCTGTGTGATACTATAAGGATGGATGCACGTCCTCGAACATTTGTGCAAAGCCACAGAATGCACAACAGCAAGAGTGAACCCTTCTGTAAACGATGGACTCTGGGTGATTCTGATGTGTAACGCAGGTTCTTCAACTGTGACAAATGCACCATCAGGTGGGGGATGTTGATATGGAGAAGGCTATGATGTGTGGGGCAGAGGGTATATGGGAAATCTCTGTACCTGCCTCTCAGTTTTGCTATGAACCTAAAACTGCTCTTAAAGTAAATATAAATAAATGATAATAAATAAAGCAATAAATAATAAAATTTTAAGTCTATTTTCTTTAAGAGATGTCAAACAAATTCACCACCCCAAAGAGAGATTGTAACTCACCTCTCTCAGAAACTGAGAGGTCAAGCTGACCAATAAGTAAATATAAATATAGAAATGCCCAGGGCCGGCCCTGTGGCCTAGCGGTTAAGTTCAGCACATTCTGCTTGGGCAGCCTGACTCCAGTTCCCAGGCATGGACCTACACCATTTGTCAGTGGTTATGCTGTGGCAGCGACCCACATACAAAAAAGAAGATTGGCACAGATGTTACCTCAGGGAGAATCTTCCTCAGCGAAAAAAACCAAAACCAAAACAAAAAAACAGGAAAGAAAGAAAGAAAGAAACGCAACAAGTCAGTGAGCTTGATCCAATAGAAAATGTAGGAACGCACGCGGCCCAGAGAAAACACACATTTTGTTTTCAAGCACACATGGCCATTTACAAGAATTGATGTGGTTCCAGGGCAGTGTCTCCACAACAGGGAAAGAGGCAAGGACCCAGCCTCTGATCCGGGGGAAGGGGGCACGAGGCCCACGAGGCTTTGGGGACGGAGTGGAGGTTTAGGTCTTAGATCAGACTGCAGCTGACAGGTGTTGAAGTGGGAGACCAGTTAGAGAGTGGCCTTGGCAAGCCGACTCTGCCGGCCTGTTCAGGGACAGGAGAGATGGAGAGGAGAGGTGAGGGGCTCTCCCGAGCCAGGGCCCCTAACACTGAGGGTGGGGGTGGGGAATCGACTCCTTTCCAGCCCAGGCGCCTGACTGGGTGCCGGTGCCCCTCCTGAGACAGAAGATGGGGGGAGGCAGGTGTGGCCACAGGGCAGGGCTCTGTGCGGGGTCTGGTGGGATATTGGGAGATGCAGACCACACGGGAGAGGGCTGAGGCTGGGGGTCAGGGAGCCGTGGGCGAACCCTGGACACAGAGTGGAGGACAAGGTCTAGAGCCCCCTGCTCCCTCTCGAGGAGACTGGGCATCAGGATGTCCGACACGCATGTGGTGAGCGCCTGCGGCATACACATGGCTCTTCCTGAGCGCAAATTCCTAGCCCAGCCATGCCCAACATGCAAGGGGGCTGAGCACGAGGAGTGCCCAGTGCAGCCTCGAGGAGGAACGTGTAGACAGACCACACTCTCTCCAGTATGCAAGGACTCAGGCTTTGCTCCCAGCAGACCTGCGGCCAGCCCGTGGGGAGGAGCAGGGGTCCCTCTGTCTGCCCTGTGGGCTGTGTTAAGAGGCTGCACCCATGCTCTTTGACCCTCTTTAATATGCTTTCAATAATCAAAGAACCGGGTTTTGAGAGTGTTATGCAAGTCGCTGCAGGATAAAAGTTGAGACTGAAGGGGAACCTTGACCCAAGGCTGGAACAAAACAGCCTCCACCAGTGGGAGCTCCACAAACTCCCCGCCTGCAAGAACTCCCACCTTCCCCAGAGCTTGGTTCTGGATCCTTCTCTTCACCAGCACTGCTCCTCCCGGCGTTAATGTCCAGGCCAAGGCTGCAGGAACCAGTGCACACGACGTGGCCAGAGGCCGCCACAGAGTCCATACCGTGCAACTCCACTATCACGGTTTGGAACGTCGGAGGAAACAACATGGGCTTTGAGAGTCAGGGTCCTTGTTGCCCTTGGTCCAGGTGCTGGGTGCAGGGGTCCCCGCTGGGAACTCACCCTTCTGAGTGACGGGTGCTTCTCCGTGCACATCCTCTGTTGCAATAAATAGGGAGCTAAGGAGTGTGCTGCCATACCCTTCCTGTGGGGTCTCACCTGGGGCCACTCCTGCCACGGTATCTGGGGGCAGCTCAGATCTGATGGCCCAGGACACAATTCTAGGGGGCACCACCATCCACCCAGCTGCTCAGGCCAGCCTCCTGAGCTCCCCTTTCCCAAGACAGGTCCCCTCCACCCGTCTTGGGCCATGGTGACCACACTGCTCTGGCCCTGGGCCCTCTTCGGTCCTCCTACTGCCCGCTCCATGCTGTGATCTCCAGCTCGCTGAAGCACTGACACCACCCGGCCCTCTCGTGCTCTCTGTCCCTGGACAGGGCTGTGCCGTCACTACTAGCCCGACACCGTCTACTCCTGAGACTGCTTGTTGGCTGGTTCACAGGCCCCGGAGCAGGAGTCTTGTGCCTTGCTCAGAGGAGTCAGCTCCACATGCCACAGAGTCTCCAGCCCCAGCCGCTCCACAGCTGAGGACATGGGAGTGGGGAGCAGCCATCCACCAGGTTTGCAGCGCCCCTGAGTGTCCCCGCAGAAGGCAGTGGCGGCAGAGCCTCCACCAAAAACACAGGTGAGGAAGAGCCACAGCGTGGCTGAGGGCTTTCCTCCTGACGGGTGTAGGGAGCTTCAAGGCATCGTTAGCAGAGGTATGGCAGACAAGTGACCCCTAGAAAGAGCTGTGTGGAGCCCGAGGCACAATGGATCCACAGCCTCTGCTCTCGGTCTGGACGGTCAAGGCCCTGTCACCAACAGCAGTCCCCACAGCTGTCCTGCTTCCAACTCGGGACCAACCAGAGAAAGCCGCATGTGCTCCCCACACAACTCTGGGACGCCCATCTCCTGCGGGCCGCCCGCCATCCCTCTTCCCCACAGGCCTCCCCGCCACCCGCCCTTGCCCGAAACAGCTGCCCCACCCCACAGGGAGCACCTCTGCTTGTTCTCCACCAGGGACTTGAGGGTGACAATCCCGCAGGCAGGGAACAGCTGCTGGAGACGTGGCAGGAAGACCCCCAGCTCTGGGCACCAGCAGGAGCTCCCACCGGGGACAGGAGCAGGGTGGAGAGAGGGCAGGCAGCCCCAGCCAGATGTCGGGGAAGGTTCACATCCCGACTGTGCCACCCTCTCCTGCCCGGCTGCCCCAGCTCAGCGGTATGCACAGGGGTTGGCCCTTCACACATCAGCACAGCAGCCCCACACGCCGTCTCAGGACCCAGTGTCTCAGCACTGCCACGTTACAAGTTAAGTCCGACCGCACGCAGAGACGTGAGGACCTGCAGCACATGCTCCACGGGCCGTGGCCACAGGTCAGGGCGACGACATGCCTTGGCCTCTGGAAGACGCTGCACACAGGAGAAAGAGGACGCCAGCAGAACCTCTGCTGTTAAAAACAGCTGTGACCTCGGGGCCCCCAGAGCACTTTCTCCAGGGCAGATGTCGGAGTGTGAGCACACGTGAGCCAACACTGCAGGCAGTGGGCACGCACTTACACGTGACTGGAGCATGAGCACACGTGAGCCGGCACTGCAGGGAGCGGGCATGTGCTTACATGTGACTGGAGCGTGAGCACATGTGAGCCAGCACTGCAGGCAGCGGGCAGGCGTTTACATGTGATTTGACCCCCCTACAACCTGTCATCACAAGAAACAAATTATGAAAAACGTTTTTATTTTAAATCAAAGTACCGAGCGGATACTTGCAAAACAACATACAAAGTAGAACTCAGATGCTTCCCTTCCCCAGGCTGCCTCTGAGCACCGACGGGAAAAACCAAACCTGACCCTGCCTTCCCAGCATTCAATGCACAGGCACTGGGACAGCCTGTCGCTCTGCCCCAAGGAGACTGGAGGTGGGGCGCGGGCTGGCGCCCACAGAGCGCACTGACCCCGTCCCCAGTGGCTGTTTCCTCGAGGACAGCGGACCCCTCCCCGCAGCCTGGGGCTTGAGCCCTGCCAGACACGGATGTCCACGAGTGAGCGGACCTAGGGAGTACTGGACACAGCCTCCCAGCCCTGCATCCGAACGTCCCGGGATGGAGTAAGGGGCTGGGTGTTGATTCTGAAGCTGTGTGTGATTCCGTGTAGATGGCTCTGAAGTGAACTTTCCGTCCAGCACTCCCGGTACAAGCGGGCTCCTCCAACTCTGACAAAGGCTCCACGGGCAAGACAGTTTTATCAGCGACATGGTATTAATACAGTCTGAGCTGGTGTGGACGGGTGGGCGGGCCAGGGGTACCCACACACAGGGTCACACTCCACGTGTAACAGGATTCATGACTCAGTGAAGATGAGCTTAAAAAAGGAGTATGTACACCGACGAGTAAAGAGCACGCTGCAACCAGCTGGCCCATGACAACAGCAGACAAAACATAACAAAGAAAACAAAACAACAACCTCAGTAGCTTGACGTGGGGCGAGGCCCTCTGAGGGGGTTCTGGGGCACTTGATGGGCGGAAGGACGGACAGAAGGAGCCCAGTTCTCTTCAGAGCATGAGGTGGGGTGGTGGCTTTTCTCGGGGGCCCCTCCCCCACTGTGGGTGGCAGCGGTGACAGAGCTGGCAGGTCGTCTAGGGGTGGCCGGGGACCCTGCTGGCGACAGCTTAAGGCCTACAGAGCGGCCCCTGCCTGGTCTTCCTGAGTCCAAAATGAGAACTGCAGATGCCCAGGAACAGCCCTTCCCAGGAGCACCCAGGTCCCCACCTTGAGGGGAATGGCCCGGCCGAGCCTGCCAGGCAGCCGCCTCACACATGCTGGGGCACCGGTGTCAGCCAGCAGGGTGCAGCCGCCTCCAGGTGGGGAGGCGTGGGGGGTCCCAGGCTGAGGCTGCTATGCTGGCCCCACCAGCAGGTTGAGCACAGGGGGCGACGATGAGCCCGTGATCTGAAGGGGCATCTCCACCCTGTGGGAACCCTCCACAGCTCCTGTCTTGTGCTAGTTAGGCTCCCACCCCCAGGACCAAAGCCCCAGGAGCACACCCGCCATCACACTCCCCTGGGGGGGCCAGTTCAGTGCTGGGGCCTCATAGGGGAGAACGGCAGACCTCCCCAGCACTTGGTCACCCACTGGCCATCCCAACAGCTGTTTTGTACAAAACACTCTGGAACCCAGAGCAGATTCAGGAAGCCTAGGCACTAAGCATCGTTTAGGTTGAAAATGCTACAAACTTGACTCTTCCTAGAAGCCTACTAAACAAGTCACTTAAAAACTCCCACAGTGCATGTACAGTGGCCCCTGAGCACCTGCCGGGTGAGGGGAGGTGGGTGTCCCCATTCTCGCCTGTGGGCAGAGAGAGGAAGCGCGTGCTGCTCGTGGCCTTCAGCCCCCTCTGCTCAGGCGGGTGCCCCTGGGCTCTGCACCCCAACCCCTGGGTGCCCGGGAGCCCCCAGACCTGAACCACGTGCAGACCTGCGGCCCCACTGATGCCTGTTCCAGAGATGAGGAACAGGATGTGGCTGCACTAAACCTACAGAAAACTGTGGGAAGAAACCAAATCCATAGGATCCACGGGTTTCCACACTTGGGGACGGTTCCCAAGACAAGTGCTAGTCACGTGCCCCCAGGCAGCGCAGGCCTGCGGGTCTACAGGCACCCCCTCCCTGGCTGCTCCTGGCACCCGGCTGCACCTAGGCCTTGTCCCCTCCGCCTGGCTCCTGATCAAGGCCCAATGTGTAAACAGTATTAATAAGCAACAGATGGAAAAATATATTTCCCAAGAAAGAAGGGGAGAAGCTCAGAACGCGGGACAGGCGCCAGAGGCAGCTGCATTTTTGTCCCTCTCTCTTCTCTCCACTGTTTCGGTGGCTCCTCTTTGGTTCAGCAGCCCCACGTGACCCTCCAGACGCTGGTGCCATGTTCTGCCGGCCACGGCCTGAGGAGAGGCAGCCATCCCTGTGCCTGAGAGGGGCCTCGCCCTCTGCTGATGGCTACTTGTGCTCATGGCCCTCCGCCAGGGCGGCCACCTCAATGGTGGCTGTGTGCTCCTCAGGCCCCGGGGCAGCCACAGCGCTCTCCATGGCCCCCGTGGGCACTGTCACAATGGTGCTGCCCCCGGGTGACACCTGGGCCACGTTCTGCAGGGTGGGGCCTAGGCCGGGCAGGGTGAGCAGCTGCAGCGGGCTCACCACCTTGACCACAGTGCTGCCGTCCTGCATGGCAGCCGTGCTCAGCACCGTGAGACTGGACGCGTCCGGGTGGATCTCCACCGCACTAGGAAAGGTGGTGCCCGATGAGGCCAGCACTGTGTAGCCCCCAAGCAGTGGTGAGGCCGGGGAGCTGGCAGGAGCAGCCTGGGGGGAGCCCTTGCCCAGCAGAGGGGATGGCAAGGTGGACACCACTTTGCCAAGCGGCACGCTGGTCAGCTGGGAGACAGGCACGCCCGGGGCGAGGGCGATCTGCGCGGACTGGGCGAGCACCTGAGAGGCGATGGCAGCCGGCCCGGACGTGGCCCTTGCGAGCCGGGGCCGCTTCACGGGGGGTGGCAGGGAGACGGGCGTCAGCGTCATGAGCACATTGCTCAGGTGCTGCGACTTGTGCTTGAGCTCCTTGGCCCGTCGGCGGTGCTCGTCACACTGCTGCTCCAGGGCTGTGGGTGGACGGGGCAGAGCATCAGTGCAGGTATGTGGAGACAGAGCGTAAGACCATGCACACCCTGCGCTGACCCGGGGCCCGCCCTGACCCAGGGACCTGTCCCGCCAAGGCAGCAGAAATGCCGTCTCAAAGGCAGCACCTCTGAGCTGCCAGACCCGCCCATTCTCCTCAACAGCACCCTCCCTTTGCAGGGAAAGTTGCTCTTGTGACATATTAAGATAAAAACAGGTCAAACCAGCCCACTTTACACGTGCGCACACACATGCACACCCCCATAAGTCCAGGCACCAGGGGCACGCTGGGGAAGAGGCACAGAGGTCAAAGGTGAGCTCTGGGGGTCACAGTCGGCCTTTGCCGCGTCTCTAGTTGGCTCTTAGAAGTAACTATGTAGTGAGTCACCAAAGCACAAGACAAGTGACTATGCTCTCCACATGGCGGTCTGACTACGGCGGTCCAGGCACCACTGACTCCCTGCATGGCAGCACTAAGCACGTTCCTGGTCTGTCCAGGACTTCACACTCTGCCTCCACAGCCCTCTAAGGAAAAGCTCCCCTGCGTGGCTGTGACTAGGGACAGTCGTGCAGGCACACAGCCCAGAGAGGCAAGCCCTAGCCGCCAAGCCTGACTCTACCGCCTGGACGCACCCGCCAGGTCGCGGGCGTACTGCTCCCGTGAACGGTCCATCTGGCACTTGTGGCTGGCCAGCACCTTCTTCACCAGATCCAGCATGCCGAAGTTCTGCACGATGTTGTTGAGGAGGACGGCATCTTAAAGGGGCAAGGTGAGCACAGTGAGAACAGGACAGGACCAGGGCCGGCTCCTCGGGGCTCCAGACCAACCAGAGATGCCCAAGAAACACACACGCCAGCCTGGGAGAGGCGGGTCTTGCCTTCACCTCCTTCACCACCAGAAGCTCAGCCTAGCTTAGGACTCAGCTCCCTCCCAGTGGAAAGGCCTGGAGGGAGACGCTGCTGGGCTCAGCTCGCAGCTGCAAGGAGCAGGCTGCACCCGGTGGCATCCTGAGGTAGCCAGCCATCCTGCCGCTGCTCAGGAGTAGAACGAGGCCCCAGGGGCGGCACCCACCAAGGCCAGGGCAGACACACAGCCCCCTTACCTCGCAGTTGCAGGGGAGGATCCTGCACCCGCTGCTGCAGGCCTTTCATGGTCTCCACCAGCTCCTGGTGGAACTCCTGTATGACCTCGTCCAGCAGGCCAGCGTCCTTGAGCCCTCGCCAGAAAGCAAAGGTGTCATCTGTGAGGGAAGGAGAGGCTCAGAGAGCAGGAAGAGTCCTACATGGGCAGCCTCACCAGGGGCTTCCAACCACAGGGAGGAGCAAAGGACTGCCAGGGGGACACAGCTCTGGGGGTCAGCAGCATCCCCCTCCCACTGAGCTGGGCCTCAGTCAGCCTAGCCGTGTTCACATGCGAAGTCCAGGGGGTCGGCCCACAGGAAATGGCACTGAACACAGCCTCCAAGCACCTGGGGGACAGCTGCTGGTGCCCGGCCAAAGGCAGAGCTCCCCCCACTGCAGGGCCACTTTCTCCAAGAAGGTGATTCCACCGGCCCTGCCTGCATCTGCCTGAGGGTGAGCACCGGGGGGAGCCTTGCTCTGTTGCCGAGCACACCCGACTCCTGCCCCAGGCCCTCCACCCACAAGAAGCCCCGGGAAGGACCGGTACCTCCGATGGCCGTGGTCCAGTCGCTGGGGTCCTCGCAGGTCTCTATGGTGATGGTGGCAGGAGACCCATTCACTGCAACAAGATGGAACAGCGGTCAGCCTCGCCCGCCTAACCTATCCCCAAAATATGAGCTCTGAATCTCTCCTTTGCACCAATTTTCACAAAACTGACACAAACGTGCACTAGTGCGACAAAGGACTGACTTGCCTCACACTTGAAATTTATTTTCAAAATTTCCAATCACAGACACTTTCAAACACAAAGAAGAACTAAAAGATCTCCTCGAGCCCATCACACAGTCTCAACAGCTCTCAACATTTTGCTCTTTCCATTGCATTTATAACTTCCCCAGGAGCTTCCAGGACTCGACAGTTAGGCGCCAGATGGTAGCTCCTCCGCCTGTCTTCCTCTCCCGCGAGCGCGGCACAGGCCCTGCTGCACGCTGAGTCCGTCGTGCCTGGACTTCTTCCTCCCCTTGCGTCTCGTTTCACTGAAGCCACCATGTGTCTGGGTATCTCTTGTGTTTGCATTCTCTACATCAGAAGACGTGGGGCTTTGAGAGACAGATGCTATCCTCTTTGGCCTAATCGATTCCCGCCCTCGGGCCTGCAGCATGACCTGGATGCCCCTGGCTTGGCCATCTGGCGCTGTTTCTATTGGGACCAGGCTTTTAAACAAGCCTGGCAGCCGGCTGGTGTCTGCGTGAGCTTCTCCCCCTCATGCTGGCCTCTTCCACACCCGGCAAAGACAACATGCTGGGGAATATCACACACTGGGAATGATCGGGGGTACAAACGGATGTTTTCACTCTGAGCTGATACAAAACCCTTGACTAACTCCACAACAGGCGAGGCAGCTGCTCTCACAGACTCTGGCTGAAGAAACCACCACACAGATGAGTTTAAGTAAAGCGATAGACAGACTGGCCAAATCATCAAGGGAGAACAGAGTTCAAAGAACTAAATCCTAAACCCGACGTGCACTTCACCGGACACGTGCACTGACAGGAGCGCTCAGAGCCCGGCCCTTCCTCAGAGGTCAGTCTGCTTATGATGGGCTGCCTGTCATAAGACGGAGCAGAGGGTCTGAACCCAACAACCCAACGTGACCCTCAGTTCTCAGGAACTGAGTCCAAGTTCTCAGGAAAGCTACTGGCCCACCGGGAGTGGAACACATGTTCCAATGTGTCTCCAGGAGGAGGGGCTGGGCTGTGATCCGGCCCCTCCCCACACTGCCTCGCGCCGTCCAGGGAACCAGACCAGGACCCAGCCTGGGGCTTTGGTGCAGAAACGCCTCATCACTGCCAACTGTAACCACTGCACGAGGAAAGAGCTGACTGGCAACCTGTGTGTTCCCGGAGCGCCCAAGAAGGACCAAACCAGAGCAGCTGTCCGCACTGCAGCCGCCAGCCCACTCAGGCAGGGCGCAGGGAGCACATCTGGGGTAAACAGCAGGACCTCGCCTTTGCCCCCGGCCTCCCTCTCGTTCCTCCCAAGTACAGGGCAAGGCCTCCCAACTGACCACTGTCTGGTCAGTGATAAGGACGGTTCCTGGACACACGGCAGCACGCCCAAACTGACCCCATGGAGTGACAGTGTAGGGGCAACCCAAGTGACACCAGTGGAAATGCAACACTGGGATCATCCCTGGGTGACACGAACAGGGAGCTCAGGACCTGATTTCACTCTCACTACAGCTTTAAAGAGCATTTCTCTACTCAAAAACCTGGAAAGAACTCATAGTCCTTCTACAAGTCGGAGCAAGAGATATCAACAGGGAAGAACAGCTAAGCACGTCGGTGGAAACCCAAGCGGCAGGGAGCACGCGCGCACACACACAAGCAGAGCGCCAAGTGCTGCAGGAAGAGTGGGCCCCCAGCTGGGGCGCAGCTGCAAGGGGAGGTTGGGGGTTGGACGGGACATGAGGGGAGCCCCCGATGGGTCAAACTTGGTGGTGTGGGCACTGGACTTCGGCCTTACTGTTCTTATATGCTTCTCTACATGAGATATTATATTTTACAACAAAAATGGCTTAAAAAGAAAAAGTACTTTAATCTCCCTTGTGGATGAAAACAGCAACTCAGCCAGAGGTGGCCACCGACACCGTTGGCCCAGAGGGGACAGCAGGCTGCCATGTGTGCACGCACAGAGGCCCAAGCAGCAGGCACATTCACCTCCTGTTCACCTCTGCAGGCGGGAGCCAGAGTGGGGCTGGGTCATGCTGAGCCAGCAAGAGCAAAGCCTCAGCCCCAGCACGTACCATCAGCCGTGGCAGGCGTGAGCGGGATGTACTCGGCTGACGTGGGGCTGCTGAGGGACACGCGGGCTCCCGAGAGGTCGATCTTGGTGCTGCGGCAAGTGTTGGAGCAGACCTTGTCGTGCTGGTAGAAGTCTAGCTCCCCGGAGTCCATGATCTTCCTGTGGCAGAGGAGGGACAAGAGTGTCACCCACTGCACCCAAGGCCGCGGCCAGGGCGCCTGCGAGCGCGACTGCAAGGAACGGGGTCTGGGAGCAGATCCCAGGAGAGGTGGTGGCTACAGAGTGGTTAACCAAGGCCAAGCCTTCAGGAGGCGGAGGTGGGCTCCACAGAAGCTCCCAGACAGGCCTCTGTCACCCCTCCAGCACAAAGCTCTGAGCCAGCACGGGGACTTGCTGCAGCCAGGCAGCTGGCCCTGGTGGCCTGTGTGTGACTGTGGCCACAGGCAGTGTAACTGCAATGGCCAGTGCCCCCAGGGAGAAATGGGGCCCTGACTGGCGGGTGTCCTCGAGATGCTGGTTGAGCACTGTGGGGCTAGGCCTTTCCAGGATGCTCTGCCATCCGCAGGCCCCCGGGGAGCAGACCCACAGCTAACAAAGGCACTGGCAGTGGCACAGCCGCGTGCTATACAGCCAACTGTGAAACAGAGAGGTGCCAAGCCCTTCAGGAGGAGGCTTGCCCTCTGCCCACACACGAAAACCAGGACCCGGTGCCTCTGGCTTCCTGCAATCTCCAGGCTGCATCACTTCCGGTCCTCAGTTTTATCAGCAAGGGAATTCCCCCTCTGCACGTCCTCTGCCTTCCTGGATGGCCCTCCCCAGGCCCTTCCCTCTGCCTCACACGTCTCAACACGCGCACCTTGACCAGTGCAAGGGTCACACAGCTCTGCAGAGTCAGGGCTCCAACCACGGGCTACAGGCACTCCCCTGGCAGCAAAGGCACAGCCAAGGGCAGCAGGAGCCGCTTCGAGAACAAACGCGTGGAGGACAGCAGCCCCTCCGGCAGCACAGCAAACCAACTCAGCCACACCAGACACCGTCAAACACGGCTGGCGTCTCCAGGCAGACAGGCAGCAGGCCTGCGGGGATGGGCACAGGCAGGAGGGCGGGAAGGCTGGTCAGAAGGCCAGGCCACATCAGGAGGGGCTAACATCACCACCAGAGCAGAAAGTGTGAGTGTGGGACCTGGGAGGTGGCCTCTGGGGTGAACTAAAAGCCTGGATAGCGTCTGTCCTAGGCTTCTCAGAAGGCATCCTCCTCCTTGTGTTGCAGTTGACAGGAAGAGGTCAGAGGCCATCCGAGACAGGGCACACACACCCAGGGCGGCCACAGAGCAGACACTGGCCCTAACACCAGCCCCAGCAGCTTCCCACAGACAGGAGCGAGAGGTCCCATGGAGGCCGGTATGGCCACTGGAGCCTGAGGAGTGACCCCTGGACCCTCAGCGTTCTCAGACCTGATGTCTACGTGAGGTAGCTGAGAACTGGCCCAAACCTTCCCACAAATTCCTAATGAATTTCAGAGGGAAAGGAAGTGTGTGGGGAGAACGTGGACGCCTGACCCCAGAGCACGCCCCCACTGAAGGCCGCAAGGGGCGCCAGCACTGCCGAGTCCACAACAGGCTGAGCAACCATCCAGACTCGAGGAGACTGAGATGCAGCCACCAAACGCAGATGCGGTCTAGACAGGACCCTCACCAGGCAGACTGGCCATGCCAGGAAAGACAGTGCAGACAACCAGCCAGACGAACACGCACCGCAGGCTAGAGAGAAGCAGGCCGTGGACCTGGCTCTCCCAGGCTGGCGACTGCGGTGGAAAGCCAGGAGCACGTTCTCATCCAGAGGCAGGAGGCTGCTCACCAATGACCTGTGTGCTTTGCATGTCCACTTCAGTAAGGAGTAATGCACATAAAGAAGAGCACAGAGGCTATGTTGAGAGATGACGCCTGGGGGCCCGTATGACGTGTAAACACTTATTACACTGTTAATATTTTACTGATGAAGTAGTCACAAGTTCCGCCAGGTAAAGAATTGGTGGAATCAAAATGAGACAAAAAACCCTCCACGTCTGACAGCGTTGCATGCAGGCTGGAGAGTGGGCCGGGCAGCCCCTGGGGATGCTACTGACTCTCATGTCCAAAATGTGCCTCCCTTTCAAAAACCAAGAAACAATGAAACAGCAGTGGCTACTGTGCTTCCGCCAGGAGGGGCGCATGACAGTCACGGGCACTTGAAGCTGTGTGGCTCGCCCGCCTCACCCACCTGAGCATGATGCCATTCATGCGGATGGCTCTCTTCCAGTCCTTCAGGGTGGACTTGCCGGCCAGGTGCACGAACTCCTTCGGACTGATGACGTGCTCGTCGTACTGTGGAGGGAAGCGCAGCAGCACAGGGTCAGGATGCAGCCCCTCCCTGCCCTTCTTTCTCGCCGGGCCTCCCGTCTGGAGCCCAGCCTGGGGAAGGGGCACAGACGGCGGGCAGAGCACCATGGCCCAGAGGAACAGCAGGCTGGCTCTCAATCTAACATTTAGGATTCAGCCAGCGGCAATCTTGATTTGGGAAAAAGAACAAGTCAGGGAGCAAAAGGGACGGCCCCCCTGCACAGGGGCTGGAGTGCGGAGCTGGCCTCCTCCTGTCAGCAGTGGCAGGCACTGCCCACGCCCAGGGGGGGAGCTGAGCACCTGGCGCTGTCTGCCTAAGGACACACCAGACACCAGGGCCAGGGGAGAGCTGAGGCAACCCCGCCATTCAGGGAGATGTGGTGCTCTCCCTGCAGATGGGAGTCAGCAAACCTTCTTAGGAGTGATTCATTCAACAAACAGCATACAGATGGACCCCAACTTAGAACGGTTCCACCTAGAATCTTTCAACTTTACCATGGTGCAAAAGCAATGCGCATTCAGCAGAAAGTGTACTTCAAATTTTCATCGTTTCCCAGGCTAGTGACATTCGGTACGATGCTGTCTGGTGATGCTGGGCTGTGGCAGGCGCAGCTCCCGGCCAGCCTGCCCTCAAAAGGGTGAACAACCAATACACTGACAACCACGCTGGACCAGACGGCTTTCACTTTCAGTCCAGGACTCAATCAATTACACGAGATACTTGACACTTTATTATAAAACAAGCTTTGTGTTGGTGATTCTGCCACCTGCAGGCTCATGTCGGCGTTCTGAGCACTGAGGGAGGTGGGGCTGAGACAGGAGGCTGGGTAGGTTAGTGGTGCTAAATTCATTTTCAACTTAGAGTATTTCAAACTTATGATGGGTTTATCAGGACATAACTCCACCATAACCTGAGGAAGACCTGCGCATGTCTTAGATGAAAATAACCTGAGACAGAGAGTACCAGATGAACTGTGAGTGCCCCTCACCCGGCCCAGCCCACTCCGAACAGTGCCCTTCACAGCACAGAACATGCCGAACTCTCGCACTGAGACGCACAGACATCCTTTTCAAAGTCAGGGGGCTGTCCTCCCCACTCACAGGGTTCTGGGGCCTGCTAGTTTCACCCAATGTTGGAGCTCAGCTGGCCTGAGAAGGTAAAATATCCTATTCAATCTTGTTAAATGAGCATTTATTAGAACCAAAGAATCAAAATAAAACTCTGTTTACTTAGAAAACAAGCAGGCTGCAGATGGAGTCACTGAGTCTCAGCAGAGACAGAAACAAAAGCTCCAACTGTGGCCTGGACGCACCACTGGACCCAGGCCAGGGCACTGGGGCTGCCTCCAGGGCCTCCCCTCCCTAGGCCCTCCCCTCCCTGAGACCTCCCCTCCCGGGGGCGACTTCCTCTCAAGGTGCCCTGCTGTCTGTGTTCAGGTCTAACCCAGATGATCCTGCCACCAATGCCTCAGCTCCTGAGTCTCCATCAGCTTGGGTCATGGCAAAAGCAACCAGCTGGAGAAGCCCTGCTGAAGGAAGTCATCTTCCCCATTTCCTGAGCATCTGCACACTGCCTCCCTGAGCCCAGGAAGCCAGTGAACCCTTCACTTGGCTGTTTGGGAGATGGGCTCTGAGCCCAGGCAGGCGGAGTCGGAAGACCTCTCTGGCCACTGGCCCAAGCCAGCAGGAAGTTCACACGGTGCCCAGGCTCTGCACACCCCCACATGTGAGCCCATCTCTGGCCATTGCCTCTGGCCCACCCCAGCAGCACCTGGATAATCCAGCTGCCACCTGAGCAGTGCATTTCTCACTGGGATTCTGTGCTCTCCTCCACCAGTCTGCCTTCTCCAGACGCCGTCGTCTTGCCTCTCTCTGGGCAGACGATTGCTTTTTGCCTTCCAGACTTTTCTCACTAGTCAGGAAGTTGCACTCTGCTCTTTGGTGGATGCTGCACCTGCCTCTGCTGTCAGGGTCCAGAGCTAAGGTGACTCCTTCAATCCCTCCTGACCTCAGTACACACAGCACTGGATGCTTCTTTAGAACCTTCCTAAGGCAAGCCACCAGGGTCACACAGAGTGGACCCCTTAGACTCACATTCCCACTTCCTTTACTCTTCGCACCTTCTTGCACCTAAAAACTGCCTGGAATCACTTCCCTCCGCCTGAAATACGTCTCTTAGAACACGTTTCTTCAGTGATGACTTGACGGTGGCAAACAGTTTTGTCTGAAAGTGTCCTTACCCCCCTAGTTTTAAAGAAAGTCTCACTGCATGCAGTGCAACATCCTCCTGCAGCCCAAGCAGGCAGCTCTGCCATCCTCCAGCTCCCACGGGCGCTGTGAGGGACTCAGCTGCCAGTGGGTTCCTGCTCCTGAGTCAGTGTCTGCTCTCGGCTACTCTAGGACCTTCTTTGCCTCTCACTCTGCAGTCCACTATGATGCTATCTCTGGTAAATCTCTTGTTTATTTCTAACTTTTTATTTTGCCATTATTTCAAACTTACAGAATAACTGCAAGAGAAGTACAAAGAGCACTACTACGCCTTTTCCCAGGCTCACCGACTGTCTGTGTCTGGCCCTGTGCTTCCTTGTTCTCCGTCTGTGTGCATGCGTGTGTGCACACCACTCCTCTAAACAGTGGAGGGTGAACTGCAGACATCAGGCCCCTGCTCAAGGCACTTCCTGTCTATTTCCTGAGAACAAGGCCCTCTGACGTAGCTACCTGCACCCCTTAGGATCAGAAGATTACTGTTAATATACCACCTAGTCCATAGGCCATGTTCAGATTTCACAAACTGCCCCAAGCAGAGCCTTAAAGCAACTTCTCTTTGATGTGGTACCCAGCCCAGACTGCGCACTGCCCCTGCTGTCACGTCCCTCCAGGCTCCTCAAACTGGAGCAGCTCCTCAGGACACTTGTCTTCCCAACCTTAACATTTTTGAAGCACGCAGGGCAAGTTTTTTGTAAATTGTCCCTCAATTTGTGTGTCGGATGACACAAATTTCTCACAAGTAGAATCAGGTTATGTACTTTTGGCAGGAATGTCACAGAATTCCTGTCACTCGATTAGGAGACCCATGTGGAGGTTTGTCCCAATCCTGACACCTAAATGTCAATCAGTTGGTTAAGGAGCTCTCTGCCAGGCTTCCCTCCCACTGCAAAATTACTGTTTTGCCTCTGTAATTAATACCAAATTGATGGGGATATTTGGAGACTTAAGTAAATACCCTGTTCCTCAACCAGCTTTCACTGATGAGTTTCAACACCCACTCAGCATTCTGGCTCCATCACTCCTTCTACATTTATTAGCTGGCATTCTAATGTAAGAGCTTTACTTCTCCCTATTTATTTGATATAAATGCCATGAAACACTGAAATAAATATGAACTCAACAAATATGAAACAAAAAATAAGAAACAGGTTCTTATTTTACTTGAGTTACAATCCAAACTATCATTAATTATTTTGATGTCAAACTGCCCCAGATGGAGCCAGTGGAAGGCCCTCTGAACTGCACTCAGAGCTCTTTGAAATGTGGTGGGTTTCTTTTCATCCATTCGTTCTGGGATCTGCTACGTCTCTTGAACTGAGGACGGGTTATGGAAGTTCCCTGACCTCCCTCTGCTCTCCTGCCAGAGCTCAGATAACGCATTCGACTCTCCTGCTTCTACTTTCCCTTTTTATTTCTGTGGTCTGTATTCTGGATAACTTTACCTCTATCTTCCAGTTCTCTAAATATCTCTTCAACTGTGTCTAATCTGCTGTGAAACTTATTCACAAAAATGTTCAATTTTAATTCTATTTTTTATTTCTAGTATTTTTTGAAATCTGCTTATGTTTTACTCCTATTCAAGCCTTTTATTCTTGAAATAAATCAACATCATTATTTCATATTTGTGCCTCAAAATCCCATCACCTGAGCATCTGTGGGGACTCTGCTGTCTGGGTGCCTGTGTGCTCTCACTCGGGCACTCTATTCCTGTGTGCTCATTCAGGCACTCTGTCGCCTGCGTGCTCGCTTGGGCGCTCCATCTCCTGCGTGCTCGCTCAGGCGCTCTGTTTCCTGAGCGCTCTCACTCGGGCACTCTGTTTCCTGCACGCTCTCACTCGGGCGCTCTGTTTCCTGTGTGCTCACTCAGGCGCTCTGTCTCCTGCATGCTCGCTCAGGCACTCTGTTTCCTGCGTGCTCGCTCAGGCACTCTGTTTCCTGCATGCTCTCACTCAGGCGCTCTGTCTCCTGCGTGCTCACTCGGGCACTCTGTTTCCTGCGTGCTCATTCAGGCGCTCCATCTCCTGCGTGCTCGCTCAGGTACTCTGTTTCCTGAGCGCTGTCACTCAGGTGCTCTGTTTCCTGTGTGCTCACTCGAGTGCTCTGTTTCCTGCACGTGCTTGCCTGAGTGCTGTTTCCTGCATGTGCTAGCTCAGGTTCTCCGTTTCCTGTGTGCTCACTGGTCTTGTTTGCTTTACGTGAGCAGCTCCTTCTTTTGGAACTTTGCTAATATTACTTGAAAGTTGAGATAAAGATGAGTTCCTCCAAAAATAATTTTTCATTTGCTTCTGTCAGATGCCTGGGGCAACTGCCAGCCAGGAACCGCTCACAACTAAACTCTCGGCTTGAGATTTTCAGATTGTACAGGCTACACAGGACTCCTCAAGAGGGTTCCCTCTTCACTCAGTGCTGAGACGTGAGGCAGGAGTTTTCACTCTATCTGGGGGGCTGAGCAGGGCTGGGAGGACATTGTCAGTGGCCCACCCTAACACTGTGGGGGAGACCCTGGAGGCAGCAGTATCACAGGGTACAACCCGCCAACAATGCTGCGGGGGAGCCCCGGGCTTCACCTCCTCATCTCCAGCTCTGCAAGGCAGAGAAGACCAGGGCCAGACAAAGCTCTGCAGGTGAAAACCGGGCTGCAGTTCTGCCTCTCTCCAGCCCCACCATCCTCGGGCCCTCGGCCTGAGTATTTCTTCCTTTTATTGCCAACTTAAGGAGACATCTAGAAGATGCTCTGTGAAAAGACTCTGACTAGCACTCTCGGCTGTTCTCACCACCAGGTGGAGTCTGGGTACCTAACCCACCATGTAGCCAGGAAGAACAGCTTTCCCATCCCTCTCACTCGCGGAGACTGAAGGCGTGGTTCCAAAGCACATCCCTCCTTCAATCGGCCAGATAAAGCCGGCTTCCCAGCTTAGCATCATGGCTGCCCCGACATGAGCAAAGCTGCTTTCCAGCCTCCCTCCACAGCTGTGCTCCACTAACATGAATTACTATCCCAGATGCGTTCCCTGATGCCCTCAGCGACAATTCTCCCATCCCTGAAGGCTTATTCCTGGTCTTTTGCTCACCCGAGTCCCTGGGACTCTGCCTCCTGTACCCCAGCGCACAGGTCACACCCCTCAGAGCAAGCTCTCCCGTCTGCCTAGCAGTCACAGTGCTGCAAGGCCTGGCGCATGGGCAGTGTGTGGCTGCGTGGGACCCTCACCTGAACACACTTCACGTTGATGCCAGGGCACACAAACTTCCTCCAGATCAGGTTGGCTCGACTGTCCCCACAGGTAATGGGGTACACGATCTCTGCCTCCAGGTTCTCCTCCTCTTCAGCCATCTTCACTTCTCACAAAGCGATTGACAGGGAAAGGGAAAACATAGAAAATCAGTTACAACCCCTGCAAAGCACTTCCTGCAAAAGCACAAACACAGCTGCCAATCTGGAAACTTAACGAATCCAGGAAGGACCAGGACAGGACCCAGGTGGGGAGGTTCTCATCAGCCCTGAGTCAGAGTCTCAGATCAATTCACAAAACCAATTTAACAACAGTCATATCAGCATAATTACATTAAACTACAGTCCAACTGAAGAGCCATTTAAGGAAATAAAATCAAACTTTACTTGGAACAATTCTAGAGAAAATTATTCTTGATGTTTTAAAGTTCTGAGGTCTTTAACGTCAGGCAACAGGAAAACACCAAAGGAGCTAGGAAGCGTTTTCACTACCATTCGCTGATGGTAACCAACAGAGCTGCCAAGCTGGGGCTCTCCCCACCTGCCACAGGCGAGGCTAGTGCCATTCCAGGCAGAGCCAAGCCACCAGGAGGCCCTGGAAGCTGGGCCCCCACCACGCATGGGCCTATCTGCGGAAAAGCAGCGGAAGGGCCTGTGAACCGTTACCCTCTTGATCGGAGCACCGTCTCTGTGGGGAAAACCACCTCCACAGCTGCTTGCAGGCACTGGGTGAGAAGGCTGGCTCCTACCTAACACGGCTTCCTTGAGCTGCGATGATGCTGTGAAGGCAGCGGCCGCAGCTGCTGCCGCATTTTCTGTCTCCATGTTATCTTCTGTGAGGTCGCCCCTGGAAAGGAGGGGGAGAGAAACATCAGCACACCCAACAACGGTGGGCCTTGGGCACCCTCTGCTGCTGCTTCTGCGTTAGTCTGGAAGCCCAGTGGCCGTGTGGGTCAGGGGACCTTGCGCTGACGGTCCCTGTACCGCTACCCCCGAGCAGGGCTTTCTCCAATGGTCTCTTTTGTTCATGGCTGTGTCTCTGGTACCCACAACAGTGCCTGGCATGTGACACCAGCACCGCATGCTTGTGGAAGCAACAAATGCGTAAGTGGGTCTAGTGAATTCTTTAATAAAGTTTCTTCTGTACTAAAGTCTTTTATCGTATTATAATGATTTCACATGGTTATAGAAACTACCGAAAAATATAAAATTTTAGAAAGGAAGAAAAAAATCACCCATGGCATAAACAAATCAAGCAGAAAGGCAAAAGGTAAAACCATAAAAGTGTTCAAAGGAAAAAAAAAGAACAACTTTAAAATATTTCAAAGTGGTAAAAGGTTTTCTTATACAATACAAAACCAAGAAATAAAAAAGATGATAAATTTGCCTTAAAAAATAAAAATAAAAACCTTCTGGTGGGGGGACACCAATTTTTCTTTGAAAGAACTAGGGGGAAATGTGTCAACACAAGGAAGACAAGCAGCTCACTTCCTGGAGTTCCAGAAGGAGCCCCCCCGGTGTGAAGCCCAAAGTGAAATGGGGAGGCCACAACCAGAGACCATGCAGAATGGGGGCAGCCCGAGGCCTCTCAAGAGCAGTGCAGAAGGAGACTGCTCCAGCAGCTACAGCACCACCAAGTGGGCATGACAGACATGAGCCGTGAGGTGGGCGTGGGTGGACTTGTGACACCGTGAGGGGTGTGCCCACGGCCTGGAGGGCGTGCACCTCTGACCCAGGCACCCCCTCTAAGAACTAACCCCGCAAAGAAGACGTGCTGACTGTCTGAGACAGGAGGCTAGTCTGGCTTGTGGAACCCGGGAGCCACGTGGACAGGACAGGCTGGGCCCCAGGTGTGCTCACGTGACCACTGAGTGTGCGACATGGGCATTCTTCTGTCGGGCACAACAGTGCAGGAGGAGGTTTGCTCATGAACAAACACGCTCTAGGGAATGGCTCATGGTGTCCAACAAGTCCCTCAGCAAACACCCACGCCCGAGGCCTCCCAAGAGTGGCCGCTCTCCCACCAGCACGGCGCCAGCGCTCGCCTGACCAGTGGCCCCAGCCCAGGGTCTGGGGTAGAGACTTCAAGGACACAGCCCTGATTCCCCACAGCTCACCACACCCTCCCCCGACTGGGAGGAACAGGGACCCAAGATAAACAGCCAGGGCAGCCACCTGTTCTGGGGAACACTGAACCAGGGAAATGCTGCAAGCCAGGAGCCAGTGCAGACAGCATGGGAGACCCCAGGAGACGTGTAGGGTGCGAGCCAGGCAGAGAGGCAGGGGCCTCGCTGCCATGCTAAAGGGTAGGAACTGACCCCGAAGGCAACCGGAAGCCTTGGGATCTTTAACAGAGGAGAGACGTGGTCAGACTCCCATTTTAGAAGGACATGTGGCAGCGGAGCAGAGGAGGAATTTCAGGGGCAAGAAATGAGCTGAGAGAGCCGGCAACAGACTTCTGAGTGTGAACCTCAGCAGAGGACCCAGGGCCACTGGGAGAGTCCCCCTGTGGGAGGGGACACACCGGACTCTGTGGGCGCTGGGCTGGAGTGCACGACACACTTGGGGTGACTGTGGGACACCCAGCTAGTGTCTGGCTGGGGGGCTGAGAGGTGTAACCCACACGCTCAGACCCCCGGGGGCAGCAAGGCAAGGCCACAGGAGCACCCTTGAGGTCCCTGCAGTCACTGCCCCTAGGGTGGCCAACCACCTCAACTTCTAGCACCACAGACCAGGTTATAGCCTCTGAGCTTCCTATAAAGAAGTCACAGTACAGACTCTTTGGGGTCTGGCTTCCCTCCTGCCAACAGGTCTCGAGGTTCACTTTTGCTGTGTGGAGCCGCAGGACTTCATTCTGGTGGTTGGCTCGTGTTCCGTTCTGTGACTACACCATCGCTTGTTACCCACTGGGTAGATGTTTCTCACAGCGGATTTGCAGCTCAGCCAAGATCAGGGCTTGGCCCAGACGTGGGGTCACGGTGAAGCCCTGGCTGTAGAGGGGATTCCACGGGAAAGGTGACAGTGGTAAGTGAGGAGGAAAGAGCCTTTCTGAGCCCAGAAGTGCCAGCATCTGAGCAGCAGCAGAGAGAGTGAGGCCCCAGGAGAGAGGCCACCATGGAAACAGGGAGGGGTGGCCTGCAGTGCTGCCTGTTCCGGCTAAAAGATACCTGAGGATCTGCCAGAGACCCCTGGGGAGTATTCTCAGGGCGGGTGGGGGTGGTCCAGGCAGTGGCAGCCGTGGACACAGGAAAAGGAGCAAGAAATGCAAAGGCTTGGAGGGGGGGTCAGGCGGGAGGAGGAGCTCCTTAGGGAGGAGAAGAACAGGAGGCCTTGGGGACCGTGGGCGGCACTCAGCTCCTACAGAGAACCTGCCTACAGGGATCCGGCTGCCCAGGCCCGGAGGCTCCTCTCACAGCAGTCTGTGTCATCACCCCAGGGCCTGGCTGACCTCTCGGAGCACTGGGCCTGAGGCTCTTCCCACCCAACTCCTCCCATTGGGTCAGACGGGCACCACTGTCCCCTACACCCCCCCTTATCCTTCCCAGGTGCTTCTCCCAAGGAGCCTCCCGCACATCTAACTCCACCTGCCCCACGGAGGACCTGCACTGACAGCTCAGAGCATCCTTGGGAGCAGCCAACTGTCCACGAGGGGCTGCCCTCTCGCTTGCTGACGACTGCTCCTCTGCAACAACAGCCCCGGAGCACTGGGGATGCTGCCCAGTCAAGCCGCTGCCCTCCAAGTCTCCGAGGCTGTACTTCACCTCACACAGGCCAGAAATGAGAGCCGACGAGAAATGCCTACTTGGAATCTGGTCTGTGGGGCCATGAAGAGTCACTCTCGCATGAAGAATAACACCGACGGGGCCGGCCAGGCGGTGCAGCAGTTAAGTGCGCACGTTCCGCTTCTCAGTGGCCCGGGGTTTGCTGGTTTGGATCCCGGGTGCGGACATGGCACCACATGACAAGCCATGCTGTGGCAGGCGTCCCACATATAAAGTAGAGGAAGATGGGCATGGATGTTAGCTCAGGGCCAGCCTTCCTCAGCAAAAAGAGGAGGACTGGTGGCAGATGTTAGCTCAGAGCTAATCTTCCTCAAAAAAAAAAAAAAAGAATAACACTGAGAACATCAGCACTCCAACGGAGGTGGGTAAACTCAGAAAGGGAAGCTGTCCTTTTAAGCCAGAGCTCTGGGAGGTAGAGCAGATCATGACACAACAGGAGAATGTGCTCCTTACCACAAGAGAACAAGGACACAGGGTCAGAGTCAGGAGTGGGAGACAGGAAGAGAGCTCAGCAGTTCACAAGCCAGAGCCATGGCCCCTATCACACACTGCATGCAAGTAAGAGGCCACAGCCATCCACAGCGATGGCTCCCACCAAGACCAAAGGGCCTTCCAGGGAGGCAGACACAAGGGGCAGAGGTCACCGCTGCCCGCCTGCCTCTGTGCCCACCACTTTGCACACACTGCAGGAAGGAATCCTCCACCGCTCCTGCAAGAAGCCAATTAATTGGCATTTGCAGTTCAAACTTCATTCGAAAAACATCCATTTTACTTAAAGCAAATGTCTGTGGGGACGGCCGGCTATCTACACAGTGCTTCTTTCTTCTTCCTGGCCTTGGCCACGCGCACCTGTGGACACGGCAAAGCGTGGGCGGGGGACAGCCCTAGCATCAGTGAGGAACATTCCCAAGTTCTCTCCCAAATGCCCAGGCAGGAGAGAACCCAGCGCCCACAAAGTAATTAACTCACTTCACTCCCCCACCCTTTCTTAAACATGCAGCCTACAAATCTCAACTTTTAACTAGCAGGATAATAGATAAAACTTCCTGCAGAAAAAGAAGATAAATATCTTCAGGTCCTTTAAGATAAACCTGCCTCCGCTGCCAGCATGCAGTTTTCCTCTCAAAGGAGGAGGCACACACACAGCCTCTCCTTCCCTCCATCAACGACTGACCCACACAGGCAGCACTTCAGTATCGTGGCACTATGACCACAGGATGCAGCCAGGCCCTAGGAGGCTTGCAGCTCCCACGCC
This sequence comes from Equus przewalskii, assembly GCF_037783145.1. Taxonomy (NCBI): domain Eukaryota; kingdom Metazoa; phylum Chordata; class Mammalia; order Perissodactyla; family Equidae; genus Equus; species Equus przewalskii. Next base: position 49,296,147 of record NC_091851.1, read on the forward strand.
TGCTGCTGGAACCTTCCACCATGAGGACAGCAAGGCAGGTGTCCTGGAGGGTGAGAGCCATGTGCAGAAGCCCCAGCCATCCCAGTTAGCACCCCAGACACTCCAGTGAGGGCATGCGAGACCACCCAGCTGGGCCAGCAGCACAGGCCTGGCCAGAACCACTGCCTGGTCAACCCAACAACTCCCAGGAGCAACAAGCAGGTGCTGTTTGCTTTAAGCCATTAAGTTTTATGGTGGTTATGCAGCAATGTACACAGAACCGCACCAAAAGTGGGGCACTGCTCCCCACCCTGGGAGAAGGCAAAGAGATGTCAGCAGGGCCAGCCAGGGGCACGAGTGGCTGTAGTAGGCTTGGAAAAGGGACCCTGGGCCATGCAGTGGGGGACCAGCTGGCAAAAATGTAAGCCACTGTCACTGAAGGTGGAAAACACCCTGACGGACTTGCGTATGGCTCTCATAAGGAAAATTTCAGGTGGAAAGCAGAAAGTGTCAACTGGCTCTTGGAGTGCAGGTGACAATGTGTGGGAAGAGGGCAAGTCTCCTGTGGGATGCAGAATTTGCAGGGAATATGGTGGCCAAACTGTGTTACATCTCCAGCTCCCACCTGGCAAAAGCTTTTCAAACTTAGAAATGGCCTCAGAATAACAACCAAATCAAGGACCTGGCTGCAGGACCCTCTGTTCAACCCTCAGAAGTTTCTGGCCAGGAAAAGAGCTCTGAGCACCTCCAGGGCACTGTCCCAGCAGCCTGCCCCTCAAGGCAGAGAGGGTCCACCTCAAAGAACCAGGATGAGCAGGAACTGAGTATCAGAAGATATGAACATGTGCCAACACGGAAAGGTGGAGACCACCAACTAACACAGGACGAGACCAGAACAGACAGCTGCACACATGGTGCGGTCAGAGCTCGTCTGCGCGACTGGAAGGGCTGGGGGCTGTGGGGTGCCGGAAATGTCCTAGTGCAGTGTCCCACGTCCGTGTCATACATGTATTGTGCATTCACACGTGAACAGACCATCTGGAAGGACCTGCTCTAGGGTCTTAGCTGCAGGAATCCTGGGTGTAGGAACGCACCCTGCTTTCATTTTTGCTTATCAGTATTTTCTCATTTTCTACCCTATATATTTTGTAATAATAAGCTATTTTCAATTTTTAAAAATCTATTATAAACTCTTCAGTAAAATGGTAAATTAAACATGGGATGAGATGATCATTAACCCCATTTATGCCCCAAAACCCCAAACCTGGAGAGCTGGGGGCACTGGGTGCCTCTGGCAGCAGGAATGAGAGGAGTCAAGATAAGAAGACTTGGCTGAAAGCTGGGAAATGAGCAGTTACATCCCCAGACCATGAACACAACCCCCACCCCAGATCATACAGTCAAACACTGTCCCCAGCCCCACCTGGCAGAAGACCCTAGGAGGAAAAAGCAGAGCCCTGTCTATAGGCCCCCAAGCACAGTTGGGGTGGGCGTTGCCCTAACAGGGGAGGAGCACAGAGAGAACCCAAGCACCCCGGACAGTGAGACCCCTCCTACACCAAACCAGCTCCCAAAACACCAACAGCAGAGACGTATACCTCCAGGAAAGGGGGGAAGCGTGTTGCTGCACTGAACTGTGTCCCCAAATTCATATGCTAAAGCCCTAATCCCCAGTGTGACTGTGTCTGGAGACAGGGTCTTTAGGTGGTAATCAAGGTTAAATGAGGACAGAAAGGTGTGGCCGCAATCTGAGAGGAGAGAGGGAGAGAGAGCTCTCTCTTCACCATGTGAGGACACAGCAAGAAGGTGGCCATCCCCAAGCCAGGAGAGTCCTCACCAGAAACCGAACTCTGCTGGACCTTGATCTTGGACTTCCCAGCCTCTAGAACTGTGAGAAAATAAGTTTCTCAAGTGTCAGCCTCACCATCTATGGCATTCTGTTATGGCTGCCAGAGCTGATCAAGACACATTCTCTGGGAAACCTGACCAGCCCAAGCGGATAGACCTAGAGATGCTGATACCGATGGCGCCCCCCAAGAAAGGCCTGAATCATGTCACCCTACGGCAGTAGCCACAATGTTGGGGGCTGCAGCCGGGAAGACCCCATCATGGGACTGGATCCACTTGGAGGCCCCTTTCCTGCCAGGCCAGGAGCCTGGGTGGGGTGACTCAAAAGCTAGGCTTGACCGGGACCAGAGCGTCTCCACAAGAGCAGCCGTGGGCTGGGGCTCCTCAAAGTGCCCCAGGACACCAGGAGGAAGCAGCTGGACCTGTTCTGAGCAAGTGTCACTTCTGCCACACTGTGCATCTCAGCCCGTCCCAAATCCAAGGGAGGGGGCCTGGTCAACCCTCTTGGTCGGGAGTGGGAGGTCACTGCAGAGCATGTGGACTGGACACGCTGGTGTCACTGTCTGGAAATCTGCCCACAGCATGTACACAGACAACATACCTACTGGCAAGGGTAACTGGAGAATTTAGGTGGGAAAATCCAATCACAAGGTCCTGCATTTCCACAGACACGGTCACACGCTCTGTCAACGAAGCAGCTGAGGATCACATAAATTGAACTAGGAACCAACCAAGAGCTAAGCCTGCCTCCGCCCTGCCCACAGGAGGGCAGGTAAAAGCATCGGTCCCAGAAGGAGAGCTCCAGAGCAACAGAGATGAAGGCAAGGCCGTCCGGAGGCCCAGCCGGACCACAGAGCAACAGCAGCAGACTGCGCAAAGAAGTGAGACCCTGGTGTCCTCTCTGCGGCAACAGGAACCGCGGCTGTGGCCAGGCCCTGGTCTAGTCCTTCCTCGCAAAAGCTCGCAGATGGCGAAGAGGCCAAAGCTCGCCCCTACTGTGGTGACAGGCTGAGGTCAGTGGGAACACGCCACACACGGGACTGAGCACACGTGAGGCCAGCAGGACAACCTGCCTCAGCCCAACCCCTCCGGGCAGGAAGCTGAGGAGAGCTGGCCCCTCTGTCCAGGGCTGATCTGCCCCTTCACCTCAGCCCATCCAGCGAGGGGCAGAGGCAACAGGCAGTGCATGGGCAGGAGCTATTCTGCCCCACGGGACCATTCCACCCACGGGGATGGCAAAGGAAGCCACTTAGGTCAAACATCAACTTTTTTCCCAACTAACATTCTATTTGGATCCCCCTTGCAAGAGATGGGGAAGAGAACACTCACCGTTATCAGAAGGAATGTCGAGAAAACCTCTGGCTCTTCATCTTCATTTTGAAAAAACGGTTCCCAATTGTCACTGCTGTCCATCTTACCCAAAGAGAAACTATGTATTTTTGGAAATGAAAACCATGTGGCCAGGATGCAGGAGAAAAAGGCCAAGATGAAGTACTACCTCTCCTTCCTGGCTAGTGTGACACTTCTACTTTTCCTTCACACTCTCTGCTTACAAAGACCCTTGAGCCCAGCTTACAGTAACTAAGTAAAGGACAGTCCTGAAGTCCCCCCTTACACCATGCCCAGGATGCCCACCCAAGCCTGACCAGCCCTCAAAGGACAGAGGCCCGTCCTCACCCATGAGGAGCCAAGTTGGTCGTGACCAGTACAGTCTTCACCTCCTCCACGCCGCTGCCGTCCACTGCGGTGTCAGGCGTTGTCACCACCACCACCTCCTCCATGTGGACGCTCACATCCGGGGTTGCCATGGCACAGCTGAAGAGGATGCCCAGGACCAAATGCGTCACTCTGCCAGGGTCCCAAGTCCTGGAGGAAATAACAGGCAGAGCACAGGTCACAGGCAGCCTCTGCATCCACACAGCACTTGCAGTGCCTGCAGCCGTATGCATCTGCACAGACCCGCCCTTCAGGCCCAGCCCGCCATCTTCGGACAGAAATGACGGCAAGAGAAGAGCTATTCCAGGGCTTCTGGTGCTAGTGAGGACGGAATAAGCACAAACCACCCGTCTTTGCTACCATAAGAGCTAAAATCCCTGAGCAGAAGGCACAGAGCTGCTGCAAGTGGGCCTGGAAACTCAGTGTCCACAGCAGGGGTCGGGAAAGGAGACCAGTCCAAGGAGACTCCTCGGGAGGTGAGTCTCCTGGTTTGTTACTTGTTCCTCTGTGCCCCCTGGCCTGAACTCAGAGGCAGCCCATATCCCAGAGCTGTGCACAGAAAGCACTTGGAGACAAGTTCCGTCTCTGGTCTGGGAGGAGGGAAGGGAAACCCACACAGGACACAAAGGGCGGAATTCCCTGCTTTTATTATCATTGTTGTCTTGCTGGCTCTGCCCTCCCACAAGCCCAGTCCCTGCTATAACCCTGGGATGGCGGTGGCCGGGCAGGTACCTGAAACTCAGGGACTAGAGGCAAGTTAGTCCAAAGACTGTAGGGGTCCCCACTTGTCCCGCTCTCTGTCCTCTGACATGTGGCCCAGAGCAGACCCGGTCCCAAGGTGTCACAGCATAGAGGACACACAAGAGCCCAGGTATCCAGCCAGAGGACAAGGAAGGGGACTCTGAGGTCAGAGGGTACAAGAGAGAATAGAGAGGAGGGAGGTGCTGAAAGGGATTGCACCCTAGAGTGTACAAATGCCTGAGTCACTCCATAACTGTCCGTGTGGGAACTTGATCCTAAGTGGCAAACTAAAGGTTTTGAGAAGTGACCCCCAGGACAGATCCAAAGGGCTCTGCCAACGCTCTGAAGACTGATCTGATGGGAGGACCACCCCAGGAGGGCTGGGAACCTACAGCCTGAACCAGGTCCATTTCCTGCTTCCACAAAAATGGTTACATTCTCCCTGAGGTTTAAACAAGACCCCAAGTCTCACAACAATATTCAAAGTATCCAGAACGCAATCCAAAATTATTTGACATACAAAGAACCAGGAAAGTCTGATCAACTCTTAAGGGAAAAAATAATCCAGAGAAGCCCACTCCGAGATGACCACTGGAATCCACAGAGACTTTAAACCAGCTACTACACATTGCTTCAAGACGAAGCCAGACATTCTTGAAACAAATGGAAAGAGAGAAAGTCTCAGCACTGGCAGAAGTTATGGGCAAACAGAAATTATTAAAAATATAATAACAGAAATAAAAAATTCACTGGATAGGATCCATATCAGAATGGAGATAAGAGAGGAAAGAGAGAAATAACAATAATGACATCAATAAAAATCATCCAATCTGAACAGAAAGAAGCTGGAAAAACAAAATGAACAGAGCTTCAGGGAATGTGGAATAATATCAAAAAGTTCGACATCTGTGTCATTGACTCAGAAGGAAAGAAGAAAAAATTGTGACGCTGGAAAGAAACTTAGAAGAAATAATAGCTGAGCACTTCCTGGATTTAGTTAAAGATATAAACTTACACACTCAAGCAACTCAGCAAACCTCAAACAGGATGAACTTAAAGAAATCCACGCCCAGATCATAATCCCATTGCTGAAAACCCAAGACAAAGTGACACCGCCTCAAAAGCAGCTGATAAAACACACATCACCTATGTGAGAACAACCCAGAGGACTTTGGAATTCTCATCAGAAGCGGTGGGGCCAGAGGCAGGGAAAACATCTTTAATGTGCTGAAGAAAAGAACTGCCAGTCCACGAGTCTACAAGTGAAAAAACCCTTTAGAAATGAAGGCAAAATAAAGATGTTAGCTCAGAGCCAATCTTCTTCACCAAAACCAGTAAAACCTGTAAAATGAATTTCTGTTTCCTGAGGAAGGTTAGCCCTGAGCTAACATCTGTTGCCAATCTTCCTCTTTTTTTGCTTGAGAAGGATTAGCCCTGAGCCAACATCTTTGCCAGTCTTTCTCTACTTTGTATGTGGGTCACTGCCACAGCACAGCTGATGAATAGAGTAGGTCCACGCCCAGGATCCAAACAGGTGAACCTGGGCCGCAGAAGTGGAGTACGCCGAACTTAACCACTACACCACAGGGCCAGCCCCTGTACAAGCACTTTTATGGCAGCTTTATTCATAATTGTCAGAAGCTAGAAACAAGCCAAATGACCCTCAGTAGACGAATGGATAAACAAACATACAACAGAATATCTATGTTGTATGTCCAACCATACAACAGAATACTACTCAACAATTAAAAAAAAAAATGAAACTAGGGGCTGGCCCCGTGGCCGAGCGGTTAAGTTTGCGCGCTCCGCTGCAGGCAGCCCAGTGTTTCGTTGGTTCGAATCCTGGGTGCGGACATGACACTGCTCGTCGAACCACGCTGAGGCAGCGTCCCACATGCCACAACTAGAAGAACCCACAACAAAGAATATACAACTATGTACCGGGGGGCTTTGGGGAGAAAAAGGAAAAAATAAAATCTTTAAAAAAAAAATAAAATGAAACTATTAATACGTGCAACAACCTGGATGAATCTCCAGAGATTTAGGCTGAGTGACCTGCATGTTGTACGAGTTCATTTACATGACATTTTGGAAAAGGCAAAACTATAGTGATAGAGAAAAAAATCAGTGGATGCCAGGGGTTAGACTGTTCTGTATTCTGATTGTGGGAGGGGCTATACAAATCTATACATGTGTTAAAATTCACAGAACTGTTCATCAAAAAACCGTAAAAGTTTATCTTACCATTTGAAAATCTTTTTAAAAAATTAAATTGGCAAAGAAAGCACTATTGCACCCTTGCATATATGGTCAACTGATTTTCGACAAGGGTGCCAAGACCATTCAATAGGGAATGGGGACAGTCTTTTCAACATATGGCATCGGGACAACTGGACAGGGACATCTACATGCAAAAGAATAAAGCTGGACCCTTATCTTACACCTTATACAAAAATTAACACAAAATGGATCAAAGGCCTAAATATAAGAGCTAATATGGTAAAACTCTTAGAAGAAAACATAGGAAAAAAAGTTCATAACAATGGATTTGGCAATGAATTCTTGGATATGACATCAAAAGCACAGGCAACAAAAGAGAAAATAAATGAATTAGATTCCATGAAAATTAAAAACTATTGTGCATCAAAGGACATTCTCAAGAGAGTGAAAAGGCTACCTATGCAAGAGGAGAAAATATTTGCAAAACATATATCTCGTAAGGGATCAATATCCAGAATATAAAAAGAACTCCTATAACTCAACAACAACAAAAAAACAATTTAAAACATGGGCAAAGGACTTAAAACAGCCACTTCTCCAAAAAAAATATGCAAATAGCCAGTAAGCCCATGAAAAGATGTTCAGCATCACTAGTCATTAGGGAAATGAAAAGTGATACCACTTCACACTCATCAGGATGGTTATTATAAAAAAACACAAACCAAAAAATGGAAAGTAAGTGTTGTCCAGGATGTGGAGAAACTGGAAGCTCGTGCATTGTTAGCAGACAAGTAAAACGGTGCAGCTGCTGTGGAAAACAGTTTGGTGGTTCCTCCAAAAATTAAACATAGAATTACCATATGATGCAGCAGTTCCACTTCTGGGTTTATTCGCAAAAGAACTGAGAGCAGAGTCTCAAAAAGCTATTTGTACACCAAGATTCACAGCAGCATTATTCACAACAGCCAAAAGGCAGAAGCAAGCTACGTCCATCAAGAGATAACTAAAGAAACAAAATACAGCCCATACACACACACAAAGTGATGTCACCCAGCTTTAGAAAGGAAGGAAATCCTGACACCGCCTACAGCACGGACGAACCCTGAGGACGTTATGCTCAGTGAAACAAGCCAGGCACAAAAGGAGAAGCACTGTGTGAATGCACTCACGCGAGGCACCTTGAGGAGTCAAATTCAGAGACACAAAGTAGGATGGTGGAGCCAGGGCTGGGGGAGGGGGTGGGAGTTGGCGTTTATTGGGGACAGAGTTTCCATTTGGGGAGATGAGAAAGTTCTGGAGACGGATGGTGGGGATGGTGCACAACAACGTAAATGTACTTAATGGCACTGAAATGTACACTTAAAATGGTTAAGATGGTAAATTGTATGTGAATTTTACCACAATAAAAAACCCTTTTTAATCCTATTACAATAGAAAGACTTATCAGGACTAAATATAGACTACAAAGTAAAGAACATAAAAACTTTCCAGAAAAGAAACATTTTCAGACTTCATTTTATTTATACTTGTTAATGTGCGAATGACACCACCTGCCTAGCATTGTACCAAACAATGAGTGTGTCCTAGGATAGGAGCTGGGACATCGCTGGCCAGCAAACACAGGCACCCACCCAAGCTGGAGAGACAAGGGGGCCCGCCAGCACTCGCTCACCACAGAAGCTCTTCCAGAGGAAGCCATCCACGCCTGCCAGGCCTCTGAGCGCCCAGCAAGACCACAGAAATTCAGCCTTGGGAAATGAGTAAGAAAAACCAAAGTGGAGCAAACTGGAGTGGAGGGCCTGCCGGGGAGCCCTGGCCCATCACACACCGCCTATCACTCCAGACAGGAGACGGACTTGCACCTGGACAAGAAGCACAGCTACCTCACTGCTGCAGAAGATTTCTCTCCCGACCCGGCAACAGCCCAGCCAATGAGAAACACCGAAGCTCAGCCAATGAGAAACGCCACATCCCAGCCAAGGAGAAATGCCACAGCCCAGCCAATGAGAAACACCGAAGCTCACCCAATGAGAAACACCAAAGCTCAGCCAATGAGAAACAGTACTTTTCAGCCAATGAGAAAGGCCACAGCCCACCCAGTGAGAAAGGCCACGGCCCAGCCAGTGAGAAACAGTACATTTCAGCCAATGAGAAATGCCACAGCCCAGCCAATGAGAAACACCACAGCCCAGCCACTGAGAAACGCCACAGCTCAGCCAATGAGAAACAGTGCATCTCAGCCAATGAGAAAGGCCACAGCCCAGCCAATGAGAAACAGTGCATCTCAGTCAAAGAGAAATGCCACAGCTCAGCCAATGAGAAACGCCACAGCCCAGCCAGTGAGAAACGCCACAGCCCAGCCAATGAGAAACAGTGCATCTCAGCCAAAGAGAAATGCCACAGCTCAGCCAATGAGAAACGCCACAGCCCAGCCAATGAGAAACACCAAAGCTCAGCCAATGAGAAACAGTACATTTCAGCCAATGAGAAACGCCACAGCCCAGCCAATGAGAAGCCGCAGCCGCCCATCTGTCCCTCCCCCAGTGGACTTCCGTCTGGAGCAGCCCCGCCCTCTCCCTTTTCTGTATAAAAGGGGCTCCTACGTTGCTCTCTCGGTTTGCCTGCGGTTCACGAGGGTACCTGCCCGAAGCTGCAATTCTTCTGTCTATTCCCAAATAGACTCGTTCTGAGGGTAAGGTAACCGGTGAGTTTGGTTTTTAAGCTGACAATATTAAACACAAACACTAGTGATTAGATGCCAGGAACAAGAAAGTATTCCTCCTTTCCTGCTTTAACAACAAGCGATGGGAAGAAAGGCGGTGTAACAACATGAGGAAAGACACCATACTAGAGCCCTCGGCCGGTCCTGCCGTCCGTCCCCAGCGGGCAGCCCTCCGAGGCCGCCTTCAGATGCCTTTTCGCCAGAAAAGCCGCAACAAGGAATTCACGTACATAGACAGACGTACTGCTACTTCTAGAACATAACTTTTGCGTTTTAGATTTAGGCTTTGAAACAGAGTATTAAAGAAACAGTAAAAGTCCACTTTAAAACTGCCCTTATACTAACACTGATCCATGGTGCTGGTTTCTCAGCATTTAGCCACCTTGCCGAGGTACCTCTCTTTTCACCAGGTGGGCTCCGTCAAAGTCACGCTTCAACCAAAAGCTGCAGAAAGACAGGAGTCCACCTACAAGCAGTCCTTCTCACCCAAATTTCAAAACTTCACAAAACACTAAGTAGTGTAAATGCACAAAAATGAATTCTTGCCTCTCCAATGGCAACTGTATTAAGTTTTCAAAACAACACACACAAAAGGTACTTCACAGAAAGCAGTTCAAGTACCTGATTCGATGACGTTTAGACACAGGACCAGCACTGCAGCGAGCAATCCCCACGCCCCCGCTCCGGGAGGGCCAGCTCCCGACCCGAGCAGGATCCTCGTGGCCCCTTCACACACGGCGGAGCCGAGATCCAAGCCCCGTTCTAATCCTAAAGCTGGGGCTCCTTCCTAGTATGAACTGAACCCCAATTAATTTTGAGGCAAATGAGATATGTGGAAATATTTTTAAAACAGCATTTCTGGGCATAAATATGCAAAAACAAAACAAAAAGGCTAATGTGCAATCGGTATATCACATCCAGATCTAATTTCCCACGTCTTCTGCAAAATCACAAATATTTTCCTTTGACAAAAATACCACTAGAAACATAGCAGAAATCACATACCAGTGCCCCACAGGCATGATTTCTTCGATTTTCACATCGTTTCAAGTTTTCTGAAACGTGTCAGAAGAGGTGACCCCTGGACCCGGTCCCGCAGTGCTGCCTCTGCTGGAGAATCGGCTTCCGCAGCCCCGCCCTCCCCTGGGGGGCACAGATGCACCAGCTGCCCGCCTCGGCCACACCCTCCAGGTCACCCCCGCCAGGCTGCACCAGGCACGCGAGTGTCCAGCCCCCGATACACACGAATTTGTCTTCTGGCCCTGAAAAGATACTTGAGCACTCTCCCTTCCCAGTTCGGGCATGAAGTAGGTTATTCTTTTAAGGCCTAGGTTTGAATACAGTGTTATAAGTGTTCTAAATTCATAGAAACAGTTACATGTTTGTACATAAATATACAAATTCTTCCCCTGTCCAGAATGTCTTCCCAAAAAGTTTTAAGATACTTTCTACGAAAAAACAATTTCTGAACAAGCAGTCTGCTTACTTTATCTTGTGACATTTGGGGTTTACTGAATCCTTCTGATTTTACCTTAATAAGACTGAGGCACACTGCCGAGCAGTGTTGTGCTGCGCAGTGCTGACGGGAATGTAAACTGGCGCAGCCACCACAGAAAACAGTATGGAGGTTCCTCCAAAGACTGAAAATAGAACTGCCACACGATCCAGCCGTTCGCTTCTGGGTACACCTCCAAAGGGAGTGAAATCAGGGTCTGCGAAAGGTGTCCGCAGGCCCTCGCTCACTGCAGCACCGCGGGGAACCTGCCCAAACCCCAGCCGCGGCCGGGCGGAGGGGAGGGCGATGGGTGCACAGCCTTCACACACGGGAACCCCAGCCGCGGCCGGGCGGAGGGGAGGGCGATGGGTGCGCACGGCGGGACACAGCCTTCACACACAGGAACTCCTGCCGTTGGCGACACGGGCGGACCTGGAGGACGGTACCCTGGGTGGAATACGCCGGGCACAGAAGGACAAACACGACATGATGCCACTGACACGAGGGACCTACAACCGTCAAGCCCAGAGGAGCAGACACGGACGGCGGCGGCCACGGGGCGGAGGGAGGCGGCGGGAGCATCGGCCAAAGATACGAGGTTTGGGCCGCAGGGGCCGGACAGGCCCTGGAGACCCACAGGACAGCACCCGCCCAGGCGAAGCACGCGGCACCGGACACTGCAAAGGTCGCTACGAGGGCGGACGCCATGCGAAGCCTCCTCACCACGAAACAGGGACAAGGCAGGAGGAAGCCTGTGCAGGCGCGCGCTGCGGTGACGGTTCACGGGCTCACGCGGATCTCCAAACTCATCAAGTTATGTACAGCTTTTTGTACGTCAAAAAGAGGGACACGTAACTGTAACTTGTTTCTGAAACGCTAGCAAAGAACGAGAACCAGAGTTCGTTCTATGGGTAATGGGCCCGCTCTGATTGGATTCCTACGAAGGGTCTATATGGATACGGTTCCCACCAAGGGGTCCGAATCAATACGGTTGCCACCAATGGGTCTGCATCAATCCAGTACCTACCAATATGTCCACATGGATAGGGTTCCTACCAATGGGTCTGCATGCACACGGCCCCACCGAGGGTCCGCAAGGTGGGGGGGGCCCGCATCCACACCGTTCCCCGGGGTTGGGGGAGGACTCGCATCCACACGGTTCTCTGCGGGGTAAATAACCCGTACCCACACGGCTCCTGGGAGGGGAGGCGGGGAGGGCCCGCGTCCACACAGCTGGGGGTTGGGGGGTGGGGAGTAACCGCGTCCACACGGCTCCCCGGGAGTCTGGGGAAGCACCCACGTCCACGTGGCTCCCCGGGAGTGGGTAGGGCCCGCGTCCACACTGCTCCCCAGGAGGACGGGGGTTGGGGGGAGGGCCTGAGTCCACATGGTTCTGGGAAGGAAGACCCGCGTCCACACGGCTCCTGGGAAGGAGGCTAAGGACCCACGTCACATGGCCCCCCGGAGCCGGGGCGAGGACCCGTGTTCACACGGCTCTTGGGGGAGGCCCGCGTCCACACGGCCCCCCGGAACCGGGGCGAGGACCCGTGTTCACACAACTCTTGGGGGAGGCCCGCGTCCACACGGCCCCCCGGAGCCGGGGCGAGGACCCCTGTTCACACGGCTCTTCGGGGAGGCCCGCGTCCACACGGGCCCCGGGAGGGAAGGGAGGGCCGCGCCCGCCCGGGGCCCTGCCCCGCACCGCCCGGCCGCGCCTTCCGGCAAGATGGAGGCGGGCGCCGCCGCGACGCCGCCTGACGCGGGCCCGTGACGCCCGTGACGCCCGCCGCCGCCGCCCCTCCCCCGCTCCCCTCCCCCCGCCGTAACGTCCTGACGCTCCGCAGGGACCCCTGACTGGACGGCGCGCGCGGCGGAGCGGGAGGCCTCGCCGCGGGGGGCCGCGCGCGCTTACCTGGGCCGCGGCCGGGCCTGCGCGGGCGCCGGCGGGCGGGCGGCGGGTGCGCGGGCAGCGGCGGCGGCGGCGGCGGGCTCCGCTCCTTGTTGGGGATTCGGCGGCGGCGGCGGCGGCGGCGGCGGCCCGGGCGCGCGCTTCCTAGTGACGCAGGCGGCGGAGCCGCGCACGCACGGGCAGGGGCGGGCCCGGGGACTTGTTTGGCGCTCGGCGGGGAGGCGGGCGGCGCCGAGAAATAAGGCCCGGAGGGCCCCGGCGCGCTTGCGCGGGGCGGGGGCGGGCGGGGCGCGGGGCCCGCCAGGACCCTGCGACACGCCTGCTAGGTGCGGCACCCTGCGTGGGTCGGAGCAGGGGAACGTGAGCCGGGGAAGGATGCGTCGGGAGACTTGTTTAAGGGTGGGGGAAAATGCGTGAACAGGTGACGGACGGTGGATGCAGGTCGCCTGTCATCTGGAGGTGCGAAGAGCGCGCCCCCCCAGAGTCCGCACAGCCTGCGCCGAGATAGCGGCCGCCTCCGGGTGCTTCCGATCTGCTAGTTCGAGTCCTGCTGTTGTCACGTTTCATTTCCTATGGGACGCTCTCCTTTCTGAATCTGCACAGGGCCACGCAGTTCTTGGGAGTGGTTGACCCGGCCGCGCAGTCCAGTGCTGCAGCCACAGGCCACATGTGCTCATTTAAGTTAAAGGTCCGTTTCTCAGTTATCACTGAGCTATAAAAAACACCCAGATATAGAGTTGAGGACGCTCTGAGAATTGCTCTCTTTTTTTAATAACGGGTAAAGGACTGGAATATAAAGCCCTTGGATTTTCCAGAATGTAAGAAGATAAGCATCACTCGGCTTTGATGAGTGCCTTTCTCGGGAGCCAGGTACAGCCACTCCTTGCTGTTTGATTGAAAAGTGCAGTGGGAGGCCCTGGGTGGTGGTTAGAGCGACTCAGCTGCCCTGCCCAGAGCCGTCTGGTTTGAGGCATCCTGCTCTTGGCCTGGGGCCTCCTGGGGGGAGCTCTGCAGCGGTGTGGTGTCAGGCATTTGCCTTAATCTCCCTGTGTTCCGTCTCCCCCCCTGCAAGGGACAGTCAGAGTGGGATGCAGAGGGTGGCGGAGGCTGTCCATTTTCTGAACAGGGTGGGCACCCTTGAGCTCTCCTGATGTGCCCACTGTCATCGCTCTCACTGTTCACAGCTGCCAGAAAACTTATGCTCCCACTGAAAGGCTGCCGGACCCCACTCGGGGCACAGAGAAGGCAGGAGACAGATGTCTTGTTTAGGACGGAGCCTGGAACGCTTGCCATACTTCAGCAGGAAGACCTCTGCAGCCGCTTCCCAGAATGTGAAGTTTTCAAGCAAACTTCATTTCAGTGATGTTATCATTGGGAGAGTTGCACTTTTATTCTGTTTTCAGTAATGCAGACTGTACTCACGCCAGTGATGGAAAAAGGCCTTCTTTTTAAAGATTAGACTGTTGAGCCTATGTCAATACCGCTATTTTATTATCTGGTAAATATGAGACCAGGTGTACATGGTCTGTGTTTGTCATTTATCTGAATTTCCCTCTCCTCATATTCTGGAAATAAACACCAATAAAGTCAAAGGGAGAAGGCCCAGTAGGAGACAGGAACCAGACCTGCGTGGCAGGGGGCAGAGAGCACGCAGGTGGCAGCGAGCCTGCACCAGGGGCCCACTGCTGTCTGGTCAGAGTGAGCTGTGGCCACAAGCTCTGGAGTCTGAGGGCACCCCAGACTCCCCAATCTCCTTGCCCAACCTCGCCTGTTCCTGCCACGGGACGTCAGACTTGGCATTTGAACCTTTGCTGACCTCTTCTGTCTCTGAAAGAGTGAGGTCACAGCAGTGGGCTCTGCTTGGCTGGCAGGATGGGTTGTTCGTACTGGGGGTGGAGGTGGAGATGACCTGTGCACCTGGGACTCCCAAGGAGAGGGAGCTTTTGCTCTTGGCTTGTTAGAGAGAAGGGGAAAACATGCTCCTCCAAGCCACTGACTTCAGATCCCTGCCGACAGCCTGGACCCCCAAGAGGCTGTGAGGCCATGACATCCTCACCAGGCCTGAGGATGCTGCAGGGGCGCCCCACCCTGCCCTCTGCTCGGGCTCTGCTTCCCACAGCGACTGACCAAACAGGAAGCAGGACCGAGGCAGGCCCCAGCCCACCCCGTGATAACCTTTCCCCTCCCTCTACTGCTCCTCAGGCCCCATGCTCCTGGAGCCCCTGTCCAGGGGAGGCGGCACATGCTCTGGATTTTACAGAACCACATGTGGGTGAAAGATGGGCTCAAGCACAAGACAGACCCGTGGACTAATATAAGAGTGTGAAAAGTTCACTGGTATGGTTTTAGATTCACATTGCAGCTGACTCTTAAGAAACTACCCCTCATCAAGCTTTGGTTTAGGATTGAAGAACAAGCTATTAAAATACGCTTTCCTTTTCCAGACACATGTCTCTGTGAGGCGACGTTTTTTTCATATACTTCACCCATTCTCGTTAGTTTTTTTTTTTTTAGGAAAATGTCATTGTTTTTCTGTTTTTTAAAGATTTTATTTTTCCTTTTTCTCCCCAAAGCCCCTTGGTACATAGCTGTGGATTTTTAGTTGTGGGTCCTTCTGATTATGCTATGTGGGACACTGCCTCAGCATGGCCTGATGAGCAGTGCCATGTCCGCACCCAGGATTCGAACTGGCAAAACCCTGGGCCACCGAAGCAGAGCATGCAAACTTAACCACTGGGCCACGGGGCTGGCCCCTGAGTGTATCATTTTTAAATGAATTACTTTTTTTTTTTTTTTTTGCTGAGGAAGATTAGCCCTGAGCTATCATCTGTGCCAGTCTTCCTCCACTTTATATGTAGGTCACCACCTCAGCATGGCTGAGGAGTGGAGTAGGTCTATGCCTGGGATGTGAATCTGTAACCCCGGGCTGCCAAAGTGGAGCACGCCAAACCTAACCCAATGCCACAGGGCCAGTCCCTAAATTACTATTTTTCAAATTTAAAGTTTAAATTAATTTTTAATTTTTTTTCTTTAAGATTGGCACCTGAGCTAACAACTGTTGCCAATCTTCTTTTTCCTTTTTTCTTTTTTTTTCTTTCTGCTTTTTCTCCCCAAATCCCCCCAGTACATAGTTGTATATTTTAGTTGTGGGTTCTTTCAGTTGTGGCATGTGGGACACCGCCTCACTGTGGCCTAATGAGTGGTGCCATGTCGACGCCCAGGATCTGAACCAGTGAAACCCTGGGCCGCTGCAGTGGAGCGCACGAACTTAACCACTAGGCCATGGGGCCAGCCCCATAATTTTTAATTTCTAATGTAACTGTCAATCCATATAACTCACAGAAACAAAGCTCTTTGTGGGTTCTCCATAAATTTTTAAGATTGTAAGAGGTCCCTGAATCCAAAAAGTTGGAGTTTTCTCAAAAGTCCTAGTACATCCACAAAATAGATGGTTATGCAACCACTGAAGTGACGTTTATGAAGCCATAGGAAAAGTGCTAACATCACTGTGTGTGGTTCTCAGAGGTCTGCACGCTGGCTTCTTCACCACCACTGAGGGGGCAAACCCTCTTGAGGAGAAGGAGGACTGAGATTGGTGGATGGAATTTCCGGCTTTATACTTTGCAGGGATGCGATGAACACGTATTATGTTTGTAACCACAAAAAAATGTAAATGTAATAAAATAATGTGTGCCCTGTTCTCCTCATAGTGGACGTTGTGAAGATTAAAAACATTTCAAAGTTGTATTGACGAGCATGCAGTTTCTCCTAGGGCCAGGCTGGCTCCTCAAATCCATCACCGTTCTCTGGAGCATGACACACGTGTGTAATAAACACTCGCTAAACTCGTGTTGAATACACAGATAAACGCATGAGTGCTTTAAAGTTACAAATTCAAGATCTACAACTGCTGCTTTTGGTTGAATTGTGTCCTCCAAAGCTATGTTGAAGTCCCAACTCCCAGGACTTCAGAATGCGACTTTATTTGGAAATAGAGTTGTTGCAGATGTAATTAGTTAAAATGAGGCCATATCAGATTAGGGTGGCCCTCAATCCAATGACTGGTGTCCCAGAGACAGACACACAGAGGGAGTTGGCCATGTGACTACGGAGCCAGAGATTGGCGTGATGCCTCTATAAGCCAAGGGATGCCAAACATTGCCAGTGTCCAGCGGAACACCAGCACCAGCTCCCAGTCCCAGGGAGGACCTCTGCCGTGTGGAGGGGAGCAAAGCCCATCACGCACCGGCCGCCAGGGGTAGAGGTCCAAACACAGCAGAGCTGCCAAGCGAAGCGCAAGCACTGAGACAACAAGCTTCCCTCCTCAGAGAAGGGACAAGTAGGTCAGCCTCAGCAGTGGGCGTCGGTCCCCACGCAGGGTTGGGGGGGGCCTCCCCCCGGCATTTGGCCTGCAAACATCTTTCCTGTGTGCAGTAGAAGGACCTGGAGCGCCCCGTGGAGTCTGAAATGCTGAAAGCCGGGGGCCTGCTTGCGCAGAACACAAGCGCGTTCATTGAGTACCAACGGGGAAGGCTACCCCACACAGGCGGTAAGCCCCGCACAGGCTGTGTGGGCTCCTTGTCTGCTAAAAAGAAGTCTTCCAGGCCCAAAGCCGTTCTTAAGTGGCCCCGTGGGGTCAGAAGGCTGAAGCTAGGAGAGGCAAGGACCATCCCCTTACAGGATTCAGAGGGAACATGGCCTTGATTTCAGAGTCAGCTCTCCAGGCTATGAGAGAATACGTTTCTGTTGTTTCAAGCGCCCTTCTGACATGCTGTTCTTCTCACAGTAGGCCTAGAAAGCGAGGGTAACAGCTGCATAGCAAAATTACTTCTCTTCAGCAGAGAGAGAAATGGCTGTGGTTTGTACCCACTTTTTTCTGCTCTCACTTCTTGCAGCCACACCTGAGATCACCTGGCGAGGAAACGCGTGAGAGAGCTGGGGGAGGCCCCACTGAGGACAGGCGTCTGTTGGCGCCACCACCCACCTGCTTTGCAGGACAGCCTGTTTAGGTGCAGGCCCACCAAGGCCCCCAGGCGCTGAGTGAGCACCAGTCGTGACTGGATACACGTGGCCACTCAAGAGCCTCTGGGGCGGTTTTCAAACATGTCCACACATTCTGTGACATTCCTCCTCTCCAAAGGTGGATCCTCACCCCTCTCCAGTGTGGGCTATTCTCAGGACTCGCTTCTGACAAGTAGAATGTGGGTGACTTCCCACATTAGTTCACCCAGCTTCCTCTTTCCTCTCTGGACGGTCACCCCGGGGGGCCAGCGCCATGTTGTGAGGACCCTCAAGCAACCCTGGGGAGGGTCCACATGGTGAGGAGCTGAGGCCTCCTGCCAACGGCCTTGTGAGCGAGCCGTCTTGCAAGTGGATCCTCCAGCCCCAGTCCAGCCTGCAGATGACCGGAGCCACAGCTGATGTCCCACCTGAAATCTCACCAGAGACCCCGAGCCAGAACCAGCCAGTCCCAGCATCCCTGACCTACAGAAACTGTGAGGTAGTGTCTGTTGTTTTAAGCCCCTGCTTGGGGTGATTTGTGCCACGCAGTAGATAACTAATGCAACTCTGACTGGCTTCCCAGAAGGAGCCCCACACCCCACCTGGCTTTGCTTTGTTACAAATCAGGCTCTGAAGGATTCCCCATCCTCGCCCAATGTCAGAGCCTCCATGTGGTGACTGGCACAAATGCCACCTGCCCCTCAGTGCTGTATTAGGGCCCCTAAGATCAGCCTGGTCCTCTGGGAACGCCAGGGCTGTGTGCTTGTATGTGGTGTGCGTGCGTCCTGGACTCATAAAACCGTTTGCAACATATCTCCCTTCTCTCCTTGCTTCGCTTTGCACTCCTGCAGATTTCTGACGTCTCCATCTCTTTGGCAGTTGTGTGTCCAGGACTCTGACTTTCCCGCCTCTCCCTGGCCAGGGGAGGGAGGGGAGATGGTGAGAGCTGCTTGGAGCCCGGGCAAGTAGCCAGGACTGCCCCAGGGGAGGGCGGTGAGCGCAGGGGAGGTGAATGAGTCTCTCAGGTCCTGGGAGCAGGCACCTCTCCAAGGCCTGGACCTGAGGCCCATGTGTGGGCCTGAGCATGGACAGCGTGGGCATCTACCAAACATGCCTCCTCCCCAGCTGAGGGGCCCTGCTGGGCACCCAGGGGCTGCCTGGTCCCGTGAGACAGGCTTGTCCACCAACCTGAGTCAGGACGCCTGCTTCCTTCCACTCCGGGTGCCTGTCTTGGGGCCTGATCTGTGTCTGCAAATAATCAGCTGCCTGATGGGGTCCACAGAGCCATTGGGCACACCCCTGGGAGGCTAGGACCCCCCCACCACCACCACCACCACATCCGAGCAAGACCCCAGCCCTGAGGCTGTGGTGAGCAGGGCAAGCCTCAGACCTCAGACACCATCTTTCCTCCAAGCTGCAGCCTGCGGCCTGGACGGAGCCCAGCCAGCAGGAAGGCTTGGCCCAGGCACAGCCGTAGGCCCACCTCCTCCCTCCTGCCCCACTGCCTCCTGGGTCTCTAGAGAGGAAAGTGGGCTTGTGTGTCATTTACACGCTCATTTCTCAAAATCGCCATGGTCATTAGCACTGTCCATAATTGTGGTGATAAACACGCCGCAGTGCAGTTACAGGTGGCACTCACACACACACAGGCAGGGGCCTCGAAGCCGGTTCCCTCCCCACAGGTGCAGGACACACACGGGGACAGCTCAGCCGTTTCTTAAACACAGTTTTTATCTTTAATCATTCAGTTGGTTTAAGTTTTCACTTTCACTACATGGATGAGATGGGTGCATGTTACACTAGGCTTCCGCTACGAGAGAGCTGCCACCACTAGGGAAGTCCAGCCCTCAGTTCCCTTTCCACTTCCCTTTCTGAGTCCCACAAAGCCACAGTGGGCACCACTGGGTTCCAGTCCTCGCTTGTCGCTCCCTTGGAGGGTGGCTTGGTGGGGACAGGGAGAGGGGTCATGGGTCCCTACTTCCCCTTAGCCCACCACAGAGGACCAGTATCCACCCATGCTCTCTGGCTTGGCCCGGGGAGACCACCAGCAGTACCCCACCCCCCATGGGTTTCTGTAGGATGGAAGCCCGGGATACTGGGGGCTGCAACCACCTGGTTTCTGAGGCACTGGCTCTGGGTCCTGTGAGAACTTGTACTCTATCCCCTCACACTTTCCACCAAGAAGACGGTCAGCAGGGACCCGTGGGGTGGGGCTGCCATGGAGAAGGGGAGGATGCTGCAGTGGCACAAAGACCAGATACCTGCCACATCCAGGCAGGTGTTAGTCCTCAAAGGCTGGTGCTAGGAGATCTGGAGATCCAGGCTGAGGGAGGGAAAGGAACAAAACCCAGGAGGGTCCTGGCAGGAGGGGCCTAGAGCCAGGCCTCCAACCAGCAGGCTGGCCAGAGGGGCTACAGGCCAGGAAGGCCAAGGATGGACCAGGTGGGGAGGTGGCTTAGGAACCCTGCCCCCCCACCATCTGAATCTGCAGGCAGCTGGTCCCCTGCCCCTCCTGCTGTCTGCTCAGGGTTCCCTGAGGGGCACTTGCAGCTGCCACTCACTCACACCTGGCCACACCTGTCTGGAGGTGAGCCTGAAAGCCCCATGGCCAGGAGCATTGTGGGAGCATCTTTCTACCAGAGCAGAGGGCACAGGAAGGACAGGGTCTTCCAAGGATGTGGCAGGGGGTGCAGGGATGGCGGACAGTGGGAAGTGGGTTTTCCCCACACCGTTGCTGGGCCAGAGGCTCCTGGGAGGAGGGCACTTCTGAGTGTGAGGGGCTAGCAGAGGATGTCACACTGCCCACAACCCTCTAGACCATGGCAGCCTACTCATGGGTCCCTGGTGGAGTGGGCAGAGAATGCCCATTCCCCTGAAGACTCGAGCCAGGCCACACCCCACCTAACCCCAACTCCAGCCATGGACAATGACTGCAGGGTGCTCACTGCAGGCCAGGTGGTCTCAGAGGACCCCTGTGCAACCACATTAAAGGATGCTGCAGCCCCACCCACCAATTCTAAAAAGCTCCACTGCACACACAACTCCCAGGGCTGCCCACAATGACATGGTGACTTGGCCCCATGCTGCCCAGAGGTCCTTCTCCATCCAACACTTTCTTCTTCTGCCCACTCCTGTGTGCACAGCCCTCTTCCACAGGAGAACACGCAGGCAGTGTTACCTCAGAGGACAACCCAGCATAAGGACCCACATGCTCCTACCACCGTCACTGGATTTATTGAGGTCATCACATTCGCTAACAGGGCTGCCAAGAGGGGACTCCGCCACTGCCTGATCTGGTGCTGAACTGAGGGACCATGTGCCATGCCCTGCTGGCTCCTCCAGAGAGAGTCTGTGGTCACCGAATGGGCACAAGGACTGGACAACTCAGAGTGCGGAAAGAGAAGCATGAACTGGAGTGCAGGGGGAAAGGGAGGGAGCAGGAACAAAAGTTGCGTCTAGACAAAGTTGAAGAAAACAAAACCAAAACCCGAATGTCTTCTTGTCTCATCTCAGGATCCAGGTGCTTGTGTCCAAAGCCCTTAGCCGGACATCTCCTCTCGCTGCTCCTTGTTCCTGCGCACCTCGGCGGCGTGCAGCTCCTGCGAGGACAGCCGGCGGTGGGCGGTGCCCAGCCCGCCCCTACTCCCCGGGTTCCCGGGGTCTGGGGGCCCTGGTATCCTTTCCTCCCTGGACTGGGACGGCCCCAGGAGCAGGAGATGCCACCAGTGAGGACACCTTAGGGACCAAGACTCAGGAGCAACAGTGAGCAGAGGAGGCCCGTGCACCACGTGACACCATGTGGCCTGAGGGTGCGGGCTGGCCCTCAGTGCGCCTAGGCTTGTACCCAAACCAGAGCGTCGTGACTCAGGGAACTTACCACGTGTGCAGGCTCTCGCCCCGCCCCCACTAACCGGGTCCCACTCTGGGCGGAAGCAGAGGCCACTCCCAGGGGCTCGCCCTGGGCTGGTGCCAAGCAGGACAGGGAGTCATGGAGGACCGGGCTGCGGGAGTGCTGGTGAGGCCGTGCGCAAGAACCAGCCACAGGAAGGGGCTCCCACAGGAGGGACTTCCCCGGCCCCTAACCTAAAGCAGCTCCTCTCCTCTTCTAGCTCATACCTGGGATGCGCTTCCTTCAGAGCACTTCACAAGTAATGACTATCACTTATCACTGCGATTATTGACTGTGTCCCACAAGGACCGGATGTGGGCCTTCGTTCTTGCCCTGCTGGAGGCGCCCAAAAGACTGTGCGAGCCCCTCCTGAGGCCCCCACCGCAGCGCCGGGGCCCCTGGCCCCGCCCCGCTCAGGCCCCGCCCCCGAGCCCCGCCCCCGAGCCCCCCGCCCCGCCCCCGCCCCGCCCATCCCGGGCCCCCGCCCCTCTCCGGGCTCCGCCCCGGCCCCGCCCAGGGCCCCGCCCCGCCCCCGCGCACCTTCTCCCGCAGCCGCTCGCGCAGCGCCGCCAGGTGTGCCTCGCGGATCTCCTTGCTGAGTTCCATCTTGTAGTTGAGCTTCTCCTCCGCCAGGCGGCTGAAGTTGTTGTTCTCCTCCAGCGCCTTATGCAGCACCTCGCGCTCGTGCTCGCGCCGCTCCGCCAGCTGCTTCAGCACCTGCGCCTCCTGCGTCTGCGCAGGCGGCGGGCGGGTGAGCGCGGGGGCGACGGCTGGGGCCGGCCCAGCCCGCTCCCTGCAAGATTTGCCCGGGACTCCTCGGGCGTTAGCACTGCAAGTTCCGCTGGCCCGAAGACCCCCAGCCCCAGGCAAACGGGAAGCAGCTCGCCCTTTCGTTCGTCCTTGGCCCGCAGGCTGCCCCCTCCTCAATGGGCTGAGAGGGCCCACGCGGCAAGGCTGGGTCGCCCCGCTCGGCTGCCGCCCCCAAACCGCTCCAGAGTGGTGAGCTCAGGGAATGTTGGAGGCGCAGGGGAAATTCTAATCTGTGGCCTGTCCCTGAGGCCTCCCCGCCTCTTCCCGCGGAGCACAAAGCAGGTGCTTGATATACTCCAGGTTTAGAGCTCCCTAAGGTGCTGGAGGCCGGCGGAAAGGTCCCCAGGGCCGCTGGGGAAGGGACGAGTTGGAGCCACCCAGTGGTAAGTAGCCGCCCTCAGCCTCCTTTAGAGGCTGCTGGTCCCACTCATGTGCCAGTCACTACTAGTTAACCCTGTGAAGCCTGGGTCCCCAGATCTCAGCGGGATCTGCTCTAAGGGGGATGAGCCACTGCCCCTGCCTAATAGGCTTGGGCATCAGGACTTCACTCCTGACAGCATGTCCTTTTCTCTGTGTGTTTCAGTCTCAGTGGGGATGGTGTGAAGAGAAGGGGTGGAAGGGGGTTGGGGACCACACCCACTTCTCCTAAGGTCCCCCTGAGCTCCCAGCAGGTCCTCACTCAGCCCCCAGCACGTGGGAGACCCTTCCTTCTCACTTCTCTGCCCAGGAGAAGGATGCCAGCCCAGCTTCATGTCCCAGGGCCCCCCTCCTGGAGCCACCTGACGCCCTGCAGGCCACGGCCAAGGGTACCCCCCTCCCACAGTGTCTCGGTCCTGTCTCCCTTCAGCTGGCTGCCACTGGGGATCCTTCCACCTCCCTGTCCTGTTCTGATCTCTCAGGAGGAACCATGAGACCCTCTCCACCCCAGGCCGATGACCAAGCAAGGGCTTGGAGCACCCTGCACCTTGGGGGCCCTGTCCATGGTCAGCGAGGCCTGACTACCTTCATTAGGACCCTGAGCAGGGGGCAGGCTCCTTACCTTTCTCCGCTCCTCAGCTGCCTCCAGCCGCTTCTGCAGCTCCTCCAGAGAGGTGTCCTTCCTCTTGGGGGGAGAGGAGAGCACAGGGCTTTCCGGGGATAGGTCAGAAGGGGACTTGAGGATGACCTCGAAGCTCTGGCCAGAGGCCCTCTTGTCCAGCTGCTTCACCTCCATGTCTGCAGGGCAAGACCAGATGTAGCCTTAAGGAAGAGGCATGTTCCCAGCACACATACAAACCAAGGGCTGAGGGGGTGTGTGTGGCTGCTCATGTGGGCTTCCCAGGCCTGAACCTCCAGAGGCTCCCTCTCCAGAAGCCAGCCAAGCTGGGTGGTCCAGAGAGGCCATGGGAGTGGGGAGCAAGGTAAGGTGAGGGCAGGCACTGGCTGGGCAGGAGTGGGCAGCAGCCCGGGGCACACTCACCCCCATACTGGTAGATGGTGTTGGGGTGCGGCTGTGAGTAGAAGCAGGAGCAGATGAGCGACAGCACTGACAGCTCCTTCATCTTCTCCTTGTAGGCTGTGGGTGTGAGGCCAGCGTGAGCATGTATGACCGCCACCTCCTGACCCCACCTCCCTGGCTGTTCGGGCAGCATGCCTCTGGCCCACCTTTCCTCCCAATGGCTGCCTCCAACATGTCTCTCTGGAGCCTGTTTATCTCACTCCCTTCTGTGTTCCCACATCTCTGACCCTCTACACCTCTTCTGTCCCCCTCCTCCCTCCCAGACGTTGACTCTGCCTTTCCCTGGGCACACCTCCTGGTGGGTCTTCCTGCATTGTTCTCTCTGCTCCTGTCTCTTAGTCCCTGTCTCTTTCTCCCTCCATTTCTCTCTTGGCATGTCTGTCTCTCTCGCTCTCCTAAATTGCTGGCTGGACTTATGTCTCTGTATTTTGTTCCTTTTGTGTGTCTCTCCCTGCCTCTTTCTATGCCTCTCCTCATCCTTCTGTCTTTCTGGCTCTCTGTCACTGTCTCCGCCTGTATCTTTCTATGTCTCTGTGATTCTTTGTCACTGTATATCTTCCCGACTCTCACCTCCCTCTGCCTGTCCAAGAACTTCTTCTTCCCTCCTCCCTCCCCTTTCTCTTACAGGGACACTGGCCTGCTTGAGTAGACAAAATAAACTTACACTCACGACTGGGCTGGCACAGACGTGGAGCTGCTGTGGGCAGCACTTTCTTGGCTTGTACACTTGCATGAAGCCTCAGACCCTCCTGTCTTCACACACACACCCACACCGTTTAACCTGATAGTAGTGTGACCACCCCGATAAAGCCAAGCCCTCACGAGACGCATACTCGCTGCCCATCTAGGGCCAAAGGGAAGGGAGCTGTTCATTCAGCACCACAGCCTGCCCATAGCCTTGCAGAGGGAGTGCCCACAGCCAGCGTCCCCAGTGCCCAACCAGAAAAGAAGGTAAGCCTGGCTGCTGAGGCCCTGAGCCCTGTCAGGGGAAAGGAAGATGCCTGCTTTCACATTGGAAATAACTGAGCTATCTGTGGTCTATCTGTGGTGAGCCAAGCCCCAAAGGAGACCAGTTGGTTCAGTGTCTCACTAGTTCTCAAAAATCCTGTAAGCCCAAATCTGTCACCCCTGCTCAACCGGGATGACACTGGGCCCAGTGGCTTGGGGGACTTGCCCAAAGCTCCTTGAGCACAATCCCAGGTGGTCTTTTATTCCACCACTCCAGCAGGTCCCAGAGACTAGGAGGTCCGGAGACCCATGCAGGTGCCTCCCTGGCTGGAGAAGCTGGAATAGGTCTCCAGAGAATCTAGCTTCCACGAAGGAGAAAGCGTGACAGTTACCTCCAGCATTCTTCCAAGGGTCAGACAAGAATTTGGACAACAAAATTTCTGATCAAATTTCACACAGATCATGTTTTTAAACTGAGTTCACAAGAAACTGGGAAAAGTGTTAGTGTAGAAGTAGACACAGGACAGAAATGATCAGGCCCTTATCTGAGGGAAGAGCTCATGGTGAGCAGAGTCCTCCCACGACCAGTGCAGAGGATGGTGTTATTTGATCTAAACGTCCTGATGACCTAGGCTCTCTGGAGAAAGCTAAAGAGGTTGTAAAAGGAGTACAAAGGAATCCTGGGAGTGGAGAGAGAGCCTTTGGGGCTCGGAGGGGCAGCATCGCAAAGACATGTCTTGGTTATTAGCTTCAGGAGGCTGGGAGGAAGGAACAGGTGGACATGGGCCTCAAAGGGATTTTGGCCTGACTTGTCAATTTTATTTTTTCATGAGCAGAATCTATTCATGTAATACCTGTGTTATGAGCAGTTAGTTTTATAAAGGAGGCAGAGGGGTGCATCCCAGTACATGTGCTGGGGAGTTAGAGGGTATAAGACCACGCAGAGCCACCTCTTCAGGAGCAGCAGGCCAGGAGACATTCAGATAATTGGAGAGGCTGGGGAGGTGGCCAGCCTGTGCTCAGAAGGGAAGGTGGGGAAGGGGA
Source organism: Equus przewalskii (assembly GCF_037783145.1). NCBI lineage: Eukaryota > Metazoa > Chordata > Mammalia > Perissodactyla > Equidae > Equus > Equus przewalskii. The sequence goes on from NC_091851.1 coordinate 49,321,967, forward strand.
TCAAGAGACAGTCTGTACCCAGGGTTGGGGGCATGCCTTAGTCCTGGGTGAGGCCAGGAAGGAGCAGACGGTCTAACTCTGCTAGCACCTGCCACCCTGGCAACAGACACCAGGCCCCATCCTGACATTTCAGGGAGTCCTTCCTCATCACATGTCAAAACCACCAGATGGGTTCACCTTACATGCCAGGAACCTGGGGCCTCACAGCTGCTCAAGCTTCTCTCTGACTTGAGCCTGAAATTTTCCCAGAGAAGAAGCTGCAGATTCGTTACAGAGGAAGAACAAGCTCATGGACAAATGCCAGGGGAGCCCCCTTCCAGGGAACTGTCAGTTCAGCATGGGGGGAGGCTGGCAGCGGTTCAGGGGGCAGGATGGGGAACCTGGGCAGGTGTGAGCAGTGTACTGTCAGGAGAAGGAAGAGAAGGACGAGGGACTAGAGACTGAGGTCAGAGCTGTTGGAGGTCACGGCTCCCAGGGGACGAGTGTCCAGCTGAGAAGTGAGGGGCTGTGTTCAGCGGCTCCACATGGACTCGGCTCAGCAGCTGGTGGTCTGTGCAGATTTCCCAGGTTGGTTTTCCCAGCTGATGGCCCATGAGGAGCGTCCTTCTCAGAAGGAAGCCAAGTGGGAGGGGGCGCCCCCCAGGAGGGGTCTGGGGAGTGAGGCCTGCTCTGTGGTCTGGATGCAGGCTCCAGGGGGCTGGATGGCAGGTAGGGGATTGGCAAATTCAGAGAGAGCGAGCAAGGGGAAGCCCGCATGCACGTGTGTGTGCTGGAGTCCAGGGCCAGACCCAGCCGCCCATAAGGCAGGAGGTTGCGCTTGTGTCTTCAGAGCTGGAGGGGCTTACAGGTCACGTCCCATTGCAGAGGCGAGAGGTCAAGGCCCAGAGCCATCCAGGCCACCTCTCCACAGACAGAGCTCAAGCCAGGAAGCCCCTCCAGGGCCTTGAGGCACACTCTCCCTTTTCTCCCTCTCACCTGGACCCGTCACTTCCTTCCCCATCACCGACTTCAGGGAGTCATTAAAAACACATCTCTGCCAGGAGGTGGATGGCTTTCATCTCCCTCTTTCTCTTCATGTTAAATGTTAAATGCGCAAAAATGCATATTGGCCTTTGGGATACCTTTGTCAGCCTCATTTCTACAGAGGCAAAAAAGAGGCTCAGAGAGGGCAAGTGACCCACCCAAAGTCACACAGCATACCAAGATGGGAACCTGGTCACAAGCCTAGGTCTCTGGCCGCACTTTCCGTTGGGAGCCTCATGGCGGGGGCAGGGGGGAGGTCTGTTCAGAACTGGGTGGCAGAGGGGCTACTGATGCCCACACACCCCTAGAAGGGCCCTGGAGGCTGCTGCTGACTGCTTCCTGACAGGTGAAGCTCGTCACCACGCAGGCTGCCCCTTTCTCACTAGTCAGAGTCACCTCCAACAGTGCCAGGAGCTCTGCATGGCAGGAATCGTTGGCAGAATGTGCCTTTCTCTGGGTGGGAAACTCTGGGAAATGTGGCTACAACAGTCACGCTGCCTGGCATGGACAGGGCACTCACCTCTTGCCACGCACCAGGCCATGCACCTTTCCTGAAATATCTTGCTCGACCCTCAGAACAAGCCTAGGGAGGTGCTGTCACTATCATCGCAACTCAGATGGGGAAACTGAGGCCCTGAGAGGTCAGGTATCATGTGCAAGGCCTCACAGCTGGACGGAGTTGCATAAGGAGCTGAATATGAGCAAGAGTCTACAAAAATGTGTGAAGAGCTGAGTGCCTGGGAGGACGCTGAGAGACGGCCATGCCTTCCCCACCAAGTTCCCAGAGTGTGGCCTGTCAGGAGGTGCTCAAGGGAAAGGAGGCGGGAAAGCTTTTCAGTGCACACAGGGTCGGAGAGCTCAGGTGAACCCTGCAGAGGCTACAAGATCATAACAGACGATGGTCCTTCACCCTGGTCACCAAGACCAAGTGGGCCACCAGTGAGCACAAGGAGACAGGCCACTTCCACATGGAAGGCCGGTGGCTGCTTCAATCAGAGATGTCAGTTAATAGAAAAGCCAGGAGCTGGCCCAGTGGCGCAGTGGTTAAGTGCGCACGTTCTGCTTTGGCGGCCTGGGGTCCGCCAGTTTGGATCCTGGGTGTGGACATGGCACTGCTCATCAAGCCATGCTGTGGCAGGCATCCCACATATAAAGTAGAGGAAGATGGGCATGGATGTTAGCTCAGGGCCAGTCTTCCTCAGCAAAAAGAGGAGGATTGGCAGATGTTAGCTCAGGGCTGATCTCCCTAAAAAAAAAAAAAAAAAAATAGAGAAGCCATAGCTTAAGTTCACTTAAACCCATTTTGGCCTCAATTGCCGGCACTCATGGCCAGGCATGTGTACGTGTTGGCTGCATGCTGTTGAGGGCAGTGCTGATGACAGAACAGGTAAGGCCCAGCCCCATGTGACACTGGCCAGGGGGCAGTTCAGCTGCTGGCACTGTGGCACGTCTGCGACGCCGTGGCCATGCTGAACAAAACTAACCGAATGCACTAATGGTTTGCCTTTTGGCACCACTGGCAGAACCCTTGGACCAAGTGTGGGTCAGCAGTACCCCAAAGTCCGGCCAAGAAGAGATGGCTAGTGTCAGGGGGCACTGAAGCTGGAGGGTCTGGGCCCAGCTCTGACGGCCATCAAAGATGTGGCTTGGTTGTGTCCCTTTACCACCTACTCTCAGTCTGCTTATCTGTCAGATAACAGGAAGGAGGCCTACTGAGTAGGGTTTTTACTAAAGGGGGTGAGAGAAAGGCTGAGAACTGCTCCCCACGAGTGGCTGCCCACCATCCCCGGCACAAGCACAGGAGCTGAGCAAGGACCTGCAGCCCCGCCTAGTGTGGGACTGGGCAGCACTCCGGCCACGGAGAAGACAGAGCCACCCTCATTTGTCAGGGGAGGGTCCTGTTCTGCCCAAAGCTGGTCCCCATATTTCTGAGGATATCAGAGAGAGGACAGCGGGGCGGATGAAGCCCAGATGGGCACACGGGTGGGGGGTGTGGTCAGCGACGCACGTGGTCCCCTCCCAGACTGGTGCAGAAGTCCCCTGGGGCCTGGAACCCGCAGGGCCTGGGGGCGGGGGCGGGGCGGGGCACACGTGGGTGGGCGGAGCTCTGGCGCCTCGCTCCCAGGGCGAAGGGAAGGGTGGCCGGGAGTGTGGTTCGGGCTGGAGGGTGGATGGGGTAGAGATAGGGCACCGCCTGCCCTGCCGTCCCAGGCGCCGCGTGCAAAGGTGAAGCTGGTCCTGGGGCGGCCGGACAGAGCAGAGCGTTCCGAAGGTGAGCGAACCCGCGTCCTCGCGACCAGGGTCGCCCCGCAGCTCCCCCGCGTTCAGTATCTACCCGCGTCGCCCCCCTCGCCCCGAGCCCGCCCCTTCGTCGAGCTCCGCGCCTGACCAGGCCGGGCCAGGAAGGAGGGGGTCACTGCCCTAGAGGACGGTGCGTCTGCAGCCTGGGAGACCGGGCGGCGGGGGAGGGACAGGTAGACCCCCGCCCGATCCTCGGAGGATTTGGAAACGGCAGCAGTCCCTCCCCCACCCCAAACCCCCTGCACAAAAGGTGGTGGCTTTTCCAACCAGAGCGAGTGGCTCCGTGTCGCAGAGGGTAGTCCCCCAGCCCGAAGCGGCGAGAGGAGGGGGCAGCGACGTGAGGTGCGGGCGCGGCTCTCCTCGCTCCCGGCTCGGGTCTCCCTCCCCCGTCCTCCCGCAGGGCTCTTTCCAGCCCGAGGGGCTCTCCATTGGCGCAGGGAGGGCCCGGGTCCCGCCAGCCCTGGGCCGGGGCTCCCGCAAAGGGTCCCACCCGCTTCCCTCCTCCTCCCCAACCCCCGCCCCGAGAAGGCGCGGCGGACCAGGGGCACGGGCCCGCGCCCGGGTCCTCGGAGCCACCCTGCCGCGGTGGCGCTCGGCCTGGCACAGCGGCACCTGGAGGGGCAATGCGCCCCCGCGCCCGACTCCCCCCACTCCCCGAGAGCGCTCCCCCGGCGCAGCCCCTGCCCAGCGGCCCACGCCCGCCCGCCCAGCCGGCGCCGCAATCCCTGCCCTTGGGGCACCGGGTTGCCTCAACCTGGCGGCCCTGAACCTCGGCTCTTGCGGGTTAGGCCCGGCCGCGCCCCGCGCCTTGTAGGGCGCGGGGTCCGAGATGGAAAAGAGAGTCCGCAATCGGTCCCAGCGTCAGGCGAGGGCAGACAATAGCCTCTGCTCAGATAATCCGCCGCCCGGGGAAGCCCGCGGCCCGGGTGCTTACCGGACATGGTGCTGGCCATGGTGCTGGCGGCGGCGGGGGCTGCGGAGGCCGGAGAGGCGCGGGCGGCGGCTGGAGCTGCAGTCGGGGAATGCTGCAGTGCCTGGGAGGGGAGGGAGCGAGGAAGGGCGGGAGGCGGGAGCGGGGTGGAGGGGGGGGGGGGCGAGAGAGAGAGAGAGAGAGAGAGAGAGAAAGGACCTGGCTGTGGCAGGGGCTAGAGCGTCAGAGGGAGAGGGGCGGAGGCACGGAAGGATGGGAAGGAAGAGACCAGCCTGGGACAGAGGGCAGAGGACTGCAACAAGAGGCCAGTCCTCCCACTGCTCACCACATGGACCCGATGCTCCCCCAACTTGGCTTTGTACAGGCTTGGGGGATGGTGGAGACAGTCCCCTTCCCCACGGTGGGCACTGCAGGACAGGCCCCAGTGCCTGGGCCGGGTGGGAGAGCTCTGCACTGAGGCTGCTGGAGGCTGGGAGGTGCCTTCTGTATGCCCAGGTCTGTGCTGAGGGGAAAGCTTGTCGTGGACAGTGGGGGTGGGCGCTAGTCTGGAAGGGCTCCAAGAGGCCTCCTAGAGGATAAGCAGATTCTGAGGCAGAGAAGAGAGTAAATGGGGGTGGTGAGACCTAGAACAAGGACTTTGAAGTGAGATAGAGGCTGGTTCTGACCCCAGCCCTGACATCTACTTGCTGTGTGACTGGGGGCAAGTTTCTGACGTCTCTGGGCCTCCATTTCTTGGGTGTTAAGATGAGACAATGATGCCATTCCCCAGATGAGGAGGAGAGCAGATGCCCACACTTGGTCAGTAGGTAGGCGTCCTGCCTCCTCTCCTCCTATGGGCTCAGGGTTCTGGTTGATACCCTCAACGGTAAAGCCTGGTAGAGATGGGGGTCCCTCTCCTGCAGTGACCATCTCACCTCACTTTGGGGATGGGAAGTCAAACAGATGGAGTGCTGTTCCTGTTTTAGGCGTGGAGCCACTGAGGCCAAGAAGAGTGCTTACTCCACAAGCACTTAAGTCCTAGTGCCAGGAATAAAGCTCTGGGAACCCTCTGGAACCTGCAGAGAGACGAGGTGGGCTCAGGAAGGTGAGTGACAGGGACAACTGAGGATCAGAGTCAGCCTGGAGCAGGCCCAGCAGTGCGTGTATAAACATACCTCCACGTGCACACACAGCAAGCCCATGGCTGGTTAACATATGTCCTGTGGTCTGCATGGTGTCTGGTCTGCTGTGGAGTCCCACAAAGCCTGCCAGAGCAAGTGCTCAACTCAAATTTGTTGACTTGGTTGAGATCCCTTGCTGTGGCCAGCCTCGGTTTCCACCCAGGATGGCCATGGCCATCTCTCAGGGTTGGTTCAGTACAACAGCATTTACGTGTTACAGCTTATAGGAGACTGGGCAGCTTCTGTGCATGATGTGCAACCAGGCAGCACGTGGGTCAGCTCAGGGTCTCGGGTCCTCAGCTCCACTTCTGGCCCAGGAGGTCACTGAGCCTCTGTGTCCTGGCCTTCCCTTTCTTGGGCTTCTGGGGGATGAACACCACTGCTCTCAGCAGATGGGGGTTGTGGAGGTGAAGAGCAGGCCTCCTGGACCTAAGACTTGCTAGCTGCTGGCTTTGGGCCATCTTCTAACCTACCTGCTCTGTGCTTCGTGTCCTTGTTTGTAAAGCGTGGATAATAGAACTTATCTCAGAGGTCGTTAGGAAGACAGACGTATCAGCGCAGGCATGGATGGTACTGAGCCCTGTGCCTGGTGAGCACTGAGCAAGTATGTGGCCCCAGGGTCCTCATCTTCTCCAAGCTCGCTGCTGGGTGTCTAAGACAGACACTACAGTGCCCTCACCGGAACAGGTGGGTGGGGTGGATGCCAGCCTATGCCAGGGGCTTCCCCTGGCATGATCTGACACATATCAGCATAGACACACCTGTGACATACATGTGCCATCAGCAGGACAACATCTGGACATGAGAGAGAGCCCAGGAGAAGCTCTGAAATCAGCATTGCCAGCTGGCTGTGGGCAGTCACTGCAGCATCAGCTTCTTTTATTTATTTATTTATTTATCTTTTTGAAGAAGATGAGCCCTGAGCTAACCGCTGCCAATCCTCCTCTTTTTGCTGAGGAAGCCTGGCCCTGAGCTAACATCGTGCCCATCTCCCTCTACTTTATATGTGGGATGCCTACCACAGCTGGTGTGCCAAGCAGTGCCATGTCTGCACCCGGGATCGGAACCGGTGAACGCCGGGCCGCCGAGAAGCTGAACTGCGAATTTAACCGCTGCGCTAGCGGGCCGGCCCACAGCGTCAGCTTCTTCCTGCTGCCTTGTGGGACGTGCTGGGGTCGCCTAGACAAACATCTCTGACCCCACAGAGCTGTGCGGACCCTGGGGCCCCGCTGTTGACTGCCAGCTGGTGCTAGGTCCTGGGGTTTCAGAGGGCCTGGCCCTCACCAGTGGGGGACATTGACTGGAAAAGCAGCGGGACCCCGGGTACACAAGGAGAGGAGCTGTAAGGCTCTCAGGAGCCGGGTCATAGGCGAGGGGCCGCCATTTGCAGCTTTTAGGGGGCGTGATCTGCTCAGACCGGAGTCTTAAATAGACCTGGGTGTTTCGAGAAACGAGAGGAAGCCAGTCAGGCCTGTGCAGTTGTCCTGGCAGCGGAGATAGCGTGCCCCGGGGAGGAGCAGCGGAACGGGGGCCCTGGTGGGGCGACGTCGAGGGAGGGGGCGGGCGGGCTCCCGGTTTCTGCCCGCAGGCGACGGAGGTGCGGGCCCGGGCTCAGGGTCAGCGGAAGGGCAGGGTGGGGCCCGGAACCCAGTGCTCGGGCAGCGCGCGGACCGGTCGGCCGGGGAACGGCTTCCGCCCGGCGCAAGGCGCGGCGGACCGGAATTGGGGGCGGAAGTGCAGCGCGCTGGGGGACGGCTCCGCGCCTCAGCCCGCGAAGTCCGAACCGCTGACAGCGGGGACGCGGTGGCGGTGCCTCGGCCGACCAGGGTGAGTCGAGGGCCCCGGGCGTGGAGGCCCCCCGCGGGGACCCCGGAACCGACGCACACACCCCTCCCCCGCAGAGCGGCGGCCGCGCTGGGGCCGGTAGTTCCCCCGCACCGGGCGCCGGGCTGCCGGGAGGGGCCGCCGCGCCCGCGTGCGGACCGCCCGCTGGTCCGGTGTCCAGGCGGAGCTGAGGCCGAGAGGGGTCGCGCGGCTGCGGGGGCCGCGCGGCTTCGCATCCCGGGTCCAGCAGGCGCTCCGCTCGCTCGTGGGCCCGGTGGCCCACCTGGGAGGGGTGGGGCTGGCAGGCCGGGGGAGCTGAGGGTTGGGGGCCCCGGGGGCCGCAGGTCCAGGCCACCCAGGCCCGGGAGGGGCTTCTGGGATCTGGCCCGTCCGGCTCTGGCGGGGGTAAATGAGTTATTCTTGCCCGGCGAAGCAGGTGTGGCTGTGCCCGGCTCTGGCTCTCGCGTCTCTCTGAGCCGGGTGGCCTCTCCCAGAGCAGGATGGAGTCGTGTGGGGCGGGAGAACCAGGCAGGGCTGATGCGTTAGGTGCTTCACCTCCCCAGATGCCTTGCGATAGGGTGTCACGGGCTTGCCTTCAGACCTTGGCCACAGAAGCGCTGCCGGAGATGGCTGGTCAAGTGGCCTGGCACTCCAGAAAGGCTGGCCACAGTCTTTTTGTCGTCCCCATCTCTGTGCCCTAGGGGTTCCCCGGGAGAACAGCATTGTGTCCCAGCGCCGCAGGCTGGCATCACTTACCTGGAGTGGCTGAGGTCCCGAGATGTGCAGAGGGTCTGTCTCACAGACCCAGACAGCCTGCATTTCAGCAACCTCTGTGCCCTCCTGAGAACAGGCCATTATGCCCAAGATAACCCTGAACGGTGTGACGGTGGACTTCCCTTTCCAGCCGTACAAATGCCAAGAGGAGTACATGACCAAGGTCTTGGAGTGTCTGCAGAAGGTAGAGCCGCAGAGGGAGGGGTCTGTACCTGGGGGAAGGGTCAGCCTGGGTAGAGCTTCCGAAAAGGCCTGATGTATTTCCACCTTCCTGTTCACTCCAGCCAGGTCCTGTGGGGTGAAATGTTCTCTTCTGGACACGGGACTCAGTCATAAGTAGGGCCAGTGGTCCAGGTAGGGTAGGAGACATGATAAACAAGGAAACAGAAAAGATAATTATGCATGGCGATGAAAGCTATGAAGAAAAGATGTAAGGTGATAGGCTTGGGAGCACCTTGGGGGCCTCTCTGAGGAGGTGGCATCTGAGCTGAGGCCAAGCGAGGAGGAGCAGCCAGCCATTTGAGGATCTGGACGAGGCGTTTCCACATAGAAGGACAGCCCTCGCTTTAGAAAGCCTTTAAACCTCCAGGGTGTGCAGGAAGGTGGAAGGGCTGCAGGTTGCTGTCTGCTGGGTGTCTTAGCGCACCCTCCTGTCCCAGCCCACGGCCCCAGCCCCTGAGGGCTGGGTCTGCATCTGGGCTCCTGGCTGCTGTTGTGGCAGTCGGGAGCCTGGTTCTGTGGCAGCTGGGAGCATAGCTCTGCCTTCCTGCATCCCCAGGCCCCCAGCTCAGGCTCCATCTGAGAGCTATGTAGGCCATCAGGTTCCCCTCAGGTAGTGTAAATGCCTGGATCCAGAATCATAGAACAATATCCTATTTTGGGGCTTGGCACCTAATTAATCATCTTACTATTTATATTAGTCTGCAAAGTAGTGTCCCGTTTTGGGTAATGACCTGCAGACTGTCTGCTAATGAGGACTGAGTTAACCACAGCCTTTGGGTTGAGGGTGAAAACACTGTCCTATGGAATTGCCACTATCACTCAGGGCTCCTGTCACCTCCTGGGGGGGGCGCTGCCCGCAGAGCTGCCCCGAGGCTGCTGGGCCGCCTGTCTCGGTGGGCTGTGTGGCCTGTAGCGCCTCTCCCAGCTTCCCTGTGACCCTGCTCCTGACCCCATTCAGAAAGTGAACGGCGTCTTGGAGAGCCCCACGGGCACGGGGAAGACCCTGTGCCTCCTCTGCACCACGCTGGCCTGGCGGGAGCACCTCCATGACGCCATCTCTGCCCGCAAGATTGCCGCGAGGGCACAAGGGGAGCTCTTCCCAGATCGCGCCTTGTCGTCCTGGGGGAATGCTGCTTCCGATGGCGATGGCGACAACACAGGTGACGCTCCCTTCAGTTCCTTTCAGCCCCTCTCCCTCATCCCTTGTCCCCTAGTCGGTGAGGAAGGGATGGAGCGGGTGGGCAGGGTTCTGAGCACAGCCAAACAGGGAGGGTTGTAGCTGCCATGTCCTTTCCCACCATTCCGGCTATAAACCTAGTGTCGGAGCCTGATGACCGAATTAGGACACTGCAGACACCCACTTAACCCATTCCTGGACGCAAGTATGGGGCGTCCAGTCAATGCTCAGCAGTCCTCAGGGTAGAGTTAGCCGAGTGCCCCGGGTTAACAGCATGCGGGAACGTTATCTCATTGAGCCATGACCTGTTTTGCTTTCTCATGCTTGGGCAGCTTGCTACACAGACATCCCAAAGATCATTTATGCCTCCAGGACCCACTCACAGCTCACACAGGTCATCAGCGAGCTTCGGAACACCTCCTACCGGTGGGTTAGGCGGCATTCACCCCGCCTCAGGGTAATGGGGGATGGCCTCGGCACGGTGGTTGATGGTGGTGTTCTGCCTGGGCCCCACCCTGAGGGCAGGCTGTTCTCTGGGGTGCAGGACAACAGCAAGGGCCAGGCTATCTCTGCTTCCCACGACTTGTAAGAAAGCAACTTTGAGTTTATGTGCTGACCTTGGGTTCACCCCCTGAGTCCCTTGCAGACACTGTGGTGTCAGCTGTGGGTGGGGGTCAGTGCAGCTGCTCACATGATGGGGGAAGGAGGGTCGGCCCCGTGTCGGAGCCCGGCAGAACTGCTGCAGGAGCCTTGGTGTCCCGTCCCGGCCTCCTGCGTGAGGGAGCACAGAGATGTTGGGGTCACTGTGGATGTTCAGCAGTCTCCTCCCATGTATCCCATTTCCCCTGCCTTGTCTCTGCGCTCACCCTGGGCCATGATTCAAAGTGGGCCACACAGCAGAGAAAGTCCCTCCCAAGCCCTGGGCATATTCTGGCCACGGACACTCTGTCTGGCTGCCCATGTGCACACGTGAGCCAAGTTTCCTGGAGCTCCCTGTGTGTCCCTAACAAGTCACGCTACTGGACAACACCATGGGCTACTGTCTGCTGGTTCTCGACCCCACGGCTCTCTCTTCTGCTAGGCCCAGGGTGTGTGTGCTGGGTTCCCGGGAGCAGCTGTGTATCCACCCTGAGGTGAAGAAGCAGGAAAGTAACCACATGCAGGTGGGTTCCTGGGGCACCTACCCCGTCTCTGGTTCTGCTAGGTGGGTGCTGCCTTGGCGTTGAGAGCCCCTGCTGTGCCACTAGAGGATGGCACATGAAGAGCTGGTGGAGGTGGAGCTGGGCCTCCACCAGAGGGTGGCTGGCGGTGGGCAAGGGCCAGAGTGGGGCTTGGCCTTCACACGCTGGGCAGCAGGGCTGGTGGTGTGCCCTTACTTGGCCATCGTGCTAACTGGGACCACCTCCTTTCTCTTCTAGATCCACTTGTGCCGCAAGAAGGTGGCGAGTCGCTCCTGTCATTTCTACAACAATGTAGAAGGTAAGATAGGGTTCATGGAAGCTGCGCCTGTCCGTCAGCAGGCAGCAAACTGGGAGTGGAGCCTCTGTGGCCTCTTAGGGCTGAGCTTGGTGGCCTCACAGCCTGGTGGCTCTTGCCCCCTGGGGCTCCAGTGCAGCCGCATCCTGCTCAGCTGGGTGAGGGAAGTACCTGGGCACTGTCTCTGACCAGGGACCTGCAGGGGATTGCGTGCAGAAGAGCTCGCACTGCAGGCCTAGGGAAGGCTTCCGTCTCAGAAACGCCTGCTGGCAAGGCTGGTCTCGCTTGGGACGGGCACTTGGATTTCAGGAGGGTCCCCACCATCCCTGATTGGATAGGAGAGGCTCCTAGGTCCAAGCTGTTTGTGCAGACACCATGGATTGTATTGAGCACCTGCATCCTTCTGGGAGTCTGGAATGTTGGTGCCTGCCAGGCAGGGGTGCCTGCGTGACCAGCCCCCCCAGTAAAAACCTTGCACACTTGGTCTCTGGCAAGCTTCCTGGTAGACAGCATTTCACATATTGTCACAGCTCATCCTGGGGGAGTCAGCTTGGGAAGGGGGTTCTGGAAGCTTGCTCTGGACCCCCAGACTCCTCAGGTGTCTTCCTTTTCCGGATTTTGCATTGTCCTTTCGCTGCCATGTGTCACAGCTTGGGTGTGGCTCTCTCGGAGTCCTGGGAGTCCTAGTGACACCTCTAGCCTTTGGTGCTGTGAGAACAGCCTCATCCAGAGACAGGGAGAGTGATGAACACGTGGTTTGTGACAATGGCCAGCCGAGTGCTGCTCGACGTGTGTGACTGCAGGCGCCCGTTGCCCTGTGGCCAGGACTCCTTGTCTCTTGTTGCTTCCTTTTCTGGGGTCCAGAGTGGAGGAGCTTGCCTCCACATCTCTGCCTTTGCAGTGCGTGGCTGCACCTCGTGTCTGTCAAGGACTTCTGGAGGCAGAGGTGATGGCAGAGAGGCTTCTCTGAGGTGTGGCCTCTACAGTTTCCTGTTTGCATTCAGGACTCTGTGGCTGGGGTGGGGGGTTGCACTTCTGTTGGGTCACGGTTCCCTCTGTTTCCTGCCTTAGGCTTGGGACACAGACCCTGAAGCAGCAGTGACATGGGCCCAGAGCACTCATAGGCGTTGGTGGTCTGTAGGCTGTTGTTTGCTCTGGGGTTTGGAGTACCCAGTGTGCCAACCTGTGCTGGGCAGAGGAGGGTCAGGACAGCACTGTGCTCCAGAGGCCTAAGCTGGGGTCCCTCACCGGCCAGCACAAGGCGTCCCTGTGCCCTGCCCTTGGAGAGATGGGAGGAGAATGTGCCTGATGTGGCATGGGCTCAGGCCCTCCAAGGGCATGACTGGCTGCGAGTCGAGGCTGCGTGGGGGCCGCTCCCTTGCACAGCTTGGCCTCTGCAGTGAGGACCCAGGCTCCTGGAGCTCACTGTTCTCTGCCTTCTCATTTGCTGCATTTTTTGGTCTGGTGGCACCGAGGACCCTCGGGACAGCAGTGAAGGTACATGGGAAGCATTGAGCATCGGCCTGGCCCCCAGTGACCCCAGATGAGGGCAGCTACCAGTCTCTCTGGCCTGTGTCAGCTGGTCCTAGCCCCAGGCAGGGGACAGCTGACTGCCTTGCTTTGTTTCCTCTGCCTGCATCACACCTGTAGGTGTCAGGGTCTCTGATGGCCCTTGTCCGCCCCTCTGCTCACAGCCGTCCCACCTCAGACCTGTCTTCGCACAGGCACTGGCGTCGTCCTCATGATGCTCAGTGGAGTGGTCCCCTCTCTGCCCCACCAGGCTGCCTCCCTCATCTACATCCCTGGCAAAGGTAGTGGGTTCAGGTGCCCTGTTCACCATGGGCCAGCGACTTTGAGCAGCACTGGGTGGGACCTGCTCCAGCCACCTTTCCACAGCTGCTTGTGGGTCAGCTCGCCGGCTCTGCTGGTCCAGCCCACATCTGCTGGGTCCCTTGCCTGCACTGCCCTTGCCTCTGCCGGAGGGTCCCTGAGCAGGCAGGGGCCAGGAGGCCAGGGAACGGGGTGGGAGCTGAGGGGAGCTTTCCATCCACAGTGGAGGTGCTGCTGGAGCTGGTGCATGTTGGCTCCCTGAGCCGCAGACCCCATCCCCACGGTCCTAGGTCCTGTGAGGCAGAGCAGGGCGGCTGTCCCAGCTGGCCTGCTGGCTCTGGCCTCCATTTGTCTCCTCAGTCACAACCCACCTACTCTGTTCTCAGTCTCACTGTGTGTAGGGGGAGGTCTGCTCACCATAAACCTGCACTCCTTGCTCTGTCTCAGCCTCCCCTGTCCCCCACCCCTGCAGGATGTGAGGGGGCATCTTCAGCAGCTGCCCAGCCCTCGGAGGAAGGAGAAAAGTGGGCAGAGACCCCAGAAGGGGTCTGAGAGGAGGGGGAGGGCTGTGTGTGGGAGTAAGGAGAGAAATGTAGAGCTGGAACCCTGCATAACCTCTGTCCTGGGGGGCAAGCAAAGGGCCCTGCTGCCCCCCTGCGGTGTCTCCACACTGAATCAGCCCTGGGAGACCTGTTCTGCCCCTTCTACCTGACTGCTCCCTCCTCACTGCCCCCCATCCTCATTGCCCCTCCTCCTTGCTGCCCCTTGAAGGAAGGTTCCTGAGCTCTCCAGCTGGCCTGCTGCCGAGCTTGGGATTGGCTGGTCTGTTGCTATGGTGACACTGAGTGTTGACTCTTCCTCCTCCCCTTGCCTGCTGTCTCTGGGGCATCTTGGGGGTGGGTCGCCACTGAGCCCGTGTGTTCCGGCCTCTGTAGTTAGAGGCTGGTCCTGGTGCCTGCCACAGTGGGGCCGGGAGCCAGGGCTTCACATGTGAATGTCCTGAAACTTCTTAGGGTGCTTGTTAGAGGGGACCCCTGGTCCTGCCCACCAGGACGTGGGCCCTGCAGTCGCTGGGGTAAAGCAGCTCCCCAGTGGATTCCTGTGGGCCAAGTTGGGGGGCCTGTACTCCTCCTTTGTGCCCTGGGCCACGCAGCCATTGCACCCTAATGAAAGGGCTCTGGGGCTGTTGGGCCTGGGGTGGGCTCTGCCTCGGTACCCCCTGCCCCTCCTGTCTGCCCAGCCTCAGATCTGTGCTCCATGCACTGTTACCGGCAGGCAGTGACAGCCCAATATTCCTGCTTCCGGCTCTGCGGAGCCCAGCTTGCCTTTAGAGGGAGACTCTGGGCCTGTTCTCACAGGTGGGAAAGGGAAGCAAGAGGAAGAAACTTGCTGCCAGTGAAGCCTAATTACAGGACAGATGCCTGCAGGGTTTGTGGGAGACACTGCGTGTTCTCAAGAGTGTCTGGGGTGGCAGTGACAGGCTGAGGGGCTGCCCGCCATCCCCAGGGGTCCCATCTCCTATTGATGCTCAGCCTCAGGCCAGCAGCCACCTTCTGGGGTGCAGAGCAGAGCTCCCTCAGGATCACTTCAGGTTCGGGGCCCTCCCTGGGGGACCCTGAGACCCACAGGGCAGGGATTCTCTCTGGTGAGTCTCGAGGTGGCTGGGTACCTCAGTCCTGCCTAAGTGAAGGTCCTGGGGTGGTGGCTGCCCACTGTGTAGGAGCCATTCTGTCATGCGTCTCACCCTGGGGTCTGGGGCACTCAGTGGATCTGAGGGCATGTATTCACTCCTGCTCGTATCCACAGAGAAGAGCCTGGAGCAGGAGTTGGCTGCCCCCATCCTGGACATCGAGGACCTGGTCAAGAGTGGGAACCGGCACAAGTAAGAGCCGTTGGTGGGGCCTCGGCCAGCTGCGTTTTCCCCGGCCCAGCTCTCCCATCGCATGCACAGGCACATGCGTTTCTTTTCTTTTCTTTTTTTTCTTTTTTAATCATGAAACTGACAGTTGTTCAGTATGAAGAAATGTCAGCACTTCTGAGGACTGTCAAATAGGAAGTGAGGACCCCACTCCCTTACCACCATGGGTTGTGGACCAATTTGGTTTTCAGCACCCAGGGGGCATGTCCTCTTCCTTCTCCCTGAACACACACTCTCCTCAAGCTGGCATCCCAGCTCTGAGCCTGCTGGGACCTCTTAGAGCTTCAGGGCTTTTGGAGTTGCGATAAGATAGGGCATGTGTTTTGTTTCAGATTACTTAATTGATCTACTCTGGAAGAGGGTTGGGGTTTTTTGTCTCACATGATGGAAACTGCATGGAGTGAATGGCACTGCAGCCAGCTCTCCTGTTGTCCTGCTCCGCTTCTGTCCGAGCCGCCTGTAGCACCAGGGCTCCTCCCTCTGCGTGCCCATCAGAGGACGCAGCATCCAGCCCAGCTTCAGGGCTGTGGCCCAGTGTCACTGCTGCCCGTCCTGACCACCTGCTCCCGCCTCAGCCTGTGGGAGCCCCTCTGAGGGCCTAGAATGCCCCCCCAGGCCTGCATGTGGTGCTCACAGTGCCTTCTTCCTCTCCTGCTCCCAGGCTCTGCCCGTACTACCTTTCCCGGAACCTGAAGCAGCAGGCTGACATCATCTTCATGCCGTACAACTACTTGTTGGATGCCAAGGTGAGGTCTCAGCCTGTGTAGCTGGTGATTCCTGATGTCAAAAGAATGTCCCTGGGTTCATGAAGGGCCGTCAGAAACTTTGCTGGTTCAGGTCCTGGGATCAGACCCTCGCTCGGAGCAGCAGGCATACGTGGGACGACCTGGCCTCCCTCACTGGTCAGGGCAGTTGTAAGCAGCCCAGGGCCATGGATCGATCATTCTGAACTCTCTGGGAGCAAGCGGACTGGCAGGAGTGAAGAGACCCCAAGGCTGCAGCCAGGGCCAGTCCCTGACCTTGTCCTGGCAGCTCAGCTTCTCTCTTTGCAGTTGGGCACCATAAGGTAGCCAGGGAGTATTCTCCTCTTGTGCTCATCCCTTGGAACGCGTGTGCATGCACGTCTGTGTGCCCCTCCTGTTTTAACGTAGGGGGCATCATGTTCCATGTGCTCAGTGACTTGTACTTCACATAAGGACAGCACTGGATGTCTTCCTGTCCGGCCTGTGTTGATCCGTTTGTTCCTGTGGCAGATGTTCACTGAGATCCTGCCATGCTGGGCGCAAGTCTGGGCACTGGGATGCAGAGGTGAGGGAGACCAGCGCCACCATGTGGAGCTTTGCGTCTAGTGGCTGGGTAGACAGCGGGAGAGTAAGCGCACGAGTTGGTGGTGTGTAAGGACCCTAAGGGGAACTGAGCATGCAGGGTGGAGACGGGGCTGCACCAACAGGGAGGCCTCTAAGGAGCAGCCGCTGCCTGGGCAAGCAGTGGGCACAAGTGTGCCAGGGCGTTGAACTCTGGCCTGTTGCCTGGAGCAAGTGGCTGGAGCAGAGCGGAAGGTGAGGTGCATGGGAGGGTGAGGGCAGGTCCTGAGAGGTGGCCCAGACTTGGGCACAGAGAGCCAGTGGGGTTTGCTGAGGAGTTGTATGTGATTCTTACAAATGAGTGCTTTCAAGCTGGCCGCCTGGGCCTGGGCCCCACCCTGGGATAGTCATATCACAACTGATAAACTGATTTTAAAACTTACATGGAAATGCAAAAGATCTAAGAGAGCAAGACGATCTTGACAAAGAAGGTCCAAGTTGGAGGGCTCGCAGTTCTGACTTCAGGACTTACTGCAGGGTGCAGAAATGAAGATAGGGCAGTGCCAGCCAGTGTTGCGGAGTAGTGAGTACAGAACAGACCTGCACCTGTGGCAGTTGGTGCTCAACAAGCTTGTCTAGGTGTTTCAGTGGGGAAAGGAGAGGTTTGGGTTCCTTTTCCAAAATATGCAGCTAGAACAGCTGGATGCCTATTCGGAAAAGAATGAATCTTAGCCAGTCCTTCACACAGTTAACCTGCGAGTAACAGCTGGAACCCTGAGACTCCCCGGAGAAAGCATGTGTCACTGCAGTTGCAAGGGCCATGGCTTCTTAGCTCAGATACACGAGACACTAGCCATAAAGACAAAAATCGATAAGTTGGTCTCTTGGAAAGAGTTAGGCAAATTAAGAAAATTTAAAGGCCAGTCACAGAAAGGAAAGAGGGCTCCTGGTATAGTTGTCCTTCAGAGGGCTGGGCCCAGAGGACTGCACCTCTCTTGTAACTCAACAGACAACCTAGCCGACCCTTGGCAACAGTCCGAACAGGCACAGCACCAAAGAGACAGACAGGTGCCCAAGGCAGCGAGCTTGTGGAAAGCATCCAGCATCACTGGTCCTGAGGAAAGCAGACAAGAGCCACAAGAGGGGACCCTGCATTCCCATCAAAATGGCTAAAATTAAGTAGACGTAGAAGAACCACTGAGGACATGGAGCATGGAGGTCTCGGCCGTTGTTGGTGGGCATGTGCCATGGCGCCCTGCTCTGGAGATGCCCCAGAGCCTTGCACAGCAAGTGCCTGGGGCTTCACTAACAGTTGCCTGAGCTGGGGATAGCCCCTGTCCATCAGCAGGTGGATGTCCCTAAGTCAGAGCCTACAGATGATCAAAAGGGTGACCTGCCACTACGTGCAGCAACATGCGTGGGTCTCAGAACACACCAACCCAGAGGGGACACAGGAGGCCCTGCTGCCTGACTCCATTTCCAGGACAGCCTAGAAAAGGCAAATCCGATCTCTGCTCTCAAAAAGCAGCACAGAGCTCCTGTGGGTGGGGAGGGGAAGTCTTGTCTCCTGCTCTGGCTGGTGGCTGTGCAGCGCTCACATTTGTCAGCACTCATCTGCACACTTATAATGGGCACTTTATGGAAGTTGAACTTCAAATTAAGTTGATGAAAAGAAATACCGAGGCCAGATCCCACCCCAGCTCACTCCCATTGCACTGTCCCCAGGGGTGTACCAGGTGGAGGGCTGGTGTGGCCTTCCCCCTCCACTCTGGCTGTGCAGCGTGGGGCTGCCTGTCTGCTCCCTTGTCGCCAGGACAGATGCCTCAGGTCCACCTCCTCGGGGGGCGGGCAGTGCCTGGTGGCCGTGGCCAGCTGCCCCCCCAGCACAGGTGTGAGAGGCCCTTTCCCCATGCCTCCCAGCAGTGTGGTAACCAGCACTCAGGAGGCTTGTACCTCCCTGAGCCTTCCCCTGCCTGCCACTTGCCTTGGTCTCTCCCTTCCCTGCCTGGCCTCTGCAGGCCCCTAAGGGGCAGTGGCTGCCCTGCTCGGCTCCAGTTCAGCCTCCTTCTCCTCTTGCTCCAGAGTCGCCGGGCACACAGCATCGACCTGAAAGGAACCGTTGTCATCTTTGATGAAGCTCACAACGTGGTGAGTGTCCAGACGGCCTTCTCGATACCCACTGCCTCCTGCCCACTTTCCTGTGGAGAATGGTGCAGACCTGTCCAAACCCCGGCCTCCCTGGCTGTTGGGACCAAGTGGACCTGGGCAAGGTGCGCTGGCCGGCTGTGTCAGCCTTTTCCGTGAAACACCCCCACAGGCCCCTCCTGCCGTCAGCTTATTCAATCTCTTCCCTTCTGTCCCATGGTGGCCAGCTGGCCTGACACTTGCCCTCTGGTGGCCACACTTAGGCTCAAAGGGGCCACCGCCCAGCCCCTCCATGTCACCTGTACCCCTCTCCGCCCATTCCTGTGGCCTCTGTTCAGGGCCCTATGTTTCCAGGAGTGGCCAGCCTTGACCAGGACATGAAGAAAGGCTCCTCGGGGCAGCTGTGTTCATGCTCCGGAGCCTAGGGGAGGCTCCATGAGACTCTCGCATCCTGGGATGGCAGTGGCCACCTCAGCCCCAAGCAGTTGTTGCCATGGGGGATGGTGGGCCCGGTGGGTCAGATACGACTTTTGAGAGAAGCCGGAAATTTGGTTTTACTGGGAAATTTTCCAATTGTGAAATGTTGGCAGCTCAAGTAGAATTGTTTCCAGACAGTAGTGTGGCCAGATAGTCATCTCTGGACCAGTTTGTGAGCCCGTCTTAGAGACCATGGGGTGGGGCTGCCTTCTGCACCCTGCCGCATCGCTGCTTCCCAGAGTCCCCGAGTCCCTGTGCCTGCTCCACTGTAACACAGCATGCTTGGGCTTTCAGGAGAAAATGTGTGAGGAATCGGCGTCCTTTGACCTGACCCCCCACGACGTGGCCTCTGGACTGGACGTCATAGACCAGGTTTTGGAGGAGCAGACCAAGGTGGCGCAGCAGGGTGACCTGCTCCTAGAGTTCAGTGCAGACTCCAGCAGCTCAGGTGGGCTGATGGGATGGGCTGTGGAGTGGCCTCGTGTCCTGGAGGCCAGAGTCTGCCCAGGGACTTCTTTCAAGTTGACCTTTGGGGAGAACATCAGCTTCTTTAAGAGGCTTCTCAGGGCCTCAGGCCATTCCATCCTGTCCCAGCTGGTGTGGACTTCCCCGCTCCTGTGTGAAAGTGAAAACCAAGTGTTTTAACGATGAGGACATTTCCTAACGAGCTGTGAGCATTGTCTGCACTACCTTCCTCTCCTCATAGCTTGCTCTCCGGGGTTTGCCTCACACAGCGGTAGTCACAGTGCACACAGGCATTGTTGGTGGACCCGCTTGCTTTGTCCATGCATTCCACCCGGCCTCTGAGTGGCTGATGAGGGATCCGAATTGGCTCACGCAGACTGCTTTGCAGTAGATGTCCCCACTCTGTGGTTGCTGTGGGGTTTAGCATTTATACCCTGGACTGTGCCCATCGTCAGATGTTCTCCTGTGGGGTTTAGCATTTATACCCTGGACTGTGCCCATCGTCAGATGTTCTCCTGTGGGGTTTAGCATTTATACCCTGGACTGTGCACATCGTCAGATGTTCTCCTGTGGGGTTTAGCATTTATACCCTGGACTGTGCACATCGTCAGATGTCCTCCTGTGTCTTTCTCTCAGATGTGGGACATGGGGTGTGGGCGAGAACAGCCTCAGCTTCCTCGTTCCCTTTACAGTCATGCCCATGAACAGACCCCGAAGGAAACAGTCCCCTGGCGGGTGGGCTCCCTCTTTGTCCTTCTCAGCAGGCAACTCCTTCTGCCCTCTGGGCGTGGGTCTCTGGCCTCCTCTGATGCACTCGTGCACCTGCGTTGGTGCAGGGAGGGGTTGTAAATACATTTGTTTAGCACAGAGGTTCTGCAACGTTTTGGCTCCAGGACCTTTTACATCCTTAAAACTTTATATTCTTAAAACTCACTGAATTTGGTTTATGTGAGTTTATCAATAATCACTGTATTAGAAATGAAAACTGAAAAATTTTTAAAAATTCGTTTGCTTATTCATCTAAACAACAGACCATGACACGTTGTATTCGCTTCCTAGGGCTGCCGAAACAAAGTAGCACAAACTGGGAGGAGTAAAACAGCAGAAATCTGTCCTCTCAGTTCTGGGGGCCAGAAGTCTGAAATCCAGATGTTGGCAGGGTTGGCTCCTTCTGGAGGCTCCATGGGCATCTGTTCCAGGCCTGTCTCCCGGCTTCTGGTAGCTGCTGGCAGTCCTTGGCCTGTAGACGCATCACTCCAGCCCCTGCTCCCTTTTCACACGGTCTTCTCCCCCTGTGTCAGTGTCCAAATTTCCTCTTTTAAGAACGCTAGTCACTGGATTAGGGCCACTCTAGTCCACTGTGACCTCATCTTAACTTGAGTGCCTCTGCAAAGACCCTATTCCCAAATAAGCTCACAGTCACAGGCATCAGGGATTAGGGCTTGAACGTATCTTTTTGGAGGATATAATTCAATCTATAACATGTTAACAAAACACTTTTCTGAAAAAATAACTGTATTTAAAAAATTTGATGTGCTGTGATATCACACATCATATGCTGTGTGTGTTTTCTACTGCTGCTGTAAGAAATGACCAGAGACTTAGTGGCTTAAAGCAGCACAAACTTACTGTCTTACTGTCTCACAGTTCTCAGCAGTCCAAAATGGGTCAGCGGGCTGCTTCCTTCTGGCAGCTCCAGAGGAAAATCTGTTTCCTGGCCTCTTGCAGCTTCTAGAGGCACCCCATTCCTAGGCTCGTGGCCCCACAGCGCTCTAGCGTCTGCTTCCATCGTCCCATCCCCTCTGACTCTGGCACCCTGCCTCCCTCTTCCACTTGGAAGGGCCCCTGTGTTGACAGTGACCCACCCAGAGAATCCAGGGTCATCTCCCATCTCAAGGTCCTTGACTGAATCACACCTGCACAGTCCCTTTTGCCGTGGAGGGTGGCATGTTGACAGGCTCCCGGGATTGGGACATCTTTGGGGGCCATTTCAGCCTCCCACATGTGGCCTGTGGAAAATTGTACTGTATATTCGCAAGACAAGAGGGGGAAAGGCAGATAGTGTGTCAGTAGGAGGAGAGGCAGCAGCAGCGTGAAAACAGGTCTGGCCTGAGCCCTCCTGAATCTCTCTGGCCTAGGTCCCCAGGAGCCCCCCGCTCGCCTGGAAGCTTGGATTTGTCTCATGTGTCCTTGTGGTTTGATTCAAGTTGCTGTCTTTTGGCAGGAATAACCCAGAAGTTCTGTGTCCTCAGTCCAGCGTATCATGAGACTCAGCATGTCTGTCACATTATTGGCGATCACGGTTAAACGATGCCTGCCTGGTTTTTCTGCTGTGAAGTTACTGTTTTCCCATTTGTAATTCTTAACTAATTTGTGGCATCTGTTAATGGTTCTTCCCTGAATTAATAATTACCATGATGTTTGCAAAATGGCGAATGTTCTTATTCTTCATTCCTTAGTTGGAATTCTCCTGTAGGGAAGGTCTTTTACATACTTACGCCTCTATTTCAGTATCTGAGTATTTACATTCATTCACTCGCCCACACTCACGTGCCAGTGTGTGTAGAATGGTCAGCTCGTGCTCTCCCCTCCAGTTCTAGTCCAGTGCTACACAGCTCATTCTGGCTTTCTCCCCTCCCATATTTGTAATACCTTTCTAATCATAGAAAAGCAGCTTCCGTTTTCCTCAGTATTTTACTTACCTGTTTGATCCTAGAACACTCACATGGTTGTTTTAGAATTGCTAACCCACTTGTGAGGAATGAAAGTCTACTCAATAGACCTAGATATGTGTGCACATCCTTTTTGTCAGTAGTCTGAGACCACATGGTGAAAATACTACGTTCAAAAGTGTCTTGGGTTATTTCCTCCTGCTTCATTGTGGTTATATTATTCATTTTAGGCTCATTTGTTTCTGTTTGTATTTCGTTTTTTACTCCATTTTTCTCCATTCGTGATGATTTTATCATTACTGTTTTTTTGAGTATTCAAAACATTAACGTGGTTGCAGAGGTTGCAGTCGTAGTTCAGTCAAGGTAAGTGTCCTATTAGTTTCCGGTTTATTCTTTCTTTGCTTTTTTTTTTATTTTTTTATTTTTTTATTTTTATTTTTTCCTTTTTCTCCCCAAAGCCCCCCGGTACATAGTTGTATATTCTTCGTTGTGGGTCCTTCTAGTTGTGGCATGTGAGACGCTGCCTCAGCATGGTCTGATGAGCAGTGCCATGTCCGCGCCCAGGATTCGAACCAACGAAACACTGGGCCACCTGCAGCGGAGTGCGGGAACTTAACCACTCGGCCACGGGGCCAGCCCCCTTTCTTTGCTTTTTTTAAAAGAAGCAGATACAGGTATATTTTACTTACTCTTCTCTGTCTCCCACACACAGGATTGTGTTGTGTTTTGTCGACACTTGTCTGTATCTTGCTCTTCTGAGGCGTCCTGGGAGGCCTCACCTCACAGAGACCCCTCTCCTTGGCTCTTGGCTCCCTCCTCTGGATCTTCCATGTCTGTCCAGCCATTGGTGTGGCATGTAGATTGTTTCCAGTGTTTTGTGGTGACAGACTGTGCTGTCACGAGTAACCTAGTGCATCCGTACTTTCATCATGTTTGAGGTGTTTCTTTTTTTTTTTAAAGATTGGCCCTGAGCTGACATCTGTTGCCAATCTTCCTCTTTTTTTTTGTCCCCAAAGCTCCAGTACATAGTTGTATATTCTAGTTGTAGGTCATTCTAGTTCCTCTGTGTGGGATGCCGCCTCAGTGTGCCCTGAGGAGCGGTGCCATGTCCGCGCCACTGATCCAAACTGGTGAACCCCAGGCCACCAAAGCGGAGTGTGCGAACTTAACCACTCAGCCATGGGACTGGCCCCTCAAGGTGTTTCTTCAGGGTAAATTCCAGGCAGCAGGGCTGTGGAGTTCACAGTGACTTGTTGGCAGCCCTGTCAGATGCTGCAGACGCCCTGGTCACGGGGAGCAGTTTGCATTCCCACCAGCAGCAGGCACAAGCCTCTGTGTCCTAAGGGCCTTACCAGCAGAATATGACGTCAGTCTTTTTAACTCTTGCCATTTTTTTCTAAAGATTTTATTTTTCATTTTTCTGCCCAAAGACCCCCAGTACATAGTTGTATATTTTTAGTTGTGGGTCCTTCTAGTTGTGGCGTGTGGGACGCCGCCTTAGCGTGGCCTGTTGAGCGGTGCCATGTCTGCGCCCAGGATTCAAACTGGTGAAACCCTGGGCCACTGAAGCGGAGTGCACGAACTTAGCCACTCAGCCACGGGGCCGGACCCTACCCTTGCCATTTTAATAGATGAAAATGGGTCTTGATGTGATTCTGATTTGCTTTTCTCTTAGAAGTGAAACTGAACATCTTTTCAGCAATTCAGGGACTATGTGTTTTCAATAATGGCTGTCCTAATAGATGTGAAGTGGTCCATGTCCTTAGTTATCACCTGCTGTCTTTGTTCTGTCCCGGGAGACCACAGGACACTAGTCCCCTCTCCTTACCCTGCTCTTATCGGGGACAGTTTCTCAGACTTTCCTTGTTTCTGAGGACCTTGATGCTTTGGAGGAGGATTGGTCAGGTGTTTGTAGAAAGTCCCTTAATAGGGATTTGTCTGATGTTTTTCTCTTGGATTTACTGGGGTTGTGGGAAGAAGAGCGCAGATATAAAGTGACCTTTTCGTCACATGCTATCAAGTGTCCATACTGTCAACTCAGTGTGACTGACAACTCTTGATGTCGACCTTGATCCTCTGGCTGAGGTCATCTCTATCAGGGTCTTCACCTGATAGGAAGGAGGGTCTGCCCCTCCTTTCCACTCTGTCCTCTTTTGGAGAAGGTCACACTTAAGAAGTGGGGGTTATTCACATAGGTGTCAATCTCATGACCGTGCGTTAGGCAGTGATTGTTTAGAAATGACACCAACAACACAAGCACCGAAAGAAGAAATAGATAAATTGGACATCATCAGATTTAAAGACTTTTGTGCTTTAGAGAACACCATCAAGAAAGCAGAAAGATAACCCACTGAACAGAGGGAATTTTTTGCCAATCTAAAATATGTCAGAAACTCTTATAACTCAAGGAGAAGATAACCCAGTTTAAAAATGGGCGAATGATATAAACACATTTTTTCAAAGAAGATGTACAAATGGGCCAGTATGCACATGAAGACACATCATTAGTCCTCAGGGAAATGCAAATGAAAACCACAATGAGATACCACTTCATACTTAGGAGGATGGTTATTATCAACAAGATGGACAGTGACAAGAGTTGATGAGGATGTGGAACAGCTGGAACTTACGTACATCACTAGTGGGAATGTGAAATGGTGCAGCTGCTATGGAAAGCAGGCTATTCCTCAGAAAGTTAAACATGGAGTTCCCATGTGCATTAGTCTGCTTGCACTGCCTCAACAAAATACCACAGACTGGGTGACTTCAACGGCACAGACTTATTCTCTCCCACTTCTGGAGGCTGGAGGTCCAAGATCAAGGTACCAGCAGGGTTGGTTTCTCCTAAGGCCTCTCTTCCTGGCGTGTAGATGGTGAGATCCGCTGTGGCCCTTGCTGGACTCAGGTGGTGGTGTGTTTTTCTCATCAGGAGGCACACAGCAGTGGGTTCACTGTTTTGATAGTAATGCCGTTATGCTCAGTGCCTAGATTCATTAATTATTGGGGGATTCTGAGGGGGGAGGGACATGCTGACTCTGTCATTGAATTGGTCAGGAATAATTTTATAAAGTTACCATTCACCTCATCTGCTGTTTGGTGATACCATTCTCTTTTTTTGAGGAAGATTATCCCTGAGCTAACATCTGCTGCCAATCCTCCTCTTTTTGCTGAGCACCCGGGATCTGAACCGGCAAACCCTGGGCCACCAAAGTGGAACATGTGCACTTAACTGCTGCACTACTGGGCCGGCCCCATGGTGATACCATTCTTGTAGGAAGGCAGGATAAATGCTTGATTCCCGCTCCCCCCCTTTATTTTCCCAATTTTCAAATTTGGGAGTTTGAATTTATTCCCAACTTATTTTTTTTAATTGAGTTCCTAATAGTTTACATCATTGTGAGATTTCAGTTGTACGTTATTTGTTGTCTGTCACTGCATAAGTGCTCCCCTTCACCCCATGTGCCCTCCCCCACCCCCTTCCCCTGGTCACCACTGAACTGCTTTCTTTGTCTGTGTGTTTGTTCATGTTCCACATATGAGTGAAATCATCTGGTGTCTGTCTTTCTCAGTCTGGCTTATTTCACTTAGCATAATTCCCTCCAGGTCCATGCATGTTATTGCAAATGGGATGAATTTGTCTTTTTTATGGCTGAGTAGTATTCCATTGTGTAAATATACCACATCTTCTTTATCCAGTCATTGGTCGATGGGCACTTGAGTTGCTTCCATGTCTTGGCTATTGTGAATAGTGCTGCAATGAACATAGGGGTACATATGTTACTTTGGATCGTTGATTTCAGGTTGTTTGGATAGATACCCAGTAGTGGGATAGCTGGGTCATATGGTATTTCTATTTTTAGTTTTTCAAGGAGTCTTCATACTGTTTTCCATAGTGGCTGCACCAGTTTGCATTCCCACCAGCAGTGTGTGAGGGTTCCCTTCTCTCCACACCCTCTCCAACATTTGTTATTTTTAGTCTTAGTGATTATAGCCATTTTAAGAGTTGTAAGGTGGTATCTTAGTGTTGTTTTGATTTGCATTTCCCTGATGATTAGTGATGTTGAACATCTTTTCGTGTGTCTGGTGGCCATCTGTATATCTTCTTTGGAAAAATGTCTGTTCGTATCCTCTGCCCATTTTTTGATCGGGCTGGTTGTTTTTTTGTTGTTCATTTGTGTGAGTTCCTTATATATTATGGAGATTAACCCGTTGTTGGATATATGATTTGCAAATATTTTCTCCCAATTGGTGGGTTGTCTTTTCGTTTTGATCTTAGTTTCTTTTGCCTTGCAGAAGCTCTGTAGTCTGATGAACTCCCACTTGTTTATTTTTTCTTTTGTTTCCCTTGTCTGAGAAGACATGGTATTTGAAAAGATGCTTTTAAATTTGATGTCAAAGAGTGTACTACCTATATTACTTCCAGGAGTTTTATGGCTTCAGGACTTATCTTCAAATTTTGATCCATTTTGAGTTTATTTTTGTGTATGGCATGAGATAATGGTCTACCTTCATTCTTTTGCATGTGGCTGTCCAGTTTTCCCAACACCATTTATTGAAGAGACTGTCTTTTCTCCATTGTATGTTCTTGGTACCTTTGTCGAAGATTAAGCTGTCTGTAGATGTGCGGTTTTATTTCTGGGCTTTCAATTCTGTTCCATTAGTCTGTGTGTCTGTTTTTGTACCAGTACCATGCTGTTTTGATTACTGTGGCTTAGAGGTACATTTTGAAGTCAGGGATTGTGATGCCTCCAGCTTTGTTCTTTTTTCTCAGTATTACTGTAGCAGTTTGGGGTCTTTGCTTGCCCCATATGAATTTTAGGATTCTTTGTTCTATTTCTGTGAAGAATGTCATTGGGATTCTGATTGGGATTGCGTTGAATCTGTAGATTGCTTTGGGTAGTATGGGCATTTTAACTAGGTTTATTCTTCCAATCCATGTGCATGGAACATCTTTCCATTTCTTTATGTCATCATCGATTTCTTTCAATAACGTCTTATAGTTTTCATTGTATAAGTCCTTCACCTCCTTGGTTAAATTTATTCCTAGATACTTTATTCTTTTTGTTGTGATTACAAATGGAATTGTATTCTTGAGTTCTCTTTCTGTAAGTTGGTTATTAGAGTATGGAAATGCAACTGATTTTTGTAAGTTGATTTTGTACCCTGCAACATTACTGTAGTTGTTAATTATTTCTAATAATTTTCTGATGGGTTGTTTAGGGTGTTCTTTACATAAGATCATGTCTGCAAACAGCGAGAGTTTCACTTCTTCACTCCCTATTTGAATTTCTTTTATAAAACTTTCTCTTGTCTGATTGCTCTGGACAAAACCTCCAGTACCACGTTGAATAAGAGTGGTGATAATGGGCATCGTTGTCTTGTTCCTGTTCTCATAGGGATGGCGTTCACTTTTCCCCTCTTGAGTATGATATTGGCTGTAGGTTTGTCATATATGGCCTTTATTATGTTGAGGTAATTTCCTTCAGTCCCCATTTTGTTAAGAGTTTGTATCATAAATGGCTGTTGGATCTTGTAAAATGCTTTGTCTGCATCTATTGAGATGATCATGTGGTTTTTATTCCTCATTTTGTTAATGTAGTGTATCACATTGATTGATTTGCGGATGTTGAACCATCCCTGTGTCCTTGGTATGAATCCCACTTGATCATGATGTAGGATCCTTTTGATATATTGCTGTATTTGTGTTGCCAATATTTTGTTGAGGATTTCTTCATCTATATTCATCAGCAATATTGGCCTGTAGTTTTCCTCTTTTGTGTTGTCCTTGTCAGGCTTTGGTATCAGAATGATGTTGTCCTCATAGAATGTGTTAGCAAGTGTTCCATCTTCCCTAATGTTTTGGGATAGCTTGAGAAGGATAGGTATTAAATCCTTTCTGAAAGTTTGGTAGAGTTCTCCGAGGAAGCCATCCGGTCCTGGGCTTATTCTTCAGGAGACTTTTGTTAGTGTTTCAATCTCTTTCCTTGTGATTGATCTGTTCAGATTATCTGTTTCTTCTTGGTTCAGCTTTCGGAGGTTGTAAGGGTCTAAGAATTTATCCATTTCCTCTAGATTGTCCCTTTTATTGGCATATAGCTTTTCATAGTATTCTGTTATAATCTGTTATATTTCTGTGGTATCCATTGTTATTTCTCCTCTTTCATTTCTAATTTTATTTTATTTATTTATTTATTTTAAAGATAAAAGCCCCTGGTACATAGTTGTATATTTTTTGTTGTGGGTTCTTCTAGTTGTGGCATGTGGCATGCCGCCCCAACATGGCCCGATGAGCAGTGCCATGTCTGCGCCCAGGATCCGAACCAGTGAAACCCTGGGCTGCTGAAGCAGAGCACGTAAACTTAACTATTCGGCCACTGGGCCAGCCCCACATTTCTAATTTTATTTATCTGAGCTTTCTCTCTCTTTTTCTTTGTAAGTCTGGCTAGGGGTTTGTCAGTTTTGTTTATCTTCTCAAAGAACCAGCTCTTTGTTTCATTGGTCCTTTCTACTGCCTTTTTTGTTTCAATAGGATTTATTTCTGCTCTGACTTTTATTATTTCTCTCCTGCTGACTTTGGGCTTTGTTTGTTCTTCTTTTTCTAATTCAGTTAGCTGTAGTTTGAGATTGCTTATTTGGGATTTTTCTTGTTTGTTAAGGTGAGCCTGTATTGCGATGAATTTTCCTCTTAATACGGCTTTTGGTGCATCTCGTATGAGTTGGTATGGTATGTTTTCAGTTTCATTTGTCTCCAAATATTTTTTGATTTCTCCTTTAATTTCTTCAATGATCCATTGGTTGTTCAATAGCATGTTGTTTAGTCTCCATGTCTTTGTCCTTTTCTCAGCTTTTTTCTTATAATTAATTTCTAGCTTCACAGCATTGTGATTGGAAAAGATGCTTGTTATTATTTCAATTTTCTTACATTTACTGAGGCTCACCTTGTTTCCAAACATATGGTCTATCCTTGAGAATGTTCCATGTGCACTTGAGAAGAATGTGTATTCTGCTGGTTTTGGATGGAGTGTTCTATATATGTCTATTAAGTCCATCTAGTCTAGTTTTTTATTTAATTCCACTGTTTCTTTGTTCATTTTCTGTCTGGATGATCTATCCATTGATATGAGTAGAGTGTTGAGGTCCACTACTATTAGGGTGTTACTGTTAATACCTTCTTTTAGGTTTGTTAATAGTTGCTTTATGTACTTTGGTGCTCCTGTGTTGGGTGCATAGATATTTATAAGTGTTATGTCCTCTTGATGGAGTGTCCCTTTGATCATTATATACTGTCCCTCTTTGTCTCTCTTTACCTGTCTTATCTTGAAGTCTACTTTGTCTGATATAAGTATCGCGACACCTGCTTTCTTTTGTTTGCCATTAGCTTGGAGTATCATCTTCCATCCCTTCACTCTGAGCCTGTGTTTGTTGTTGGAGCTGAGATGTGTTTCCTGGAGGCAGCATATTGTTGGGTCTCTGTTTTTTTATTGGAGAATTCAATCCATTTACATTTAGGGTGATTGTTGTTATATGAGGGCTTAACGCTGCCATTTTATCACTCGTTTGCCAGTTCTCCTGCATTTCCTTTGTTTCTCGTCCTGTGTATTTTGGTCTACCAATTGAATTATGTAGTTTATGTTGTGTTTCTTTGTTTTCTCCTTATTTATTATTTGTGTCTCTGTTGTGCTTTTTTGTTTGGTGTTACCATGAGGTTTGTATTCAAATCTCATAGATAAGATTGTCCATTTTCTGATGGCCTCTTATTTTCTTAGACTAAACTGATTCAGTCCCTTTCCTCTTCCCCTCCTAAGTTGTTTTTCTCACATCTTATTCCATCTTGTGTTATGATTTTATGGTTACAATGACAAGGTTATCTTTGTTTTTGGTGTTTTCCTTCCCTTTATCTTTAATGCTATACTTGAGTATTTGCTAACCTGTTCTGATGTATAGCTACAATTTTATGCTTTTGTCTACCTATTTATCTTCTTACTCCATGCTTTGTAACTCCTTTCTCTCTCTCTTTTTTTTTTCAGGTATGAGGGCCTTCTTGAGGATTTCTTGTGGTGGGGGGTCTCGTAGCTACAAATTCCCTTAGCTTATGTTTGTCTGGGAAAGTTTTTATTTCTCCATATCTGAAGGATATTTTCATTGGATAGAGTATTCTTGGCTGAAAGTTTTTGTCCTTCAAAGATTTGAATATGTCGTTCCAGTCTCTCCTATCTCCTAGCCTGTACGGTTTCTGCAGAGAAATCTGCTGAGAGCCTGATAGGGGTTCCTTTGTAGGTTATTTTCTTCTGCCTTGCTGCCCTTAGTATTTTTTTTTGTCATTTACTTTTGCCAGTTTCACTACTAAATGCCTTGCAGTAGGTGTTTTTACATTGACAAGTCTAGGAGATCTGGAAGCCTCTTCCACATGGATTTCCATCTCCTTCTCTAGGTTTGGGACATTCTTTGCCATCATTTGTTTGAACAAGCTTTCTGCTCCATTCTCCTTCTCTTCTCCCTCTGCAATACCTGTAATTCTTATGTTGCATTTCCTAATGGAGCCAGATATTTCTCAGAGACTTTCTTCATTTCTTTTTAGTAGTATTTCTCTTTCCTCCTCTGTCTGGAGCATTTCAACATGTCTGTCCTTGATTATGCTGATTTGCTCCTCTGTGATGTCCATTCGAGCATTCAGGGAATCCATGTTTTGTTTTCTCTCTTCCATTGTGTCTTTCATCCCCAATATTTCTGATTGATTCTTCTTTATAGTTTCAATCTCTCTTGTGAAGTAGCTCCTGAACTCGTTGAATTGTTTCTCTATGTTCTCTTTTACCTCGTTGAATTTTTTGATGACGGCTATTTTGAATTCTTTGTCATTCAGATTACATATTTCTGTGTCTTCAGGACCGATGTCTGGGTACTGGTCTGGAGATTTAACATGATGTTTGATACTGCTAGAGGGCATGGCTCTGTTTTTGCGCATGGTTTTATTTGGTCGCAGTTACCGCCTGTTGCCACTGGGTGTGGGTCAAGCACTGCATATTCTGAGCTCTCTGCATTCCGCCAGGATCCCAGGCACTGAGCCGGCACTGGGCGGGTTGTGGGAGGGGCGCTTTCTCCTGCGTGCTCTCTGGGTTTTCTTGCTCTGCCCTCGCTATCTGCTCTCCTGGGGTGTTGGCTTGATGAAGTCACCCCCGCGTTAGCTTTCACCTTGGTAGGGGCTTGCCCCTAGGCTGCGAGGTATCTCAGGGATCTTTGATGTTCCCGAGGACGAGTATCCCCTCCCCCGTTCCTTCCCTCTCGGAGG
The DNA here is from genome assembly GCF_037783145.1 of Equus przewalskii. Taxonomy (NCBI): domain Eukaryota; kingdom Metazoa; phylum Chordata; class Mammalia; order Perissodactyla; family Equidae; genus Equus; species Equus przewalskii. The sequence goes on from NC_091851.1 coordinate 49,352,952, forward strand.
CCGCATGTGGTGCCGGATCCCAGTCTTTTGGGGAGGGAGCGAAGTTTTCTCTTACCCCGTTCCACCTGCTGTAAGGGGAGCTCCCACCTCTCGGCCCTCCGTCATAGTATGGCTGCTTGGATCTCTCCGATGTCTTTTGTGTTGTGTGTGGATGTGTTCTGTTGGAGTGTGAATATCTTTTTTGTTCTTTGGTGGAGGGGAGAGAGTACTGGGAAAGCTCACTCTGCCATGATGCTGACATCACTCCTGTATTCCCAACTTATTATTGGTCCCTTGTCACCCTCAGGAGGGGAGTAGTTTTTAATGTCATCAGCAGGCATGTGTATTTAAACACAGATGATGGTTTTAGTTCATTGTGAGTCTCATCACTATTGAACTCAGGGGTCCCATCTTCAGCTGTTGTCTCGTTGGCTCCTGTGTCCTTTTGACGTGGCCCAGTGGTGGCTGATGGGGAGTCAGCATGTTCCACACTCATCCGTGCTTTTCCTGCCTCAGACCTGGAATCAGCCACATCTCCAAGAAACCCTGGTTTCTTTTGATGGGAGATGGTATCGCAAGACCCACGGTGCGGGCACTGGGACGCTCCCTGTTGCTGGGTTGGTCATTGTCCTGGGTTTCCGGTGGATGGAGCTAGAAATCGTGTCCACATGTGCATGTTCACACAGTGTCTCTAAAGGCGAGACACCCGTAAGCTCACACTGCTGCTTCCAGGTCAAGTCCGGGCTGCAGGGGTTGTAGAGCCTCCTCTCCTTCCCGTCTCCTGGCCTCCCAACGTGGACACTCCAGGCACGGCTCTTCTGGAGGCGGGTGGTGGAGCTGGGTGGTGCAGGCAGTGCATTGCCCGCTTTTCTCTTGCCAGGGCTGAACATGGAGCTGGAAGACATTGCAAAGCTCAAAAGTAAGTGTCTCCCTCCCCTCCTGCTCTCTGCTTGGTGGGACCTGCCCCTGACCAGCCCTTGTCTCTCAGTGATCCTGCTTCGTCTGGAGGGGGCCATTGATGCTGTCGAGCTGCCTGGAGATGACAACGGCGTCACCAAGCCAGGGAGGTGAGGGATTGGGAGCTGACCCCTTGACCCCCGGCTCTGCCTGGTGCTGAGATGGAAAATGGGTATCTGGGGCTCTGTCCTTGCAGTGTTCCACCTGGCCCTGGCCACCCGGTGGGCGTTGCTGGTGTCACACACCAGTGGGGCTTGTTTCATGTTGGGAGGCCCAGGAGGGGCTGCCAGCTTTTCATTGGATGGTTGAGGGTGTTGGGACCACACGCTTGTTGGCACTGCTGGGGCTGAGTCTTCCTGGTCCAGCCCTTAGTTTCCAGTGCAGTCACCTTTTAGAACGAGACACCTGATTCCGTGTGCATCTTCTGTTAGGATGAGAAGTGCCACCTGTCACCTCTTTAGGCCTCTAGTTGGCCCAGAATGTTCTGAGCATTCCACAGACCTCCAGTCTTCTCAGCAGCCCGGGGCAGCAGGGTTTATTTCCTGTAGGCAGATGAGGGATCGTGGCTAGTGCACAGCTGACAGCTGTGCTGGGATCCAGGCCTGGGTTTGTTGAGGTGTGGAATGTTCCGGAATGGGCTGGAGCACTGGGCTGCCTGCCTTCTCCCTGAGCCCCTATCTGCTTCACTGTGCTCAGCCCCTTGCAGGGCCCCTAGTCACTTCCCAGATGAACCAAGCTCCTCTGCCTGCCCCATCCCGCCACCCTCCATGTGCCCAGACCCACAGGGCTTTCCCTGGTCCTCCTCCAGCTTCCGCTGCGCTCCTTACCTTCTCTTTCCACAGCTGCTCTTCAGGGTCCCTGCCCACAGCCACCGCCTCAGGGAGCCCTGATGACCACCTCCTGACCCCCATCTGAGGCCTGAGCCCTGGGGCTCTACCTTTTCCTCGGAAGGCAGGTCTCCAGCAAGCAGCTCTCCCCCAACCTGGGCTCTTGAGGGCAGAGGCCTCTTCCCTCCAGGCTTCGCCTCCCCCAGAGGGCTCACAGCTTGTTTCTGAGTGAAGGAAACTTGAAACGCCGCTGGCCATTGGGTTCCCACAGCTCGGCCTGGTCTCCTGCGGGCCTGAGCCTCCTCTCTTGTCGGCAGCTACATCTTCGAGCTGTTTGCTGAAGCCCAGATAACGTTTCAGACCAAGGGCTGCATCCTGGACTCCCTGGACCAGATCATCCAGCACCTGGCAGGACGTGAGTCCCCAGCCCACCCTGCGTCTGTGGCCACCTGAGGCTCCCTGGGGCCTTGGCTCAGGGCTGCAACTGCTGTACCCTCAGGAGCAGGGACTTGGCCTCTGGAGCTCCCTTTCTGATTGGGGCATTTGTGCCATGTGACCAGCACCATCCGGCTTTGGCATTTCCCTGTCAGCCCCTTTTAAGGAGAGCAGCGAGGGTCCTAGTTGGGTCAGTGAGCTCTGGGTCTCACTGGCCTCTCCCCCAACCTCCCCACCCTGCCTGTGGCCCGTGTCCACTCAGAGGGTTTCCATGGGACTACTTCCCAGAGGCTATGCTGCAGAACCCACTTCTGCTGGGGAGGGTCTTGTCTCACCTTGGACACTGGCCTTACCTCATTCCTGGGCTCTGGGGGGGCGCCCAAGCCTCCCCAGCCTTATTTGGCCACAGAGTCTCTTTTCTCATCCCACTGACCCCCCCCCCCCGCCCCCCCGGAGTTACACTGTGAAGAGTGGGCAAGCTGCCCTCTGAGGGCTCACCCCATGGCCGAAACTGGGTCGAGGCGGAGCTTGGCGGCATGAGCTGCGCTGGCTCCTGAGGCCGAGGGTCTGGAGCCTCCCCTGATGGCGTGGGATGGTCAGTGCCTGTGCTCTCACAGGTGCAGGGCTGTTCACCAACACAGCAGGACTGCAGAAGCTCGCAGACATCATCCAGGTAAGGACCAGCCTTTGAGGAGGACGCGGCCTCTCCTTTCCTGGTGGAAGTTTGCGTGGGCACTTGCTTCTTCTTCCAGAGTGGTAATTGGTTCCTGATTTGGAGGCAGGACACAGTGCCTACCCCATGAGCTTCAAATCAGCAACCCGCAGGCTCCTTTCCACTCGTCCTGAGGGCACCCCGTGGCCTCCAAGGGAGCCGGCCATGCTGGCAGTGCCCCTGGTGTTTAGACAGGCCCAGCAGCTCCTGCCTGGCATGCTGCCCACACGTTTTCTCAGATTTTTTCCTGAAACAAGTTCTCAGAGGAAAGTCAAAACGTGAGCCTCTCACAGAGTGGGGGGCGTAGACTCTCCCCCTGACCCCATGTTCGCAGAGCGGGGACGCACTGTGACCCCAGCCCTGTGTCTGGCCACCAGGCTAGCCATGCCCAGAGAAGTGTTCCTACATCTAGGGTGTCCAGGTAATGCCCGTGGGCCAGTGTGTGGAGTCAGCAGGCATGGTCAGCACGTCCCCCGAGCCGGCCAGCCTCATTCTGGGCTCTGGGATCTGCTTTAGGGTGGGGTGGGGACAGTCGCAGGGGTGGCTGAGCCCCTCCTCTGCCACGTGCAGACCCCACTCTTCCCTGGCCAGGCCACCAGTGGGGACATCACGTGCCTCAGGCCTGCTGGGTGTCGCCCTCTCTGCCCCCAGCATGCTGTCCTCGGGCCCAACACAGCCACTTCCCCAGCTAAAGTGGACGAGCCAGAGCCTGCTCCCCCTCAGCTGGAAGGCTGCTTGGCAGGCTGCCAGGGGCCAGTGGCATTTGCAGGTGGTTTGGCCCCTCTGGCGCCTCACCAGGCCCTTCTGACAAGAACCCTCAGCAGCTGTTGGTCCTTGGTAGGTTTCTTGGTTGAGGCACGGGAGGTCCCGTGCCACGTCGTGCTGTGCGTGCCTTCTCTCCACACTGCACATCTAGCCTGGGGTGATCGGGGTGACTGGGGCGCTCGAGGTCGTGAGGGCTGGCGTGGGCACGCCTGGATGCGTGACGGCCTGACGGCCCTGGTTCCACACCAGCCTTGTTCACAGTGCGGCTGCTCTGTGTCTGTGCTGCTGGCCTTGGGAGGTCTGGCATGGGGTGGACGGGCAGGGAGGAGCCAGGAGGAGTGCAGCTGCAGCCCAGGGAGAGCCAGGTGCGGCTTTTCCACAGACCAGGCTCAGGCCCTGGGCCAGGGGCCTGGGCTCAAGCTACCTGCCCATGGCCAGCTCTGGCCTTCACCCCCAGGGGTTCAGTCTCCTCGTCTGTGAGTTGGGGCCAGGCTGAAAAGCAGTAAGCGTAACACTGGAGGAGGGATGTTCTGGCGTCTTGTCCTGGAGGGGCCAGGCTCTGCTCTCCTGTCCTCCCAGCACTTCTCTGAGCGTGCAGCTGGTGTCCATGGCCTGGTGTGACTGCTGGGCTTCTGGGCAACCCTGACTCCTTTGGCTGTGGCTCCTGGCTTCCCAGCTGCCCTGCCCCGGGCCCCTGCTCTTGCAAGGTGGGCCTGTCCCTCCAGGATGCCCTCTGCCCCCTTCTCCCCACCACTTTCCTCATGGGTCCCTGCAGATGAGCAGGCCAGTGCACCAGCAGCCACTGTCCCCTCTCCAGGTGCCTCGACTCTGAGGCAGCCCCGCAACTCCAGCCCTCCGTCTCGGTCCTGCACAGCCCTTTCCTCCCCGGATGCCCATTTATGGAGCAGGTTTCCCCTCCAGATTCTCTGGAACCCAAACACTGCTCACCCCATTGGTCTGGAATTTCCTTTGGCAGCTGCTCTCAGTAGCTCCTGGCAGATGACTCTGCATCCCCTGCCTGCCCAGGGTTGACTGCGGGCCAGATTGACATGTGGCCTGTCCCCTCCAGCCAGAAGAAGAAGTGTGACTGGTCAGTTGCTTGTTTCATAGCTGATTCCTGAGTCCTGCAGGTGCCAGTGTGGGGCAGCTCTGTGGGGAGGCAAGTGCGCTGGGCAGGTGTGGACAGGGACACGGTATGCTGCTGGCCTGGCCCTGGAGCACTGGCTGCCAGCTGGGCCTTGGCAGAGTGGTGGGCTGGCCAGACAGGTAGCCTGCGGTGAATACTCGAGAAGCTCAGGGCTGCAGCTCGAGACCCCCGGCTAAGCCGGAGATTCTGCAGCTCTTCAAAGTCAAAGCCCTCCAGGTTTGTGTGAGATAGAAGGTCTCATGCCAGGGCAGGTGGGCCTCGGGATGGAGAACAGGCGGCAACAGAGGGGAGCCCCAGAGGTGGTGTGAGACTCACTCAGCCGCTGAGCTAGCCCCGACAGGAAGCCCATGGTCCCAGGCGCTGTGGGCATCAGGCAGGTTGGGGGCCCAGCGAGCCACTTGGACAGTGCTGCGTGTAGAGCAAGGGAGACAGCAGTGACAGGTGCTGCCAGGCAGGCCACTGCTGGGCAAGGATGCTGGCCTTTATCTAAACTGTCTGTCCCTCAAGGCGTGAGGACCGCTCCAGGGCCAAGGCGCACTGGTTTGCCAAGGAAGCCATTGCCCCCAAGCGGCCTCACACCTGCTGCTGGCGGCCACTGGCTCCATGATAAAATTGCGTGTGCGTTTCCATTCCCACAGGCAGATGCTTGGTGAAGCGCAAGGCCAGTGTGCGTTTCCGTCCCTGCGGGCGGACGCTTGAAGTGCGAGGCTGGGCGTTTGGCCGCCTGGACAGTACAGATGGCTTTTGAAGCTCCTATCACTTTCAGTGTTCATCACGGACCACACCATCTGTAGGCCACGCTCTAGGCCGAACTGTGTGCCTATGCACGCACACAGACATGATACACCGCAGCCGCCACCAGGCTGTGCCTGGTGCTGCCCTGTGCTCTCCCACCACACACACCTCGGGGTAACCCAGATGCCTCGAGGTGCCTGCCTTCCTCTAGCCGCATGGGTTCTTAGGACTCAGGGCATCAATCCATGCACACAGCACACTCCTCCACTGGTCTCCTGTCTTCTGTTTTTATGAAGGGCTTGGGAGACGAGGCTTCACGTTGTCAGCTCACGTTTCTCCTGCTCCCTCGTGTGTTAGAGTCCCGAGGGCTCTGGGCCGTGATGATCACCTGCTCTTCTGCTTCTACAACACGCAGCAGAGTTAACACAGCTTTGCATGTGGCTTCTGACCCAGCTGACATCACCTGAGAGTGATGCGAGGGCAGAAGTCTGATTTATTCTTCCCAACACAGTGAGCCAGTTGCCGAGCATTGCTGACCATGCAGGGCCCCGACCCCAGCACTTGGGCCCCTGCTCTGTCGGCTCATTTGCTGCACGGTTTGTTTGCGATGGTTTTGTGATGTGTTTGGGTATCAGCCAGAACAAATTTCTCCTCGTGGTTCCTTTAAAACATGTCTTGGCATTTTCTCCACCAGGTGAATTTCAGAGTAGCTTGTTCACTGTGAGAACCCTGTTGTGGTTTTGCCTGGGATGCCCTGGACTTCCAGGTTATCTTGGGGAGAGCCAGCACCTGTATAAGAGCGTGTTTCTCCAGATTGGCCCGGTCTCTGTTCCCCAGGGAGGTCCAGTCTGCGTTCCAGAGGAAACGAAGTGCATTTCTCCATTTTATATCTAGTATCATATGCTTTCTGTTGCTATTGTGACAGGGGTCTTTTTAACCCATCAGTGCTTGTATGTAAGAAACCTAGCGGCTAGCCCCGTGGTGTAGTGGTTAAGTTTGCACATTCTGCTTCAGTGGCCTGGGGTTTGCCAGTTTGGATCCCAGGTGTGGACCTACACCACTTGTCAGCCATGCTGTGGTGGCAACCCACATAGAAAGTGGAGGAAGATTGGCACAGATGTTAGCTCAGGGCTGATCTTCCTTAAGCAAAAAAGAGGAGGATTGGCAACAGATGTTAGCTCAGGGCCAGTCTTCCTCAGGAAAAAAAACAAAAAAAGAAACCTATTGTTTTCATCTGTTGGTCTTGTATAAAGCTATCTTATTAAATTTTCCTTTTAGTTTTAGACGTTTCTCACTTGGTTTTCTTGAATTTTCTACGAAGAAAGTTCTATCGTTTGTAACATCCAGTGTTTTGTACCTTCTTCCCCAGTGTTGATCCCTCTTTACTTTTTTGTGGCTTGTTGCACTGGCTGAGTCCAATTCTATTTGTTTGACTTAGGGATCCTATTACTTGTGGGAGTAAACTAGGTTCCCCTCCCCTGGTCCCCTGACCCAGCCCCAGGGGAGAGGGGAGAGGGAAGCTGCTCCCCTGGGCCTGGTCCCTGTGAGGACATACAGACTGGCTGCTGAGGAGAGGGTCCTGCAGGGCAGCTGCACCTCCAGTGCAGTGAGGTCCCCAAGGGGAGGGGACAGGCCAGTGTGTGCTCCTGCCCCTTGGCCTAGAGCTCCTTGCTGGGGATTCTGTTGACTCGAAGGCAGGGGCAGGTGATGGCGATGCTGGGCGTCCACCTGTCTTTCTGTGTGTGGGGTCCCTCAGTAGGAGCAGTGGCCTCTCATGTGTCCTGTGTGACTAGTGTGTCCTGCTGACTTTGTCCCTCACCTCTGCCTTCCAGATTGTGTTCAGCATGGACCCTGCCGAGGGTGGCCCAAGTTCCATGGTGGGGCCAGGGGTCTCTCAGTCCTACAAGGTAGGGGCCACCTCTGGGGGGTGCTCCCGGGTGGGAGGTCTCAGCCCTACAAGCTGGGGGCCGTCTCCAGTATGCAGGGCTCCTGGGCTGGGCCTCAGGACACCTGTCCATTCCGCCCTTCCAGGTGCACATCCACCCCGATACCAGTCACCGGAGGACTGCTCAGCGGTCAGATGCTTGGAGCACCTCAGCAGCCAGAAAGCAAGGTGCAGAGCTGCAGGGGCCCGGACATACTCCGCTGCAGTGTGGTGGCAAGACCAGCTGTGGGTCTCCTGGCTGGCTGTTAGTCCAGGCCGACTTCTCTGAGTCCAGCCCTTTCCGGGTGACCTCTCCACTTGCCCTTTCAAAGTCAGGGCTGTCAGAGCTAGAAAGACCTCCAAGGAGGCCTGCCCAGAGTCGCCCCGTGGGTCTCCGCCAAACCAGGCCACGGCCAGGCCTCTTGCCCCACTGGGGACGTTTCTGTGAGAGATCGGCACACAGGGAGGCCCCGGCACGTCGTGTCGGTAAAGACATGCTGCTTTCATGCCGTGTCTAACCAGGAGGACAGACTCTGGGCAGGCTGGGGCCGAGGCCACTCCTCAGGCCTCAGGGTCACATCTGAGGGGCCCACTGGCTGATGGTCACTCAGGTCCTTCTGGTGTCGGCCCTGTTGCCCTGATACCCACTGTGAGCTCAGAGCCAGCCCTGTGTCCCACCTGCTCTGTGTTCCTCGTTGGCCTCAGCTGCTTCCACGTGTCCTGGCACTGGGCCACTGGGGATACTCAAGGATGGGATCTGTGCTGGGCACATTGCAGTTCTTGTATGGGGCTGGCCTGTCCTGGCTGTGGTGCGTGGGCCCTGGCCAGTGTCCTGGCTGCCCCAGGCAGAGCATATTACCTCCTCAGCTTGGCCTTTTGGGTGGCATTTGCAGCCCAACACATCTGGTCCAGCCCCCAGCCCTGCCAGCACACCCTTCCAGTCTCTCCAGACCCTCTTTGAGCCACACCCTTCCTTGGGCTGCCGTCTGCCGGCCCCGTGGAGCTGAGCGGGAAAGAAGAGCTGGGAGCACGGCCAGGTCGGTCGCCAAGCAGCCCACGTGCAGCCTCGGCAGCTCATTTGGCCTCTCTGAGCAGGAAGTGGCTTCCGTGAGAGTTGGGCAGACCAGTGCTCCCCTCACGCGGCATCCATGTGGTCACAGGAGGCAGTCTGTGCCTCGGCAGGGCCTGATGCCTTCCTCCACGTTTGCCCCCTCTCCCTGTGGGCGTTAATGCTGGTGGGGTACACAGGTACCGAGGGTAAGTGGGGTGTGGTACCCCTGTCTTCCGTGTTCCTCCAAGAGCACGTGAATTCTCAGAAACAGCCACTCCCTGGGTTGGGTGTTTGTAGGAAATTAGTTCATCTCTGGTCTTACTGGGAAGCTGGGGGTACATGTGAGCAAGGGGTCAGGTGGGGGTCAAGGCTGGGCCTTGGACAGAGAAGCCCTGCTCCCTGGTCCGCACACCCCTCGCTCCCGTTGTTGCTGTTACAGGGCCAGTCCAGGAGCCGCTCTCCCCATCACAGGGCAGATCCCCCTCCTCAGGGTGAGAAAGGCTTCTCTGGTCCCAGAAAGTAGTTTGTTCTTTTCTGGAAATGTCCCTGCTGACCTATGACCTAGTCTTGACTTTAGAGTCGTATTGAAAGTCATTCTACTTGACTGTTTTAATTTCCCAAGCTTCCGGTGCCAACCGGGAGTGAGTAGGAGGCAGGCATGTCTGTCCTGTGGGGGCCGTGCCCTCGTGTTCTCCCCCGGCGGCCAGGCCCCTGTAGGAACTGCCTGATCCCTGTGAACCGTGACCTTGTGGGCTGTGGCGTCACTGCTGGCTTCCTGCCTCCTGGGGACGCAGGCTTATGCTCCCTCTTTTGCAGTCCCGCCCGGAGCGTTGGGAGGCCCTGCTTCCTTCCCGGAGTGCGCTTGGGCCATTGCGCGGTGGCGGCCCCTGTGCCTGCTCTTTGCACCCTCAGCAGCACATTGACCTCTGTGGAAGTCTGGGTTTGGGGTTGGCTGCCTCTCTGGAGGTGACCACAGCATCTGCCCCAGGGGGGCTGCTCTGTCTATGTCCTGCTGCCAGGACCCCTTGGGGTAGGATCCCCGCTTGCACGTTCAGCTCAGGGCTCAGATGAGCCCCCCTCGATCAGACTCATGCACGTGGGCCACGGGGCCCAGCAGCTGCCTGTGGAAGAAAGACACGAGGATGGTGGTTGGGGCAGCGGCTGTGGGCCTCCCTGCGGGGTGCCCCCACATCCCAGCCTCACACTTGTCACCCCCCAGGGAAGGTGCTCAGCTACTGGTGTTTCAGCCCCGGCCACAGCATGCGCGAGCTGGTCCGCCAGGGTGTCCGCACCCTCATCCTCACCAGTGGCACACTGGCCCCCGTGTCTTCCTTTGCCCTGGAGATGCAGATGTAAGCGTTTCCCTGTGCCCCCAGGGGGTCCCAAGGTCAGCCTCCCTGCTATGGGCCGCAGGGGGTTCAGGGCCTCACAGGGGCCACCCCCTGCCTCCCTCCCTGTCACTGCCTCCAGCCCTTTTCCAGTCTGCCTGGAGAACCCACATGTCATCGACAAGCATCAGATCTGGGTGGGGGTCGTCCCCAAAGGCCCCGATGGAGCCCAGCTGAGCTCTGCGTTTGACAAACGGTAGGGAGCCTGGCAGGCACGGAGGGGTCGGGTGGAGCGCTGGGACCCTTGTGGCAGCAGCCTCCTGACTTTGTGCAGGTTCTCTGACACGTGTTTGGCCTCCCTGGGAAAGGCGCTAGGTGAGTGTCCACTGGAAGCCCTTGATCCAGGCTGGCCTGTCCTGGGCCTCCACCCCATTCTGTGGCATCTGGGGAGCCCTGTCTTGCACTCCCAGCTCCGTTCCCTGGCCTGCCTGCCCTCTCTGGGGAGCCAGGGGGGCCTGTGCAGATCCCCACTCCTGCTAACCAAGGCTGTGGCCCTTCCAGGCAACATCGCCCGTGTGGTCCCCCATGGGCTTCTGGTCTTCTTCCCTTCATACCCCGTCATGGAGAAAAGCCTGGAGTTCTGGCGGGTTCGTCCCCTCTCCGTGTGTCCTCCTGGGGGTGGGAGGGGAGCCCCAAATGGCCAGGGGTCTGGCAGGGCCTTTGTCTGAGATGGCAAAGGTGGCTGCAGAGCCACCCTCAGCTTGCCAGATGCGCTGGTGCAACGGCACCCTGACCCCACCTCCTCCCGCAGGCCCAGGACTTTGCCAGGAAGCTGGAGGCCCTGAAGCCCGTGTTTGTGGAGCCGAGGAGCAAAGGCGGCTTGTCAGAGGTCTGGGCCCACCTGCCCAGATAGGCCCCGCTGCCCATCATGGCTGCTCTGGGCTGGCTGCTTCCCTGACCAGGGGCTGTGGCCAGCTCCAGGCTGTTTGCCGGGCCTGGTGTCGCCTTTTAGAAAGTTTGGGCATGGGGCCGATAGCAGCAGGCCATCATGTCTGAGGGACTGCCAGGGAAGCGGGGCTCCCCCGACCCTAGCCCTGGGTCCCTGTTTTCTGGGAAACACTCTGGGTGCTGGGTACAGGTCAGCCTGGGAACCGATGCCATCAAGGAGCTTCCAGCACCCTGCTGGCCCACCTCACAGCTGGGACACCCCGTAGTCTCGGAGGACGAGACCAGGGGTGTCTCTCCCGGAGGAGGAAGGGCTGGGCACAGGCTGAGCAGCTTCTCTTCCCAGGTGATGGACGCTTACTACAGCACAGTCGCCTCCCCCGGGGCCAGCGGGGCCGTCTTCCTGGCTGTGTGCCGGGGGAAGGTGAGGCCTCAAACATCCACCCAGCACTCACTGGCCGGCCTTCTCCTGCCTAGTGCCTGTACCTGAGGGGGCTCATGGATTGTGACCTGAGGGCTGCACCACGGTGGGGACAGGCCAGTCCCCTCCCTCGGGCCCCACGTCCAGCAAACACAGGAGGGCACAGCCCTACTACCCTGGCTGGGGCGAGCAATGGGACCCCACTCATGGGCTGCCAGCAGGAAAGATGGAGGAGGTTTCAAAAGTGTGAGAAGTTGGTCATGGACTTCTGGGAGCCAAGGACCCAGGGAGGGCCTAACCCGAGGTTGGAGGTTTCTCCTGCCCTGACCATACCTGGGAGCGTGTGGCTGTGAGGATCTGGGCACAGGCAGACCCTTCGGGAAGGTCCCTGGGCTTGTGTGCAGGAAGTAGGGGGAAAAGAGTTCTCACCGTCCACCAGGTCAGCGAGGGGCTGGACTTCGCAGACACGAATGGCCGTGGTGTGATCGTCACAGGCCTCCCATACCCCCCACGCATGGACCCCCGGGTTGTCCTCAAGATGCAGTTCCTGGATGAGATGAAGGGCCAGGGCGGGGCCCGGGGCCAGGTGAGGTGTGGTGGGGCTGGGTCGGGGCAAGGGAGGGCTCCGTGCCCCCGTGACCAAGCCCCATGACCAAGTCCCCCACAGTTCCTTTCTGGGCGTGACTGGTACCGGCAGCAGGCATCCAGGGCTGTGAACCAGGCCATCGGGCGGGTGATCCGGCATCGCCACGACTACGGGGCCGTCTTCCTCTGCGACCACAGGTGTGGCTCTCCTCTGCTGCATGAGACCCCTGCCCTGCCACCTTTCAGCACTGGTTGTCCTGGGAGCAGCGCTGGCTGTCCCCTTGGCAAGTGTGAGCCCGGAAGGTGGGCTGTGGGGCAGGCAGGACTCCCGGGCTGATGGCCTACCACCCTGCTAGGTTCAGCTATGCGGACGCCAGAGCCCAGCTGCCCTCCTGGGTGCGCCCCCATGTCAAGGTGTACGACGGCTTTGGCCACGTCATCCGAGACGTGGCCCAGTTCTTCCGCATCGCTCAGAAAACCGTGAGTGCAGACGCCCAGCTGGCTGTGCCCTCGCACCCTAGCCGGGGAAGGGGCTGAGCGGGACCCCCAACCACCTTGTGACTATCCAGATGCCAGTGCCGGTCCCCCTGGCTGCTGCCCCAAGTCTGAGTGGGGGAGAAGGTGCTGTCACGGTGGCCGTGTCTCCCAGGCCCCTGTCCACAAGGAAAGCCAAGACTTTGGATGTGCACGTCCCTAGCCTGAGGCAGAGACCCACAGGTGCGTGTGGCCAGGCTGGTGGCATGCTGGGCCTGATGACTAGAGGGCCCTGCCAAGCCTGTCTGTTGCAGGGTGCTTTGCTGCCCACACTCATGTTCTCACAGGACCGCTGGCCACCAGGGACGCTGAGGGCAGCCTGTGTGTGGAGTATGAGCAGGAGCTGGTCCATACCCAGCGGAGGCCCATGGGGCTGCTGGCCGCCCTGGAACACAGCGAGCAGCTGGCCAGGGGGCCTGGGGACCAGGCCATCCCCCAGGAGGAGGAGGTGTGGGTGCCAGGGGCCCTGGAGATGGACACAGACACCTAGACCCTGCCTGTCTAGCCTTGGGCACCTCCACACTCACTCCTGTAAATCCCCTTGTCGGATGGGCAGTTGGAGGTTTCAGTCCTCGCCTGCCAGCACTGTGTACCCAGCATAGCCCCCAGCCCTCAGCTGGCACTCCTACACGCCCATTGTGGTCCTCTGTGGAGAGTCAACCTGACACTGTCCACTCAGGGTCCAGCGCCTGCTGCTCCCGAGGCTGGCCCTTTCTGGGTGCCTGAGCTGTGGGCGGTCTTGGTCCTTCTGCCCCAGGGCCTTTGCCCAGAAACCCATGATTTCCCGGCCTGACCCGGAGCTCCCTACTTCCCACTGGCTGCCATTCCCTCCTCTGCTCCCTGTCTTGCTCTTGGCCCTGAAGTGGGCATCCTGTTCCTTCCCTCCAGTTCCCTTCAGTTACTGTAAAGCCACTTGCCCTGGACCCGCTCCCGTGCTTTGCCCCCTGCAAGCCACCAGGGAGGCCAATGATGGGACTTGGGGAGAGGGCCCTTCTCCCCACCCCGTGGGCCAGGCACAGTGTCACACGGGGCTTTGGGGACCCTGAGGGTGTGGGTCAGGACCACAGCTGTGTTGCCCTCAGGCACATCGCTCTACTTTGTCCCTCCTGAGTGAGAAGAGGCCTCTGGATGAGCAGAGAGGAGGAAGGAAGAAGATCAGGCTGGTCAGCGGCCAGGTACGTGAGCCACACACAGAGTGGGGATCTGGTTGGAGCCACAGGGCACATGTGGCTCTCAGTGCCCGTGCCCATGGCTGGTGGCCCCCAACCAAACAAGAGTGTGAAGTTTGAGTGGGCTGAGCCTGCTCACCATCCTAACTCAGCTGTCCCCACGTCTGGGAGCTGGGGTCCCAGGGAAGGGAGCTGGCTGGGCATGGGGCTTGGTCTTCTCATGGGGTCCTCATGCAGCTACAGGAGTTGAGGGGGTACAGAGTGGAGAGTGGCCCCGCTGTCCACAGCTGCTCCAAGGCCTGCTTCGCCCCCTCTTTTGTTTCGGCTGGAATGTTTACAGCGAGTTCCAGACACCATGCCTCTTCAGACTTTCCTCCAAACGAGGAGCTTGTTTGTCCTGCTGGCTCCCTCTCCAGGGCAAGCTCCAGGGGCCCCCTGCTATCCCAGCTGTTTGCGCTGCCCCGGTGCACTGGGACCGTGGCGCGCACGGCTCCCCAGTCTCTCATTTTAACTTTTTATTTGGAGGCCGTTTCTCACCTCCATAAGCTCACAAAAACAGCACAGAGCTCCCACGTGCCCTCCCCACGCAGCATCCGGTGGTACCCTCACCCATCTCAGACCTCCTTCACATTTCCGGGGCTCCTCAGCGTCTCCCCCACTTGGGGTAGCTCCTCCACACTTTGGAGTCACGCAAACTTGCGGTCAGATCCGAGGCTTTCATTTTGTTGCTTTGTTCCTTTGGGAGGGCACCTTGCGGGTGGCTGGTAATGTCCTCACAGACCCATGCCAAGCGGGAGTCAGGCCCCGGCCCTTTAAGCAGATTTGCTGTGGGCCTTCAGCTGGGCTGGCTCCCGAGGCGGGCTGGGCTGGGCTCTTGGCATGAGTGTAGATGCTGACGTGCCTGAGTGTGGGGAGGGTCTGCGTTCCCAGCCTCAGAGGAAAGCAATTAAGAGCGTCTGAGTTACAGCCCGAGCCAGGAAGCCTCCGGAAAGCCCCATGAGCTGCTGCCTTTGTCCATCTCCGCTGGCTTCTGGGAAGAACTGGGTGGTGCCCGGGGGACTGACCTTGTCAGGAAGTAGGCTGGGTGCCAGGGCCCTGGGCCTCCAAGGGCTGAGCTGGATAGGGACTGGGACGCCTGTCTGGTTTCCATGCTTCCTTGTCGAGAGTCCAGCGTCAGGGCCTGGGTTGTGCAGCAGAAATGGGGCATGGGGACGTTTTAAGTCCCCAGTACATTGGGGAGTGTCCCTTGCTGTGAGCTGACTGTCCTCTGCACCAGGGGCATTGCTGCAGCTGTGCCTGCCATGGGTGTGGTGCCTGGCGGGCAGCAGGAGCTCCCAGTCTGGGGACAGCAGACCCAAGCTCTCCCCCTTGCTGCTCTCAGAGGGCATGCCTGTTGCAAACTGGAGCTGCCATCTGTGGATTCTCTCCCAGCCCCACCTGGCTGCCGTGGGTGACCCCAACCAGGCCTGGCGCTGGACATGCCCCCCCAGAGACCGCCTTCCACGGGCAGCAGCCTCCACAGCAGCCTGCTGTCCCTGGGGGCATAGGAGGGTCGGTGTCATCTGACAGGGCACCTGGCCATGTGTCCAGCAGGAGGGACCAGCAGCCAGTGCACAGGCTGGCAGGGCCAAGCTGTTCATGGTGGCTGTGAAGCAGGCACTGAGCCAGGCCAGCTTCGACACCTTTGCCCGGGCCCTGCAGGACTACAAGGGCTCTGATGACTTCGAGGCCCTGGTGGCCTGCCTCCACCCCCTCTTTGCCGAGGACCCCAAGAAGCACAGCCTGCTCCAAGGTGCGCTGGCCTGTCCCCCAGGGCAGTGTCACAGTCATGGGGTGGGGACCACAGAGGACACTGGGCAGGCCACTGGGGTCCACGGTTGTCCCTGCTCCCTAGAAAAGGTGCAGGTGGGTGACCCACGGTCCAGAGCTCCCAGCCCTGCATGTTGGCTGCGGCATGTGGAACCCATGGGCCCAGATGCTCCTCCCGACAGGCTTCTACCAGTTCGTGCGGCCTCACCACAAGCAGCGGTTTGAGGAGGTCTGCATCCAGCTGACCGGCCAAGGCTGTGGATACCAGCCTGAGCACAGCCTTCCTCAAAGGCAGGGGGCACCACCAGCCCTGGACCCCAGCGGTGAGCAGGGCCCTACTCTGTCAGGACCATCAAAGTCAGACCCTGAGGGTGAGGCAGCACCTGGGGCTTTAGGGTGGGTCTTAGCTCGGCCCACCCTCCCTGTCTCCACATGGGGGCTGGCAGGAATCACCACTGCAGGGTGGTGCCATGTAGGGGAGGTATGGGGTCCCCAGGGCATGCACCTGGCGAATCATGCACGTACTGGGTTCTGGAGCCGTCTGCCCACTGTCTCTACCTGGGGTGGACCCTGCATCTCCAGAGCCTGGGAGTTTCTGTTCCCATGCGTTAACGAACAGCCCAACCTCCCTGAGAACAGGTGTCATGGGCTGAGGGGTTGGGGGGTAGGAAGACCCCTCCCTCTGCCCCCAAGGGGGTACTTTCCAGCTTGAGAGTTACTCCTCCCCCTACTGGGCTTGGTGCCCATGAAGTGTCCTCGTGCCTGGCCCTCCAGCTAAGGGATGGGCTAAGTCCTGCCCCCTCCCAGCACTCGGCCGTCATGGGAGTGCACAAGTCAGAGCCCTCCTGCTGCGGGCCGAGTCTCCCCTGAACAGGCCTGCCTCCTCCCCAGGGACCACTCCGACCCCCCCCCCCCCCGCCCCGGGAACCACCTAGGTAGCTACTTGTGTCTCCGTATTTCTTCAGGAAGGAGGGAGTTTGACCCCAAGCTGACCCTGTCCCAGGGTGCGGCCAGGCAGCTGGACCCTGGAGAACATCTGAACCAGGGCCGGCCCCACCTGACCTCCAGGCCGTCTTCCGCAGGTACCCTGGCCCTGAGGACGCTTTGGACCAGAGCCAGGAGCAGAGCTGCAGACCCCTGGGGGAGGAGTCACCTGGGGGGGCTGCTCTGGTTCTGCACCCCCCAGAGCAAGGGAGGCTGATGGTGTGAAGGCTCCCCAGGAGTGCCCAGGAAGCCAGGTGGAGCTCTCTGGGCCCCTGGACCCCTGACACGGCCTGAGACACATTACCTCCCCACCAGGAGTCTCCAGCAGCCGTCCACAGGAGAAGAGTGGAGCCCCCCGAGCAGAACGGCAGGGCCAGCCTGCCGTGAGCGCCTACCTGGCCGATGCCCGCAGGGCCCTGGGGTCCGCAGGCTGCAGCCGGCTCCTGGCTGCGCTGACCACCTACAAACGGGATGACGACTTTGAGAAAGTGGTGGCCGTGGTGGCTGCCCTTACCACGGAGAGGCCTGAGGACTTGCCCCTGCTGCAGAGCAAGTGACTGCGGAGGGGTTCTGGGGGCAGGGGGCCAGTTAGGGGGCTGTGCGGGCAACTGGGCTGGGCTGGGCCTGAGCAACGCTCCACGCAGGGTTCAGCATGTTCGTGCGCCCGCACCACAAGCAGCGCTTCCGGCAGACGTGTGCTGCTCTGACCGGCCCACCCGTCCCGGGCACGGACACCGAGCCGCCGGGACCCTGGGAGGGGAGCCCTGCCGTGCCTCCTGACCCCACCCACGGGGCTCCTGGGCCAGGTAGGTGACTTGCCTAGAGCTCCCGCCATCCCTGCCTGTCACCCTGGAGCCCCACTCAGCTCTGTGGGGTGGGCAGCAGTGAAGCGCCAGGCACCCCCCAAACTCACTTCTCTGTCTCCAGGCCCCTCACAGCTGGACAAACCAGGGAGGACCCAGAGCAAGATCTCCTCCTTCTTTAGACAGAGACCGGTGGGGGGTGCGGGGTCTCCCAGCCGGCCCCCCGGGGCCCCCCGCGGGCACGCGCAGTCTGAGTGGGGTAGGTCTCGTGGGGGGCTGCAGGGACTGTGGGGAGTGGGGGCCAGCTGAGCAGCAGGCCCGTGGCACTCACGCGGCCCCCTTGCAGCAGGCTCGGCGTGCCCCGGCTGTGGGGCGGAGGACGCTGTCCTCTTCCAGTGCCCCTCCTGCAACTTCCACCGCTGCCGAGCCTGCTGGCGACGGCACCTCCAGGTCGGCCGCCCGACCCTGTGCACACAGCCCCATCCCCCTTGGACATGGCCTGCCAGCACCACCCCACCCAGTGGACAGAGTGGGGAGGTGGGTAGCCGTGTGTCCAGTGCCCTCTGTGTCTCCACAGGCCTCTAGGACGTGTCCAGCCTGCCACACCGCCACCAGGAGGCAGAGCATCATGCAGGTCTTCTGGCCAGAGCCCTGGTGAGTGTGGAGACACTCAGGCCCTGCAGGGTGTGTAGAGGCTGACCGCCCCACCCCGGACCAGGCTTGGACACTTCCTGTCGGGGCGTGGGCCAGACCCAGCACAGCAACCCCGGCCAAGAGCCCACCTTCGAGGGAGGCCAGTCCTGTGTCTGGGACAGCTCTGAGACAGCAGCAGGGTCTGAACCCACCTGCAAGAAGCCCTGAACCCCCCGAAGGTCTGGGGGCAGGGGGGTCAGCTGGAAGGTGTTTCCAGAACTTTACCCTGCTGCTGGCTTGTGGGGGGAGCCCTGGGGGCTTCGCAGCTGAGTCCACGACCGGGAACGGGGTCCTCCTCTGCTCCATCCTCTGGGGGACATTCTCAGGGGCCTATGCATGGGCAGGAGACCTGCTTTTAATCAGGCGACAGGGCTCGCCCTAATAAAGCTGCTGGCACTACTGGACGCTGTTTGCGCTGCTGGGCTTGGTGGGATTTGAAGGTTCCCTGAAGGAAGGATGGGGTGTCTGCAAGGGTCCCCCTCTCACCCTGTCCCTTGTGAGGGCGCCCTGAATGCTTCGTCCCAGCTCGGCTCAGCCTCTGTGACACAGATGAGCAGAAGCTGGACCCCCCTTCCACCCTGGATGCCAGGGGCGTTGGGTCACGAGCTATACTCCTAGTGTCGGGAAGGCTGGCCCTGCACTGGGCTCGCGGGGCTGGGTAGGCGCTCGGGGAGTGCTGCCCGAGGAAGGAGGGGCCCCAGAGCTGTGACGCTGCCGACAACTATATCAAAGCATCGCCCCCGAGGTCGCCGACCCCTCCCACAGGGGCGTGGCGAGGCCGGCCCATATAGACGCGGCACCGCAGCGGAGCCGGAGCGCGGGTGGCTGCAGGTAGGACTGGCCGAGGCTGTCCCCGCTCCAGGGCACCCGGAGGCCGCAGCCGCCACTCCAGCTGGGAGAGGACCATGTGGGCGCCCGAGCGGCCGCTGCTGACCCCGCCGGCGGCGCTGGCCGCGCTGCTGCTGGCGCTGGCCGTGCGCGGGGCGGCAGCGGGCGCGCCCACGTACCCTTGGCGGGACGCGGAGACGCGGGAGTGGCTGGTGTGCAGCCAGTGCCCCCCGGGCACCTTCGTGCAGCGGCCGTGCGGCCGGGACAGCCCCACGACGTGCGGCGCGTGCCCGCCGCGCCACTACACGCAGTTCTGGAACTACCTGGAGCGCTGCCGCTACTGCAACGTCATCTGCGGGGAGCGCGAGGAGGAGGCGCGGCCGTGCGGGGCCACCCACAACCGCGCCTGCCGCTGCCGCCCCGGCTTCTTCGCGCACGCCGGCTTCTGCCTGGAGCACGCGCCCTGCCCGCCCGGCGCCGGCGTGGCGGCCCCCGGTGGGTGCGGGGCCCGGGGGGGTGGCGTGGGCACTTCAGCCCGGCGAGGAAGACACCCCAGCTCCACTTGACTCCGTCCCCACCTCTCGTCCCCAGGCACTGCCAGCCGAAACACGCAGTGCCAGCCGTGTGCGCCGGGCACCTTCTCGGCCAGCAGCTCGAGCTCCGAGCAGTGCCAGCCACACCGCAACTGCACGGCCCTGGGCCTGGCGGTCAACGTTCCGGGCTCCCCCTCCCATGACGCGCTGTGCACCAGCTGCACCGCCTTCCCGCTCGGGGAGCTGGAGTCTGGAGGACCAGGTGACCCGGGGGTCCATGGAGTCAGCCTGTGCCCCTGCCGCTCAGCTCTCAGAGCTGAGTCCAGCCCTGGAACATGAGGCATTTAGCTGGCCCCTGGGAAGGGCCTCCAGAAGCCTTGTGAGGTCAAGGGGCACTGGAGGCCCCCCCCCACCACAGAGCCCTGGGGTGGTAGGGGTGCATTTTAGTGCTGGCAGGTGATGCTATCCCCACCCCACCCTCGGACGTAGGGAAACGGAGGCCCAGAGAGTTTAAGCAGCTTGTTTGAGGTCACACAGCAGTGAAGTGGCAGACCCTTAGTGAGGCTTCTCATCCTTGGCCACGGCCCCTCCCAGTCCCCCCCATCTTGCAGCCCCACTTCCCCCTCCCACTAGACTCTCAGCGGTCTCACCCGTTTCTTAGCTCAGGGATTTCCCCTTTGTCCTGCACCCTCCCAATGTCCCCATCAGGGACATCAGGGTCTGCGGGCTGACGACCTGCTGCTGGGCCTGACTGAGCCCCCGACCCCGACCCTCCTGCAGGAACTGAGGAGTGCGAGCGCGCCGTCATCGATTTTGTGGTCTTCCAGGACATCTCCTTCAAGAGGCTCCTGCGGCTGCAGCAGGCCCTGATGGGCCCCGGGGGACAGAGTCTGACACCCAGGGAGGGCCGAATGGCCTTGCAGCTGAAGCTGTGGCAGCAGCTCACGGAGCTCCGTGAGGCGCGGACTGAGCCGCTGTTGGCAAGGCTGCTGCAGGCACTGCGCGAGGCCAGGCTGCCTGGGCTGGAGCGCACCATCCGAGAGCGGTTCCTCCTGGCTCACTGAGCACCCCCTTATTTATTCTACTCCCCGGCCATGCCCTCCGTGGGCACTGCCCCCAGCCTTGCCAAAGGAGGCTTCTGACCAGGCTCCTGTTGTGCTAAGAGTTTATTTTTTATAAAGCTGTGTGTCAAACTGAGCGCTCTGTCTGCTGGGAGCACAGTGGGGACGCCTGGTGGGGAAGACACCCAACGGGCCGCCCCAGTGCTCCTCAAGCCCTTGGGCTGCCCAACCCCCCATCCCCCACCAGAACAGACCCTTGATGGGGGAAGCATTGTTGATGATGGCCAGGTGGCAGGTGTGCCCCTTCCAGCTGTGGGGTGCGGCAGGGGTCCCTGAGGCTCACTCTGTGACCCCTCAAGTCATTCAAGGGTCAGGACAGCGTGGAGGGTCAGGGCTGGCCAGGGAGGGTCATTGTGGCAGACAGTGCCCAGAAGGGGCACATCAAGAAGTCCAGAGACTCCCTGGCACAGGACCCAGCTTGGACCGGCCAGTGCCAGACTGTGTGCCCTGGGTGGCCAGGAAACCCCATCCCTCTTACTCTGCCCTTCCTTCAAGTTCCACCCACTCCCAACCGATCCCAACCCGCTCCCAACCGGTGGGGATTTCCCAGAAGGACACCAGCCAGACTTCCTCCAAGGCCTGTGCGTCCCATGCTTTCTGGGAAACAAGGCTTTTCTGCTCCTGGGCAGGCTCAGATGAAGGCTTGACTGCTCCAGAACAGCCTGGGGGACTCCCAGCCCTCCCCTCAGGCTCTGGAGCCCCCTGCCTGACCCCCAAAAGGGGAAGGGAAGGGCCTCACAGCCGGTGAGTCACCTCACCTGCAGCTGGGTCCCCACCCCCACCCTGACTCATCCCTTTCCCAGCAACTCCTCGCAGGCCCCCACTGGGGAGGGAGGGCAGGCTGGAGGGACCTGACCCTCCAACACGAAGCCACCAGGTCTCTGGCTGTTGCCATGGAAGCAGGAAGGCAGTGCCCAGACAGCTGGGAGTCCACACCCAGAGCAACGATGGCCAGGAGCTACTCGGACCACCTTTATTTTGCATGCTTACCCCAGCCAGCACCAGCCAGACAGCCTCCTGCCCACAGCCTGGCCCACTGGATGTTGCCTGCTCCCACAGGGGCCGTGTGTATGTGTGTGTGGGGGGGTCTCCACTCCCCCGCACAGGCCTGGAAAGGGATTTCTAGACATCTTGTCCCCAGACCTGAGGGAGACTCCACTCCTCACCCCAGCTGGGAATGCAGGCCCAGCACACCACCAATTCAGCTCCTTGGGGAGCTAGCTCACCTTCTCAATACACCCGTGCAACCGGAGTGGGCAACCATGGTTGTCCCATGTTGGTGGCAGGTGTGTGTGCTTAAGAGGGGACACCCACACCCAACACAGCCTCCTGGCTTTTCCCTTCTTGCTGAGGATCAAAATGACGCCATGTGGGGTTGAGGCGGGGCACATGGCCTCCCACACATACTTTCCCTGCCCCGTCTCAAGACTGCATCAGAACCCAAGGCCCTGCTGGCCTTCGGGGACGTGGACAAGGTCTCCCTCCAGGTGACACCAGCCCCCAGCCCACCTCCAAGATCACAGGAGGCAGAGGCTGAGGGCAGCCGTGGCCCCAGTGTCCTCCATGGGTGCACCATGCAGAGCTCCTGGAGCTCCGGAGGGTCCCACAGCTCTGGAAAGCCCTACTTCCAACCAGCTCCCCTGAGGCTGTGCCCCGGGCAGACATGCAAGCTCCAGAGGGAGAGTTAGCCTGCTCACGCCAAGGCCTCACCCCCAAGGCCCCAACCGGAGCCTCAGGGGTGGGGAACTAGGTCTGATGTGGCCACAGGCCCCACTGGGGGTCAAATAGGGCTCGTGTGGTGCCCGGTGGCCCTGGGGCCCCAAATCCCCTCAGCAGAAGCCTCCAGATGCCTACGCTTTTCCAGACACAGAGAAAAGTTTGTCTTAGAGAAAAAACAAAGCAAATGGAAAAACCAAAAGGCAAAGCAAACCCAGCCCCCAGGATTGGACGGCTGGTGCCAGCAGGAGCGCTCCTCTTGTGCCCGGGGACGAGCTGTGCGCCTACGTGATATCCCTCTGTCGTGGTGGCCGGTGCACATTCCGCACAACGCACTTCACCATCCACTCGATGCCTTCGCGCACCCCTTTGCTGTGGAGACAGTGGGCATGAGGCAGGGCCGGCCGTGCCCCCGGCCCACCAGATGGGGCCCTACTCACCCCGTGAGGGCCGAGCAGGCCTGGGTCAGGCAGTCGCGCCTGCCGATCTTGGAGGTGCAGTCGCTGAATGCTGTCTTGATGTCAGGGATCGAGAGACAAGTCTGTGGGGAGGCGAGGCCGTGAGGAGCAGTGCCCTGTCCCTCTGAGGCCATATTCCCGGCTCCAGGGCAGTCTCTAGAGCTGGCCTGGGTTGGACATGAGCTCGTGGCGGGGGGCTGAGGACAGGGTATGAAGCAGTGGTGGCCCCCTGGGGGCTTCTCTTCCCAGGAGGGGTCCTGTCTGGTGAGTGGCCTGACAGGGACATGGGAGCAGGTGGCAGGGAAGAGAGAGCCGAACAGACCACACGTGATCTAGGACGCACCCTGGCCCTCAGGATCGCTGGTGGTCATGACATGTGCTCCAGAAAAGGGGCACTGCCTATACAGCACCCCCACCACGCAGACAGTCCATGCAGTCACCAAGCCACCCCACACCTGGGTGGACAGGTGCAGCTGACCAATGGCCTGTCTGTGCCCCTCCACTGCTGCCCCTGGTCCTGGGAGGTGCCAACCCCAAGAGCAGCACACAGATCAAGGGCTGTGCTAACTCCCACCTTGGGGTCCCTGTCGTTTCTCTCCAGACTATCACCTGAGTCTCCCCATCACGAGGCTGCCGGCTGCAAAGGGACAGGCTCAGCCACCCTCCAGTGGAGAGAAGGCACCCAACGTGGCGGCAGAGGCCTGGGGGAGGGGCTCTGTGCACCCTGGGAAGGCCCAGCTTGGGTGTCCGAGGAAGCCAATGGCCCTCCTCTGGAACAGGCACCCCTGCCCCCTGGCAGTGGGGAGCTCACACCAAAGGGCTCACCTCAATGTCCTGCTTGTTGGCCAGCACCAGGATGGGCACACCGTCCAGGGCCTCACTCGTGACCATCTTCTCTGGCGGCGGAGAGGTGGCAGTGAGCACCCTTCCTCTGCCCTGGTGTCCCCACGTCCCTGCCAACCTCTCAGGCGGGGATGCTTTCTCTGGGCCAGGGCCCTTCTGACCTGGTGTGGGCCCAGCCTCCCCACAAGGCCAGCTCCAGACACACGAGATGTGCAGACTGGACCCGGCCATTTCCCCCAGCCCCCTCCCAGCCCTGGCCAGGCCACACCCACCGAATGCTTGCTTGGACTCCGAGAGTCTCTCCTCGTCAGTGGAGTCGATGACATAGATGACACCATGGCACTCTGCGTAGTACTGAAGAGGGGCAGAAATGGGGTGCTGAGCCATGGGCCCTCGGCTGCCCCAGGGCAGCCCCGACTAGAAGACCCTTCCGGGGGCGGGGAGGTAGGGTGGAGTGGAGATGTGCCCCCTACCCCTTCAGGAAGGGCTTCTGAGCTTGGGCAGGGAGTGGCCCCCTCCCCCACACCTCCCAGTGCTGCATCTCAAACCCCACTTCAGTGTCTGCTCCCGAGAACCGCCCATGACCGCAGCCTCCTGGTGGCCAAAAGGGGAAGATAAGGCTTGGGGACTGGACAAGACCAGACCAAGCCGGTCCCTCTGAAGACCTGGAGGTGGAGAGAGTGCTCTGGTGGGTCCTTGTGCTGGCTCAGACAGTAAGCCTGACAGGTGAGGCCAACACCACGTTAGAAGCAGCTCTGGCCCCTACACAGGATGGCAGGGCAAAGACGGAACCGGCACTACCGAGCTTGCAGCTCTATAGGCCAGACTGGTGCCAGCAGGGTGGTCAGCCCTGGGCTTGCTGACACCAATGGTGTCTGTCACAAGAGCCCCTGCAACATTTAATCACCAGAGACTGGGGCCTGGGGCCAGTTATGCGGGTGCGAATGGAACATAGGACCTCTGGGAAGACAGATGCACAAAGCGGGGACATCTGAGGGAGGGACGCCCTGGGCACAGGGCGGAACGGATGCAGCCACAGACCTGGCGAGTCAACCCCCTATCCTGATCAGAAGAGAACGTCAGGAGCACCCGCATTCTCGGGGAGCAGACAGCAGCATCTTGGCCACTTGGCCCCAGCTCTCCTGCTTGTCCATCAGAGAGCCCAGGGATCCAGAACAACTGCACATTTGACAGACCACCACACTGACTGCTACAGCAAGGCCATTCTGCTGACTGGGCAGGACGAGCCAGTGGTCAGCAAGCTCAGGGCCCTGGTGATGCACGTGTTCCCAAGGGTGGGAGACAACTGGGGAGGGGCAAGCCTGGTAGCCCTGGACAATTCTTGGGGTGCAATGAGCAGGGCACCCCCACCCCAGCACAAGACAAACTTTTCTATCTGCATTGCCACAGAGAAGGAACCCAACAAGGGGCCTCCAGTGTTCTGCAAACCACCAGCCCCACACACAGGAACTTCTCTGGCCTATGTGCTGGGTGACGGAGAGTTGCAGGCATTCTGCAGGGGCTCCAAGGAGCAGTCTGGCTGTCTTGGGGCTGAAACAAGGGAGCTGGCAGGCCCTACAGTGGAGGTCTCCAAAACAGGAAGGGCTACTGTGTGGGGTTTGCAGCAAACCCAGTGAGAGAATCACCAGGCAGCCACTGGGGCCCCAGACACTGGCAGAGGACTTCACTCCTGGTGTGGAACTGGGCCCTGGCAGATGGGTGCTGGAGCCACCACCATACCTGGCAGATGTACGGTGACAGCCCAGCAGTGGTGGCAGTGACAAGAGCAGCACGACTGGGGCTAAGTGTGAGCAGGACCAGGGCACAGCAGGCTGCCCTGACCCTACAGCACCTGCCATGCTCCCAAGCCTGACGGCTGCGTCACATGTGGTCACATGGGGGGGATCCTACACAACCAGCAGAAAGTGAGAAGGGCTCAAGCTTGGAACCTTGGCTTCTGGGTGGGCACACGCTGAAGTGTGTGGCCTGGAGGAACAGGAGCCAGAAGTCCTCCCTGTGACAGACTGCCAGGTGGTCCAACTAGTCCCGCATGTGGGTGGACGTGGCCCAAGGCTGGCCGGCATACAGACCCATGGACACCACCACACAGTCTAGATGAAGGTGTGAGGCAGACGTGAGGCAGTGGACACAAGAGTAAAGGTCCACCAGACATCCACCAGGGACAAAATGACTCAGCTGGCCCAAGAGAGTGCTGCAGTGCTGGACTGCATGGGGACCAGGGACTAGGACGCAGCACTGAGGACCTGGAGAGGGAGTTAAGAACTCTACTTCCTACCCCCCGGGGACCCACAGGGGACTCTGCTGTCCATCCCCAGGCCTGGGCTCTGCAGGGCTGGGGGTGTGGTCAGCACCAAGGCAGCCACTCAGCAGGAGACCCCCTGAGTCACGACCCCTGGCTGCCTCCTGAGCACATTGGGCAACTAGTGTCCAGGGCTCAGCAGAGACCCCTCCCTGGCAGGAGGTAGGGCACCCACTCCCTGGCAGGCCAGGGAGCATGTGAGGAACCCAGGAGTCCACCAGAGGAGGGCTCAGCAGGCAGGGGCTCAGACCCTCATGACGAGGCCACAGCACGGGCAGGAGTGGCAGTGAAGGTGGCCACAACCAGCTGCAAAGCAGGCCTACAGTTTGTCCCTCTCTCCTTCTTCCAGCTTCCCCTCAGGAGAAGGCCCTGGTCTTGGAGGATCCACTCCCCAACGCAGGGCATGGAGGTGAGCAGAGCACGGTGGGCGGTGACTGCACAGGAACCTGTCCCTTGCTGCGGCCTGGCTGCCCAGTGGCAGGCTGTGTGCCCAGTCGTCAGCCTCTAGTTGGCTCCTGCAGGACCCACTTTGATCCACAAAGGGCCACCTTAGCAGATCACAGTTGCCTAGGGCAGCCCACCATGGTGAGCTGCCAGGCAGCAGGGAGTCCTGGCCAGCATGGCCTGACAGGGGGCAGCCATGAGCAATTCTCCTCTCCACAGTCCCTCCGGCCCCAGCATGGGAGCCCTGCCTGGTCCTGCATCCTCTCGGCTCCCTTCCCAGGTGCTGGTCACCAATACGCACCCCAACCTCTGTCTCAGCCTCTGCTCCTGAGACCCTGGCCTGTGACAGAACATCAGGATCTGTTTCACTCCCCACATGGGTCTGGGATTTGGACTGCCTTAGTCCAACTTAAACAGCCACAGAGAGCCTATCAGTGATCTTTTGACCACAGAACATAAGCTACTCTCCTGGTTAGAAAAGAGAGCAGGAGAAGATGCTTTGAGGGGACTAGAAAAAGGTCACTAGGTACCTGCTACTGGAGTCACACCAGAAATCAGGGCCTGGGCACTCAGTTCTAAACACATGGGCTACCGGCAAGCGTCAGGGCAGGTATACCTGCGCCCAGCACTGGGCTGGACCAACCCACCCTGCCAATCCACCAGAGGGGGCTGCCCAGGGAAGGAGCTAGGTCTGCCCTGCTCACCACTGGACCCCAGTGCTGGGCGCAGGCTGAGCTGGATACAGACTCCAGCCTTGGGGTGTCGGGGCAGGAGCACCACAGTAGGGTCTGAGAAATGCCCCAAACCTACGGCGAAAGATGAGACAGTTACTGTGGGCTTTGAAGACATCCTCCCCGACGGGGAAGGGGCCACCATGGGGAACAGGTCCTAAGCAGGGGACACAGGCCCGGGTGGTGGAGCTGAGCACCACAGGTTTGGCACCTTCCCCACATCTGTTTCTTGGCCATGTTTAGCAACACAGTCTCTAAGCTAAAAGGAACCAAGTGTGTCCTCACTGTCGGGGGAGCAACGCGGGAACTGGCAAAGGACTAGGGGAGCGGACAGCTCAGGAACAAAGTGGGTGAAGGGAGCTGCTGACAGGAGGGAAGGACAATGATGCTGAGGCTTCCGGAGGAGAGAGAGGAAGAGGCCCAGGGGTGCCACCTGGGGAGAGATGGCCCGAGGGGCAGGCAGTGCACGGCATCCGTATTACCTTGTCCCACAGAGACTGCAGCTCCTCCTGCCCCCCTAAGTCCCAGAACAGGAGGCGAGACTTTCCCACATCGACAGTGCCAACTGGGGGGAGAAGAAAACGGGCGAGGCTGTGGCCTTGATCCATGACACACCATCTCCCAGCCCTCCAGGGAGAGTAGGCCACTCTGGTGCTCCTCCAGGACCGGCCCACGGAGCTGGAGCAGAGGCCTCACACACAGGGCTCTGCTGCCTGCCTGCTGGCCTGAGAACATCACAGCATCCTCAGGGGTCTGCCCCCCAAACCCACAGCCCTAAAGGACCCCCTTACTGTTTAGACCCACGGTGGTGGTGATTTTGGATAGACTCATGCCCTTATAGTTCTTGTTAAACCGGGTTTTTGACTGCTCCAGGAAGGTCTAGGGAGAAGGAAAGAGAGGTGTCAGATAGGGGCTGGAGAAGTTTCCAAGTCTGTTTCCCAAATATCCCCCCTTGGACCCATTCTTCTAAAACACAGCAAAACAGAACAGTGTCTTGCGTTTAAAGCAGCGGGTGCCAACTGTCCCGCGGCCTTAAATGGGGTTTGGATCCTGTCTGGGCAGTGGATGTGCAAGTGAAGGAATAAAATCAAAAGGACCAGGGGATGTGGGCACAAGAACGCACCGTCTTCCCGGCATTGTCCAGACCCAGGATGAGGATGCAGTACTCGTCCTTCTGAAACATGTACTTGTACAGGCCCGACAGCAGCGTGTACATCCTGCCCTGGGCACCGCGAGAGACCGGTCACAACGATCCGACGGCGCCCCCTCCCGCCAGCTGCCCACAGTGGTGGACGGCGCCCGCGGCCCAGCCCGCGGCTGCCCAGAGCTGGCCTGGGGCACTCCCGACTCCCCGCGCCGCCCGACCCTCTTCCCCGCAACTCTCCCCATCCCTCCGGGCGTCTCCCTGGCGTCCTCGCTCAGGGGCGTTCTGCCCCCAGAACACAGACCAGATCTCTCCTCCTCCTTCCCAGTCACCGCCGAGCCTCCCTCCGCTGCCCGCCCGGGCCCCCGAGGCGCTCCCCGGCCGGGTAACCGCGCCCCTCCCACCCCGGCCCGCGAGGAACAGCCGCCCCTGCCCGCCCGGGAAACACGGCGAAAACCCCGGACGCCCGCCTCCGGGAGCGGCGTACGTGTGCGGGGCCTCCCGCCCCGCCCGGACACCGGTCTCCGGGGCCCGCGGGCCGGCCGCCGCGACGGCGGAGCCCCGTCCGCCGGTCCTCGCCGAGGCCTCGGGCCCGCCCGGGAGGCGGAGACCCAAGCCGCCTACCTGCGCCCGCGGGCCGCCGAGCCTGACCCCGCGGACCCGCGCTGACCCGCTGACCCCGCGCTGCGCCCGACGGGTCGCGGGCCCAGGAGTCCGGAAAGGGGCGGAGCCGTCCCGGCGGCCCCCGCGCCAGGCACTTCCGGTGGCGGCCGCGCTCGGGAGGAAGCGCGGGTCGGCCGTGAGGGCGGAAGCGGGGCGCCAGGCCGCTCTAGCCGGTGAGGCGGCGGGCTCTCTATGGCCCGGCGGGGCGCGGAGGCGGGGGCGCGGCGCCGAGGGGGCCCGGCCGGCGGCGACGCCGAGGCCCGATGGAGCCGGCGGCGGCTCTTCCGCCTGGAGCTGAGCGCCGCTCCCCGCCTGTCTTCTCGACCCGGCGGCGGGACCGCGAGCTGCTCCCGGCTCCGCGGGCGGCCCTGAGGGGGTCCTGAGGGCCCCGCGCCCGCCGGCACAGGCTCCCGCCGGCTCACCGGCTTCTCTCCCCGCAGCGCCGGCTCCCGGGCCGACCCCAGCATCCGGGCCGCTTCCCGAGGACCCAGGCGACCCCGCCGCGAGCCCCCGGGCAACCGCCCCCACGAGCACCCGGGCGCCCCCCGCGACGACCCGGGCCGCCCCCCAGGGCCGGGCGCCCTCGGGATGGACGAGGACAGCCTGCAGGCCGCCCTGCAGGCCCACGGCGCGCAGCTGCGGCAGGTGGAGCGGGCCCTGCGCGCCGGCCTGGACGCCTCCGAGCTGGCCGACCTGCGCCGGCTGCAGCGGGACCTCCGCGAGCTGATCGCGCTCACGGAGGCCAGCCTGGCGTCCGTCAGGCAGAGCAAGCTGCTGGCCGCGCTGGACGGCGAGCGCGCGGCGCAGGACGAGGCCGAGCGCTCGGCCTTCCCGGAGGCCGCCGCCGAGGCCGCGGAGGGGCCGGAGGCCGAGCCCGAGCGCGAGGCCGCGCCCGAGGCCGGCGCGCCGGGGCCCGAGGCCGGCGGGGAGGCCGGCGCCGCGCTGAGCGGGCGCACGGTGAGCGCGCCCTACCGCAGCCCGTGGGGCGCGCTGGAGTACCACGGCGCCATGGTGGTGGGCGCCGAGGCGGCGGCGGGCGGCGCGGCGGGCGTGCGCGTGCTCTACCTCTACCCCACGCACCGCGCGCTCAAGCCCTGCCCGTTCTTCCTGGAGGGCCGCTGCCGCTTCCAGGAGAGCTGCAGGTAGGCGCCGCGGGCCGCGGGCCTGGCCCGAGGGTCTCCGGGGTCTCGGGTAAAGCAGGAGTGCGCAAGCGCGCCGGTGGGGAGAAGGGGCCCGGCTCGTCGCGGACTCGCCGTGGAGCTGCAGGGCGCGGACGCCCGCGGTCCGCCTTTCCCGGCCCCTTCCGTCGGCTCTCCCTGCCCTGCGTGTCCCTGGGCCTGTCTTAAAGCAAATCCTGGGAAGTTACTGGCTTTCCATCTACAGAGACTTCAGGACGTTCCCCTAATGTAACTGATAAGGACGTTCTAAGAAAGTTAACCTCCGGGTCGTCGTTGCACCTAACAGGTGTGGCAGCAGTACCTCGTTCAGCTCACATTCCCACGTGGTTATGACGACGTCTCCTTTCTCTCAGGGCGTGACTTGACTTTTGCTTCTTCGTACTTTATCTTTGGAAGGGGTGTTTGCTGAAATTCCTAGTAGATGGTTTTCTTCTTTAGCTTATAGTCCAGGGTGCCGCTCTAGTTCTTTGCTCATCTTAGTTCTTTATAGACTTATTTGTCACATGCCCCTTTTTTCCTTCTTTCTTCCTGGGTCTCACTAAAGAACAGCACACGTGCAGAGCACTGCACGGAATCGTAAGGGCGCTCCCTAAGTTTGCGGAGCAGACTCCCGTGTCACCAGCAAACACCTCAAGGAAGGGGGTCACCCATCCTTTGTGCCACTAGTCCCTCTGGAGGGCATGTCCATGTCCCTGTGCGATGATGAGAGCTGGCACCTCCGGGTGCTGCTTGCTCTGCGCCAGGCACTGTTCCTAGAGTGTTGTGGTATGAACGTGTGTGCAGCCCCACCAGCTTGGTTCAGAGGACGAAGCTGGGCCACTTGGCAGTCTGGCTCTGAGACAGCCCCTGACCACTGTCCTTTCCAGTGCTGCTTCCTGTGTCGGCGTTAGGCCTCTCTGCCGAGTCCCACAAACACCCACCTTGCCATCCTGGGACTAAGTTATTGTCTTGCATTTGCTGGGGGGTTGTAAAAATAAAGTAGGCAATGTTGAAGCAGCATTTGACCCCCACTTTGCCACAGTCCCCTCCCCATTCTGAGAGGCTGTCGTTGTCACACTTTGGTGTGTGTCTCTCTCGTATGTGTGTTCTTTACAGGCATATGTGTGTCCATAAGTAGTACTTGTCTGTGCTTTGTTCTCTCAGTAAGTTCATTCTGCAACTTGCAGTTCTCACTAAGCACGTTTGTGGGAGACAGACTGATATTTATAGGACTAGTTGTTTGTTTTAATTTCTGTATCTCCCCTCAGATGAATATGCCACATTTTACTTAATCTGTTCCTTTCTGATGTTTCCCAATTTTTACTTATTTCAGTGTGCTGTGAAATTCCTAGTTCCTGTCTTCTTTTGTACCTGATGAGAATTTCCCTAGTGTGTAGCCAGCATGGAGGGTTGTGCACGTTTTCTGGTCTTGTTGGCGTAGGGTCCCTAGTCCCTACTCTTCCCCACACTTGCCCTCAGTAACATTATCTGACTGCAGATTTGCGCCCATTGAAAGCTGGGAAAATGGTATCTCGACTGAATCTGTATTTCTTTGGTTACTAGCGAGACTGAGCATCTTTTCATATGTTTGTTATAACTTAATCTCTGTATTTCATTCTTCTTATCTGTAAAACAGATGAGAATCATCTTTCACAGTTGTTGGGAGAATGGAGTGCATTAATATGTGCAAAGAATTTGGAGCGGTACCTAACGTGAGCACACAGGAAATTTTTAGTTTTTATCTTGTTATTGTAAAGTAAAATCAGATACAGGAAGTAAATACATAGTATAGGGAATTATTGGAACACCCTAATAATCACCACTCATATCAAAACTACACGTTTGCTGACCACCCCAGAAGCCCCTCCTGCACCTCACCAAATACAGTCTTCCTCCTCCAAAAATAACCACTATCCTGACTTTTATGATAATGCCTCCTCATGTTTTTTATGGTTTATTTCTCAAGGGTAGCTGTGGTGTAGACACTGTAATCTTGCTCACGTTTAAGCCTGCTGTGTCTCGATCTGGTGGTGTACACCCTTCTGCCTGCCCTTCCTGGCCTCACAGCCTCACTGTTGAAGGGCCTGACTCTGACCTGTCTTCACACACGGCTGGTGCAGCCCCGCGTGTCCGTCTGTGTGCTGCAAGCTGGCACCTGGACCCAGGGACTTGGTTACACTCAGGTCCTCGCCCTTTGGCAAGGCTCCAGGTGCTTGTTCTTTCATCAGGAGCACCTCACCTCACAGCGGGTTTTCTTTGGGGCTGTTAGCAGCCACTGAAGCTCAGTGCCTAGACCCACTGCTTCACCGGGGATCGCAGAATAGAGGTCTTTTAACTGTATCTGTTCATTTCATTTATTAGCTGGCATGTTAGAAAGAGACGCTTTCCCTTGTCTACAACTTGGCTGCCTGGTACAGTTCATACAGAAAAGGTGGGTTGCATGCTGGATTTTCCTGTTTTGTTTACTTAGTTCCCAAGGTAATGATTTGGTTCTCTTGTATCCTGAGAAGGTGATGAATTAGCTTTCAAAAGAATGCTTAATATCTTTACGGACTCACGGATTTAAATATATTTGATGAATTTCAACCTATTGAGATTCTGGTCCTTGTTGAGGCTCAAATATCCCACCTTTGGCAAGTGGGATCCTCGTTGGCTCCTGTGTCCTTTTGACGTGGCCCAGTGGTGGCTGATGGGGAGTCAGCATGTTCCACACTCATCCGTGCTTTTCCTGCCTCAGACCTGGAATCAGCCACGTCTCCAAGAAACCCTGGTTTCTTTTGATGAGAGATGGTATCTCAAGACCCATGGTGCGGGCACTGGGATGCTCCCTCTTGCTGGGTCGGTCATTGTCCTGGGTCTCCAGTGGGTGGAGCTAGGAAGTATAGGTGGACACACATGTATGTATGTGTGAGTGTATATATACACATACCATGTATCTCTGTTTTTAAGGACAAAATACCTTATGAATTCATCTGGATAGTTCCAATTTAAACTGAGGACTGCAGTGTTTTATTTAGTATTTTCTGGATCACATCTCTGCCCTGGATTTCCTTCTCCACCCAGGATTCTGGTGCTCAAGGACACAGGGGTTGATGGATTCCAAGTGTCCCCTAATTATGTATTTGTCGCATCCCATTTTACACACAGATGACACCCTCAGAATAACAGCACTCGTTCTTCAGTCGCGATGATTGAAAACTGTTTACAATGTTTTTACATGTACTACCTCCATTCTCCCGCCGTTATTATGATTGCACTAGAGCTGCACCGTCAGATCATATGGCCATCGTGTACCTTCATCTCCCTCCTACCCTCAGCCTCACTTCTGAAAGGAACTAGAAGGAAGGTGCTTTGTGCTCACCATCAGTCCATATGTTGGTGTCTTTCTAGTTATTTTGATTGTCTGAGGCTCATGTTCTAGTAGATTCCCCAGGAAGGGCTCACGGGAATACAAGAATACTATGTTTTATTGCGCTTTGCAGATACTGCGTTTTTTACAATTTGAAGGGTTTGTGGCAACGCTGCATCGAGTAACTCTGTTGGCACCATTTCCCCTACAGCATTTGCTCATCTTGTGTCTCTGTGTCACATTTTTGTAATTCTCACTATATTTCAAACTTTTTCATTGATATTATATTTGTTATGGTGATCAGTGATCTTTGATGTTACTGTTGTAGTTGTTTTGGGGTGCCATAATCTGCACCCATGAAAGACGGCGAACTTAATCGATAAATGTTGTGTGTGTTCTGACTGCTCCGTGAACCTACCGTTCCCCTGTCTCTGTCCTTCTCCTTGGGTCCCCCTATTCCCTGAGACACGGCAATATTAAATTAGTCCAGTTAATAACCTTACAATGGCCTTTAAGTGTTCAAGTAAAAGGGAGAGTCGTGTGTCTCTTACTTTAAATCGAAAGCTAGAAATGATTGAGCTCAGTGAGGAAGGCATGTGGAAAACCGAGATAGGCTGAAAGCTAGCTTCTTGTGCCAAACAACCAAGTTGTGAATGCAAAAGAAAAATTGTTGGAGGAAATTAAAAGTGAACACACGAATGACGAGAAAGAGAAACAGCCTTATTGCTGATATGGAGGAAGTTTTAGTGGTCTGGATAGAAGATCAAACCAACCACGACGTTCCCTTAAGCCAAAGCCTAATCCAGAGCAAGGCCCTAACTCTCTTCAATTCCGTGAAGGCTGAGAGAGGCGAGGAAGCTGCAAAAGAAAAGCTTGAAGCTGGCAGGGGTTGATTGATGAAGTTTAAGGAGAGAAGCCATCCCTCCATGACATAAAAGTGCAAGGGGAAGCAGCAAGTGCTGATGGAGAAGATCCAGATAAGATAATTTAATGAAGCTGGCTATTACTAAACAACAGATTTTCAGTGTAGACGAAAGAGCCTTCGGTTGGAAGCCTGGACTTTCATAGCTAGAGAGGAGAAGTCAGTGCCTGGCTTCAAAGCTTCAAAGGACAGGCTGACTCTCTTGTTAGAGGCTCATGTAGCTGGTGACTTGAAGGTGAAGCCAATGCTCGTTTACCATTCCAAAAACCCTAGGGCCCTTAAGAATCATGCTAAATCTACTCTTTCTGTGCTCTAAATGGAACAGCAAAGCCTGGATGACAGCACATCTGTTTACAACATGGTTTACTGAATGTTTTAAGCCCACTGTTGAGACCTGCTCAGAAAAAAAGATTTCTTTCAAAATATTACTGCTCACTGACAATGTTCCTGGTCGCCCAAGAGCTCTGATGGAGGTGTACAGTGAGATTAATGTTGTTTTCCTGCCTGCTAACACAATGTCCACTCTGCAGCCCATGGATCCAGGAGTAATTTCGACTTTCAAGTCTTTTTATTGAAAAAATACGTTTAGTAAGCCTGTAGATTACATAGATAGCAATTCCTCTGATGGATCTGGGCAAAGTAAACTGAAAACCTGGAAAGGAGCCACCATTCTGGATGCCATTAAGAACATTCCTGATTCAGATTAAAGAGCTGCTTCAAGGCAAATGAAAACAGGATTGAAACAAAAAAACAACCCACTAACTGGGAAAAAATATTTGCAAGTCATATATCTGACAAAGGCTTAATATCCATAATATATAAAGAACTCTCACAACTCAACAACAAAACATCAAACAACCCAATCAAAAAATGGGCTGGAGACATGAACAGACATTTCTCCAAAGAAGATATACTGATGGCCAATAGGCACATGAAAAGATGCTCATCATCGCTGATCATCAGGGAAATGCAAATCAAAACTACACTAAGATATCACCTTACACCCGTTAGAATGACAAAAATATCTAAAACTAATAGCAGCAAATTTTGGAGAGGTTGCGGAGAAAAAGGAACCCTCATACACTGCTGGTGGGAATGCAAACTGGTGCAGCCACTATGGAAAACAGTATGGAGATTCCTCAAAAAACTAAAAATAGAACTACCATATGATCCAGCCATCCCACTACTGGGTATTTATCCAAAGAGCTTGAAGTCAGCACTCCCAAAAGTCCTGTGCACCCCCATGTTTATTGCAGCACTGTTTACAATAGCCAAGACGTGGAAGCAGCCTAAGTGTCCAGCAACAGACGAATGGATAAAGAAGATGTGGTATATATATACAATGGAATACTACTCAGCTGCAAAAAAGAACAAAATCACTCCATTTGCAATAACATGGATGGACCTTAAGAGAATTATGTTAAGTGAAATAAGCCAGCGAGAGAAAGATAATCTGTGTATGACTCCACTCATATGAGGAATTTAAAATTATGGACTAAGAACAGTTTAGTGGATACCAGGGGAAAGGTGGGGTGGGGGGTGGGCACAAAGGGTGAAGTGGTGCACCTACAACATGACTGACAAACATTAATGTACAATTGAAATTTCACAAGATTGTAACCTATCAATAACTCAATAAAAAAAAAAAGAACATTCCTGATTCACGGGAAGAGGTCACAATACCAACACGAACAGGAGTTTGGAAGATGTTGATTCCAGCCCTCATGGATGACTTCGAGGGGTTCAAGACTTCAGTGGAGGAAGTAACTGCAGATGTGATGGAAACAGCAAGAGGAGTAGAATTAGAAGTGGAGCCTGAAGCTGTGACTGAATTGCTGCAATCTCACAATAAAACTCTTAACGGATGAGGAGTTGCTTCTTATGGATGAGCAAAGGAAGTAGTATCTCGAGATGGAACCTCCTCCTGGTGAAGATGCTGTGAAGACTATGGAAGTGACAACAAGGGACTTGGACTGTGACATGGACTTACTTGATGAAGCAGCGGCAGGTTTGAGGGGCTGATGACAGTTTTGAAAGAAGTCTGCTGCGGGTAAGATGCTGTGAAACATCGTTGCACACTACAGACAAATCGTTCATGAGGGGAAGAGTCAGTCAAGGTGGCCAACTTCATTGTTGTCTTCTTTTAAGAGATTACCACAGCCACCCCCATCCTCAGCAACCACCACCCTGATCAGGCAGCAGCCATCAACACTGAGGCAGGACCCTGCACCAGCGGAAAGAATATGACTTGCTGAAGGCTTGACAATGGCTAGCACTTTTAGTAACAATGTATTTTTTTTTTTTTTGAGGAAGATTAGCTTTGAGCTAATCCTCCTCTTTTTGCTGAGGAAGACTGGCCCTGAGCTAACATCTGTGCCCATCTTCCTCTACGTTATACATGGGATGCGTACCACAGCATGGCTTTTTGCCAAGCAGTGCCATGTCTGCACCTGGGATCCGAACCGGTGAACCCCATGTCGCCGAGAAGCGGAACGTGTGAACTTAACCGCTGTGCCACCAGGCCGGCCCCAGTAACAATGTATTTTTTTTTTAAGTAAAAATACCTTTAATGGAGATTCTAAAGTTTTCTAAGCAATCCATATTTAGATACATAGAAGACATTTACAGCCAGCACTTTTTTTTCCCAGAGCCTTCATTGCGACAAACGTCAACAAAAAAAATATGGCAGTCTTGTATTTTAAGCTCACGCTTTTGGGGATACATTCTCAGGTCTTCTTTAACGTGGGAACTGCAAATATAACGGCCATTACATGGTAATGGGAGTTAAAGAATGTGGAGTCCTCATGGAAAGATTAGAACACACTTTTCTATTAGTATGTTTGATTCTAATAATGCCGTGCTGTGAGTGCACTGGCTCTTCTTCACTTTGTAAATGTAACTGGGCTATGTGAAATTTGCTATCAACAGATCAAGATTTTGGAGTTTCAGTTATGGATGAAAACGGTCTCGATTCAACTTTTATTACCCTCATCATGAGTACGCAGAGTGTGCAGACAAAAGCTTTTTGTCAGCTAACTATATGAAAAGATAAACACTAATAATTCGTGTGATCCAAAATGGGCAAAAGCAAAAGACTACCTTCCCCTCAAGAAGAAGAATTTCAGACCTGTGCAAAGGGCAACAATACTAATAAAAAAATTGTGTTTACTTAGAAGCATTCGGAATGTCAACAAAACAGTTGCAACTTTTTTTTTTTCAATTACAGAGTGGTGTTCAGTTAACAGAACAACAATTATTTCGTATAAGCTGCATGAGAGACAACTGAAGATGAAAAACTACCATCCCCATATATAACTAATTTGTGCTGTGCACCAACAAGAACCTGCTTTAAATTTCCGTGCCAATTTACAACCCCCATACTGTACCAGGCAAGGTTAGTGGCTATTGAAAATACCACCAGGACAGGGCTATCTAAAGACATATTCGGTAGTGTGTTAACTATACCAAAAAAGACACTGTACAGTTTAAAAACAAATCCTACACAGCCTTAAATTTCAATTTTTTTCTTTAAAAGGAGTGAGTTGTGTACAGGGGGGTTAAATGCTTTATAGACAAGGAAAAAAAACCTATGCTAGAACCAGCTTATTCATCATCATCATCTTCTTCATCTTCATCATCTTCCTCCTCCTCCTCCTCTTCATCTTCCTCGTCTTCCTCCTCTTCCTTCTTTTTCTTGCTTTTTTCAGCCTTGACGACTCCCTTTTTCGCTGCATCAGGTTTTCCTTTAGCTCGGTATGCAGCAATATCTTTTTCGTATTTCTCCTTCAGCTTAGCAGCCTTCTTTTCATAATGCTGCTTGTCATCTGCAGCAGTGTTAGTCCACGTCTCTTCCAGTTTCTTTGCAACATCACCAATGGATAGGCCAGGATGCTCTGCTTTGATTTTTGGGCGATACTCAGAGCAAAACAAGAAAAAGGCCGAAGGAGGCCTCTTAGGTGCATTGGGATCCTTGAACTTCTTTTTTGTTTCCCCTTTAGGAGGGGTATAAGTTTTCATTTCTCTTTCATAACGGGACTTGTCCGCCTTTGCCATGTCTTCAAATTTTCCCTCCTCTTTAGCAGACATGGTCTTCCACCTCTCTGAGCCCTTCTTAGAAAACTCTGAGAAGTTGACTGAAGCATCTGGGTGCTTCTTCTTGTGCTCCTCCCAGCAAGTTTGCACAAAGAATGCCTATGGTGACATTTTGCCTCTTGGCTTCTTAGGATCTCCTTTGCCCATGTTTAATTATTTTTCCTCAGCGAGGCACAGAGTCGCCCAGTGCCCATCTGGCTCTCACTTGCCCCGGCACTGTCTCTGTGGAGCTCAATGTACTGCAATGGCTGTCAGTAACAATGTATTTTTTAATTAAGGAATGTACATTGTATTTTTAGACATAATGCTATTGCACACTTCATAGACTACAGTATAGTGTAGACATAACTTTTATATGCACTGGGAAAGCAAAGACTTCGTGTCACTCGCTTTTTGCGATATCCGCTTTATTGCGGTGGTCTGGAATGGAGCCCGCAACATCTCCGAGGTGTGCCTGTACTGTTCCCGGAGATCTGGAATCTTGATAAGTTTTTGTTTGTCTTTTATAGTTGAAGGTCAATTTTGTTGGATATAAAATTCTTTGCTCACGTTACTTTCCTTGAATATTTTAAATATGTTCCTCCATTTTCTTCAGACATAAAATATTTTTGAAAAGTTTAGTAGTAATCTCATTTTATTTCCTTGTAAATCACGTGCTCTAAAAGTGTGAGGTAAGGGTCCAGCCTCATTCTCTTGCATGTGGACGTCCAGTGTCCCAGCACCGTGTGTTGAAAAGAACATCCCTTCCCCCTTGAATGGTCATGGCACCCTTATCAAAAATCTATTGGTTATATATGTGAGGGTTTATTTCTGAGCGCCGTCTTCTATTTTGTTGATCTATGTGTCTGTTCTTGTGCCAGTGCCACACCGTTTTGATTACTGTAGCTTTATATTAAGTTTTGAAGTCAGGACGTGGTAGTGCTCCAGCATTTGCTCTTTTCAGATTCTTTTGGGTATTCAGGATCCTTCGGAATTCCATATGAGTTTTAAAATCTGCTTGTCCCTTTCGGCATAAAAGACAATTGGGATTTCGATAGGGGTTGCATTGAATCTGTAGACCAGTGTGGGGAGTATTGCCATCCCAGCAGTGATCCGTGAGCAGGGAGTGTCTTTCCATTGATTTAGGTCTTCTTTAATTTCTTTCAATGGTATTTTGTGGTTCACAAGCCTTGGTTAAATTTATTTCTGAGTATTTTATTCACTTTGATGCTATTATAAATGAAATTATTAATTGCGTTTTTAAATTGTGCATTGCTAATGTATTAAAATGCAACTGATTTTTGTGTAACATTGCAGAATTCATTTGTTAACTCTAATAGAATTTTTTGTGGATTATTTAGGGTTTTCTATGTATACAATCATGTCGTTGGCAAATGGGGATAATTCTTCTTCCTTTCCAATTTGGATGGCTTTTACTTCTTTTTCTTGGTTAGTTGGCTTGCTAGAACTTCCCGTACAGTGTTGAGTAAAAGTGGCAAGAGGGGACATCCTCGTCTTGCGCCTGCCCTCGAAGGGAGAGCTGCCAGCCTCCCACTGCCAAGTGTGTGGTGGCTGTGGGCTCCTGTCATCAGGTTGAGGCAGTTTCTTCTGTTGCTGATTTGTGGAGTGTTTTTATCATGAAGGAGTGTTGGATTGTTTTTCAGATGCCTTCTGTGTATCAGTTGACATGATCATGTGTTTTTTTCCTTCATTCTGTTAATATGCTGTATTACATTGAATGATTTTTCATATATTGAGCCACCTTTGTGTTCCTGGAATAATCATACTTAGTCTTGGTGTAAAGTCCTTTTAATATGCTGCTGGGTTCAGTTTGCTAGTTTTTTGTTGAGGGTGTTTGCCTCTATCCTATCCCAATAAAGGGCTGTTTATCTCTTGTTTCCTTTTCTTGTGAAATCGTAGTCTGCCTTGGTCTCGGTAATACTGGCCTCATGGAATGAGTTAGGAAGTATTCTCCATTTGGGGGAAGAGTTTGAGAAGGACTCGTGTTAATTCTTCTTCAAGTCTTTGATAGAATTCACCCGTGAAGCCATCTGGTCCTGAAATTTGTTATTGTTGGAAGTTTTTTGATTAATGACTCAATTTCTTTATTTGTTATAGGTCTATTCAGATTTTCTGTTTCTCCTTGAGTTAGCTTTGGTAGCTTGTGTTTTTAGGAATTTGTCCTTTTCATCTAGGGTATATAATTGTTCATACTATTCTCTTACCGTCCTGTTTATTTCTGTAGGGTCAGTAGTAATGTCCCCACTTTCTTTCCTGATTTTACTTATTTGAGTGTTCTCTTTTTTTTTCTTGGTCAGCCTAGCTAAAGGTTTGTCAATTTTGTTTTCTTTTGTTTTATTTATTTATTTATTTTTGGTTGTTGATTCTCTATTGTTTTTCTCTTTTTTATTTATTTCCACTCTAACTTTTATTATTTCCTTCCTTATGCTAGTTTTGGGTTTAGTTTGCTCTTTTTCTGATTCTTCAAGGTATATTGTAAGGTTATTGATTTGAGATCTTTCTTCTTTTTTAACACAGGCATTAACATTTATAAATTTCCCAATGAACACTGTTTTCCTGCATTCTATAAGTTTTGCTATGTTGTATTTTCGTCTCAAAATATTTTCTAATCTCCTTTCTGATTTTTTCATTCACCTATTGGTTAAGAATGTGTTGCTTTATTTCTACATATTTGTGAATTTTCCCAATTTCCTTGTCACTCATTTCTAATTTCATTCCGTTGAAATTGGAAAAGGTACTTTGTATGGTTTCAGTGTTTTAAAATTTATTGAGACTTATTTTGTGGCCCAACAAATGGTCCATCCTGGAGAACGCTCCGTGGGCACTTGAGAGGGAAGTGCGCTCTGCAGTTGTTGGGTGAACCGTTCTCTGGACGTCTGCAGGCCTAGCCGGGTCACAGTGTTGTTCAAGTCCTCGCTCTCTTTGTGGTCTTTTGTCTGGCTTTTCTATCCATTCTTGAAAGTGGGACGTTGAAGTCTGCAGCTATGACTGTAGAAATGTTTATTTCATCCTTTAATTCTGTCAGTTTTCATTTTATATATTTTGGGGCTCTGTTGTTAGGTGTGTCTAAGTTTATGACGGTCATATCCTACTGATGGATTGACTCTTTTATCAATACCTAAGATCTTCTCTGTTGTGACTTAATCCTGTTTTGTCTGATACTACTATAGCCATCCATGCTCTCTTTGCATTACTATTTGCATGGAGTATCTTTCCTTTCATTTTCAACCTATTGTTATCTTTGGACCCAAAATGAGTCTCTTATTAATGGCATAAAATTGGATAAAATTTTTATCCATTCTTCCAATTTCTGTCTTTTAATTAGAGTTTAATCTATTTACATTTAAAGTAATTGCTGGTAAGGAGGGGCTTACCTCTGCCATTTTATTATTTGTTTTCTGTATGCCTTATGTCTTTTTTGTTTCTCAGTCACTCCATTACTGCCTTCCGTAGTGTTTGTTTTTTCCAGTGTATCATTTTGATTCACTCTGTTTTTCTTTTCTGCATATTTTTATGTTATTTTCTTAATGTTTATCCTGTAGATTATGACTAGTATCTTAAACGTATAACAATCTAGTTTGAATTAATACAATTTAGCTTCAGTAGTATAAAAAAACTCTGCTCCCATAAGGTCCACCCCGCTCCTTATGTTGTTAATGTTACAAGTTACATCTTTATACATTGTGTGCCCAGAAATATAGATTTGTGACTATTACTTGATGCATTTGTCTTTTAAATCATATAAGGAAAAAAAGATGAGTTACAAACCAAAAAATTGTAACACTGGCTTTCACGTTTACTGTGCAGTTGCCTTGCCAGTGCTCACACAGCCTGAGCTGCTGTCCACTGTCCTTCCATTTTGGTCTGGAGGACTCCCTTGAGTGTTTCTTAGGGCAGGTCTGTGAGCCACGAACTGCCTCGGCTTTGGTGGCACGGGAAGGTCCATTCCTCCTTCACTGTTGAAGGACGGTTTTGCCAGATGGGGAATTCTTGGCTGACGGTGTTTTTCTTTCAGG
Source organism: Equus przewalskii (assembly GCF_037783145.1). Classification (NCBI taxonomy): domain Eukaryota; kingdom Metazoa; phylum Chordata; class Mammalia; order Perissodactyla; family Equidae; genus Equus; species Equus przewalskii. The sequence goes on from NC_091851.1 coordinate 49,395,092, forward strand.
ATTCTAAGTGTGCCGTCCCACTGCCCTCTGGCCTCCCTAGTTCCTGGTGGGAAGTCGACGCTCATCCTTACTGAGGCTCCTTGTACGCGGAGAGTCACTTCTCTTCTGCTACTCTGCAGGCTCTCTCTGTCTCTCATTGTGGATCTCTGTTTGTACTCCTTCCAGTTAATTGAACTTCTTCAACTTGTAGATTCATATCTTTCATCAAATTTGAAAACTTTTCAGCCATTATTCTTCAATTCTGCAGATATTCTTCTGCTCCTTTCACCCCCTCCTCTGGGCTCCATTATGCATTTTTGGTTTCCTGTGGTTTTGGCCTTTTACTATGTCTTGTATTTTTTCTTGATAGCTGAGCGTGACATCCTGGGTGACAGGAGCTGCTGTAAATGGGCTGTTAGTGATGGGGGTCACAGTCCTCTGGTCAGACCTCAGTCTGTGGTGAACCCCTGCCCACAACCGTGAATGTCCTATGTGCTTCTCACTCACTCATGCACACACCCCCCCCCAGGCAGAGCGGGACGGCTAGAGTGCGTTGGGTCCGGGCGTTCCCCTAAGCCCCAGTTCAGTTAGGCTCCAATAAAACCCCGTCAGGTTAGGCCCTGGTTAGCTGCTCTCCCCTGAGGCTAGGCCTTGTGAAGGAGAGCAGTGTGGACGGCGTGTTCCGGAACGGTTCCTTCCCTCCTCTGCCAGAGCATGAGGGGCCGTTCTCCAGCACGCACCATGAGCGCCCGCTGGAGCTCCTGCCGCAGCGCTCACAGAAGTGTGGGCCGCAACTCACCCCAGTGGGCTTCACCTCTCAGACTTGCCCACTGGCCCCCAGCGACCGTCAGCCATGCTCGGGGTTCCTTTCTGGCGCTGGGTCCTGGGGTGGTTCGTGCTCCGGTCACTGTGACTCTGTACTTGCCTGCTGGTCTCCAAATTTGGGACAGCACTTGGCCCTGTGACTTCACTTCTCTTACAGATCTAAGAAGGTGGTTGATTTTTCAGTGTGTTCAGCTTTTCACGTGTTATCAGGACAGGGTGACTTCCCAGCTTCTGACAAGCCAGCCTGGAGGCCGGAAGCGTCCCACCTAGGACGTTTTCATTTCAGTCATTGGCTTTTTAACTCTGGAATTTCCATTTGATTCCTTTTATATAATTTTCACTTCTCTTCTGAGATTCTCTATTTCTTGAATCATTGTCATTATATTCATTTAATTCTTTGAACATACTTATATTATCTGCTTTGAAGTCTTTGCTAGATTCAACATCTGGGCCCACTCAGTCAGATTCTGTCTACTACTTTTTTTCCTAAATATGGGTCACACTTTCCTGTTTGCATTAATTGTAAAGTTTTACTGAAACTGGATATTTCAGATGCTATATATAGCATCTCTGTATAGTAACTGGATTCTGAACTGCTTTCCTGAGTATTTTGGTTTATTTTAGTACATTTTCTGGACCTAAATTACAAAAATTTCATTTTCAGGGTCTCCCTGTTAAGTACTTGGCTGGCCCGATGCCCGCTCCACCTGGGCCAGTGCCCCAAGCCATCAGTGCTGTCACTTTTCTCCGTTAGTTTTCACAAGGCTCACCCTTTTGGCTCCAAGGCCCCTGCCCCACTTCCACCCTCTGCTGCTCTGTTTGCAGCCCTGAGCTGTTGACACTCCTGTTTGCTGGTCCAGGGGCTGGGCAGGGAGCAGCCCCCAGTGTGAAGGCTGCAGACCCTCCCCGTGTTCTGTCCCCAAACTGGGCAGTTTTTAAAGAATAATCATTTCTCGGTGTCTTGTCTGCTTTAGTCGATTTCCACAGCTCTGAAGCTGTGAATTTTGTAATTTTGCTCAGCTTTAGCCTTGTTTTTCTGTGGGGAGGATTTTACCATCTTTGTACGTGGCTGTGGCTAGAACTCACCACCTTCTTTGTAGTTTCAAATGCTTTTTTTCAGGTTCAAGTTTTTACTTATTCTGGAACGTCTTTCCATGAAAGTTGTGAGGTGGTTGGTTGAGTTGGGGTGTTTTTTTATAGAAAACCAATTTTTTTCTTACTGTTTTTTTAAAGATTGGCACCTGAGCTAACATCTGTTGCCAATCTTTTTTCTTTTTTTTTCTTCTTCTCCCCAGAGTCCCCCAGGTCATAGTTGTATATTCTAGTTGTAGGTCGTTCTGGCCCTGCTTTGAGGGACGCTGCCTCAGCACGGCCTGATGAGCGGTGCCGTGTCCACGCCCAGGATCCAAACCGGTGAATCCCTGGGCTGCCGAAGCCAAGTGCGCAAATTTAACCACTTGGGCACGGGGCTGGTCCCAGGAGACCAATTTGTAGCTTTTTCCTTGTGAAATCCATAATCCATCTGTTTCTGACTTTGTAATGCTTCCCCTGTCCTGTGTGAAGTTTCTGTGTGCATGGGGCTCTTCCTGGGTGCTCTTTTCATTCCACTGATCAATTTGCCCATTCTCTTAGGTTTTTTTTTTTTTTTTTAAAGATTGACGCCTGAGCTAACAACTGTTGCCAATCTTTTTTTTTTTTTTGCTTTCTCTTCTCAAATCCCCTCAGTACATAGTTGTATATCTTAGTTGTGAGTCCTTCTAGTTGTGGCATGTGGGACGCTGCTTCAACATGGCCTAAGGAGCAGTGTCACGTCCACGCCCAGGATCCGAACCAGCAAAACCCTGGGCCGCCGAAGCGGAGCATGTGAACTTAACCACTTGGCCACAGGGCGTGCCCCTCTCTTAGTTTTAAATTCATTTTATGGATATGCCACTAACTACTCCCCATGGTTGGAAATTTAGGTTATTTCCAAATCTTTTGTATTTGGTTAATATACTTGTGGCTAAATCTTTGCATACTTTCATTATTATTTTTTTTAGGATCATTTCTTAAAAGGACTTGCTGGGTTAAAGAGTAATATACCAAATTTTAAGGCTTCTAATGTCACCGAGGATTCCTGCAGAAAGGTTTACTTAGTGGTGTCTGTGGCTGTATGGACGTGTGTGTGCATGTGTGTGCGTGGGTTGAATTCACCCCTGGGTTGGCCTGCCCTTCCGAACACGCTGTTTTGCTGCTCAGCTGAACAGGGCTTTCAGCTATAGAGTCTCCATGGCAGTGTACGTTTGGGGCCCAGTCTTGCAGCTGCTGGTGCCACTCGGTCATTGGCAGTGCCCTGGGTGCCTGAGGACAGTCGTTGTGAGAAGGAGGTGCCTGGAATCCTGCTGGGGGAGGTGTCGGAGGCCATCTTTCTCCACCATGGGAGGGCACCATGGAAACTCTTTCCATTTCCTCTCCATTGTCTTCGCCACCGATTCCTGCCTAGAAAGACAGCCATGGCCAACATTGGCTCCATGTCACAGAGTAAATGCCAGCCCTCGATTGCTCTTGTTGGGTTAGAACAGCTTCCTCTTGAAGTTATGGCACAGTGGAAGTCAGTGTGTGGTTGGTTTCTTCATGTCTTTATTTGGCAAAATTGAAGATGGCAGGCCTTGGTCCCCACACTTCCTCCTCCTCCTCCTCCTCTTCTTCCTCCTCCTCCTCCTTTCTTCTCCCCACCCCACCCCCGTCTCTCTCGGTTTTGGTTTTAATTTCACTGGTTCACTGATACTAAGAGTTAAGGCACCAGTATGAGAACTGGATTCTCCCAGTCACTTTGTGGGGACTCAGTCCTGTGCGCACACACCTGCCTTCACTGTCTGTTCATCTCTGATGGAGAGGCACTGGGGACCTAGAGTCACAGGGCCGTCTGCTGGCCATGTGGTTTCTCTAACCCAGAAGGCTGGGGAGTGACACGAAGCATCTTGTCCTCTGAGTAGCCAGATCCACCCCCAGAGAAAGCATGAGAGTGCAAGAGGGCACAAGCACACAAGTGTGTGTGTATGTGTACATTATATACCTGTGCATGTGTGCATGCATGGGTATATGTATGTATACGTGTGTGTGCGCATGTATGCCTGCGCATAGGTGTGTTTGTGTGCATGGGTATGTATGTGTATATGTGTGTGTGTTTAGCGTGCACGTGTATGTGTGTGTGTGCATGTTTCTGTCTGTCTCCCTCTTTCTCCCTCCCTTCAGGGCAATGCCTAGGCAGGTAGACTTGGTTCTTCTGGGCTCACTTGCCGCTGATGGGCCATGTCTGAGCCCCCACCCTCTGTGGCCCTCTCTGCAGGTTCTCCCATGGGCAGGTGGTCTCTGTGGATGAGCTGCGCCCCTTCCAAGACCCAGACCTGAGCTCTCTGAAGGCTGGCTCTGCATGTCTGGCCAAGCAGCAAGACGGCCTCTGGCACCCAGCGCGGATCACTGGTGAGGCTGCCTGTGGCCTCCTTGACAGGGCCCTTCCTTGAAAGCCCTCTCCGTGCTTCACACGTGGTGTTCTCATATGACCACTCCTTTGGTTGGGCCTGGGGACCCTGCTCTGTGCCCAAGAGGAGAAAGACCACCCTTGCCTCGGCCCCACGTTGCTCCCAACTTCCACTGTGGCTTCTACCACCTGTTGAGGCTGCTGACCTGGCCTGTCTTTGTCCCCCCACCTCCAGATGTGGACAGTGGCTACTACACAGTCAAGTTTGACTCACTGCTGCTGAAGGAAGCCGTGGTAGAGGGGGACAGCATCCTGCCCCCACTGCGCACAGAGCCTGCAGGGTCCTCTGACTCAGACAGCAGCGACCCAGATGACCCCAGTTATGCCAGAGGTATGGCAGCGGCTCAGGCTCAGGGTCCCAGAAGCCAGGAGGGTAGGGACAAGGGGCAGCACTGGTAGCAGTCATCCTGAGAGGCCCCCAGCTGGTGGGGTACCCTGACTGTTAACTAGATGGTGAGAGAGCATGACTGCAGTGAGGTGGGCGGTGCTCATTAGGTGGACCCCCTGCAGAGGGGCACTAGTTGTTCCTGAGGAGGCATGGAAACCCCCACAGGAGGTTGGGGAGATGAGAGAGTGCGTGAAGAGTCTGAGGCAGGACTGGAGACCCACAGACACAAAGACCTGGCCCTTGTCTTAAAGGAGTGCATGTGCAATGATTACAGTCCCACATGATGCAAACCTGTGGCCGTGGCAACTGGAGGGCAGGGGGCCACTGATGCAGGAGCTGCTGAGGAAGTTGATGCATGGGAGGGGACTGGTGGGACGTGGAATGCAGGAAGGAGCAGCTCCTTGCAGTGGCTTCTACTTAGGGCCTGGGTGCCCTGCGGATGGAGGAGGGGCTGTGTCCAGACAGCTGGGGATGGGAGAGTTCCGGGAAGGGGCACTGGCTGGCAGTGTCCAGCCCTCCTGAGGTTCAGTTAGGATGAAGATGGGAGGTGTCCCCGTGGGATATGTTACATGAGTTGGTGGTTTCTGAAGCCCCATGTCCGTGGTGATGGAGGGGAGGACTGAGCTGAGCAGGTGAAGTCGGTGACTGCTCTCCATGAGGGGAGCGGGGCAGCTCCCCACCTGGAGAGGTAGGTCAGGGTGGGGCTGTGTTGGGAGGCAGCCATGCAACCAGGAGGGCTGGAGCAGACTGTGCCGGACTCTGCCACAAGCTCTGTCTATTGTCACGTGCCACCACCGGCCTGGGCAACCGGCAGAGAGCCCGAGGTGCTGCGGATCACGGCCCTGGCCCAGAGCCGAGCTGGAGCCCAGCCTGCTTCGTGTCCAGCTGGGCTGAGCCATTGCCCTTCATTTCCTGCAGTGATGGAGCCTGGTGCTGCCGACCATGGGACCTGCAGCTCTGCCTTCGCTGGCTGGGAGGTGCACACACGGGGTATTGGCTCCAGACTCCTTGCCAAGATGGGCTACGAGTTTGGCAAGGGTGAGTATGTGCTGCACCGGGGAAGGGAGGGTGCTGCCACCACACAGCCCAGGGGTCCAGCAGCAGTAATACCAGCCCCGTGTGCCCCTAGGTCTGGGTCGACACTCCGAGGGCCGGGTGGAGCCCATCCACGCCGTGGTGCTGCCTCGAGGGAAGTCACTGGACCAGTGTGCAGAGATACTGCAGAAGAGGGCCAAAGGCAGCAAGGCTGGCACCAGCAGCCTCCCAAAATGCCCAGGGAGAGGGGGCAGGCCTAGGGGCCGCCCACCCCCACGTAGTGTCTTTGACTTTCTGAATGAGAAGCTGCAGGGCCAGGACCCTGAGGCCCTGGAGGCTGGGGCAGCTCCCCCGGGCAGGAAGAGCGGCACAGAAACATACCGAGGCACCACGAGCACCAAGCGGGCCCTGAGCCTGCAGCTTTTCCAGACTGAGGAGAAGATCGAGCAGACCCAGCGGGACATCCGGGGCATTCAGGAGGCCCTTGCCCGCAACACAGGCCGGTACGTATGGGGCCGAGCTCAGGGCAGAGGGCGGGTGCCCAGCCCACGGTTCACATGCAGGACCTTACCCTAACCCGGGGGTGGCGGGCCAAGTTTGAGGAGTGTCTGGATGATTAATGGTGATGGGCAGTGGCCACAGCAGCCTGAGGGTTTCATGGCAGCGACCCAGGAGCCCACGCTGAATGGTGGGCCCCTCTCTAGGCACAGCGTGATGGTGGCCCAGCTGCAGGAGAAGCTGGCGGGAGCCCGGCGGCAGCTGGGACAGCTCCGGGCCCAGGAGGCAGGCCTGCAGCAGGAGCAGAGGAAGGCAGACACCCACAAGAAGATGACTGAGTTCTAGAGCCCCTGCGCGCACACTGGCTGAGCCCAGAGACCCCTGCTCCCGGCTGCCTCAGGAAGACCAGCTGTTGCCCAGCAACCAGGATGCCACCAGAAGAGGGGCTAGCCTCCACAGCTGGCCTGCTTGCCAGCGGGGGCGTGTGGACACTGCTGAGTGGAGATGGGCTGCAGGGATCACTCTGGACACTTACTTGCCCGTCAAGTCCACCTGCCAGTGTCTGAGGGCATCTCCTGAGCAAGGACATTAAAGTGATTTTGTTGCGTGTCTTTCCGTGGAGGCTCGGCTGGCTGTGGGGTCTTTGGAGAGAGAGGAGTCTCTGCACCAGGCGGGGGGGCGGGCTAGAGGGGTCCCGAGTGAGGCTGCTGCCCCCTGCCCAGAGGCAGAAGGCCCAGGAGGACTGGCATTCTCCCTGCTCTCCCAGATGAGGCGGTCAGAGCCCAAGGTGCCCCACATGTTGCCTGACACCCAGAAATGGGTGGAGCGCGGTGCTGCAGTGGTGGGAGGAGACTGTGAACCGCAGCAGGCCTTGGGGAGTGCTGTTAAGGAGGCAGGAGGACCTGGGTGGCGTGGGTTGGGAGCCCGTGAGCCTGGGTTTAGCCCCAACACTCGGCGGCCATGAGACCGCCCAGTTCCCATGTGTGCTGGGCCTGTCTCCTCACCAGCTCGAGCCCCCCTCACCGTGGGTGGAGACGACGTGAGTTAGTCTCGGAACAGTGCCAGCTCGCAGCTCACACCCACCAGTAACGTCTAGACCCCAGGCGGGGGCCACAGCAGGTGGGTGAGGCCGAGGCAGTGGCTCTCCTGGGAGCAGCTGCAGCAGGGGGTGAGCTGCTGCGTGGGGAGATGCAGCAAGCTGCATGGGCAGGAAGTGAGGGGGGAGCTCGCTGAGGGCTGCATGAAGGTGCCGTTCAAGGTACCCGAGCTGCCTGGCCGACTCCAGGGGCTGAGGAGGTGCCACCACGCCTTTGGCCTGGGTAAGTCCTGCTCCGGCTTCCAGCCTGACCAGGTCCCCAGGCCCCTCCTGAGGGCAGCTGAGGGCTGGGCTCTGGGAGGACTAGGCCCTATCAGGTCAGTACACTGGGACCTGGGCTGGGACCAGGTTAGCCAGCCTGGGCCCTCTGTGAAGGAAGCCCACTCCCTGGGCCTGAGTGGACGGGCCCCACCTCCAGAGACCCCACCCGCCGTTTCTGCTGCTGGACTAAAGGCTGTGCTGATTGTGCAGTAGACTCCCACCCCAGCAGTTCTGCTGAGGCCTCAGGAAGCAGACAGGTCCAGGGGCAGGGACCGTTGGAGGTGCGGGGTAGGGAGCCAGGGAGAGGTGGGGTGGGGGCGGTCAGTGCCCAGAACAGCCCCTTCTGCCTGCTCCCCCTTTCCAGCTCCCCAAGGGGCCAAGCTCTGTAGAGGATGGATGGGCATCACCCGAGACAAGGCCCATGCCTGGGCAGGGCAGGGCCACAGGTGAGCGGCCTGTGGCTCGCAGGCCCAGGGGTGTGACCTCAGGGGCTTCCCCAGGTCTCAGGTTTGGGCTGTAGCGATCACAGCAGGGCCTGGGCCTGGTCACAGCTGCCCTGCCCCTCCTCACTGGCCATGCTCAGCCGTCACCTGGGTCATCCTTGCTGACCTGGGTACTCGTAGGGCCAGGCAAAGCACACCTCCTCACACCACCAGGAGCCCCCACCCAGAGGGTGGGCGCTGAGGCTGTGTCCTTGTGGTGTCTGTAGGGGGAGGGGCTGTGGAGCCTTGGGGTTTCCTGTGTGCTGAGTCAGTGTGCCCAAGGGGAGGAGACCGCCCGGCAGCATGAGGTACAGCAGTGGGGCTGCCAGGTGGGCTCCAGTCCCTCAGTCTGCCCCAGCACCCCTGTCTTCTGCCCCCAGGCCAGTCCTCAGCTTCACAGGATGGGGCCACAGGTGCCCGCAGCCCCTCCTGCCCTCTGGGTCCTGGGGTGCCTTGCCCTGCTCCTCTTGCTGTGGGCGCTGTGCGCAGCCTGCCGCAGGTATGTCCACCCCTGGCCTAGGTTTCCCGTGGGGCCTGGCTCAGCTCTGGGACCAGAGCGGGTGGGACTTCAGGCAGGTCCCATCCAGCTCTCTGCCCCGCCTCCCTCCTGGGCTTGGACCAGAGGCTGGCACCCCTTCCCCTGTCTGCTCCTTGGCCTGACAACCCCCACCCCCACATGTGCTCCTTGGCCTGACACCCCCCCCCACCCCCACATCTGCTCCTTGGCCTGACACCCCCCCACCCCCACGTCTGCTCCTTGGCCTGACGCCCCTCCTGCCCCCAGGAAGCAGACACAGAGGCAGCAGGCCCGCCTGCAGGGCAGTGTGATGCGGGCTGAAGTGGTGAGTGCCAGGCTGTCCCCGGGGCCAGGGAGGGGCCAGCAAGGGACCGACCAGCCTTCCTTGCCCCCAGTCACTGCTGAGACGACCCCACCTCTGCTCCCTCAGCAAGTCGGACACCAGACTGCATGAGCTGCACGGGGGCCCTCGTGGCAGCAGAGGTGAGCTGAGTGAGAAGGGGCAGCCCGGTGGCGGGAGGGGCTTACTGCATGGCACCTTGACCTATCCCCTGACCCCACCCCCAGCCCTGCGGCCTGCCAGCATGGATTTCCTGCGCCCACAATGGCTGGAGGAGTCCAGAGGCACCATCAGGCCTCCAGCAGCCTTCTCACACCGGGAGCTGCCCCAAGCACCCTCCATCAGCCCCGAGGCCACCTATTCCAACGTGGGGCTGGCTTCGATTCCCAGGGCCAGCCTGGCAGCCAACCCTGTGGTGTGGGCAGGGGCACGACTGACCAGCAGCTGTGCCAGGCCTGGGCCTGAGGTCAGACCCGTGGTGGCTGAGTATGGTTGCATCCAGAAGCTCCAGGGAACAGGTCCAGGCCCCCAAGCCCTGGAGCAGAGGAAGGCCCAGGTGATCCCAGCTGCTGAGGTAAAATGGAGGGGGCCAGGGAGGGGGGTGGGACTGGGCAGATCCTTGGCAGAGTGGATGGTGCTGACCCCTCTCTGGGTCGGCTTCCTATTTCCAGGTGGACATCCTGTACTCCAAGGTTAACAAGCCTAAAAGGAGGAGCCCAGGACCTGTCATAGACCAGCCGGACCCCAAGGGCAGGGGTGCGATTCTGGTTCTGGGGAGTGACCGGGCCTATGAGGCCCTCCCACTGAGGGGCCGAGGCGTGGACAACAGCCTTCTGGAAAACGTGTATGAAAGCATCCAGGAGATGGGGGCCCCTGAGCGCCTGCAGCCGCCCAGCTCTGGCTATTAGCACGAGTGGACACGTGCAGGGCACACAGGCCCCTGGCTGCCTGCCCCAGACCGTGGAGGGCTCTCCAATTGCTCCCTGCCCCCAGCACCAAGCGCAAATGTTCCTTCCTCCACCCGCCCCACAGCCCACAGCACAAGTTCCAGATCCCAGGGCTGCCAGCCTGAGGGCCCCGGGGCCTTGGCTGCGTGGCCTCTCCGGGCCAGCGTCTCAATAAATCCCCTGCGCGGAGGAGGAACGCAGCCCTGCCTCACAGCCTCCTCTTCTCCTAAAGCCTGGCGGGGTTGGAGGGGAGGGGGGCTGCTGTCTGGAAGGAGGAAAGGCATCTCCCTGGCCTCGGGACAAGCTTTCTCCGGCCGGGGGGCCGGGGCCCTGCCAACCGAGGCCGTGCCGGCCGGTCAGGCTCAGAAAGCTGTCGGGAGGGCGGCGAGGGCGGGAGGCGGTTCCCTGGCCGTCGGTCCTGCGGGGCAGTGCCGCCCCAGGGTGGGACTTGGGGCCTGAAGGCCGAGGGAGGGCTCCGCCGCCAGCCCCGCAGTTACGTAAGGCGGGGGAGTGGGCAGTCGTGCGTTAAAGAATAACCTGCTCCCGGGAAGCCCGCCAAGCGGACGCGGCCCCTTCCCGGGCCGCCACGCCGCGAGGAAGCGGCCGCCGGGCGGCGGGGGCGCGGGGGCGCGCGGGTACCGGGCTCGGCCGGGCGGGGGGGCTGGGCCCCTTCCTCGGCCGCTTCCTCGGCCGCGCGGGAGCAGCCGCCCGGGGCGGGGCCGGAGGGGCGGGGCCGCGGGGCGCAGGCCAATCGGGGCGCGGCCGGCCGGGCCCCCTCGGAATGTTGATACCGCGCGCGGGCCAATGGGCGCGCGCCGGGGCGGGGCGCGCGGAGGGGCGGGGCCGGCCGGCAGCCTGCGGGCCGCGCGGCGCGGGCGGCGGCCGATCCAGGGCGGGGGTCGCGGCCCGGCCAGCCCGGCCCGGCCCGGCCCGGGGCCGCGTCCGAGCGTCCGCCCTCGCCGCTGCAGCCTGGCGCCCGGCCGGCCGGCCATGGAGGCCGAGCGCCCGCCGGCGCCCGGTCCAGGCTGCGGGCGCCCCCCGCCCCGCGCCGCAGGCCGGGACCCCGCGGCCGCCCCCGTGCCGGTGTCCGCGCCGCCGCAGGTACCGGGCGCGGGGGGCCGACCGAGCTGCAGCCGCGAATATGGCGTCGGGGCTGCTCGGACTCCGGGGGCGGGGCGGGGCAGGGGGGAGTCGCGCCGGTCCGCGCGTGTCCGTGGGGCCCGGGGGCCCAAGCCGGGCTCCGGGAGCGCTTCCCGCCGCGCGGGGCCGGGGGCGGGGCCGGGGCCGCGCTGGCCGCAGCGGGCGGGGCGTACCGAGCGGATCCTGGGCGGGGGTAGGGGGTTCCGGACCGCCGCCCCCGCTGAGCTGGCCCGGTCCACAGGGCCTTCCCGGGGGCGGCGGCTTTGCAGGCTTGGAGTTCGCGCCGGAGCCGCGGGCCGCGGACCTAGGGGCCTCGGGGACGTGGGCGGGGGCGGCGGGGCCTCCGACGCCGTCGGCGCACATCCCGGTGCCAGCGCAGAGGTGAGCCGGTGCAGTGCGCACACGTGCGCCGGTGTATGCGGGGGTGGGGGCGGCGCGGGCACGTGCCTCCCGATCCCCCCACGGCGGGCCTCGGTGAGGGGCGGGTCAGGGTCCCAACTGGGTTTCTGCTCCTTCCAGCTCTCCAGCCCAGAAGTTGAGGAGAAATGGTCAATATGTTAATATCCTTGTTTCCCACAAATCCTGGGGCCAGAGAGCAGATCTGGGAGGGAGCTGTTGTCAGTTTCTGTGCAGAAGAGGCTGCGCGGCCGGCTAGGGGGTCGACTGTCCAGGAATCCTTGGACTTCTGACCGCCATCTCCCCAGCCTGGCCGTGAAACCTGCCTGGGTGCCGGATACCGGGCTAGCTGCGCAGGCGGGGGCGGGCTCTGGCCTGGCCGCCTGGGGCCCCAGGACCCGCGTGTGCTTCAAGCCCGTCTCCCCTGGCTGCTGCTAGCTGCTGGCTGCTCCCGCCCTCCCAGCCTGGCGGTAGGCCCACAGCTGCTGTTGTGCAACCCTGGTTAATGTGTGATGGGGAGGGGGGGGCCGGGCCTGGCCTGGCCCCATCAGTGGGGCCTCAGACCCCTGTCCAGCACCAGGGTCTGAAGGAGCCACTGAGGAACAAAGCCCAGGCAGCAGAGAAGTCAGGCTTCGGGTAGGCCCCAACCCAGGCCCTGTTCCTGGTGGTTCCTGGAGATTTGGGGCTCTGCAATCTGAGCTGGGGGTGGAGCTGGGCCTCCCGCCCAGCTCCTGGAGTGAGGGAGCCTGGTACACACACACGTGCCCAGGCCTGCACGTGTGTGTGTATGCTGGGTCAGGGGAGGGGCCTGGAGTACTTGCTGGGCCCCACCCGTGCCCCGCCCCCATCTCCTCCAGAACCCCCCCAGGAAAAGCCAGGCTGGACGAGGTCATGGCTGCGGCAGCCCTCACAAGCCTGTCCACCAGCCCCCTCCTGCTGGGGGCCCCAGCTGCAGCCTTCAGCACAGGTGAGACTTAGAGCCTGGCATGGGGTAGGGGTTGGGGCAGGGCCCAGGACCACTGTCTCTCCAGAACCCTACAGTGGGTGAGCCCCTGTGGGGCAAGCAGAGCCCCCTCACCTGGAACACCACCTTCTAAACACACCTCTTGAGGCCTAAAACAGACATCTGGACCCCAGTGCCGCTCACAGAGGCCAAGCCACAGTGCCCCAGACCTGTGGGCCCTGTGATCTGTTCACACATCTCCATCTCGCAGGCATCTCTCCACAGAGAACTTCTCTGATTATCTTTCCCTGTATTGGGGAGGCTAGTCCCCTGCTGCTGGGGCCGGCTCCTCCTGGTCACTTGCCTTCTCCAGGAGGCTCTGCCCACCGAGCTCACCTGTGAACAGAGAGACAGGTGGAGTCTCAGCGTTAAGGGACTTGCAGCTGGCAGTTCCTGCAGAGCAGCCTGAGCCTGAGCTGCAGTCCTGACCCCAGCGCTGGTGTGTCCCCACAGAGGCTGGCGCGGAGCCCTGGAAGGAGGTCCTGGTGCGGCCGCCAGGCAGCTGCAGCAGCAGCAGCAGTGGGGACTGGGGCTGGGATCTGGCCAGCGACCAGTCCTCTCCGTCCACCCCATCGCCCCCGCTGCCCCTCGAGGCAGCCCACTTCCTGTTTGGGGAGCCTGCCCCGAGGAAGAGGAAGGTGAGCCTGGGGGCAGCCCTCAGGATGGGATGCACATGGGTGGCCTAGCCTGACCACTGGCCCTTGTCGCCCAGAGCTCGGCGCAGGTGCTGTTCCAGTGTCTGTGGAAGCGCTGTGGGAAGGTGCTGAGCACGGCCTCCGGGATGCAGAGACACATCCGCCTGGTGCACCTGGGGTGCGGTGGGGCTGGCAGGTTGGGGGGGCGGGCCAGGCGGGCCACCGCTTCAGCTCCCCCCCGCCATGTCCCCAGCAGGCGGCAGGCGGAGGCGGAGCAGAGCGATGGCGAGGAGGACTTTTACTACACGGAGCTGGACGCTGGTGTGGACACACTGACCCGTGGGCTGGCCAGCCTGAGCCCAGCATCCCCCATAGCCTCCGCACCACCTGCCTTCCCTAGCCTAGAGCTGCCAGAGCCCCTGGCCCGCCCCCACGTGTGGCACCGTGACCACGCCTACCAGGTGGGGGAAGCCACAGGCAGCAGCTGGGGTCGGTGCTCAGGGCGCCCCAGAAGGAAGTGAGGCCACAGCTGTGTCTCCTTTCAGGGCTGCCTGGCACCCGTCCGCCTGGAGCCACCACCCACCACAGTCAGGGCCTGCGTGCCCGCCCTGCCCACCAAGCTCGGTGCCAACCCGAGGTGCGTGTGTGTGGAGGACTGGGGCAGGCGCCAGGCAGGGAGGGTCCTGGCCTGACAGCGTCCCATGACCCCCATGTGTCCCCCAAGGAAGCCCCGAGGTGATGCCAAGAAGTGCCGGAAAGTGTATGGCATGGACCACCGGGACCTGTGGTGCACGGCCTGCCGCTGGAAGAAGGCGTGCCAGCGCTTCCTGGACTGAGCCCACCACCCTGGTGCCACTGCCCGCCACCCGGCAGGGCTTTTTAAAGGGGAAAATAAGCTACCCACCCCCCAGCCAGGGGCCTCTCCTAGCCGCAGAGTCTACTTTTTAATGTAGGGGGTAGCCGGTGACCCTGGAGCCCCAGAGGTGGAGGGGGGTCCCATCACTCAAAGTGCCTCTGAAGAAACCAGCCTTTTGCACTAAAGCCAAACCCCACGGCTGCCCCCTTGGCCCCAGGACCCTTGGGAGGGGGCCCACCCTCCCCGCCTCTCAGCTGGTGGACTTGTCAGGGTGCTGAAGGGCCTGGCTTCTGGGCCACACGGGGTCCGGTCCTTGATGCACTTTGAGGGGTATCAGGGAAGGCCTCCCCTGCCCGCACTTAACCTGATGGCTCTACGTTTGTGCCGCGTTTTCAAAGCTCAGGTGTCTCGCGTCTGGGCTCCACCAGGCGAGGAGAAAAATTAAAGATTTGAGTTTTTTCCAGAAGCTGGGTCTGCCTCCTGGGGGGGAAGGGCATGGAAGTAGGGGCCTGCCACAGGTAGGGTGGTGGGCAGGTGGGCCAGGGAGGCCGGCATCAGGCCACAAAGGGCTGGGGGTCACTCTCTGGCCACCTCTACCCAGGGTGAGGCCAGAGGAGGGGACACTGAAACACAGAAGGCGTCTGCTTGAGCAGCAATTTCCGAATTTATTGAAAGTGATCACTTTGCAAGAATGTCTAAGCTAACCCCATCACAGAAAGGAAACCCACAGGCAGGCCCAGAGCGTGCCCAGGCCGACGAGAAACCGCAAGACCACTAGAGAAAGTACTGATGACCTGTCCTATGGCTACAGAGAAGCAGACAGCAGAGCTGTGATTTCCCACCAACCAATACGAAAACCTTCTCCCCCAAATGTTAAACACATCTCCAGTACAAACACAGGTTTATAACAATTAATATAAAGTCGATATAATATAGCTTATCCCCAGAAAAAATCAACAATCTTCAAACACTGCCCCTTTTTTGTCTGTTTTGTTTTTGTTGACAGGTTGAAAGCATGTTGAAAAAATAAATATTTAAGAAAAGCACATACAGCACCCTCACCACACAGAGTTCTAAAAGGGCTGCATACAAAACACAACAGAGGATCTAAAAAATTAAAACCACCACCATTCAGTATGGCTTTCTTAAGAGGTGCACATGTCACAGAATGAGCAAAAATAAGATTATCTTTCATAATATTGCAAAAAGTTCCAGTTTTTGCATTTTCTCAGAGTTTTCTTTTTTAAAAAGCAAGATGTGCAAAGTTGGAAGCAGTAGCTGTGTCTCTTGAGTAAATAAAGGTCCCTCTTGAGTCCTGGCAGTGTTGTGACTGCTCCCCAGACCCAGAGTCAAACATACAACCTGGTCAGGATCCAGAGCTTGACACGAAAGTCGTGGTTTCCTTGCCCCACCCCCACCCCAAGAACTCACCACCCAAGTGACTGTTCCATTTGTGGCGTTGCCAACACCAAAATACAGGCAGACATAAACGGAAAAGTACAAAATGTGAAATGTAATCTACACAGTTTTTCCTCTTCGTAAAAAAATATTTATTAGTTTCAACATTGATTAAAAAAAAAAGATCAGTCACATAAAAAAAAGCCTCATTACGCGTCTTTTTCCTCCACGCCTCCCGAGAGGTGATGTGTTCATCTCCATCTCTGAAATCCAACACTCTCCGATCAGAAACCGCACACGAGAATAATGAACCTGCCACACAGCAGACGCCTGGGGAACCTGTGGGACAGGACACGGGACCCTTGGTTTTCAGTACAGTATTGGTTTTAAGGAGGAAAACGCCCTGTGGCACTGACAGCGAACCCCTAAAAAGGCCAGTGAGGGCAGTGCAGAGCGGGAGCGCGTTGGTCACAAAGAGCAGGATGTCCTGAGTGCGGAGGAAGAGGTGGCCGGGACGTGGGCAGGGCAGCCTGAGAGGTGGGACCGGTAAAAAATCCAGAGACACTTGTTGGTAACAAAGGTCTGGTTTCCAAATGCATTTTATAAGAAAGTCAGTCTGTTTACAAAAGGGCTTAGAAAGTGGGAGGGGACACAGTTCTGAGCCCTGCCGGGCGGGCCCCCTGGGGAAGGCAGAAAGGGAAGTATGTCCCCGAGCCCCCTTCCGATCCTCCGCCCTGCACTGGCCTCAGCAGAAGCAGCCTGCAGTCCGCCCTGCCCCCGAGGGAGTTGGGGAGGATCGCGGGCTTTTCTCTGAAGCCACCAGTGCTGAGGTGCTCACAGCCTCCCCGGCTGAGAGATGTGGGTGCAGGCAAGCCAGACGACAGCTCTGTCAAGAGCACCGCCTTCTCACCAAGAGAAACAGCGGCTGATCGTAATAAAAACAAAGCTGTGGCTTCTCCCCAGGCGCAGGCTTCAAGGACAGCACCGGCCGTGCGTGCACACAGGCAGCCAGGGAGGCTGGCACCCCGCGTGCTACTGGGGGCATGTGCGCCAGGCCACCAGCGGAACCTAAGTTAGGGTTTGTTTTGTGGGATTTCCCTTTTTCCACCCAGAGAGAGTAGATGTGACACAATGAAAAACTTGGTAAAAGCCATTTGGCTCACAGTCTGTGGAAAAAGAGAAAATGAAAGGCTGTCTCTCCAGTGAGGCCCCAGCTCAGCATCCTGAGGGGGTCCTCGCGCCGAGTGGGCAGGGTGGGAGAAGGAGACGGAATGTCTTAGTAAGGAGTGTCATCAGGGATGGCCTTAACAAGGAGGCGGACAGCAGTGAGGGGCATCCTCACAGGGTGATGCTGGCCCACTGGCAGAAAAAAGAGGGCGAGTGGGTCGTGGGCTCGTCCAAAAAGACAGCAGGGGGACGTGACAACAAGCCGAAAGAATGACGACTCTGTTTCCTCAAGTGAGAAAAATAATGCCAAACAAAGTAACTATGTAACTACCTCAAAGTCTCTACTCAAGAAGTTTGGTTACCCGCCAGGGAGTGAGCAGCACGCGGCAGTTGAATACCACCTCCAGTGTTAGCAGCGACAAAGGCAAGCGCACCCAGGAGGTCAGCAGGAGCGGCCTGGGCGCGACGGGACGGCAGAGCTGAGGGGACAAGGCCAGCCCCCGGCTCTCCAAGGAAGTGCACACAGAACAAAGAGCCGAGGCCCCCCAAAGGGACCCCAAGTGGCCTGCAGTGGGAGCACGGAGCCCTGCCTGGGAGGAGCGGGTGCTTCAGTCCCCACGCTGCCGCCTCCCCCCGAAGATAGCACCTGGGAGCGCTCGGCTGCAGCAGGGGCCTCTGCAGCTGTTTTGTGTAGAGCACCAAAGTCCCGAGGCAGGTGGGCCGTGGCTTTCTGTACACAGGCCTGAATTCTGCAGGCTGCACAACGGGGCAGAGCCACGAGGGCAGGAAGCAGCAGTGGCCACAGGCAGTGACCAGGCTGCTGAGAAGGGGGGATGGAGGGGAGGGCAGAAGGGAGGGAGGAGGGTGGACTCGAGCACTGGACGCCAGGACTCGGGTATAGCAAACTCTCCTCAACGTCTCTTGGACCTGTGGCCTCGGAGGCTGCGCTCGGGGGCCGCACTCGTGACCCCAACCAGCGCTGGCCCTGAACTGGCCACTGGGCCTCCCTGCGTCCAGAGGCCAGGCGGGCCACACGGGCTCCTCTGATACACCACCCACATGCACCTGCCAGGGACCCCTATCTGTCCCTGGGACTGTGGGAGCACACGCCCTCCCTGTGCTCAAACGCACCCTGCACGCCCACTTCATGTTGGGTCCCAGGGCCCCCCCGGGAGCTGGGGTTGCACCTGCCTCTGAGCCCACAGGGCTGGCTTCTGTGTGAGTCTGGGGGCCGGAGCAAAATAGAAGGGACCCAGAGGAGGGGCTGTGGGGGGTCAGCATGGCCCTGTCAGGCGAGTGAGGACCCCTGAGGATGCACACACAGTGGGGGGCCTAGGAGATCCAGGCGAAGTCCTTGTCGGGACCCCCAGACGGGCTGCGGGGTCCCCGTGGCGAGTCCTCGTCATCCTTGTCATCCCCCAGCAGCGCGTCCTCGGGGGCCAGGCCCACGTCGTCCTCATCCTCACCCAGCTCCTCCTCGGCCTCCCCACGTGGGTCCTCGGTGTCCTCCAGGTAGGGCCCGTCACCTGTGAACAGCTCGGGGGAGCCCTCGGCGCCACCACCGTCCAGGGCTCCAGCCACACCACGGCCCGCGCAGTCGGCACACACGCCGTGGCGGCGGGACCCGTGCTTGATGCCCACGCTGGCGGCCGACATGAACACACGACTGCACAGCTTGCAAACGTACTTCTTGTCCTTGCTGTGGACCTGCAGGGGACGGACAGTCAGTGCAGGGGGAGGGGCGGTCAGTGCGGGACGGGTCCCACAGACCCGGATGAACTTGCGTCCTCCCAGCCGCATCCCTCTGAAAACCCTGCACCGTGAAGACCCACTGCTCAGCCATTTGTTGCCAGGTGCTGCCCCACAGGTTCTGACTCTAGAAATGGAACTCAAATGACTCGGTCCCGGGGACCCTTGCTGGGTCTTTTTTGTTTGCTATATTTTAAACCCAGGGTTTCCTTGACCCCTCCCTACCCCACACACACACAAAAGAACAAAAACTCCAGGCCAAGCAGCAGGGACAGTGACAGTGCGCTGGGTGAGCAGGCAGAGCGAGGCTGGGCAGTGGGGCTGCTGCTGAGGCCCCTGAGGCCTGGGGCTCCCAGGCAAGGGAGCCAGGGGCCACCAGGACATCCGCCAGCGACTCAGGAGTCGCAGGAGCCTCTGGTCAGGACCAGACGGCTGGGAATACATCCGAACAGGCAAATGGAAGGCAGAGAGAGGAAGGATGCAGGCGCCATGGCAACCAAGGCCCAGAGACCCACAGTCCAGACCCAGCCCTGACAGCTCTGCCGCCACTGGCAGGAACAAGGTGATGCCTCGATGCTGCCTGCTGCACTGGGGCTCAGTGACCCCCAAGAAATTAAAGGGGAAAGTACGATCCCCTCCTCAGAAAAAGGCAAGCCCTCCCACGTAGTCACAACATCTTCAGGGATTTATGACCCTTCCTGTAGCCCAACCATGAATCCAGGATAAAAATCCTGCCCCATCCAAAGTGAACAGTTCTGCTAAAGAAAGATGCGGCTACCCACATCGCTGTTGCAACGACTTTCCAGCACTTGTGTAACAAACAAGATACAATTCTCCTGGAAGAGAAACAAGGGGCACAGGCGTACATACCCTCCACATTTCTGTCAGTCATTTGGTAAAATAAGTCTCTACGGTTTCCTACTTGGATTAAGGGGATGCTGATGGACAACTAGAGAAAAAGCCATTCTCAAGTCACCGTGTGGTCGAGCTGGTGCTCCCAGCTCCGCAGACCTGCCTCTCCACACCCAGGGCTCCCCTTGCCTCCTCTGCTTGACCCCCTGCATGGGAGACATGAAGAGAAACGGGAAGCCCACGGCCTGCCTCCTGTGGCTACTGGGGACACTCAAAGGCTGGGGCCCATGGGGCCAGCCAGGGGGACATGGGCATCTCTTGTTCAGCTGGGCTAGGCCCCGACTCCAAGGGCTGTCTCTTCCTCCAGGTTTTCGACCTGACCCCAAGGGAACTCCCCAAATAAGGGTCCCAACTGGGCTGGAAAAGCAAAACAAATGACCAGCTACGATTACCCAATATAGAGAACAGACTGGAGGATCCAACAAGAGCCGAACCTGGACGGCACCCCAAGGCGAGACAGGGCCCCTCACATGCGGGTGGGGGACAGGCAGCGGGCTCTGCTCAGCGCATGGACAGGCGTTTGGGGCTCACCCTGACAGGGGCCAAGCCTGAGGGTCTCGCCTTGGCCCCTCCCAGACTTTCACCGTTGTGCCCGGGCATGCCCAGGCCATCCTTGCCATCACGACAGGGCTGCTCCAGACAGGCCTGGCTGGTCTCACCTTCCCACACCTCCTGGTGGGTCTGCTCCTGATGGTCAGCAGGTCAGCATGCTGCAGGGGTCTGGCCAAGCCTGCACACCCCGCAGACAACTCCCAATACTCCTGAGATTCCCAAACTCATAAAACCACCCAAAGTCCTGTCCCCTGCCCCCACAGCACATGCTGAGGGTGCCAGGCAGCTACAAGCCCAGAGCGGCCTCCACTGCCTCCTGCTTAAACCACTGCAAGACCAAGCCAGCCCCCTTTGGCCCTGCATCCCACCTCAAGTGTGTGTCCAAGAGGGGCTCTGTCACCACATGTGGCCACAGTCCAGCCCCTTGACTCCGAGCTGCCCAGCCTTCCTGGTTTATCTCAGCCACCCAAGGGGGACCCTCACCCTGTTTTTCTTTTGGCGAATCTGTATCCCTGTTTCAAGGATGACCTTTCCCATGGTGGCCAAGCAAGTCCATCCATCTCTCCTGCCACCTGATGACTGTGAGCGAGAGACAGGCCATCAGACACCTAACAAGGGTCAGTGGGGAGCAGGGCTGGGGTCCCTGCGACTGCAGGGCGGGAGCTCAGAGAAGTGACCTCATGGTAGCACCGGGGGTCTGAGAGGGAGGTCCCAGCAGAGGAGGAAGTACTTGCCAAGACCACACTGGAGCAGAGGGGATCCCAGAGGGAAACCCAAGAGCTGGGGCTGGGGGTGATGTGGCCCACCTGCCTTCTGCACCCAGACCCGGGGGGTGGAGCCTGTGCAGAGGGACACACGGGTCGGGGCGGCTCCCCCTGCTCACTGGGTCTTCCCACCACAGAGTGGACTCCACTTCAGGGCTTCCAGGGCATTCTGGACACCTCATGCCCCCATCCCACGTGCCTGGACACCTCAGCCCAGTGCAGAGCGTGCCCTGGCCGACCCCATGAGGACCCCATGCTGACCTCTGTGTTAGCCCCATACTAACCCCATGCCAACTCCCCCCACACCAGTGAGCCCTGTGCTGACCCCGGCTGAGCCCTGTGCCGTCCCTGTGATACGGACCCCACACTGACCCTGCGATGACCCAGCTCTGACCCCACGCTGACCCATGCCCCCTGCCCGCGCTCACCAGCGTGTGCCGCTTCATGTGCTCGCGCCGCGTGAACTTCTTCCCGCAGATCTCGCAGGGGTAGGGCCGCTCGCCGGTGTGCGAGCGCATGTGTCGCTTGAGGATGCACTGGTGCATGGCCGAGAAGCTGCAGTAGGGGCACTTGAACTTCTTCCTGATCACCGTGAACTCGTTGACTGAAAGAGAGCGGACAGGAGTCACCGCGAGGCCCTGTGCAGGCCGCCCACCGCGGCCAGCAGCAACCAGAGCAAAGGGCTTTGCTTGTGAGGTTTGGTGTCAGAGGACCGGACAGGCCTGGGCCAAGGCCAGAGGCCACCGCTTCCCCTTTTTAAGAGAGTACATTTCCTCAGACAGCCCAGTGTACACACCAGCCTCTAAAACACAGTGACGGCCACACACAGAATCACAACAGAAAAACACAAGTAGAAAACAGGTGAGACCAGAGAGCACCCGAACCTGCAGCTCTGCCCACAGCCACAGACCAACAGTGCCCAGGAGCCGGTGGCACTCAGCTGCCCCAGCCAACCACCCACACGCCAGCGCCGGGCCCGTGGATGCCCAGGCAGAGGTACAGCCTGCCACACCGTGAGCCACAGCGCGTGCGAGGCCGGCTCAGCCCCAAACGCACCACGAGAGTGGGGAGCGGCCTCTGTGAGGCGTGGCTCGTCCACCAAGTTCCCTCCCTTCCACAGTTCAAGGACGATGCCACGGGCCCCCGAGTGGTCACCCCTGTGGCCAGCTGGGCCTCATGGCTGCAGCCACATTGCACATCAGGATTCGGCCACACCCTTGGAGGCGTCTTGTCCCACATTCCAGGTAGTCTCTCGGTGGCGGTCGGGGGTTTGGGTCCCGTGGTGTGAGCCTCACTGTGCAGGGCCCCACTGGCCCCTGGGACAGCTCACCCCAAGGGGCACCCTTTGCACTGAGCACTCACAGACACCACGGGCACCCCGTCTGGAGCCTGCAGGGCACTCATCCAGTACCTAGAACCCAAAAGGCCCTGGGGTCAGTCATCCTAGACTTCACCAGGATTGCTGGGGGCAGCTGAGTCCTACCGCGTGAGGGGCCCAGGTGACAGACACTGTCCTTCAGGGTCTGGATGCAGCTGCTGGGCCCTCACGCCACCCCACAACCTGGAGGGGTACAGGGGGCACTCTGCAGGCTGTGTATCGGCACAAGCACCTGGAAGACAGGACACAGGTCCCGGTAGTCAGAAACACTGGACCTGGTCAGAGGCAGGCTGCCAGAACAAACACCAGCAGGAGGGGCACACCTGGCCAGGCCAGAGCCGCCTCTCTCCACGCCCTCAGAACACAGCAAATGGCCATGCGTGGCAGGCCCTGGCCACGGTCACAGCTGCCCCTGGAGGCCCTGCAAGGAAGGCAGGTAAGAAAACAAACGCCACAGAGTTACAGGGTGTGGGGAGGAGAGGAAAGCCCTGGGCCCTCTCGCTGGAGGGAACTGGCCAGTCTGCTGGAATAAGGACCAGACAGTTTAGTCGAGCTCTGTCCCCCTAGCCATGGGCCACCTGCTGCGTCACACAACAGCAGGGACCCCTCATCACCATCCCCATGAAGCCTGCCCCAGGGGCCCCCGACTCCGTTCTGTGGCTCAGACCCCAGCCACGGCCACATCGTCATGGAAGTGGCGCCAGCGGGACGGTGCAGAGCAGGAACACCGAGCTCACAGGCCCGGACGCCCAGGTGCCGGGTGCATGTGGAGTTGGTCCTCGCTCCCGCACCTCCGTTCCTGACACATGCTGGTTAAATTCAGGGAAAACACTGAGCGGAACATTTCATGTTGCGTCCTAAATAAGCCATGTATCTTCTCTCAAGAACCCTCAAAAGGTGTCTAAACAATCAAGCAACCCAGATTCTTTTTTTTTTTTTTTTTTAAGATTGGCACCCGAGCTAACAACTGTTGCCAATCTTTTTTTTTCCTGCCTTTTCTCCCCCAAATCCCCCGAGTACAGAGTTGTATATATTTTTTAGCTGTAGGACCTTTTGGTTGTGCTATGTGAGACGCCGCCTCAACATGGTCTGATGAGTGGTGCCACGTCCGCACCCAGGATCCGAACCAGCAAAACCCTGGGCCGCTGAAGTGGAGTGCGCGAACTTAACCACTCGGCCACGGGGCCGGCCCCCGACCCAGATTATTTCTTATTTTCCAGTGAGACCATCTGTGAGATCCGCCACAAACTGCGTCCAGACTCCTGCGCCAGGGGCTCTCAACTCTGGGGTCTCCCCGACCCCCTGGACAGTCAATCCACACCAGGGACACGCCTCCTGGGGTGACCTGTGTCCACACTTGGCCAGACAACTTCACCAGGGTGAGGCTATCACGGCCAGGACTGGGCTGTGTGGACTTCACCAAGCTCACAGCCACTCCCCAGAGCCCGGCTGCCTGCTCACCTCACAGCTTTTACGCACATAAAAGGGATTCCCCACCACGCCTGAGGACAGAGCTCACCAAGTCTCTCAGAATTCTAAAGGATTCTAGGAAGTAAAGGCTTTAGGTGCTTCTACTCTGGGCGTGCGCGCGCGTGTGTGTGTGTGTGTCCCTGTGTCTCTGTGTGTGTGTGTGTGCTGTGTGTGTCTGTGTGTGTGTGTCTGTGTGTGTGTGTGTGTCTGTGTCCTGTGTGTGTGTGTGTGTGTGTGTGTCTGTGTGTCTGTGTGTGTGTGTCTGTGTGTGTGTCTGTGTGTGTGTGTGTGTCCCTGTGTCTCTGTGTGTGTGTCTCTGTGTGTGTGTGTGTGTGTCTGTGTCTGTGTGTGTCTGTGTGTGTGTCTGTGTGTGTGTGTCTGTGTGTGTGTGGCTGGGAGCTGGGGGCGGGAGGGAGGCACAGCTTGGTCAAGAGGCTAAAACCAGAACCCTGTGGAGAACCTGGAAGGCACTCAGGAGACGAGAAAGCCTCCCGGCCCCATCACACATGGTGCCCGTGGACACTTTAACGTCTGTCTTTCGAGTCTCTTTTCTGTGCATAAACATATAATTTTTTTTTTGAAAGATTGGCACCTGAGCTAACAACTGTTGCCAATATTCCTTTTTTTTTTTCTTTTCTGCTTTTTCTCCCCTAATCCCCCCAATGCACAGTTGTATATTCTTAGTTGTGGGTCCTTCTAGTTGTGGCATGTGGGATGCTGCCTCAAGGTGGCCTGACCAGCAGTGCCACGTCCATGCCCAGGATCCGAACCAGAGAAAGCCTGGGCCGATGAAGCGGAGCGCGCAAACTTAACCCCTCGGCCACAGGGCTGGCCCCTAATTTTTTAAATTACAGAATTGAAATTATAACGTACGCAGTTACATAGAACATCCTCCACTTACCACTGTGACCGCTTTTCATGTTGTAATTTTAACTTTTATGTTCTTAAATGTTTGAATATCCCATAATTTATTAAACGGAGAGCTTGTGGTTGGATATTTAAACTGTTTCCATGTTTCCACCCTTGTGAATGATGCCTCAGTGAAGTTCCTACAACGAATATTTGCCTCCATCTATCAGCTCTTAAAGGTAAATTCTGAGAAGCGGGACATGTGGAACTGCTCTCCCACTGGCTGCTCCCTCGGCCACACTCCCTTGGCCCTCCCAACGGCCCGAGAGCACAGGAAGCTCAGAGCCGCAGACACGAGCACGTGGCATGCGGCCACGAGGCCTGGGGGACGTCTGCCCAGCCGGCCGCACCCATCACACCTGGCAGCTCCAGAGGAGGAAAACCTCACGCTCTTCTTTACTCAGCCTCCCATCCCAGCGCCAGGTCAGCCTGGACCTGCCCTGCTGTCACCCTCTACCACACGGCCACAGGGTCTCCTCCACACGATGAGTCCAATTTTCTATTACCAACAAAAAGAGCCATCAGGCCACCTGCTATGAGGTGGAGGTGGAGGACAAGGAGGGAGCTTTCAGGTTATTTTACTTAAAACAACTTTTTTGGAATGTATTTATTCATGGTTTCCATTCTGCTATAAACATGAAAATTAACATTTTGAATTATATATTCTAGTCTTCTGTATTTAACAATTCAGACCTACATGTTAAAAAAAATACTTTTCTCCATACAGAAGTGCTGTATTTTTTCCCTAGGAAAACAATTAAGAATGCACAGACATGAGAATGACTCACCCTTAGTGACCCTCCCGCCTAAGCTGGGCACGACACATGCGGCTGCAGACGGTCCACTGAAAACACACTTTCTGAAGTTACTCTGTGATGATACCTTTTGGTGTTTTCTTAATGTATTAACTTCCTGTCGCTGCCATAATGAATTACCACAAACTAGTGGCTTAAAGTAACAGAAATCTGTCCTCTCACAGTTGTGGGGGCAGGAGTCCTCAGGTGTGGGAAGGGACGAGCTCCCTGCGGAGGCCCTAGAACCGGGTCCTTCCTGCCTCACAGCTCCCGGGGCCCTAGGTGTTCCTGGCCTTGCGGCGGCATCACTCCAGCCTCTGCTCCCTCTTCACAGGCTCCTCCTCTGTGTCTGCGTCTTCTCTTCTGTCTCTTACAAGGACACTTGCCATGGGATTTACGGCCAACTTTGATATTCCAGGACGATCTCATCTCGAGAGCCTTGATTTCATCTGCAAAGATCCTTTTTCCAAATAGGGGCACAGTCACAGGTCCCAGGGATGAGGACATGGACTTATCTTCGGGTGGGGGCACCCGGAAGTCCACTACACTCAGTGAACAGTACTGTGATCTCCGAAGGACACTTTCATCAGCTACTTTGATTAAAATAACTTCACACTGGCCAGCCCTGAGGGTCTGGTGGTTAGGACGCGGCGCTCTCGCCACCGTGGCCCGGGCTCCTGGCCCGGTCAGGGAACCGCAGCCCCGTCTGTCGGTTGTCACACTGTGGTGGCTGCGTGTGGCTGTGATGTTGAAGCTCTGCCACCGGATGTCAAACACTAGCAGGGTCACCCAGGTGGACAGCTTCCGGCTTTCGGCAGAGTCTCCAGACTAGACAGACGGACCCGGCCAGCCACTTCCAAAAAATTGGCCACGAAAACTGTATGAACAGAGGCAGAGCATGTCTGATAGAGCGTGGGAAGGGGAGAGGATGGTGAGAGGATGGTGCAGAAAGACGGGCAGGGCGCCCTCTGCTGACACCGGGTCGTAGGAGTCAAGTCGACAGCACTGAATACAAAATATTATTGTTAAGAAGCCAACACTTCTAGAACTTGTGGTTTCCGGTCCATGTATCTTAGAAAAATCCTCCACATCATAGAGTGTCACTCTTATAAGCACTAATAAAGCCTAGAAAACCCACATGGCAAGGGAATAACTGAAATACATGAAAAGGCACAAATATCATTAAATTGAAACAGAGGCGCTCCACTCATCTGCCCTGAAACTGGGCCCTTGGGCCTGGAATCGAGTATCCAGGACAAACAATGAGCTCGAATAACCAAGAATCAGGGTTTGAGCAGCTGGCACTGGATTATGGAAAACATGAAGCTCAGAAACATCCGGCTACAACTTTACAGAAACGTATCAACAGGAACACTGCTCGGGAGTGCGGCCTAACAAGTGGCCCCACCGCCACGGGAGGCGCACAGCCCTCCCGAGGTCTCCCGGCACCACACGTGACCTGGGCTCTTCGCGGCCACGGGTCCTCCATCCTGTCTGCCCCCCCGCACACTGCAGGAGAACCGGACCTGTCATGAACATCCACCATACAAGCGGACAGTCCAGAAACACTTCATGACCACATCGAAGACTCCAGAGACCACCAGTCAATCAAACAGGACTGGCAGGTGGCAGGGGTGCGACGGGGCTTCTCCAGAAGGGCACGCGAGTCTTGCACCACGAGACCATCCCAGGTTTTTGTTCTTCCTTCAAGTGAATTTCAGAAATGGATCCAAACGTGTGCCATACTTTGTTTCTCTATCTACAATTTATTAGGCTGTCACCTATTCTGTTAGAAGATAGTGAAGCTATGATGCATCCAAATTATCTTCAAAAGGCTTTAACCTAATGCGAAGTGCACACTCCTTCAGTGTACGGTGGAGTGGATCTGCACCCATGCAGGACCCACCTGCCCCCACCTCAGTCAGGACGCTGCACACTCGCAGCACATGGGAGGCCCCCGGCCCCTCCTGGTCAACATCCCCTGAGCAGTGACCACTCTGCCCTTGGTCACCATCATTTGCTGTATCTGCACATGTGGGATCTCACACTCAGTTCGGCTCTGTTCACTCGGCATGGTCTGCAAGCGCCCCCACACAGCTGCTGGAGCAGTGGCGCACTCTCGTTTGCTGTTGCATCCGCGGCATGACTGCAGGACCAGTGCCTGTCCCACGGCTGATGTGCACCGGACCTGGCAGGCAGTGGTACCCACGTGGCTCTCACGCACGTCTTCTGGTAGACAAGGCTCTCGTTTCTGTTGGACGTACACCGAAGAGAGGAGTTTCTGGGCCACGGTGTATTCGTATGTTTGGTTTCAGCAGACAGGGCCGAGCAGAGCCCCACAGTGGCTGCACCAATTTGTGTTCCCACCAGCCGTGCATGAGCACTCCAGCTGCTCTGCATCTCCCCGAGACACAGCACTGCGGCGGGTCCCGTCCACCTCCGTCAGGGGTGGGAGTGCAAACGCCACAACGTGACTTGAATCTGCACTTCGCAACGACGGCAGCACTGAGCCCAAACGGGGGTCATTTGGACGTCTTCTCCTGTGAAGTGCGTTCAAGTCTTTTGATTATTTACTAAGTGGGCTTTTCCCTTGGTTTTCCTAGTTTTATGTATGCTGAGTATGAGTGCTTTGTCAGATATGTTTATTGCCAACATTTTCCCTAGTCTGTGACTGGCCTTTCACTCTCCTAATGGTGTCTTTTAGTGAGGAAATTAGTAATTTTAATGAAGCCCACTTTACCAAACTTCTATTATTAGAGCTCTTCCTGAACTGCTTGAGACACGTTTGCCCACCACCGTGATCATGATGCCTTTCTCCCACGTCGTCTTCTAGGAAACCTTGTGCCTTTACACTTAGGCTTAGGGTCCATCCTAAATTAATTTTTGTGCTTTGCGTGAGGTTGGAGTCAAGATTCATGTTCACCCTCCTGAGGACCTCCAGTGCAGGCAGAACCACCGAGAAGACCATCCGCCACGGAACCCCAGGGCCACCTCCCACGTCAGGCGCCACAGTCTGAGCCAGTCTGCCCCGCCAGCTACTGCAGCTCCGTGCGTCTTGCTACCAGCTGACACCTGTCCTCCACGCTCTTCCTCTTCCAGATGGCCTGGGCTGTCTGCCGAGAACAGGCCTCTTGCTGTCTGCATTCTGAGGCGTGGACATCTGGGGCCTTGCTGACCCTGGGGGGACGGCCCAGCCCGGGACAGGCCAATTCCAAGGTAACACATAACTTTCCTGCACCCACCCCCTCTACCATGCAGTCCTCCACTCTGAGTCACTAACTGCCCTAACCACCCTGGGACCAGACAGCCAGGGCCGGCCCCTGTGCCTCGGAGCAGCCGAGACTGTTCAAACAAGCCAGTCCAAGCCCGCTCACTCTGCCTCAGCTGTCCCTTCCAGGCTCTCGCCCCGTCTTCCCTCACTCCCCTGCCTCCTGGCCGACCGCGTGCCATGCTGGGCCTCCTTTGTGCTTCAGTTTTGGTATATTGGGTATTGTGTTTTCAAGGAATTTGCCCATTTCCTCCAACTTGTCACAAGTATCAGCATGAAGTCATTCATAATATTCTCTTTCTATTGTTCTAATCTCTGCAGGATCTTAGGAATGATCTTTTTTTTTTTAAAGATCGGCACCTGAGCTAACAACTGTTGCCAAGCTTTTTTTTTTTTCCTCTCCTCAAATCCCCCAGCACATAGTTGTATATTTTTAGTTGTGGGTCCTTCCAGTTGTGGCATGTGGGACGCCGCCCCAACATGGCCCGACAAGGCGCCATGTCCGCACCCAGGATCCGAACCGGTGAAACCCCAGGCTGCCGCAGCAGAGTGAGCAAACCCAACCACTCAGCCAGGGGGCCGGCCCCAGGAATGATCTCTTTTTAACAGCTTTCATTGAAAATTGGCACTTTCCTCTATTTTTATTGATCACTTTTGATAAGAGTTTATTAGTTTCATTAATCTTTTCAACACACTGCTATTCGGCTTTGTTCATTTTTCTGTTGTACGTCTACTTTCTATGTCATTGACATCTACTCTTTATTTACTCCTCTTGCTTTCTTTGGGTTTAACTTGCTGTTTTTTCCCTCACTTCTTGACCCTCAAAGTTAGAGCCTTCCTTCTTTTCTAGTAAATGCTACTAGAGCCATAAATTCCCCTTTAACACCGCTTATGCGTATCCTGCAAGTTCTGATATGCTGTGTTTTCAATGTCATTCAGTTAAAGATATAATCCCCACTGTGACCTGCTCTTCCAGTCAAGGGTCATTTAACAGTACGTTGTGTGATGTCCTAACACTTGGGGATATTCTAGTATCTTCCTGTTACCGATTTTATAAGTTTAATTTCACTGAGGTCAGAGAACACACTATGATTTCAGTCCTTTGGTATTTGTTGAGACCTGAGTTACAGCCCCGATTGGTCTATTCTGTAAACGCTTCCTGTGCGCTTGTTTGGTGTAATGTTCAAATTGGTTAATTGTGTTATCAGCCAACCCCTCCGACCACAGAGGCAAAACTCCTAAACAAATAGCAAGTTGAATTCAATGATATAAAAAACAAATATGGGGCCGGCCTGGTGGCGTAGTGGTTAAGTTCATGTGCTCTGCTTCGTGGCCCAGCATTCACAGGTTTGGGTCCCGGATGCCGACCTAGCACTGCTTGTCAAGCCATGCTGTGGCGGCATCCCACATGCAAAACAGAAGAAGATGGGCACAAATGTTAACTCAGGACCAATCTTCCTCACACACACAAAAAATTAATAATAGTACCTCATGAATAGATGGATTTATTCCAGGAATTCAAGGTTAACTTAACATTTGAAAACTGTGTTCAAATCTTCTCTGTCCTCATTCTAATATTCTGTCTGCTATTCTATCAATGACTGAGGAGATGTGTTAAACATCCCCAGGTCTAACTGTGCGCTTGTCTCTCTCCTTTCAGTGCTGTCCACTTCTACTGCATTCACCTCAAAGCTGAGCATGCACATTCTGCATTGTGACATTTCCTACTGAACTGCCTCTTCCGTCATTATGCAGTGTCCCTCCTGAGCAACACTTCTGGAAGTCGACTGTGTGACATTAATATTAACGACTTTCTTTAGTGTTTCCCTGGTTTGTCTTTTTTACCTTAAACCTCTCTGTGTTCTTACCTATAAAGTATGTCACCTACAAACAGCAAACTTTTCTAAAGAGCAGGCTGGAAACGTTTTCTTTATATTGGTTGCTCCGTGCACATGTCACAAGAGAGGACGGATGCAGCTGGTGTAGGCCACCGTCCTGCTGCTTGTCTTCTTTCTGTCCTGCACGTGTTTCGTTCCTGTATGCCTCCTCACTCGCCTTCTTTCAAACTAATCAAGTCTGATTCCACTTTTCTCTTCATGAGCCTGTGAGCTGTCCTTTACTATTTTGGTCACTATTCACGTGACCTCACAAAGAATGCAGGAGCTGTGCAACAATCTCGCCTCCCCTCCCACCTTTGTGCTGGCAGCATCATGCATTACACTCCTTTTTCTGTTAAAAACCCACAGAAATGACCAGTGTTGCTTTAAACCATCCAGATCCTTTCCTGACTTGCAACGTTACCCACCCTGGTGCTTCTTCAGTCTCTTCTGTCTGGGAAAATTCTTCTTCAGCCCGACGGCTGGTTTTTCATACTTCTTGTCAGCTGGCAAGGAATTCTCTCTGTCCTGTTTGTCTGCATGAAAGGGTCTTCATACGGCCTTGATGCACGAAGAATGTTTTTGCTGGGTACAGACTTCGAAGTTGGCAGCTCTTTCTGCAGCTCTTCTGAGATGTCGTTCGTTGTCATCTGGCTTCTGTAGTTTCTGCTGAAAAGTCAGCCATCAGTCTTATTCCTCTGAAAGGAATGTTCTTTTTCTCCAGCTGCTTTTAAGATTTTTCTTTCTGTCTTTGGTTTTCAACAGTGTGACCACAATGTGCCCAGATGTTGTTTTCTGTTGTTGCTATTTGGTATTCATTCTTCTTCGGGTTCACTGGGCTTCTTGAATCTGTAGACTGATGTCTTTCAACCGTTTTGGAAAATTCTCACCTGCTGTCTCTTTGGATATTACTTCTGTTCCATTTTTTTCTCCTCTCTTCTCTGAAACTCCAATGACACATAAATTAAACATTTTCACTATCTTCCATGTGTCTCTGCTTTCTTCCCATTCTTTTTCTCTGAGCTTCAGCATGGATATTTTTCATTGCTCTGCCTTCCAGTTCACTAACCTTATCTTATATTGTATCCAGGCCATTATTGCACTATCTAATGAATTCTTAATTTCAAATATTGTATTTTCAGCTCCAGAATGGTCACTTGACTCTTTTTTTATAGATTCCAGTTCTCTTGAAATTCTCCATCTTTTAATCCATTTCATTCACCATTTCCTTGAATGTGTCATCAATATCTTCAAGTCCCTGTCTGAGAACTACAATATCTGACCTGGTGGGCTTTCTTCATTTGGCTCTGTTACTTAGCAGACACTGTCACTTTCTATTAAATGCCACATGTGAATGAAACAGCAGAGACACTGCACGCAATGTCAGTATTTCTAAAGACAATTAAGGTTGTTTTTATCATTGTTTTCCTTCTGTCAAGCAGACAGATTCAGGAGGACTACCTTGACCCTGTGGAGCTTCATTCCAGCTTTTCTTGGGGCTGGTCCAAATCAGTCTTGGTTTCATTCCCAGGGAGTGACTCTCACTTCAGGGTGTGGCCCTTCTGGGGTCTCAACTGGAGGCCCAGGGTGTCCCCGGTCTCCTCGACCTCGCCTGGGCTTGGCCGCCCCATCGCAGCGCTCCATGGCTGCACCTCCCCACCTCGCACCGCAGCCTCCCAGGGTATGGTCAGCTGGGTTCTTGGGATGTTGCTCTGTGATGAGCTTGGAAGGTGAAGGGTTTTGTAAGCCAACTTGGGAGCTCATTCTCTGTGGCTTCTTGCTTTTTTAGGGATTTGCTTCTCAAGTCCCAGCTACCTGGGCTGCCCTGAAGGGCAACGTCCATCTCCCTGGCACATAACACTGCTGCTCCCTGCTCGGCCTCTGTTTCCCACTCCAATGTTTGAGAAACATGACAGAGAAAATCCAGGGTGAAAGTACAGGTCATTTTGTGTTCTTCTCTTCTCTCAAGGACCATGGTCCTTCATGTCCCACCTGCACCAGCTGCTCTCCAGGATATGTGTATATGCGGGTTTGGCGGCTTTTTGCCACTGTTTCAAATAGTTTTTGCCTGGAGGGTAAGCCCAAGACAAGCTAGTCATGGTTGAAGCTGGAAGTTCAAAAAGTTTTCTGCAAAATATTTTCTTTGAAACAAATTAATGCCTTTTCCTTAGCACGTAAGTTATGTGCAACTGGCAAACTGACAATGATCAATACTGTACTATACATTTTAAATGCAGTTTAAATCGGTACGTGAACATCCCCAAGTGAGCACAAGGCGTCATTTCTACACACACCCCTACAGCACATGACTGACACCCACGTTTGTGAGGGCACCTATTCACATTTTGTGAAAATGGTAGATACGATGAGAAGTCCAAAATGAATTTTTAGACATGGAGCAAGTTTTGTGGCAGTAAATAGACCTAAATAAAGAACCACCCTTTTATTATTGCAATTCTCTGTGTTCAAGAAAGATTAATGTGGGGCCAGCCCGGTGGCGCAGCGGTTAAGTTCACATGTTCTGCTTCTCGGCGGCCCGGGGTTCGCCAGTTCGGATCCCGGGTGTGGACATGGCACCGCTTGGCACGCCATGCTGTGGTAGGCATCCCACATATAAAACAAAAAAAAAAAGTAGAGGAAGATGGGCATGGATGTTAGCTCAGGGCCAGGCTTCCTCAGCAAAAAAGAGGAGAACTGTCAGTAGTTAGCGCAGAGCTAATCTTCCTCAAAAAAAAAAAAAGAAAAGAAAAAAAGATTAATGTTACATATCAATAAAATTTTTAAAAAACTCTTTGAAATTAATCCCTGAGACACAGTATTTCAATGAGAAATTCAATTAAATATAAGAGATACAATACCTAAATGAATCTGCTGAAAATTTCCTATGTCGGATGACTATATAGTTTTAAGGGACATGATGTTAAATGTAAGAACAAAATTGGGTGGCTATCTATCCTAAAAATGTTTCTTACATCCTTTATCATTTTGCCATCTACCACAAACCTATTTCTTTTTTAGGAGCATTTCTTTATTTTTCATTTGTTTTCAAAAGAAATTCAATTTATTTAAACTAAAAAAACCAAACCAACAATTGACCCATTTCTCCCACCCCCACGCCTGCCTCTGCAACCACCAGTCTGTTCTGTGTCTGAGCTCGGTTTCCTTGCTTTTTAGATCCACATATAAATGATCACTTGGAATTTGTCCTTCTCTGTCTGACTCATCTCACTTAGCACAGGCCCCCGAGGTCCATCCATGTTGGTGTAAATGTTCGGATGTCATCCTTTTTCTTGGCCGAGTAACATTCTGTCGGTATACACCACACCTCCTTTATCCATAATCCATCACAGACACTTAGGTCATTCCCACATCTTGGCTACTGTCAATAACGCTGCCGTGAACAAACCTATTTCTTTCGGGTACTACGGTAACTGTCTGACATCCTCTACCTGTTTGAGGAAATGGACCACAGCCCTTCAGCACGACAGCACAGAGACACTCCCCAGAACGCAGGCCTCCTGTGCCTGGTCCACACTCCATCCAGCCCAGAAAGAACCCCTCGAGGACCAAATGAAGGAAAAGCAGCCACGCAGCCTCGCGCCCCAGCCCGGCTAACTCAGAACCTACACACGCAAGAACCTTGAAGTCAGGCAGTTGCCTGTGTTCCTTTTGCCACAGTGTGTCCAGGTTTGGATCTATAATCCCCGAGAGATCCCATTGTGACCAACAGAAAAAAAAGGGAGAGCTTCCTTTTCTCTAGAAATGACGTTCAAACACAAACGGGCACTGACATAAACCCACGAGGCAGCTGACCTCGCAGACGGGCAACACGCACCAACCGGCCTGGAGACGCCGCCCGCCTGGGGCAGGGGGCACCTTGACAGCAATGTCCTAAGCCTCTCTGAAAACCCAGCCTTTCTCCGTCTTCAGAACTCATTTAATGAAGATAAGGCCAAGGAGCGGGGCAGGCAGAGGCTGCTGGGCCACACATGGACCACGCCCCGGCCACCGTCACAGTCGGCGGGGATGGGCATCAGACTGATGGGGAAGCTCCTCTCTCCAGAGACCCATCCATGCCCTGCTGGAGGGCGCGGCTCCCATTGTCCCAGAACCTGGCGACAGGGGCACCTGCTTCCTTCCGGAGCCCAGCTGCTGCTAGGCAAAAGGTGAGTGTCCGCCAGGCCCCAGCACCGACCACGTCCACGACCACCTGCTCCGCGTGAGCAGGCAGATGCGGACCCCGTACATCCAACGGAGGTGGACAAGCAAACGCAAGGCGCTCTTTCTGAAAAGAAGCAGTTTTGGTAATTCTCCGTCAACACCGTCACCTTCACACTTGGAGAGAGACGCCGTGTGATGCACAGAGCAAGGAAGTGGGGGCTGGGCTTCGTCCTCGGATCTTTCTAGAAAGTAATGGGGTCAGAGTGATTGGGTTCCTCTCCCCATGGATGGTGCGCGCTTTTCTGCCTCTCCACTCCTGCTCTGCCCCCGTAAGTCAGCAGTCCTACACCATCCCGGTGAACTCAGCCCCTGTCGCCTAGAGGCGGGAGGTGCACCTGCCCCACATGCACACAGGCTGGGCACAGGGCCTTCACCTGGCCGCTGGCAGAGGATGCGAGAGTGACAGCTTTAAAGGCACACACCAATGCCTGCTCCCAGCCCCTGCAGGCTGCTCCCACCCCGACGTGGCTTTGCGGTCACCCAGTGGCCACTGGACCTGAATGCCAGGCCTGGCCGCAGGAGAGGCACATGTGAGCGTCCAGTGCTGAGCAGACAAAGGCACCTGTTCCAGCCTGTCCGGCCTCAAAGCCACTCTGCGCAGGGAGGCGTCTGAGTCCACGGGGACATTCTCCTCGTGGCTCCACAGCTGACTTCAGGGTACAGCTTTGGGCCCCCCAGGGGCTCTCGGGAAGTTCATCCAGGCCTGTGGGAGGAGCGCTGGCTGCACAGCGTGCTGGAAGAAGGACTGGACATCCTGGACGGGCAAGCAATCCCCACAGAAACCCACCCGGGCATCAGCTGGGGCCAACTCCAGAAGAGGCCTCACCACTGAGCCCAGGTCTCCAGGTCTCGAGAGGCGTCGATCTAGAACGAGAGACAGACAGGTTACAGGCCATCAGGACGCGGTGAAATCGAGCAGACTTAGAGCAGACACGTTCCGCTGCCTCCTACTCACCAGGTGCCTGTCCAGCCACCACAAGGACAACTGTCATGTGTCTGGAAAGGAAGGCTACAATTAATCCTCAGCGAGCAGACATTCAAAAGAAAACCCACATTAACAGAACACCAACGCCCCCAAACCATCCTGCCAGGACAGACCACCTGGGAACTGTACTGATGTCAAAATCCAGAATATGTGGTCAAGCTCTTCTGAAAGATTTATTTTTCTTCGGGGAGACAAACGAGCCTAACAGACCTGTCCTCACATAAACACCCCGTGGCTTCAGGAGCAGGGAGGGAGCCGGCCCCGGTTTCTCTGGGCCCCTGAATGGCAATGGTCAGAACCGCCATCGGCAGGACCGGCTTAAGCCGGGTCAGCACCACTGATCTCGAGAAACTGGTGTCTTTAACCCACTGCTATATGAGTCGAACGTCTTTACGTGAGGGAAAACAACTCCTCAAAAACATTTTAATTTAGATATAAAAACCAATTTAATTTCATGTAACACATTGCTAAGGGAGAGAAGCAATTATTACTGCACACGCTGACACTTCGTCCCCATGACGCAGGCTCTGTTTCCTGGCTGGGAACAGGGCGTGGAGAGCAGCTGACACTACAGAGGCTCATTCCCGCCCTGAGCTTGAGCTGTAGGGCACTGGGTCCAATGGGACTGGTGTGTGGGACCGGCGGCTGGTTGGCTGCCCGGGATGTCGGCCGCTCTCTGGTCTTACCTGGGCCAGGGGGTGGGGTCTCCCTGGGCTCGGGCTGGCGAGTCACCAGAGCAGGCCACCGGCTCTAGTGGAGGAGGGTAGAGGGGCCGGAGGGAGCCGCTTCCCTCTGCTATCGGCGTCCCCCCACGAGTGACTCGGGCTGGAGCCAGGCCCTGGGAACACAGGAAACCGGTCTCACCACGTGGACGGACGCCAGCTGGCGGCTTTCAGAGGCTCCGGAAGCGCCGTCCTGGATGTTCCACGGTGAGCAGAGCTGCCAGTGGAGGCCGGGTCTCGCTGGAGGTGGGTGTGTGGGCACTTTATCAGCTCGCCAACCCCAAACGCCAGGGGTCTCCGCCTGCGACTGCCTGGGTGGGGCCTCTCCCGGAAGCACGATAGCACAGAGGTTCTGCGCAGACAGTTGGATATGTCGCACAAAGGCAGAGCACACGTCCCCGCAGCGAGCAGAACCATCTTCGGTCACGGCCACACCACCCTGAGCACGCCCAGCTCGTGTGATCTCAGAAGCTAAGCAGGGCCGGCCGGTCAGGACGTGGATGGGAGCAATGATTCTGGAAAGCACTGCAAGGTATGTCAACTTGGCTTTTTACCTGAAAGTGTGGCAGTGTCTCCACCAAACACCCTTTCACGGGAAACTGTCTGAAGTTCCAGCATCAGTCCAGAAGCAGGGAAAGGTCCTTGATTCATTTTTAAACCCATAAGGAAATAGTCTTTACAGTGCAATCAAAACAAAAGCAGCCCTAGCCATCTCCACTCGCGTCCCCCACGCCCCGGACATCCGGGCAGCCAGCAGGACAGGAAGGCCCAGCGTGGAGCACCCCACCCACCTCGCCCCAGGCTCTCACGAGTCCGCCCTCCCGTGAAGAGCCTGAGGGGACTTCGCACGTCCCTCCCGTGAGGCAGGACAGCACCGCCACGACGGCTGGGGAGAACCCTCCACTCTGTCAACAACAGTGTCGAGGGCCGCCAGCTGACAAGTAGGACGATGCTCTTGTGGTTCAGGTTGTGGTGCGGCTGGAGTGACGGCCAGTGGCACTCACCCTCCTGCACCCACAGGGCTGCTGCGTCCTCGTTTGTTCCCTGAAATCACGGCTTCCTGTGTCCTCAGGGCGTTTTTCAAGGGCCCACCCAGATCAATGCACACCCACAACACAACTGGTAAAACAGGGCCATGTTTTGAGCCACAAACGATATTTTGAACAGGTTGTATTCAGCAAACAATGACCATTAACAGGTAGGATGCTGGCCCACTGCGGACAACTCACAGAGTAAAAGAATCAAGTTGAAGGACTCAAAATAAAAAGGACAAAAGTTCTCTAACGGAAAAAGCAGTCAAAGGGTGATGACCTAGTGATAAAACCACCTGTGGATTTAGTAGCCAAGTCACTGTCATTAGACCCATGAAATAAGGACTCTGTTGTTCTAGAAGCTTCCAGAGCCATCCAGAAAGGATCTCTCCATACGGGCTGTTGCTACTGCCTGAGCAGTGCTCACATATTTAATGGTTCTCTTAATTCAAACATCTGCAACTACTACCACTTTCTTCTGCGAACTTGCCGTGAGCGGCCTACCCTGAGCAGACGAGGCAGAGTCAGGGGCTCGGGGACCCCCAGCGCGCCCTGCACCGCGGAGCTGACACTGTCAAACATCACGTCCCTAAAGTATTGTCTTCTCCTCGATTCTCCAACCACGAGCCACGTCTGCTGGGGTGTGGGCCCAACGGGCACCCCAAGTATCGCAATAACAAAAGGCTTGGCCCTGGAAAAGCTCACCATTAACAACCAGCCTGAGCAGCTGGAGGTCGGAGCCAGAAACAAGGCAAAGCCCCCTGCCCCCCACAGCGGCCCCCACACTCGCCGGCCCTCACACCGACCAGGAACGAGGGACGCCCTGCGACACAGCACGCGTCTCCTTCCCTGGGCCCCTCTGGGAGGACGTGCAGCCACGCTCACTGGGGCCGAGGAGTCTCCAGCGCTCTGGGAGGCTGGGGCGTCCGGCGAAGGGAGGCAGGGTGCGTGCGTTGCCTCTGCTCTGCCGTGAGGCCGTTTCTTCTCTCTTCAGACATGTGATCAGCTTCCTCACACCCACACGCCCGCGCTCCCCAGCCTGGCGGTCCAGTGGAGACGACAGCCACCACTCGGGCACCTGGGGCTCGGGGCGCCCCCAGCTGAGCCCGCAGTGGAGCCCACAGGAGGAGGGTCCCCACGGGATGCAGCGGGAAGGCCGTGCGGAGCCTGAGACCAGGCTTGCTCATCACAGCCGCCTGTCCGTGGGGGGCAAGAGGAGGAGCCGTCACGCTCGCAGCATCTTCCAGCATCTTCCCTGAGCAGAAACCCACTCCCCGCGACGGCATGTGTGAACCCATGGCTCAGAGACAAGCCACCGAGAGCTCCGTGGGCCCGGCACTTCCTCACACGCGCCTGCGACTCAGCGCCGCAGGGCAGCCAGGCAGACACTGTCGGGCCCCGAGGCTCGGTACCCACTCCTGATCTGGTGTGCAAACTCGTGAGTCGCTCAGCTACTCTTCATGCTCTCCGGGCGCTTGGAGAAGCCACCACAATCACATCTCAATCACGGGACAAGCGGCTCACAGCCTCCGGCCGCCGGCACACCCCCCGCCCACCCACCAGGGTGCGATGCCCGCTATGATGAGTGCTGACACAAAACTTTGGGAATAAAGGTTTTTTCTGGATATTTCCAACTCTCATTTTAGCATATGCCCAGAAACAGGCAGATTTTACTTATGATGTCAGGAAATAATACTTTAAGACAACCCATTCCCCACCCAGTTCTCTAGCCTCTGCTGGCTAAACGCCGGGAGCCCACACGATGTCTCAGTTCAGCTCACAGCCCGACCGGTAAGGGTTCCGCCAACTTCTCACCCCGACTTATGGAAAACTAAAGGGCAGACTCTTACAAGAAAGGTGGGGAATTTAGAATACTAAAAGCAAGGAGGTTAAAACACAATAGCAATAACGGAGCACCAGACCCCACGAGCCGACCTCACCTGGCAGTCGGCACACGCACTGCAAACAGATGGGACAGGGCTCCCTTCCCGGCTCTCAACTCAGCTGCGACGGGAGCTGTGTGACGGCAATGACAACGCAGGAGCAGGCGTGGCTGCCCGCTCCAACGTCCAGACTCATGAAAGACACAGTGGACAGTGACCCACACTGGAAGAAATAATCTGAAGACAAAAATCCACCCATCATGGCCGCATCCTACAGGGTCACCACCCGCCCCATGACCTCACTCAGGTGCAGGACTCGCTGCAGGAGCATCTGGGCCTCTGCTGGGGTGGGACTGAGACAGAGGAGCCAAGGCCGGAGGGGGAGAAACCACCCAGGGCAGCCACGATGGGAGTACGTCCGTCTCTCCCTGCTCCGCAAGCTGCTTGGGGTCCCAGAGGCCCAAGAGCCAGGCCCACAGCCCACGGGTCCTACTGCTGGACCGAATGTGGGTGGAATCAGTGTTTGGGGGCTACCCAGGCCCCCTGGTCCCATTCCTGGGGTGGTTCCCAGCAGAGACGCACCAAAGGCCTCCTGGACATGCCCACAGTGGGGGCAAGGCTGCCAGACATGGAGACAGTAGGAAAAACGCCCACAAATCAGCCCTCTCATTCCAAAGTCGTTCTCGATGACAAACACAGACCAGCCACGTCTGGGGGCGCAGAGGGGAACTGGGCCCGCCCCCCTGGAACTGATCACACACGGAGTCCACGCCTGAATTAGGAGCATCTGGAAGGAGATGAAGCAGGCGTCCAGACCCCGAAGGGAGAACACTCCGCCAACCTCCCCATACGGCCACAGAGTCCCAGTCACATCCCAGCCGCTCCTTCCCCGACAGCCAGAAATCCTGTCCAGTCGTCCCCTCAGTGGAGGCCCGTTGCTGGCCTCATCTACGCAAATTCCACGCGCCCCAAATGCCCTGGAACCACCTCCGGGACGTCCCGGGATCATCACAAGCCCAACAATTTCCACCGACAAGCAGGAGTGCTGGGTCCGCGGCGGAAGGGACTGATGTTCTGAGCGCTGACCATCTGCACTTTGCTCACGTGTTTGATGCTTTTACAAACGCTACTCGGCTTCAAATTCACACCTGTGTAAGCGATGCTACCCCCATTTTTCAGATGCAGAAAACGAAGCCTAAACACGTTTCTAAAAGCATGCCCAAGACTACGCAGCTAGTCAGCGCCGTGGGATGCTCAGTCCCGGGTCTGACTCCACCGCCCACCTCAGGCCCTGGAAACGGCTCTGAATCAAGTACACGAAAATAGAGAGAACGTAACGTCACTTTCCATTTTAGTCTTTATTAGCCACAAGTAATTTTCATCACTCCAACACAAAAACTGAGGATATTTTAGCGCTCATGAAAACAAAGTTGTAAAAATATTGTTTTTTAAATTGGAGAAAAATTAAAGATACACTTCCGAAATCCCCAACATCCACAGTGGCGGCAGATAGCCTCTGCTTCATCCACTGGCCCTAGAAAACCACTGCAGCCACACACACTCGCCCCCGGGGGCCTGGGACGGGGCGCCCCCCACGCCACGGAGAGAAACGGGGCAACACCTCGTTCTCTCACACCCACAATGAGCACCAACCAAACTCAGCATTTCCCCAGGATGGCCGGTCAGCGCCTCCTCCTGCAGGACCCAGACAGCCGCCATGCTCCCCGAGCATCCCCAGCACAGATCTTGAGGACCTGCACCGAGGAGAGCGGCCCATCCCAGGCTGACACCTGGCAGGCACAGGCAGGTGGAGGTGAAAGCTAAAAGCCCTCGTGTCTTGGGAGAAGGAAGTCTCG
Organism: Equus przewalskii; assembly: GCF_037783145.1. Classification (NCBI taxonomy): domain Eukaryota; kingdom Metazoa; phylum Chordata; class Mammalia; order Perissodactyla; family Equidae; genus Equus; species Equus przewalskii. Next base: position 49,435,946 of record NC_091851.1, read on the forward strand.
GCTGAGCCCGATGGCAACCACTCGGCCATACCCTAGCCGCTCCTTGGTTAGTCTGCCATCCGCTTCCGGGCAACTGGAAGTCAGCTGGAGACATTTACCTTATAACCTCCTTGTAAAAATTCATGTATGACCATCATCAGCTGGTGGAAACAGCGAGGACAGGCACCCTGCTCGCCCGCAAATGCACCACGGTCAGAGCGGGGACCAGCAGGGGGAGCCCGCCGCGCGAGGCCCTCCGTCCTGACTCGCCGGCTCCGTGTGCATGCCCAGGTGCTCAGGCTGAGGTCGGATGCCCCATTTCAAGTGGGAAACGGTGGCTCCCCTTCCCGTTGCCCTGACAACCCACCTTCTCTGTGCAGCAAGGCCAGCGCAGTCCACCCGGCTCCTGTGCGACCCCCGGGACGGACCTCAGGGGAGGTTGGGAGGGGACCTGAGCCACAGCTGGCCGTAAGGACAGACGCCCCACCCTCACCCCGACTCATCACGGTCTGACGGCCCCTCTCGACGGAACAGAGCAAATAGAACAGGCGGCGCCTGCACTTACGGGCCAGGGAGTGCGCGCCCTTGGGCAGGTACTCCAGCAGCAGGGAGCTGTCGTCCCCCAGCACGTCCGCCTTGAGCGACAGCAGGCTGTTCTTACTCATGAGCGCCGCCCGCAGGTTGGCCACCGCGGTGGCCTGGTGCAGCGCGTCGTCCTTCTCCGGGGTTAGGGGTGGGCCCAGGTAGCTGGCTTCTCCTCCCAGGAGGCCCTCGTCCACGTGGGCATAGAGCTCCGCCCTGTCCCCGCGGCTGTCTGAGCCGCTGGCTTCCGTGCTGGTCAAGTCCGCGTCTGGGGGGAGGAAACACACAGAGAACACGCAGGTCATTTCGAGACTCCAAGCAGGAAACAGGCACGCTCAGGAGAAGCCAGCGTAACGAGCTTCCTGACACCCAAGCCTGTCCTGCCAAGGCCCCAGGACGGTGGCAAAGTCACAGCCCACACCTTGGGTTGGGGGCTCAACTCAAAACAATGGGGGCCAGCCCCCCAGGACAAGGGGCCGAAGACCTGATGCAGGCTCAGTTCTGGGCCGAGGGTCAGAGGCCGCTGTGCATCTGCAGTGTTTTTGTGTCTCAAAGAAGAGACGACACCCACATGGACAATGAGCCAAACTACAAGCTCCTGGAAAATCACCGTGATCTCAGACCTGGCAAAGGGTTCTCAGACAGGACACCAAAAGCACAGCCACAAAACAGATAAACTGACTTCATCAAACTTAGAAACTCCGATGCCTCAGAGCACACGATCAAGAAAGTGAGAAGACGACACACGGAATGGGAGAAAATATTTGCAAATCATCTACCTGAGAGGAGCTCCCACCCAGAATACACAAGACACACAAACAGCCGTGAGCAACGCTCGCCATCATTTGTCATCAGAAAAATGCAGCTCAGAACCACAATGAGGCTCCATCTCACACCCACTAAGACGGCTGGGATCGAAAAGTCAGATAATAAACATTGACAAGGTTGTGAAGAAATGGAACCCTCGTACGCTGCTGGTAAGGATGCAAAACAGTGCAGCCGCTGCGGAAGAGTCTGCTGGTTCCTCGAAGGTTAAGTACAGAGTTACCATACGGCCCAGCAACTCCACCGCAGGAGTGCACCCAGGAGCCGTGAGCACGTGCCACAGAGAACCTGCAGCTGTTGTACCTTCACGCTCACAGCAACATCGCTCATAACAGCCAAAACGTGGACCAACCAAAGGCCCATCTATTGATGAATGATAAGACGTGGTCCATCCACATGCTAGAATATTACACAGCCATAAAAGGCACAGAGTGCTGGCACATGCTACAACACGGACAGACCTCGAAAACATTATGCTCGGTGAGAGAAGCCGACACAAAAGGACACGCATGGTAGGATTCCACTTACACGAACTATCAAGAAGAGGCAAATGCAGAGACCGAGGTAGATTGGGGTTCCCAGGGGCTTGGGGGAGATGTGACCGCTAGGGATAATAAAGATGCTCTAAAGGCGACTGTGGTGACGGGCGCGCCGCTCTGTGAATACAGTAAAAGCCACTGAACTGCACACTTTAAATGGGTGAATTGTAGGATACGTGGATGATGTCTCAATAAAGCTGTTACTAAGAGAAGGAGACGGGACAGTCTCGAGTCATCAATTCAACAGACTCGACGAGCGCCGAGCTCAGACCAGCACGAAGTCAAGGCATGACCCAGGAGCTCCCCTCTGCTGGGGAGACGCACGGGACGAAAGTGCCCCAGACCGTGCTGGCCGGGCAGCCCCAGGAGAGGGCTGCTGCCCTACAAGGGCCCCTTGGAACACGCGGAAACTCGAGAAGTCTAAATAGAAACAGGCAGACCCTCCACGAGACAGAGGCGGGAGGGTGAGGAGGGACGTGCGGCCCAGGCACTGGCCACGCGCACAAAGGGCAAAGCGTGGCCTCTCCTGCCAGGGACGGAGGGTGCCCGGCATGTCCTTTCCACTCCGTCACTGTCCTTGGAAAGGAGGGCGGAGAAGGGAGCGCCCAGGAAGGCGGAGGGTGGCACCAGCCGTGGGAAGGAAGCTGGGCAGGCCCCAGGGAAGCAAGAAAGGAGGCAGGCCACTGGTCCCGGAGGAAGCAAGGCGATGGCAGCGAGGGGTGGAGCTGGGTCCCGGAAAGGACAGGCACCCTCCTCAGAACTCCAGGGAAGCAAGGGGCAGCACCAGGCTGCAGAAGTCACATGACGCCCAAATGCAGCTCGGGCATCAACCTCAACATCACAGAAAGTGGAGACGGCCGGTCATCCTCTGCTGTCACAGAAAATTCTGGAAAATCGTGCCCAAGTCTGCTCACGCTGCTGTGTCTGCCGGTGTCCGGAGAAGTCCAGGGCAGAAGCACATGTCACACGGCAACACAGCGATGCTACCGCCAAACGCAAATGTGGGAAATTCTACAGCTTCTTCAGCCAAACACGGCTGGGAACACAGGGGTTTGGGGCTTCGACAGTCAGAGGCTAAAGAGGTGCCGCGTGCAGCGCCACGTGCAAACACCCGCCCAGAGACAGGGGACAGGGAGCGCCCAGCTGGCCACTGCTGAGGGACTGCTAACTTCCCGGGGTGTGCTGCGTGTCCAACGAGCGCCTCCCTTTTAGAAGCTGAAACGCCCACAAACACAGCGACGGGAACGTCTGTGCCGACCTCTCTGAAACTGAGTGACAGAGACGCAGTATCGATTCTCTTCTCCTCCACGCACATCGTGAAATTTTTCATAATAAAAGTTGGGGGGGAGAGTCTGAAAGACAAGAACTGTTTGAACAATCCAGCATTTGCCAGGAAGGCTCAGACGCCAGCCGTGAGGAGAGAGCGCGAATGAGCCAGCCCTCAGCGGACGCCTGTGAACCCAACAGAAGTCACGACCCAGGAGAAAAGCTCCGCATGGCCTTGGCCTCGCTGTGTTTAAGAGGACGAGTCAATGGTGGCTCCTCACTTCTCTGGGGACACCGACGGCGGGAGACAGCCTCGTCGGGGATGGGCACGAGTGAAGATCCCTCAGACTTGGGACGTGGGACCACGCGGCTCCAAGCTGGATCTCAGATCGCTGACGAAAATCCATAGCCCCTCAAAGTCTTAGTCCCCACAGTTCTAAACACTCAGAGCCACTCGGGGGCGCGGGTAACAGACCTGCCACCTAGAGGGAGTTCCCTAACGCCAGCACTTCCCACTCCGTTCCTTACGTGAACTAAATCCTAGAAATGATTTCCTGTCATCAACACGTAAGAAGAAAAGAAAACCACATTAACCTGAAAGATGGAACGTCTTGCAACGGCCAACTGAGACACTCTTTCACTGTGAAAAGCGCTGAGCCAACGTCGGCCCGTGAACTAGCAGCACCCCCGCAGCCCACAGAGCAGATCCTGGTGCTTCTGCAAAGCCCTGGGCTGCAAGGGGGACCGGCCCAGGTGCAGAAGGATGGGGTCACAGGTGCTGGTCCCCCACAGCCTGGAGGAGACCCTGTCCCGTTAGTCTACCTGCATCTATGAGGGCAAGGCGCCACGGCCAGCAGCCAGGGGGCACATCTCAGTAAGAAATGGGGACAGCAGCTGGGCATCACCTGGTCAGGAGGCCTGAGCCCGAGACGGCCATGCAGATGACAAATGTGTTCGGCGTTTTGACGCCCCTTGAGCTGCAGGGAAGGCGAGAATGAAGAATGGGGCAGAGGGAGAGTGTTTCTGAGTCTGAAGGTGAATGGAAGGGGCAGGAGGGGACACGGCCACACAATGCGGGACCCGGCCCAGGAGGCAAGCTGTGGACAGCGAGGGTGGGGGGCCCCAGAGGCCAGGTCACCTCCAGGAAAACCTGAAACACAAACCATGAGAGGAGAGAGCCAGGCACCCTGGAAAGGGCTGGAACCTTCCCTGCGAGACGCAGAGAAGCCTGGGGACAGAGATGCCGAGGCTGTCCCTCCTGTCCCGAAGCGGCTCAGCCAGCATGGACCGAGCTCTGGTCGTGCCCCTGTGTGCCAGCCCGCAGAGAGCAGGAGCGACTTCCATGTGTGCAGGGCCGCTCCTCCCTGCCTGCAGTCAGCAGAGGGCTGGCAAACACTCAAAAAGTAACTGAGGCTGAAGTGGCTTCACAACGCATCCCATTTTGGAGGAAATTACACGGAGCTGGGGAACCCTGGGCAGAGGCCGAGACCAACCCGGCCAATGGCCAGTCCCCCACATTCACCAAAAATGCTTCTGACAGCTTTCACAAAACAGTTCAGTAATTGCCAGAGAATGAATTATCAGCTGTGGTCCCTGGACAGGATTCAGGATCAGGGCCACAGAGTCAAGGCAGGCAGTGCTGGGAGCCAGGGGCCAAGGCACCTGGGGACACTCGGCCACGACCATGTCTGCAACCACCCCCTGAAACAGAAACGTGTGCCCATTCACACAAACCCTCTGAACACTCCACACAGGCCAAGCGTGGTGAGGACTGGACAGTCCAGGCGCAGGGAGGGCCCAGCTCAGGCAGAGCAGCTCAGCATTGGGGTCTCGAGGGCACTGGTCCCCAGCGGGGTAGGCTGAGAGGCCACCCATGTCCAGACCCGAAGGCCACCCCCCTCCACAGGACAGTGAACCCTTGGTGCATCATGCAGACAGAGTCCAACTTGAGGAACGTGTGACCCCTGCCAAGGACCTGTGACCCCGGGAACACTTTCGGGGGATCGTCCCCACAGTGCTGACTGCTTTTGGAGGCCTCTGAAGGATATTTTCTATTTTTTCAAACTATAAGCTTTCTAATATCTTTCTGCCAATTCCTCTATGGTATATCAGTATTAATTTTGCATTTCTAGCAACTAAATGTAGGGATTAAATCAACATTTAAGTTAAGGCTTTGTTTCAGTCAGCTGGGGCCATAACAGAGCACCGCGGACTGCGTGGCTCACACACTGCCCTGGCAGCTCCGGGGCCGCGAAGTCCAGGACTGAGGTTTGCTGGCTTTGGTGCTGGTGAGAGCTTGGCTTGCAGACAACCGCCTGCCTGCCTGCCTGCTGTGTCCTGACGTGGCTGTGCCTTGGCGGGTGTGTGTCGACAGAGGGCGAGCTCTCCGGTGTCTGTTACAAGGACACTGATGCTATGGGATCAGGGCCACACCCCCAGGACCCCACTGACCCCTAATCGCTTTCCTACAGGCCCGGTCTCCAACACAGCCACACCGGGGGTCAGGGCTGCAACATCCACAAACATTAGGTCCGTAGCAGATTTAAAACTAGAAAACACCAGATGTTAAAACCAAACTTTTAATTAAATTATATTAACAATTGAAGTTCAAAAGGTGTAAAAGAAATCAGGATTAGCTGAAAGATCCTCCACGTGTGAGAAGCTGGAACCTGGTTTCAAGGAACATCTGGGATCCACTGGTTGGGAAGCACCGGGAAAAGGTGAAGTGGTTTCTTTCCTCAGGGGAATGAGGATGGTGCGGGTCACAACTCCACTCACGAGGAGGGATCCAAAACACGACCGCCAACCACCCTAAAAATGCTAATCACTGCTGATCAAGGGTCCACCGCACACAGATGACAGCAAAGGAGTTTTTTAAAATCCCTTTAATTGAAAAATTCCCAAATGAATATTCACGACTCAGAAAAGCTACCATTTGTTACAGGAAATCAAAACCAAAAGCACTGTCAAACCGTCAAATCGTCCTGGGTGAACCCGCACCTGTAACAAGGGACCTGCGCTTGAGCAAACCAGGGGACGTGGAGGGACCGGGGTCACAGCAGAGCTTCTGACCAACACACGGAGATGCCCCAAGCCTGCGGCCCCCCGGACAAGACAGCAGGAGCCAGGGGCGCCTTTCCAAAGCCCCAAGTCTTCCACGGCACCGAGGTCCCAACCTATGTCCCAAGTTTCTGGAAACAGCACTGGGACGCCTCCTAACGTAAGGATAATACCGTTCAAATAAAGCTTCCAAGTAACTGGCCCACTCTCAAGACTGGAGCTGTAAAGGAGAACGAACAGCCGCACCACATCCGACACCCCGAGAAAAATCCACATGACGAAGGCAGAGCCCGCCCGGCCTCGGCTCGTCCTGCGTCCACGCCAGCAGTGACTTTCGGAAGAGGCGGCAGGGCTGGTCTTTCCGGAACTTAGCATTCTTCAAATGAGGAAGCAGAGGGAAAGTGCCCAGGCGGGAGTCTGAGGCCGACCCCGGACCCTCCCAGGTTCTAACCCCCATGGAGCAGCGGAGGCCTGGGTCCAGGCTCCGGCGGAAGCACCGAGGGACACCATGCAGACAGCTGGCATGGGCCTCAATGAGAGGTGCCAGGAGCGTGAACAAGACGCCCATCGCCTCCCGGTCCTTCCAGACCTCAGCTGGAGTTCGGAAAGAGGGATCCAAGACGACGGTGTCAAACATGAGATTCCACAAACAGCATGGGAAGTCGAAAGCAAGCTTTATACCACAACTAGTCCATGTGTAGATAGATTAAAGAGTTTGATGTTAGGAAAACCCACAAAATTCGCTCTTATTAGATTATTCTTATGAAAAAGCTAAAACCATTCAAAACACTCAAGGGGCACTGTGAGCAACACAGCAGCTCTCTCGATTAGGAGCAGCCACGGCTGCGCTGCAGCAACTTCACATTTAGGGGTTAAAGTAAATTCAGAATGCGTTTCTTGCTGAAGTGCCTACTGCCAGGCGGGTCCCAGTGGGCGGTATTCCACTGCCAGGCGGGCGGCAGGATGCTGATGACACAGCGCTGGATGGCGGCTCAGGCCTGTAGCTCCAGGAACTGCCTCCACAGTGTCACTCAGCCATAAATGTGTGACAAGAATTGTCCCCACACCGCCCGAAATCTGTTCCAACGCAAGGATGACATTTCCTGACACCCAGGACTCCAGGGCCAGCGGTGACCCACTTCGAGAGCTGAGGACGGCGCACGAAATCCCTCAAGAAGCTGCCCGCGTTGATCCACGCCAACAGCCGATGCAACTCTCCCGACCCTCCCGCATCACCCGACACTTTGCCTCCGAAGAGCTGTCTGGGCAAACTCAGACGGTGACAGACACTCTAACTCCTCTGAGCTCCCCCTGAATTCCACCAAGAACTTCAGGAAAGGCCATTCGAGCAGCCCTGCCGCCCACGAGCCACGGCCGCTTCTCACACACAAACTACCCTGTGTGATCTGAGTCCTGGCGAGGACGCCCCAACCCCTGGGCGAGGCTGTGTCTGGACAGGAAGGTTCTGGAATAAACCCCTCATCTGTGAGGCCAGAGTACCAGACGGGACCCCTCCCGAGTATTTGTAGGACTAGGGCTGCGCTGTTTACGAAGCACTCATGAGCACCCAAATGCCCAGTCTTGCGTCTGGAAAATGGGCTGGGCTCCAAAACCCATTCATAAGCTAGGAACTTAGGATGTTCCCTCCATCTGGAACCACCACATGTGTGTACACACACATCCCCTTCTCAGGAGCAGCGTGGCACCCCTCGCCTCCCAGCACGCCACCATCTACATGTCTGATACTTGTCTCTCCCCTAGAATGGGGGGCAGAGATTTGTTTGATTTTGCAGGGCGGGGGGGGGGGGTCACTGGAGTCCCCAGCCCCCGGATCAAGGTAATACTCTCAGGAAATATGTTTTTCATTTTTTTTTATTGTGGAAATACACATAACATACAATTTACCATCTTAACCATTTTAAGTGCACATTTCAGTGCCATTAAGTACATTCACGTTGTTGTGCACCATCCCCACCATCCGTCTCCAGAACTTTCTCATCTCCCCAAATGGAAACTCTGTCCCCAATAAACGCCAACTCCCACCCCCTCCCCCAGCCCTGGCTCCACCATCCTACTTTGTGTCTCTGAATTTGACTCCTCAAGGTGCCTCACGTGAGTGCATTCACACAGTGCTTCTCCTTTTGTGCCTGGCTTGTTTCTCTGAGCATAACGTCCTCAGGGTTCGTCCGTGCTGTAGGCGGTGTCAGGATTTCCTTCCTTTCTAAAGCTGAATAATATTCCTTTGTCAGGATGGACATTTGGGCTGCTTCAGTAAATATTTTTGGAATGAATGAATGAAAGAAAAAAGGAAGGGAGGAAGGAAGAAAAGAAAGTCACACCATTTGTCTGCAAACAACATCACAGACAACAGCCCTGGCTCCTCCCCACCCAGGCTGCTCTGGGTGGCGCATAGGAGGCCCAGCCGAGGTCACTCCCACATCAGGGCTTTCAGGAGCCTTTCACCTATAGCCAAAAGTTGAGTTCAGGGTCAGTATTTTTGTTCATTTTGTGGGAGAAAACATGCCAGTAGTGCCACTTGGAATTTCCAAGTATATAAACCACATTTGTAGCTTTATAGAAAGGGGACAATCATTTGTGACCAGTTTGGGGAACCCAAGAACGTGGAAGCTGCCTCCCAATGCCCCTGACGGCCCCAAGGTCTTGGATGCCCCTCATCCAGGACCTCACACCCAAGGACACCCCCTGCTGTCATTCCCAAGGCTGCATCCCAGGCTCCACACTGGCTCAGCCCCACCAGACACCCAGTGCCCCCTGCCAGGCCCCCACCCAGGGCACCCACTAGTCCGCCGTCCTCTGCTGGGGGCTGCATCCCCACTCTATGTTCTTGCGGTAGACACATTTGTCTGCTTGCGTGGGGACGGGGACGACGGAAGCTCTCTGGGGAAAGACACCTACGTTCCCCGGTTTCCTCCTGGGACTCCCTCGGGGCACGCAGTGGGGTGGGAAGGCACACGGGTCCCCTGCAGGGCACCTGGTGACGCTGCAAGTGGGCGTGAAAGAGTGCTACCTGCCCTCTGGACAGACATGAGACACTGGCACTGCTGGGCGTGCAACAGGGAGACCTGCTCCCGACACAGGGACAAAGTTGTGAGCAGCTGCTCTGCAGGCATTGCACGCACGTGTGCAACACAAGAAACCACCACACGCCCACTGCACGGGGTGACAGAAAAGGCGCTCAGGGTGACCTCCTGGTGCTGACCTCTTTTTAATAAAGGAAGCAAACCAGATGCGAAATATCGACATCTAATTGTAGAGGGCTGCATGTTAAATGCAAACATTGATTCTGGAGTGGAAAACACGGCTTTTTCCCTCTTCCTGTAAGTGACATGTTTGCGCATTTTGAAATTTTCGCTCACTTACAATTGTTAGCTGAAAAACAGAAAAGAGATTTTAATTAAAATTAAGTAGAATTTTTAAACAATTAAATAGATCACGCAGTGTTAGCTGCAAAGTGGGGTATAGACAGAGGATGAAACAGCAAAGAATGCACTGGCGCCGTGAGGGCCGAGAGCTCGGGGCCTGGGGGAGAAGGGCCAAGAGGGAAGGGGAGCCGGGCTCACGACTCGGCCTGGTCGAAAGCAAGCATGCAGTGCCTCAGATTCCCCCAGATCTCCACTAATTCTTAAAAACACCCTTGAGAGCGTTTCTACAGATGTCACAGCCCTGCCTGACGTCTCTCGTCCAGGAACAGGCACCCCATGTTCACCGATGTGCACGCAACAACACAACAGAAACTTCCGGAACTTCTGGACCAGTGGAAAGTGGAAAACCAGCAAGGCTGAGCAGCGGTCACCACAGACTCCACCCCGTGGCGGCTACAGCTCAAACCAGACCTGGATCCCGATCCTGAAAAGCGGTTGTACGTCCACTTTCACCAGATCTCACAAACGGTGAAAACAAAGTTCAAAAAATGTGAAGTTCACAGAAATAGAAGTGATTTCTCTAAAATTCACCCTCTTAATTTGTGTTTAAAATGTACTCTCCATTTCCTACATGTCGTGCTTCTCTATCCAAGTTAAAACCAAGTTTCCTCATTTTCTATAACTATTGATAAGTTTAACATTATATAAGAAATCCCCTTTAATTAAAAAATATAAAAGACAGGTATTTTGGAAAATGGAATAACTGGACGTCCATATGCAAAATGTGAGCCTGAAGCCTGACCCCAGGCCACACGCAAAAACCAACCTGAAACACAGACGTACTGTTACACCTAAATCTATAAAACTTCCAGGAAAAAACAGGAGCAATCTTTGCAACTGTAGGCAAAGATTTTTTAGTTAAGACCCAAAAAGCATGAACCATAAAAGAAAAAAGTTCGCAAATTGGACTTCAACAAAATTTTAAATGTATTCTCCTCAAAAGACACTGTTAGATGGAAAAGCGAGCCAAAGCCTGAGGAAATGTTTGCAAAACACGCACCTGATGAGGACGTGGAACCGGGATGGCCAGAGAACTCTCAGCTCACAAGGAAAAGTGGGCAGAGACTTGAAGACATGCCCCCCAAGGAGGAGAGCTGACGGCAAGGCCGCGCTGGCCATCACCAACCGGAGCCCCAGCACGCACCCCGCGCACCAGCGAGGTTGGCGTTTCCATCTAACGACATAAACAGCCTGCAAGGCCCCTCACAGAGCAAGACAGCACACGGCTACTAAACCCGCGGAAAGAAGCTAATGGCCACCAAAGAAACACAAATTAAAAACCATAAGAGATGGCACTGCACACCCTCCAGAATGGTGAGAAGCTTCAAAACGAACGTCAGCTGTCAGTGACGACGTGGTGCAAACGAAGGTGCCACGTGCTGGCGCGGCGAGCAATCACACAGCACCAAGGCTGCAGGTCCCTACACGGAGACGCACATCCAGCGCCCGCACTGCCTCTCCCAGGCCTTTCCCTGAGAGGAGAGGAAACATCCACACAGAGACATGTCCTGGGATGTTCACAGCAGCTTTACTCATAATAGCCAAAAATCGCCCAAGTAACCCAAATGTCCATCAACAGGTGAATGAATAAACAAATTGTGTTAAAGCCAGAGAACAGAATCCTATTTGGCAATGAGTGAATCATTTATTTTATTTATTTTATTTTTTTGGAGGAAGATTGGCTCTGAGCTAACATCTGTTGCCAATCTTCCTCTTTTTTTTTTCTCCCCACAAAGCCCCAGTACATAGGTGTATAACCTAGTTGCAAGTCATTCCATTTCTTCTTTGTGGGACACCACCACAGCACAGCTTGATGAGCGGTACCATGCCCACGCCCAGGATCCGAACTGGCGAATCCCGGGCCACTGAAGTGGAGCACACGAACCTAACCACTCAGCCACGGGGCCAGCCCCATAAGTGAATGATTTATTGATGCACATGGCAAACAAACAAAGCTCAAAGTATGCTGAAGTCATAGGCCTGGAGGCAGGCTGGGGGCTGCAAAGACTGGAGAGGGGAGCAACCCAGGGCCCCTCAGGTGGCGGGACCTTTCAGATGCGGCTGAGTCGGGGTGGGGTGGGGGTGTCAAGGTCAGTGTCCTGGTCATGACAGTGACTGTAATTTCCAAGATGTTACCATGGGGAAAAGTTCACAAAGGGCACACACAGGAGCTCTCCATGTTATTTCTTACAATTGACTGTTAATCTACAATCATCTCAAAATTAAAAAAAAAAAGAAAAGGTTAATAAAAGAAGCCAGACATGGGCACACACATACGGTGCTCTGCGCTCACAGTGTCCAAGCTGGACACTCTGGTGACAGGCATCGAGGGGCGGTCTCCGGGTCCCAGGTGGTTGTGGGGCTGATGGGAAGGGGCAGGAGGGAACGACCTGGGTGATGGAAGTGTCCTCTGTCCTGATGACAGAGGTGCACACATTTGTCAAAATTCATCAAACCCACCCACAAGAGCGGCTAAAATTAGAACGATGGACAAGAGCAACGCTGTGGAGGTTGTGGGGCAGGGGGCACGACCTCTCAGGGGAAAGTCTGGCAGTTTCTTATAAAACTAAAGTCACCCCTTCTCAATGACCCAGATGCCCCACTCCTGAGTATTTACTCAAGAGAAATGAAAACATACGTCCATACAAGAGGCTTGCCAAAAATGGTCACAGAAGCTTTATTCATGATGGAAAAGGCTGGCAAGAGCCCAGATGTCAACTGACAAGAGCCGGGATAAACAAACAGCCGTGTATTCGGGCAATGAGAGACTCCGCCCAACCAGAAAAGGCTGAGCCACAGCAAGACGGTGAAAGCAGCATCCTGCGAAGGGCGCCCGTTGTGCGGCTTCGTTCACATGAAGCGCTAAACAGGCAAAGTCAACCTCGGGTGGGAGAAGGTCAGTCGTTCAGGGTGGGGGGGATCCCGAATGGCCAGAGGCACACGGGATGCCAGAGGGAACGTCCTGTCCCCTGTAGGGGTTTGGGCGCCTGCATTTATCAAAACCTTATCGAAAGGTGCGCTGGGCATTACTGCATTTCATGGTGTGAAAATCACCTTAAAAATGTAAACACAGACTGAACCCTAAGGAACGGAACGTTAGCATCTGGCACGGAGCGTCCAGGGACGAAGGGCACCGTTGTCTTCCTCTTACCCCGAAAGGCCCTGAAACCCACGGTGGGTTTGGGATGATCAGATGGATAAACAGTTAATAAAGCAAATGCGGCAAAACGTGCCCAAGGGGAGAATCAGGCAGGAGGCACTTCTGCTTTTTCGACGTTTCTCTAAGTGTGACTATTTTCCCAATAAAGTGCTGGGGAGGGAAACAAAACATTATTCAAACTGTACACTTGAAATCTGTGCACTTTATTGTAGGTATATTATACCTCAAAAAATGGAAAAAAGGCAGAGCAGTCTTCACCAAAAACCCTCATTATTATGCACACCCCCTGGGGGGCAGCCGATAGGAGGCCCTAGACGTGCAGATCCCAACCTCCAGAGCCTGAGGATACACACCTCACACGGCAAAAGGGACTGTGCAGGTGTGATTCAGTCAAGGACCTTGAGATGGGAGATGACCCTGGATTCTCTGGGTGGGTCACTGTCAACACAGGGGCCCTTCCAAGTGGAAGAGGGAGGCAGGGTGCCAGAGTCAGAGGGGATGGGACGATGGAAGCAGACGCTAGAGCGCTGTGGGGCCACGAGCCTAGGAATGGGGTGCCTCTAGAAGCTGCAAGAGGCCAGGAAACAGATTTTCCTCTGGAGCTGCCAGAAGGAAGCAGCCCGCTGACCCATTTTGGACTGCTGAGAACTGTGAGACAGTAAGACAGTAAGTTTGTGCTGCTTTAAGCCACTAAGTCTCTGGTCATTTCTTACAGCAGCAGTGGGAAACCAATACACCCCTGGAAGCCCCCTGGGCAGACAGCAACAACACACACAAGCACCGAGCGGCACGCGCTGAGGGCTCCAGCCGCACTGATGGAAACAGCCCCGAACACCCCAAGTTGTGTTCACACAGCAGGACCCGCCTGCGTGGGAAGGAGCAGGACGGGAGCTTTGTCCTGCCACGGGCCGGCAGAGACACCAGAACACAAAGGCCCCAGTCGGGACAGCCCTTCTGGGGGAGGTGGTCCTGGACGGCCGCGAGCAGCTCGGCCAGCAGAACAGCTGGGATTTTGCACTTTGCTGGTGTGTATGTTATACCTCGGTTCTTAAAAAGCTTTAAAAAGCAGTGGCGTGAAAGTTTTCAAATTAACACTTAAAACTTACACTATTCCTTTAAAATCTCCATTTAAATCTAAGTTTACAAGCTGTGCTTTTAGGTTTCCATCCATCTCTCCCTCACTCTGAGCCTCCCAGCCCCTCCCGCCCGCGGGCTGAACGCTCCTTGCTGTGGCGCACAGACCCAAGCAGCTGGGGCTCTGGTACCCCCGTCGGCACCCTCACTCACTCCGGGGCGCCACTGTCACGGTCTACAAGTTCAGATCAAAACAGGATCCAGCGGGACAGTGGCACGTCTGTGGACCTACCACGAAGCAGCAAAGGCTACACTTCCGATGGAGAGCAGCACAAACTTTATCTCCAATACACTCCTAGGGTGCAGCCTCCAGACCCTATGTGATCTCAGAGCAGGACCAGGCAGTCACACCTCCTGCAAAAATGCATCCTGGGAAAAACGAGTATCAAAAAACTACCACCAAGTGCTGCTCAGCAGCAGAGCGATCAGACCAACTCACCCTGCGTCCCACTGCCGGCCCTATCCTACCGTGTCAGGGAAATGCCAAGCCGAGCCTCGGCGATGCTTGAAGGAGGGCGTCTGCCGTGCTCTCTGCGTCGCCCAAGCCTGGAGAGCCGCTCGGCTCGCGGGCCTTCCAGAAGCACGTCCTCCTGCTCCAACAGCACAGCCTCACGACTGGGCCTGCCTGGTCCTTCCTCAACCCAGAAGGCTCTCGAGTTCTTCCTCAGGGCGTGGCATGATGGGGGCATCGCCCCAGCTCTGCTGGGCGCCCCCCTGGGTGACACACAAGCCACTGAGCAGCACCCAGCCTCAGTTTCCACACCTGGAGAAAGGGAGAGGCCAAGAAGGACGTCCATGACAGCGCTTCAAGTGCTCATCCTTTGTGAACTCAACTCCTAGAAAAGCCAGTTGCCAAAGGAAGACACTTCCATTTGAGCAGGAAAAGATGCCGCCCAGCTGGCTCTGCAAATCCGAGGTGACGAGGCTCTTCCATTCAGGACAGTGGTTCCAAAGAGCAGCCTCGGGTCACGGGAGAGCCACCAGAAGTGCAAACGGCGAAGCTCAGAGGGGAGGAGCCCCCCGGAGACGGGCGCCTGCCCTGGCCCCTGGCGGTCGGCCCGTCTGCTCCCTCTCCACCCACCAGATCCCACCCGCGTGGCTTCTGCTCTTCTTCTGCCTGTTCTGTGTCACCAGTGCTTCGGGCTCTCCTGGAACAGCATGAGGACACACCTTGCTGCCTCCCATCCTGGCAGCAAGTCCCCCGCCATGGCCCGTTCTCCACATTCCCGACCAAACCTTCCATTGGAGAGGGCCGCTGTCTCTGCTGGGGCACCAGCTGCGGCCTGGGCAGATGACAGCGAGGTCCCTCGGGACCGATCCCAGGTAACTCTGCTCATGCCTGAAGGACAACATCTGGGGGTGCAGTCGAGCTCTCAAACCTCTGAGAGCACTGAGCAGCAGAGAAGGGGATGGGGGGGTGGAGCCCCCAGGTCTCGGAATGGCCCCTCGGTCGTGGTGTCGGAGGCAGAGCCAGTCCCAGCCCCGCAAGACTGACAGGAGGACACAGTGTCACCTTTTGTTCAGACCCTTCTACCCCTAAAATACAAAGATCACACTAAGCAAGCTGATTTTCTTTAACAGAGATGACCAAATCTGTTGAAACAACAGAGGCGGAAAGGCAGCCTCTTCCCGAAGTGGATGGCGCACCTGCGAGTCTCCCCAGGTGCCAGGAGGGTCAGCCTGGGCACTGGGCGCTCCGGCCACTCCTCACAGCTCTGGTCAGTTTGTGGAACCAACGTGCAAGTGGACTCAGACACACTCACAGGTTCACTGCTTCCTGAAGCGAGTCCTCTGCGCCCTGTGGCTCAGGACACAGTGCCCGTGGCCAGGCTAAGAAAGCCCGGGGCCTGTTCCCCTTCTCACCCTCATGAGGGGAGGGGGGCCCCAGTCTCGGACCTGCCACATGCCAGCTCCTGCTTCAGCCCCAGCGATGAGCTCCAAGGAGCTGGGAAGAGAACTTGTGAACTCGGCAAAGGCAGGCTGGGCCCGTCCTGGGGCCACAAGGAGAGTCCCCCAGCCTGAGAGCTGTGCCACCTGCTCCCCTCCCCCAGCAGGAAGGAGGCTGTGAGGGCAGGAGCCAGGTGACTACAGAGACACCTCGCCCACCCGAGGCAGCTCTGTGGTTCCAATGCACTCAAGACGCCCAGTACAGCAAGGTCCAAGCTTAGCTAAAGGCCCCGTACAAACACGTACCTTACAAACCCACGTGTTTCATTCTCACTGAACTAGTGGCTACAACTCCGCCTCATTGAGGGCTCACAGCCACCCTTGGGACGGCAGACAAGGGATGAGGCCGGAGCCCAGGGAAGGTGAGGGGTGACAATGCGAGCCTGACCACAAGGCCTGCCTGCATCCACAACCCAGCTGTAACCCACAACAAACCAGCACATTTTATGCCGTTTCCCACAAGCAGTCACACAAATGAGCTACCATAACTCATAAGCAAGTTTCAGGGGATGTTTTCTTAGAAGCTGCCGGGTTACAATGCTTTTTCCTTGGAAAATCACTCTTAAATGCTAACAGGCCCCAGAGTCACCACAAGCCAAGGAGGGGACACACAGAGGGCACAGGGCGGGCAGCCCTGGCCGCAGGGCTGGACATCCAAGCATCCACGTTTCTTTGGAAAGGAGCCTTTTCTCTTTAAGTGGAATGAGAAGTAAAAAATACTCGCCTGTAAGGTATAATAAATCTTCAATGAAAACACACTGACCCCCACTGGGGATCAGAATTTACGCCTCCAAATCCCGGCCCCAGGGCCAGGGCGGAGGACTCGATGGTCACCAGAAGGCGGCAGAAACCCTCCCACGCGAGCCCACAACCTCATGTCCTTGCCTTAGCAACTCAGAATCATCCACCAGAAGTGGCTCACAGTTGCCGTGGTAACCAAGGGATTTAAGACATTAACAAAAGTACACAGCCGAAATCACTTGTTGGATTCCAAAAACACCTTCTGCTCGACAACTGCATTTAAAACATCAAACCCACGGGCTTAAGGAGCGTACCATTTCTTAACTGTTGAAAAACTCTCATATCTAAAGGCCTCCAGCATCACAGCCTATTGGCGACTCATGACACACAAGCAGGTGTCCCGGGACAGGAGGTGAAGGTACCACTCCACCAGCCCCCTCAGAAGCTTCCGCACGAAGCATCCGTCCTTAAGTCATTCATCGTGGACTGCTGCTTTTCAGGTTCTAGTCAGAGCCAGCGAAAGATTACGAACCAAGCTGGGAGCAGACGGAGAGACCACGGTCACTCACCAACGCCTGAGCACCTCTCCTTCCCAACAGCCAGTAGGGAGATGGACAGTTCTTCTATCTGCTCAGAAACGTAACCTTCTTCTGACTTAAGTTCAGTTAAACTCCAAGGGTTCTGGGGGGCTGCCCGCTGGGGACATTTGCAACGTCTGGAGACATTTTTGGTTGTCAACCAGGGGGTGGGTAGCTACTGGCGTCTGGTGGGTAGAGGCCAGAGATGCTGCTAGCATTCTGCAGCGCCCAGGACGGCCCCACGGCAGAGAGTCATCATGCCGAGGCTGAGAAAGCCTGGGTAAACCAACTTGTACTGAACATCCAGGGGTCTGGCCCTGTGCTCAGGGCTGGGAACACAAAGTAACAATGAGAATGTGAATGAATAATAAAGGCTACAGCATATCCTGGGGAGGCACTGCTTAATGGATACAGACTTTCAGCTTGGGAAGATGAGAAAACTCTGGAAATAGTGGTGATGGGTGCATAACAGTGTGAATGTACTTAACGCCAATGAATCGTACACTTACAAATGGTTAAAAGCGTGAAGTTTATGTTATGTACACTTTACCACAATGATAAAAGCTGTAGTGTATTGAGCGCCCCAAGGGGGGCACTCTCGCCACTGAGGAGAACAGGAGCCGGCTCACCCGGGGCCCAATGGAGCCCTCTGGGCAGGGGGAGCGGGCGGCCTCCCCCCAGCACAGGGTGCTCAGTGTTTGCGGCCTTTCTCAGAGCTTACTGCCCCCACTCCCTGGTTTGCAGCCTTCTGTCCACCTCTGTCCGTTCACACAGTCCAGTGACTTCCCACCTCTGTGCTGGAGGGGCCTCCCCACAGCGGGCAGTTGCCAGGAAGCCTCCATTCTGCTCTGGACCAACCCCTGTTCCTCCACCCTTCCTTACCCCAAACGCAGCCCCCAGGTCTCCAGCGCACGTGCAGGGGTGCAGGGGTGACAAGCTTGTTCCCAATCTGCCACTCAGAAAGGCTGGGAGTCACCGTAATGGCCACGTGCTTGGCGCCGGGAAGCACGTCTGCTATTTAGGAAACATCGAATTTGCTGTTTCCTGGTCTGAGTGACAGACACAAACTGTCCTCTCGAGTGGAGGAGCAGCTTCAACAGAGCGAAGCTCAGAGCCCGCTTGAGCCTCCCAGGGGTCAGACTGGGGTCGGGAGAGTCCCCCGTATTGTGCAATGACAGCCACTGGCTGTGAGAACAGAACACCACGTCTGTGGGTCCGACATGGGAGCCCACGCTTGATGGCAAACAGCAAACACCCCTCGTTGTGAGGGGCTTCGTGGCTACAAGTCCTCAAGCCCCAGGTTGAGGAAATTTTTTACCGAGGACAAAACTCATGCTCATGAATCTTTTGTTCACAGCAATGACCACAGCACAGCACACGCCCGCTGGACAGAGAACCCAGAGCTGAAGCCGCGTGACTGGGGAAAGGTCAGCACGCAACATTTGGTCCCTCCCTCCCGCCTTCACATCACCTCATTTAACGCACTTTCCATCTTTCTAAAATTTTAACATTTAAATCTTTTACAATCCGGTCACCCCACCAGTGCTTAGGAAAGCCATGCCCCATAAGAGAAAGCAGGCCGTGCCTGCCACTTGCACATCCTTATGCTGGGGGCTCCTGCCAGGCACCACCTCACTCCTCCAGCTGTGGACCCCGCAACTCAAGTACCGCCCAACTTCAGAGCAGCCCTACCCCAGTGCCCTCTGTGTGTCGGTGACGCCGGTGCTGTACTGATGGGGACGCCTGGGCCCTTGGGACACGTTGGTCGAACTCCCTGAGCTCACAGCAATCTACTGTGAGAGGAGGTGACCCACTGGAAATGCAGCACTTTGTCTACAAGAGGAACAGCCATGGGGCCACCAACACACAGTGCACCTGGGCCACTAACGGCCCCACGGTGCCTGAGCCCCGCCTGTAACAAATGAAAGGCTTACTTGAGTCTCGGCTGCTGAACGGCCACCCCGATGTCGGAAGGAAAGACGGCACCGGGGAACCGGCCCGGCTGTCGTCCTCCGCCTGCTGTGTGATGTGCCGGACAGTCTCTTTGTTTTTCCGATTCTTCCTTCGGCCTGTGGGCTGCCAACCGTCCCCTCCAGCCTGCTCTGAGAAAGAGTTCTGGATCACACCGTCCCTGGCAGAAGGCAGCTCGCTCCCTCCATAATGAGATGGCGAGATCTGCTCTTCCTTGATACGCAGAGACCCGTAGCCCACGTCGCCAGGCCACAGGGACTGCGAGGAGACATCGTCAGGGCCGTCGGCCTTCGGCTCCTGATCCTCTTTCCCGTAGCTGCTTCCGCCTTCGTGGCAGCTGGCGATGGCCGAGTCTCCAGAAGAATTGGCAGGACTCGTGCGCCGCGCCAACCACGGGGAGATGCTCCTGCCGGCCATCACGGCAGAGATCAGCGCGTCTGTACTGCTGCCCGACGGGGTGCCGAGCTCAAACTCCGAGAGCTCATCGGAGGCGTCTGGCTTGATGCTGATGTCCAGCGCCGCCTTGATGAAGTCGTGGCATGCCTGCACGATGTCCGTCATCTGCAGGAAGCTGGCAGCAGACATCACTTCGATGACATTCCTGCTGGTGAGAGCCAGGTGGGCGGAGTACATGAAGTCGATGATGGCCTTGAAGCCCTGGGCAGTGACGATGTCCAGGTGCGTGACTGTGGCCTGGTCAGATGTCTTCTGCACCTGGCAGTAGAGTGTCTTGAAGTAGCGGCTGCTGCCCAGGAGGACGTTCTTGTGTGCCTTGAAGACCTTGCCCTCGACGACGACGCAGACGTCACACAGGACGCCGTGCTGCCTCTGCTCGTTGAGCTCACGGAGCAGCTGCCGGTAGTGGGATGCGATTTCCATATCTTCCTTTCGGTTGTTCATCGGGAAGTCTGGTTGCTGGACGCCTCTTCTACAGACTCTGTGGGGGCAAAACCAAAGAGTTACCCACACGGTCGACACAAACACGCTAGGCGGGAGTCAGGCACTGACTGCATGTGAGGAAGGTGGGCACGCAGGCCTGTGCACGGTGCACATCTGTGCAGGGAGCAATCTGTGCACGGTGCACACCTGTGCAGGGAGCACACTAGCACGGGACACACGCCTGTGCAGGGAGCACACCTGTGCATGGGCACGTCTGTGGAGGGAGCACTCTGTGCAGGGAGCACACCATGTAGGGAGCACACCTGTGCACAGCACACATCTGTGCAGGGAGCACTCTGTGCACAGCACACGCCTGTGCAGGGAGCACAACAGCTCAGGACACACACCTGCGCAGGGAGCACACCTATTCACGGTGCACGTCTGTGCGGGGAGCACTCTGTGCAGAGTGCACGCCTGTGCAGGGAGCACGCCTGTGCATGGTACACACCTGTGTGGGGAGCACACCTGTGCACGGTGCACGTCTGTACAGGGAGCACTCTGTGCACAACACATGCCTGTGTGGGGAGCACACCTGTGCATGGTGCACGCCTGTGTGGGGAGCACGCCTGTGCATGGCACATGTCTGTGCAGGGAGCACGCCTGTGTGGGGAGCACACCTGTGCATGGTGCACGTCTGTGCAGGGAGCACTCTGTGCACAGTGCATGCCTGTGCGGGGAGCACACCTGTGCACGGTGCACGTCTGTGCAGGGAGCACTCTGTGCACAGTGCATGCCTGTGCGGGGAGCATGCCTGTGCATGGTGCATGCCTGTGTGGGGAGCACACCTGCGCGGGATGCATGCCTCAGTGGGGAGCACACCTGTGCACAGTGCACATCTGCATGGGGTGCACGCCTGGGGGAGGAACACGCCCCGTGGGAGGCCTGGCTGCTGTGCTAGGGCAGAAGTGACAGCAGCGGGGCCCAGAGCACTGCTCGCAGAGGGAGTGGCTGTGCCTTCGCTGGAATCTGAAGCAAGTTTCCGGGTTCAACGCTTACCATCGTCAAAATGGACACAGAGCTCTGAACAGAATCCTCACACAGCATCCAAGTCTCAGAACAAAAAACAAATATTCCAGAAACAAGGAAAACACCCATCAGTGGGTGGAGTCACCTTCTTACCCAAATGGAAAATCTAGGCTAAATGACCCAAGTGTCCCCTCATCTCCCACCCTTAAAAGAAAAAACAAAAAGCTGACCTCCTACACAAACAAAACCCACAGAGCAGCAGACAGTCGCAGCCCCAGCCCCACAAACTCCCAAAACTCCAGCTCAAACGGCCCAGAGGGAGGAGGTCAGCCCGCCTGCCGTGGGCTCCGTGGGAGGGAGCCCTGCGACCAGCTCATTCCCAGGCAAGGCGCCCAGCGCGGGAACCCAGGAGAACAGAGACTCCCGGTGCTCCCTCGGTGAGAGCAGCGCCACATCACAGAGTCTGGAGGCTGAATCCTCCTCGACCGCGCCCCCCGCGGCCTCCCGACCTCCGTCTCTCCTGGGATGACCAGAACAAAGTGCCACAGACAGGGGACAAACAGCAGAACTTGAGTCCGGCAGTCTGGAGGCCAGAACCCGAGGCCAAGGTGTGGGGGGCCACACCCCCTGCAGGCTCCGCGGGAGGAGGTGCCTGAGACCTCTCTCCGCTGCTGCCAGTGGCGGTAGCCATGGCCTTCTGTGGCCTGCAGACGCCTCGCCCCGTCTCTGCCTCCAGTCCACACACCTCCCTGTGAGTGTGTCTGTGCCCCGTGTCCCCTTCTCACAGGGACACGGTCACACTGGGTTAGAGGCCACCCTACTCCACTGAGGCCTCATCTTAACGAATTAAACCCAAATTGGGTCAAATTCTGAGGCACCAAGGGTCAGGACTTCAACAGATGCATTCCGGGGACATAGTCACCCCATGACAGGCCCTGGGAAAGACAAAGTGGCTGGGGTTGACCTTCCCTATCACATGCTCCACTTTCCTGCTAAGCAGCAGGGCTCCCCTGAAAACCAAAGTGTGTCTAATAGGAGAAAACTAGGCTGTGAAACGCAAGGACGTCTGCACCTTTCCCACGAGGGGCCTCTGGGGGACGCACCAGGGTGACCTCAGACTCGGCTTCATTTACCCACGTTTGTTACAACATGGGCCTTCCTTCGGTCTTTACAACATGTCCTGAAATGTCACCTAAATCATCGCAAAACGCCCTTGTGAAAAAGGCAGTTACTCTGCTTCCCGTTCCACAGGCCAGGCAGACGAGGCAGGAAAGAGTGAACCAGACAGCAGGGTCCCGGGCACCATCCCACTGACCCCTCCGCACCCTTCCTGCTGGTGGCCCCTGGTGTGATGGCCGAGGCCCTGGTGACCACCTGCTGCTGCACGAGTCCCTCATCTGGACTGAGCACTCCCTGTGGCCAGGCGGCTGGGCCACAGCCGAGGACAAAGGCCACCCCCAAAAAGGGCCCCCAACTCAAGACCCGAGGTAGACACGCTGCCTCTGTCATGTCTCAGCCTTTCGGCCACAGCAGCTGAGCCTGTCCCCAATGAGGACGGGCCACCGAGGAGACCTATCCTGCAGGGAGGGCCACATATCCACGGGTGACACCATGGCCCTCGACCTCGAGCGCATCAGACCCCGGAGGACGGGTTCTAACCAGATGCTGCCCCAGGGTCTGAGTCGGGCGGGAGCAGGGTACGAGAACAAATGTCCAGGCCTGGCTTTATTCCTCATGCCTGGCCTTAGACGCAGACTGACCAGGCATTGAGGGAGGGACCAAAACACTTCAAATCAAGGAAAATGACCATTTAAACTCAAGGCATCAGTTTAATGCCTCGCATCCATACGAAGTGGCAACCGGTTCCTGGGCACGTGTCTGGAAGAGTCAAAAACGTCTGCACCCTGTGTTCAAATCACGAAGCTGTATGTCTCATTATCTGATTTAATATATGAACAGTAAGTCTCTTTTCTCGCCAGTAAAACAGATCCTTTAAGAATTGGGATGAAAGGGAAAAGAAAATGTCATTTTACAGAAGCAACAACCATCTCTCAAGGCTTGCATTTCTAAAATAAGTTCAACTCGTGGAAAGTTTTGAAATAAATTATTATTCAACCAGGGCAGCTTAAAAGTCAGTTATGCACTTCAGAGGGATTTTTCAGTACAACAAACAATACAATTTTTATTAGGGAATAAGGTTTTTTGTACACTAAAAAGAAAAGGAATCTAAAATAATGGAAAATAGACGAGTCTGGTACGGAAATCTTAAGGACACACACGACTTATCCACGCCCAGGGAAGCTTCAGGAGAGCAGTGAGCTCCAACATAAAGCTGACAATCTCTCCGCATCAGTAAGATGCTCACGGAGGCCCCGCCCTCATGGCCACAGCAGAAGAGCGGCCACCCAATGGCCGGTGCCCAGTTGCTTTTTGGCAGCTGCAACTCTAAAAATAGAAGCTTCCTGGCAACACGGCCAGTCGTATCGTGTAGCAGCTTGACAAGTAAGATGCAGACTTGAAACTAAAGCCTCTCACAACAGTTTTTCTTTGAAGGCAAGGATAGCAAAGCCCCTGCCCTGCCCTGGAGGAGTGCACCATCTAATGGACACACCAGTTCCAGGAACACACACCTGCTCAGGGAACACACACCTGCTCACAGGACACACACCTGCTCAGGGAACAACCTGTTCTGGGAACACATACATGCTCACAGGACACACACCTATCCAGGGGACACACACCTGTTCATGGGACACACCTGCTCACAGGGAACACACACCTGCTCATAGGACACAAAACTGCTCAGGGAATACACTCCTGCTCATAGGACACATGCCTGTTCATGGAACACACCTGCTCACAGGACACACGCCTGTGAAGAGAAGCTGACCGTCATCTCTGAGCTACCGGTCCTGCTGTGCAGGTCTCAGGGCATCTTCATGGATTCAAGGGTCCATGTGTGGCACCCCTGTGAAGAAGGGGCCCTGTTAGAGAGGAGCCTGCGGTCCATGAAGGGACACAGATGCCAAACCACCGTCCAGTGAGGAGCTAAGGGCTGGGTGAGACTGAGGAGGCCAACAGGCTACCTGCTGCCACACTGGTATCCGAGGCGGCACAGGGTGACACAAGGACGACCTCGAGGCTACACCAACTCTGTGCTGTTTTTTCCAAACACCACTTCTGTTTCTATTTCTCCTGTAGGTTCTCTACTATCTATTTTATTTGTAGCTCACTAACCTCAAGATACTTCAGTTTCAGACAGAATCACTTATGAAATGTTACCACTTTGGTACCAAAACAACTTGAACCCCTACTCCAGACCGAACTCCAAAAGTCGAGTCGCCCTGAACAGCGCTGGGAGCTCGTGAGCCCCACTCCGGGTAACCAGGGACACGGTGAGTGATGCACACGACCCACACGTCTGCTAGATGAAGGGTGCCAGCCGGGGCCTGTGCCTTCAGGGCAGCCAACCTGCCTGGCACTCCTGGGGCCACTTGCAATCCCACAGCCTCCAGGAAGGGCAGAGGTTGTCCCCATCTGCAAGCCAGGGGAACTGAAGCTCAGAGACCCTAAGCACCTGGCCAGCACAGAGCAAGCTTCAGAACCATGCGTGCATTTGATGCCAAAGCCCCAGGATGCCCGGGAGCCTTGCTGGGCCACGCTGGCTTCAACAACCGATGCGACACAAAGTCTCAACTCTGCTCGGTGTGGGGGCCCAGGGGCAGCGAGAGAACACGACTCCAACATTCCAGTAAAACAAGCCACACACAGACCTGAGCGCCGGAACCGGCTCCCAGCACCTCCTCTCTGCGCAGCGGGCGCACGTCCTGCCAGCTCATGATGCAGGCGTCCAGATGCCGCAGGGAAAGGCAGCTCCCTCACCCATCACTTACATGGTGTGGAGCCCTCAGCACCCAGACTCATCTTGGAAGTTACAGAGCACGTTCCCGAATCTTCTACCAGCATCCGAAGGTGAAGGGTTCTCTTCAGAGGCATCAGTAGAAGCTACCCTATCGAAGACAGACGTTTATCATTGACTCCAGCTCCTCCAGCTGGCTCCTGATGCTTCCTTGTAAAGGCCAGATGATCACTATCTCAAGATGCACGGGAGCCACGAGACGTGGACGCTGCTGTGAGCAAATTCCATCTGCTGCCTGTGTGCTCAGAGCACCAATTCCAGGAGCACGGGTTCTTTTTCCCTTCGTCCCTAAAGGGCTGGGAAGGTGATTTGTTCTAATCAAACTGTAAAGAAGTGGGTGCGACTGAGACTGTGTGCCCCTCTTACATCCAAACGAGTGCCAGGTCTGTGCCAGGACCTGGGCCTGCGGCCGGCCGGCTCCTCCCCAGGGCCCATCACCGAGTCACCTTCAGGAAAAGCCCACCGCTGACTGGGAACAAGCCAAACATCACGCAAACCTATGTCACCACACCAGATCTCCTCCCACCTTCTTACCACCAACATAACTTCTGTATTTCATTTAGGCTCAACTTAAACTTACTTAAAATTTTCCAGAAAATGTAATCTAACAGACAAATATCATTTTAAAGTAGAAGCAAGATACCTTTGTGCTAGAACCAAACCGCTCTGATCCCGGCCTCAGTGGCCAAGCGGCTCCCCTCAGGCCCAGCTGGGCTCCCGGAGGCGGAGGGAGGAGACCCAGAAGACGCTGAGCTGGGTTTAGCTCTGCGGCAGTCGTGTGTCCCTTAACGACAGAGACACGCTCTGAGAGGCGTCGTCAGGTGATGTCGTCGCTGTGTGCACATCACGGAGTGAACTTACACACACCTGGATGGCACTGCCTGCGACACTCCTGGGCTCCAGGGTACTAACCTAGGGGATGGTGGTCGTCTACACGGTCCATCGTCGACTGAGACTGTGTGACTGGTTCCAAAGCTGCTCTTTGTGATTGTTCTGGTGAGCTTCTTTAAAGGGGCCACATTTTGAACAGACACACCACAAAGCAGATGTACAAATGGCCAAACAGGGGCAGACGCTCTACTCCACAGCCCTCAGGGAAACGCAGACACAAACTGCCTGGGAGACGCCCCTCAGAATGGCTAAAACTGAAGGGAGTGACCACACTACGTCAGCAGGATGTAGAGCAACGGGAACCCTCACACTCTGCTGCCGGGGATGCGACACGGTGCCGCCATTTTGGAAGACGGCTTGGCAGTCTCCTCAAGGTTGAACAGACACCATATGAGCCAACAATTCCAAAGGGAGGTGCTGACCCAAGAGAAGTGAACACAGGTCCACACGCACTTACACGCGTTCACAGCAGCCCCATTCAGGACAGTCAGAACCTGGAAACAACCCAAATGTGCATCAACAGGTGGACAGACCAACAAACGAGGGTTATCCCCACGGTGGGACGCGCTGGGCAGGAACAACTCAGGTGCCTCCTGCCGCCTTCCTGTGCCGACAAAACATCACTTCCATAGGCACAGTGGATCTCAAAATAATCATGCTGCATGAAAGAAGCCAGACTAAGGGAGGGTGTGCGTCCTCTGCTGGGAAGCTGGAAAATGCAGACGCCTCGACAGGTACAGGGACAGAACCAGGACCGCGGCCGCCTGGGCTCAGGACACCCGGGGGGAGGTAAGCGTCCTGCCTGGTGGTCTCACCAGTGTGAGCAAGCTCGTCGAGTGACACTCTTTAAATGACAGCAGTGTGTGGCATGTAAATTATACCTCTATAAGGTTAACCAGAAACCTACCTTTCTGAAAATATTCTCACTCAACTACAAACTTGTACTGATTTATTGCCCTTTGTTGTGGGTTGAACTGCGACCCCCAAAATCCATTTGTTGAAGTCGTAACCCCCACGACCTCAGGAAGTGACCTTATTTGGAAAGGGGGTCGTGGCAGACGTAATTAGTTACGATGAGGTCATTAAGGTGAGCCCAAACCTGATGACTGGCGTGCTTATAAGAAGAGAACAGTGGGACACAGACACTCTCGTGAGGAGAGGCCTGTGAAGGTGGAGTCTGCTGTGGGTCCAGGATCTGCCAGAAGCTAGAGAGAGGCCGGGGCAGAGCCTCGGACCTCGGACTTCCGGCCTCCAGGACTGTGAAAGAGCAGACCCTGGTCGCCTCAGACACTCGGCCTGCGGTCCTCTGCTGAGCAGCCCCAGGACACACGCACACCGCGCTTATCTTCCGAGGACACCACAGAGGCCGACAGAGCGACGGCACACCAGGAGAAACACTGCTCGTTCCACGGGAGGAGCCATGCTCTGCCTGACCCCACGTGTCCCAGGGGAACCAGGCCATCGAGGGCAGACCTCAGCACGCCTGCGTCACTCCCCACACACTGAGGCGTCCAGACAGTGTACCATCTTCTGAAAAATCTAGGCTAAGACACCAACATGAGAAGTCACTTCATAAATCGAGTTTTATATGCATGGTATTATTATTGTTCATGGTTGCATTTTAAAATTTAAAAATGAGTTCCTGACTGGAAAAAACTACTCTGAAATGTTAACAGAAGACCTCTTCAGATGGCAAGACGGGCAGGGTTCGATCCAAACCTTCTCTGGTGAGCACAAACTGACACCCTTGTTCCCACACTGAAGCCAGAGAGAGCAAAAACATAAACCTGGGACCCACCCCGGCCCCCTGTCCCTTCCCGGCCCCCTTCCCTGCCCGCCTCTGTGTCCCCTCCCTGCTGCCCTCAGGTCTGGAGGCCCTGCCAGCCCAGCCCTCCCCCTCGGCTCCCTCGCCCTTCCTCTTCCCGGCTGCTGCCTCTCTGGGTTCCTGGTTCCTTCGCCACCACGGGGCCCAGAGCACCTCTCCCACCTCCCTACCTGGCCTCCCTACCTGCTTAACTGTCACTTCCTCTCAGGGGCACATCCCCCACCCTGACCACATAGGGCCCGATGTGTGCTGCAGCCTCAGGCGCCCCCATTTCCAAACTCCGTTGGGCAGCGGCCCCTCCCTGCCTGCTCGTCTCATGTCACACAGCTGTCACGTGTGGAATGATCCACTGAGCAGGATTCTAACCGTGGGAGCAGAATCTGTTACAAGTCAGCCCCTCGGTGTGCAGAAGCCTGGGGCGGGCCCCAAGTCTGAGGAGGCCCTCCCACCTGCCCAGACAGGGCTCCCCGCTCAGACGGCCAAAGCCAGAGCAGACATGACTCCAGGTCAGCATACAGATGCTGTGCAGACACTCAGGGAGGGACGGGGCTGCGGGCAGCTTCCCAGAGTTGGGTACAAACCAGTCAAGCCGGGAGAGGGGCCCCAGTAGGGAGCAGCCCACATTCAGAGGGTGGCGTTGGCCTCCAAACAAGGCCCCCAGTGAGCCACCACCCCAGGGGTCAGGGTCTTGGGTGGCCTCTCCCATGCCGATCCTGGCCTGGGACTGAGCAAACCAGGCCTGAGCCTTAAGGTGGCTGGGCAGCATCCACCTCTGCACTTTCATGAATCTGTGCCCAGCAACTCAGCTACAGGAACAGAGACCTGAGATGGCGTGGAGAGAAAGGCATGGCCACCCCAGGGTCCCAAGCAAGCCCAACAGCACGAGGTGCCAGACCACTGAGCCCCCCACCCTGGCCGTTCCAGCCCAGCCCCAGAGGACCGTGGCTCCACCGGAGGTCGCAAGGACAGAAGAACCACCCAGCCGAGCCCCGTCAGCCACAGAACCTCGAGACAACAGGCCACTGGTTTCAGGATGTTCGGAGCACGGTGAGAGAGCAGTGGGAAGACGCAGGAGGATGAAACCGGGCAGGGCCAGCAAGAGGCCCTGTAATGAGCCAAGCGCAGGGGCCAGTAGAGGGTTCTGCCAGGCGTCAGGAAGGTTCTGGCAACAGCCACCAAGTGGGGGAACCCAGAGCCCAGCGCTTCAAGGGGAAACATGAGTCCTCGAGTGCAGCCACCCAGTGGGGTCCCAGACATCCTAACAGGTTCTGGCACATGGGAGAGTGGCCCAGGGCCCTGGGAACAAGACGGGGGTCGGGGGGCAGAAAAGGACAGAGCAGGACTGGGAGCGGAGAGCAAGGCCTCTGATAAAAGTCAGAGCCAAGGCGTCATACCCGGTGCCCTGAGGGACGAGACAGCTGTCGGCTTCCAGGTCCTCTGCTTCTGCAGGTGGGAAGCTGGTCTGGGGGCATTTCTTTGTTTTGTAGAGTAGGGGAGAGAAAGGGGAAGAGGTCACCTCTCTATGCACTTCCTGCTAGACCTGAGTCCTGTTCTGGACCTTTCATCCTTAAAACACGCTTGATCTTTTTTTTTTTAACTTTTTATTAAGATTATCATAGTTTATAACCTTGTGAAATTTCAGTTGTACATTATTGTTAGGCATGTTGTAGGTGCACCACTTCACCCTTTGTGTCCTCCCCCCACCCCCCCCTTTCCCCTGATAACCACCAATCAATTCTCTTTGTCTCTATAAAACACGCTTGATCTTAATGGGCAGCTAAACTCCTTTAGGTCATGCATGAAGCATCGGCAACACAAACACGCTCGTGTGAACAGCTCACATCCACACAGGCAAATTCTGCCACGGAATACAAGAGTGGTGGTGAGCCACTTTCAGGTGCCAGACACTGCCTCCTCTTCCAGGAAGCCTCCAGGTGCCCGCCTCACAACAGCACACATGGCGCCTGGTGCCTCCATGCCTGATGCTGTCCTGCCTTCCCTCCAAATCTGGGAGCCCTCAGTGCAGGGACCACAGCTTGATGCTGAACAGACTCAACGCATACTCTCAGGGTCAACAAAACTATACACCTTTTCACATTAAATCTGCAATATTGAAATCTTATATTTTAAACTCAAGAAATATTTTTAAAATGTCCCATATTAAGTGCTGGCCAAGTAGAACGAGACAACAAACTCCTGACCCTGGACAGTGGGTGTGAAGATGGACAGTGAGGCTGAGCAGCCACACACATGGTGACACGCCAGCTCCAAGCCGCCAGTGTCACAGGAGCCATGACTCCAGACAGGGCAGCACACGTGCTCCGGGTCTTACAAGTCAGAGCGCGACGCCACGTGTGCAGCTCAGGGGGACTCTGAGGTTCCCTGTCAGTCTCAGCAAAGTCGGGGGATGGACACCGCCGATCAATGTTCTGCAGTGACCTGTGTCCCCAAAAGACATGTTGAAGGCCCAACCCCCAGGACCTGTAAAAGGGGACCTAATCTGAAACACAATCTTTGCAGATGCAACCAAGTTAAGATGAGGTCCTGGCCCAAGAGGACTGATGTTCTTACAAAAAGGGGGAATACGGACACAGACGCTCGAGGGGCCACGTGGAGACGGCGGCAGAGACGCCACCACTGCGACCGCAGGCCCAGGACACCTGGGGCCCCCGGAGCGAAGTGGCAGGAAAGGGTTTCGCCCAGAGCACCAGGGAGCGGCCCTGTCCACACCTGGACTCCAGAACTGCGGGGGGGACCTTTCCATCGTTTTAAGCCTCCAGTTTGTGGCTCCTTCTTACAAAAGCCCTAGGGAAAGCCACACATCAACTTGAAAAAATTTATTTTCTTAAAAAGAAAGCTGACCAGCTTAACGAGGCAGAAAAACTGTTTCTGAGAACTTTAAATGTGAGATATACTGTGACTTGAAATGTTAACTCTATAGACACCTGTGCTCCTGCCACCAAGAAAACACAGCATGTAAGAGAAAACGAGCGCAGTGCCACGCTGGCAGGCAGGACGGGTCCTGTGCTGTCTTTTTCAATTTCTTGCTTTGAAACACTTTCCAACCTATGGAAAAGTGTCAAGAATAATTCAGTGAACTCTCACCTCCCCCTTAACCAGATCACCATTTTTTAACGTTTTACAACATTTGTTTACATTAGGTAATATGCTGGAACCTTTAGTCAGTCCCTTTTTCTTAAAAGTTTTATTACTCGAACAGGAGAAGCCGCCCATCTACGAGAGGTGCCGCATGGAGTGGCCGTGCGGGCCTGGACCATCCTGGGCAGGGTAGACGCGTCGTGACCAAGTCCCCACCCACCTCTTGGGCGGGAGCAGACAGCAGGAGCCGTTCGTGCCACCCGAACCAGCACAAACGTCGGCTCCAGTTTCCAGCAGAACGTCCAGCAGCTGATCGGACGGGTCCCAGCTCCGTTCCTCCCTTGTCACTTCTGCAAACGGCACAGGCCCTTCAGAAGGTAAACACCCTCAGATGCTGAGCACCCAAAAGATGGGTGGAGGCTGCTGAGCGAGGGAACGTAGCTGCCTGAGCAGGGGGCAGACGGCCACACAGACAAATCTTGTCTCCACCCCTGGCCTCCTGTGACCGATCTGTCCTCAGTTTCCCCAGTCTGCATCACCATCAGCAACACAGCCAGTCCCAAAGCTGACCAGGCCTCAGCAATGAGCAGGTTATAATGGTCCCTGGCACTCCCACAGTGGCCAGCCAAGCCCCTGACCACGGTGGCTGAGCACTGCACTAGCTGGGGACACATGCCAGGCCTCAGGGGCCCCAGGAAGGGGGGCCGAGGTGGGACGCATCCAGCCGGAAGCGGGTGCCAGCCTGGGGGTCACCTGGACCTATAAGGAGCCAGCCAGGAGCCAGCTCAGTGGGTGTGGGAGGCCGTGGGGGAGGGGCCTGGAGGAGGGGCTGGTTCTTCCCACGAGGGCAAGAAGGTGCCAGGGGAGGGCTGGGAGGTTCAGGGCGGGCACTCTGTCCCCCCTTCTCTGAGGTGTGAGGGAGACAGAGCCTCTCCCTGGGAAAGCCCCTGTCTGTAAAGTGCTAGCTGGACCGGCTCCAAGGTGCTTTAAGAAATGAAACTCATGATTCACCAGGAAAGACTGGGACCTGCCAACTAGAGTCCGGACTCAGGACTCGGGGACGCACCGGGGAGGGCCACTCAGGGCTCTTGGGGCCGCGGGGGCCCACAAGGGGCTCTCCAGTCTGCCCTACCAACAGTGACCACACCACTGAAAGGGCCAGCTCAGCAGGGCAGCCCGCGGGGAGGGGTTCCCCAGCAGCCCCGGTCACAGCCACGTGTCCCTCCCGGTGACTTCCTCGTCCTCAGGGCCCTGCTGTGGGAATTATGCCCACACAGGGTCATGGGGTTCAGCAAATGCTTGCTGGGATGGTGGGCAACCCTTTGTCATGACAACCACCCCGCAGGTTCTGTGCCCCACGGGCCACTCCCGCCTTGCCCTCCTCACCAAATGCACCCTTGCTCCTGCACAACCCTGACGAGGGAAGGCGCAGCCGAGGCTGCGGAGCTGGAAGGTCTGGGGGCTGCAGGGTGGACCCCACAGCCCTCTCTGCTCCTTCTAAAATCAGAGTTAATCCTCTGACTTAATGTTAAAACTTTCAAGGTGTCTGGGCAAGGCCTAAAAGAAACACAGCGAACAAATGTACTAGACTCTGAGAAAAGATTTCCAAGAAAAAGCTGAATGTATGAAGCTGGCAAAAATTAATGTAAAGTCCTAAAAACCCAAAGATGGTGGCGACTGCAACTGGAGAGCTGCAAGCCGCGGGTCGTTCTAGCACGCAGCCCGCAGCGAGGCGGGGCAGAGACGCGGCCCATCTTGGACCACTACTTCTACCCCAAGGAAAAAGCCCCAGTGCCCATTTGTCCCAGGGCGTCCCAGCTGCCATTCAGAACAGCAAAAAGGGAGGAGCCACCCAGAGGCCACAGTCAGGGGACAAGAGGCGGGAAGCGGGAGGCCAGCTCAGGGGCAACGGGCGTCGCCCACGTCGACACCAAGACACTTAGAAGAAAGAAACGGGGAGAAATCAGAGCGGAGGACATGGAACCTAGGATGTCTGCTCAAATCCCCTTTCCCTCCAAAGGAAGTTCCTTATCTACAAAACTCCAAGAAGTTGCGTGGGGCAGGGTGACACCATGGAAATTAACGTCCAGGAGGCAGAATTCAGCCTAAAGACAGGAGAAACCCACACTTCCCTTTCTTCACTCCTCCTGGGAGCTTGAAGGTGTGCGGGGTGGGACACCACGAGGCAGTCAAAGTTTCCTAACAGGACAGCACACGTTGGCCTCCTTGGGTCCCAGAACCCCACACGGCCCTCAGGGGTGGGGGTCCATGGGGGGGCCACTGGGGGCCAATGTCTCATCTAAACCTTAGAACTACGGGGCCCCCAGGGGATGCAGGCTGCCCCTTCCTGCCCCACCACCTGGAGTGCCCGGCACAGAGGCCTCCCACTCCGACTCCTAAGGAGCAGACTGTGGGGCAAGGCGCTCTGGCGGTACGACTGTCACTTTCTCTACAACTATTTCCCGAGCCTCCGCACTGAGGCAGACAAAGAGCGAGAGGGGAGGCCGCCTCGCAGGCTCCTCAGACACTGCAACACCGTGGACTGATGGTCCAGGAGAGCAGGCAGCAGCTACTTGACTCTTCCCACCACGACCTTGAGCTGGATGGCAAGGCTGACGGGCACACCCACGAGGCAGTGAGCACCCGGACAGTCACTGCCCCGGCTCTGCAGCGACCTGCCGCCTCCTTCTCCTGGTGGAGGCAGCTGCCAACCAACTGCTAACGGCTGACCCAGTGGGACCCGGTGCTCACCGACGTCAGGGTCCAGGCAGTGGACAGGACAGTCAGAGGAGAGACCACAGGGGACATGATTTCAGCTCTCTCACCTGCACAGGACTCAGGAAATGGTGGGTGAAAAGAGACGGATGAACAAACCCAATTTCCTCACCAGCTCTGACAAAATTCCAGCATTTTCTTCATGAGACAGAAATCCTAAAATCAAGCCCCACATCATCTCATCAGCTGCCACTGTTCCCGAGGGGCCAGCTCACACATTTTCAGACCCAGTGTTGGCTGTGGATAAAAATGATTTATCTGGGAAAAAAACTAAGGTAAAAATAGCTCATGACTCCAAACAAGCTGAGAAGCATGTATTAAAATACTCAAAAGGAAGATCCTGCAAATTAAGGTCTTAGCACTGACCCACGAGCGGGGTAATCTTTTTGTAACAAAACTTCTCACTAACAGGAAAATTCCAAATTCGGGCAAAATTACACTTCCACTTTTCCCACATTAAAAAAAGAAAAGCAAAGGTAAATTTAATTTGTTTTAGTTCAAAACCAAATGATCAATTTAAAAGAAGAGAATTGAGACAATTCTCTTAAGTTAAAAAAATTCACAAGATACTACTGTACTTTATTAACCAATAGCAAATCTAAAATTTTTAACATAAAACTTACATAGGTGATAGTTATTTTGAAAGTTACATGAGCATCTCCTTAACAAAAGGCACACATATCTTTAAAAGCAGGCACCAAAAATACAAAAACCGTAGTCTTTAAAATACTATAAATCAGAAATTCTGACATAGATGTCATTTTTACACTTCAGATGCCGGGTCCAAGACACGTGGGGCCCCAGGAGATGCTGACAGGGCTCTGCCTGCCCCAAGGAAGGTGAGCCGGAGCCCATAGCCTCCATCTGGTCCTACAGCCCTCACAGGAAAATGGGGTGGGGCTTCTTACAGTCAGAGGATGAAACGAGCCAGACCACCACGTAGGACCAACAAGCTCCAATGTTTCAACAGACAAATAGCACAAAACAGAATGGACGAGATTTCAGAGGCACCACCCCAAGTGCCATGAGTGGGCCTTGTCTGGACACCAGTTTAAACAAACCAGCATGAAGACGCGCACGACGCAGCCTCGGATGTTGAAGCACGCTGGGATGGCGGCACGGGGAGGGCCTCACTGGGTGCACAGCTGCACACGCCAGCCACGCACCGTGAAGCACTGGGAGGTAAAAGAAAAGGTCTGCACTTTGCTTTCAAATACTCCAGAGCAAAACACCGAGGGGGAGAAACGACCGCGAGGAACAGGCAGTGGGGTCACTGTGGTGGATGCCAGGCATTCCCGCCAGGTCTGTGCACGTCTGAAAACTTCCAAAATAAGTTCTTAAATCTAATTAGGTTGTGAAAGAACATCACTTTTACAGAATTGGGAGAATATGCGATCGAGCCACGCAGAAGCTGCAAAAGACTCTAACCGGATCCTGCAGACCACGGTTCCGAGCTGCCACAGGGCCCGAGGTCAACAGGGGCAGCATGGCCCCGTCCACTGTGAGACCCACACGGGTCTGCAGAGGGACCCACTTCCGTCCCACCCCACCAGGCAAGGGTCTTATTTGCAGGGTGACCCTGCGAGTGAATCAAGGTGACAGCAGCGACCCCTGCCCTCCCCTCAGTACACGGCCTCCAACCATCTGCGTGCCCTCGGCACCGACAGGAGAGGGACCACACCTTTGTGAATGCGGACACCAAGCCACAGGCCACAGCTTCTTCCACATCCCCACGGCTGCTGCAGGCCCCACAGAACACTCCCATGCTCATTCCTGCTTCAGAATTACAAGTTTCAGACCCTCCACTTAATGACATTATTTGATACATTAAGTTCCACACGTTATTTTAGCTTGAAAGAAAGTTTTCTAAATTTCGACGACTGTATTTCAATAGCCGCTGTCCTTCGTTTTCCCGTGTATCTTACGGGAAGCAATAAAAACGCTATTCTGAAAAGGGGCCCAGGTCTCACCAGCTGCCTGGGGGTGAGAAGAGTCCCCAGGTCTGAGCTGGTGGGCAGGTGGCACATGTGCGTCCAGTGCAGCACAGACAGTGCCCAGAGGAGGGCCCCGCAGCCTGCTTCGGAGCCCCCTCCAACTTCCCCTGCCAGACACCCTCGGCTCCCCCTCTGCTCACCCTCTACCCAAAAGTGCCTGACCCCCATCACACGGGCCCTCCTCTCTCCACAGCAGGGTGGCCGTCTGTCTCTCACGGCCTCTGTCTCTGCTCTGTTGCTTCCCCTGCAGGGCACTCAATCCAGCACACAAGGGCCTGGCTGGCTGTTGTGTTGCTGCAGGCTCGGGGCCGAGTGCAGGTTTGCTGGACATGTTCACTGACGTGCTAGGCACTTGTCACCTCTGCTATACGGTCGAGGGAACAGCAGCTGTGAGCAGTGACAGCTGGTGATGGACAGAGAAGCCTCAACAAACTCTGGGATTGAGAAACATATATGGAAACATGTCAGGCAAATAAAAGCCACAGTGGTGTTGTGGGTTGAATTAAGTCCCACAAAAAAGATACGTTCAAGTCCTAACCACCGGTACCTGCAAATGTGACCTTATTTGTTAAAAGGGTCTTTGCAGAAATAACCAAGTTAAGATTACATCATTACGGTAGACCCTAATTCACTATGACTGGCATCTGTATGAGAGGAGGGACATTTGGACACATGGTGAGAGGCCATGAGAACACGAGGGAAGAGACTGGAGCGATGTGTCTTCAGGCCAAGAACACCCAGGATTTCTGGCAGCCACTAGAAACTGGAAGTGACATGAAGGATCCCCCCCGGGAGGATCTCTGGAGATCTCTGGAGAGATCCCTGGAGAGAGTATGGCCCTGCCCGCACCTTGATTTAGCACTTCCGGCCACCTGAACCATGAGACGATAAATCTCGATTGTTTTAAGCTACCAGGTTTGTGGTCCTTTGTTACAGCAGCCCCAGGAAACTGAAGACTTACAATCAGACGATGGAACGGCCCTGTGAGATGGGGCATGAGTGGTTCTTAACCCAGATCTGCACAAGGCCCGCCCCTGCCTCCGATTCAGTAGTGTGTAATGGGGCTGGAAGATACATCTGTATGAAGTTCTCCAAGGGGTTCTGAGGTGAGAACCATGGATACAGTCCACCCCTTCGGCCAGGAAAGCCATGTGGCAAAGCCACTCGCACCCAGAACTCAGAACCCAGAACCTGGACAGGGACTACAGCACAGCGGCTCAGCCAGCCACCCCCTCTATGCCTGGGCCAGAATGCCAGAGCTCTCCCAGTGGGCCACTGGGGGCAATGTGGGGTGCATGTCACGTGCCCGAGTGAGTGTGACAAGTGTGGTGCACGGCTGCTCCTGAGGCAGAGAGCAGATGGCAGAGAGCAGTGGAGCCCTGAGGGGTGGTCCGCACACCACAGCCACACCCAGGACAGCTTCTGGCCAACTGGCGGGCAAATCTTTATCTATCCTCATAGTTACGTGACCATGTTAGTGTATGTCAAGAAAAATATAACTGAGACATCAAACTCATGATTTCATGGCTATTCTTGCTCCTTAAGACAAGGCAAAAATAAGTTTAAGTAAAAAGTGAGGTCGTTGAGAACGCTGTCAAGCAAACGTGGTTAGCATACAGGTGAGCTGAAGAGGCCGTGCCCGCCCCACCGTGCTGGCTCAGGGGAGCAACACGTCCACTGGTCAAGGAACACACCCGGCCTCTGACCGACCGCCGGCCCTCTGCGCTGGCGCAGGTTTGCCGGACGCAGTGAAGGCCTGTCTCCTGGTGTGGACACTCCCCGACCTACTTCTCAGCACCTGAGTGCTCACGCATGCCCTGGAACAGCACGGCTCTGCCCCACCGCAAGAGCCCTGCTCATGCATGAGCCACAGTCACCGGGCCACACAGCCCTGCAGGCACTGGAACCTTCTGCCCTCCCTTCCTCCAGGGGTTTTCCACCACGTGTGCAGGGTTTCCACCACGCTGAGGACAGTCATGGCCACGAGGCCTGACGGAAGACGAGGAGCAGGGCAGCCAGAAGACCACTGTTCAACACCCCAGACGGCCGCTCCACCCTCCAGTCAACTTCAGGGAGCGACTCAGGCCGACTTTAACTAAAAGGGGTGTCCAAGGACAGTGTCACCTTTTCACTCCTTGTTCTTGTCTCATTCTGCCAACAATGTAAGAAAGAAAAAGGAGGGGCCAGCCCAGTGGCACAGTGGTTACGTTTGTGTGTTCAGCTTCAGTGGCCCAGGGTTTGCAGGTTCGGATCCCGGGTGTGGACCTACACACCTCTCATCAAGCCATGCTGTGGTGGTGTCCCACATACCAAATAGAGGAAGACAGGCACACATGTTAGCTCAGGGACAATCTTCCTCACCAAAAAGGAGAAAAAAAAAAGGAAAAGTGAAAATGTACCCAATATTAAAAACACTTTGTTCAGTCACGCAGCAGGCTGGGTACGGCTCCAGGTACTGCCCCGTGGACAGCGTGTCTGTGACAACTTCTGAAAAGTTCTTCAAACACTCAGAGGTGGAAGAAAAAACTCTTCGTACAAAATGAAAGTGATGAAGAGATACAGACATGCGTTTCCAGATCACGTCAGGCAATGGAAAAACAGGAAGCTTCGCTTTTACGGAGTTACCCACGAACGACCAAAACAAATGCAAAGGCGACAATCTAGAGTTAGACTGTGCTTTCACAATACGATGGCGAACAGAACCACATCAAAGACCAGGACGCTGCGCAGCTCCGGGCCAGCACCTCGCCCCTCAGGAAGCGCCCACATGGCCTTCAATGTCCGGACTCCCTCAGCTTCCCTTCAGAAATCAAAAATCACGGACGGACACACAGTCAGTAACAGTCACTTCAAGTCACAGGGAAGAGCACCTTCGTGCTGTTACTGAAATGCTCAGAGACAGGAAGATCTGCAGCCGGCCCGCGCGCTCGCCCCCAGAGGGCTGGGCCCGCACTCAGGACTCTGCAGGACGCTACCTCCTCAACTCTCCCTCCCATCCAACAAGTCTGTACAGGAGGCAGCACCTGGAACTTCCTCAGCAGCGATTCTTACTGTGAACACTGTAGAAACGAGAGAAGCAGCGCTGATGGCGGGGCAGCGCCTGAAACAGGGACAAACGGGAGGGGAAGGGGCCTGTCCAACCTTTCTGAGCATGAATGCCAGGAAATACCCCCAAAACCTCTGCTGGTGCACACACATGCCCCCCAGGCCCTGGTGTCTGAGGGCTCATGGGCCCCACGCACAAGAAGGATGCAGGAGGCGGTTCACACGTTAATCGTCAGGAGTTCTCTGGTCAGCCACCGACACGGGCTGAGTCCCATACAGCCCCGCAACCCCTCTCCTCCCACATCTGGATCCGAAGATGCACCATCAAGTCAATGCTGCCATCAGGACAAACTGGAGTGGCACCAACCACCATGCACGCACAGGGTGCGCGTGGGATCCAGGCCCATCTGACGAGCATGAAAACACGAGGGAGAGAAAGTCAAGCTGGCGAGTCTGCGAACTCCAGACCAGGACCCTGCGTCCTCCCTGTCTGAGGCTGCACCTGCCATCACGCCCCAGAACGAGGGCTTTATTTCCTCAAAAGTAGAGCATCTGACTCTGCACCGCCTGGGCAGGTCCCCCTGGAGCATGGGGCATCGCCAGTCCTGCAGTTGGTCTACAGATTCTGCGCTAAAACTGGAGGACCAGGAACTGAGCTGAACAGCCAGTCCCCCTGCCGTTCTGGGAAACTGCAGCCCTCTGCAGCCAGCTCGTTCTCCATCTCTAAATGAAGCTGAGTAATTCCCACTTGTTTCAAAATTTTCTAAGCTGGCTTTGAACTTCCTAAACAAAAGGATACTGTCACTCAAAACCTTCATTATTTTAAAGGGGATGGGGTGAGAATGCAAAATAAACCTTTTCCAGATTCGAATAGGGACAAGGCTGCCCACGGACCACGCTCTCTAAAGCTCTTTTTGGGCGCGTGCCCGACGGCGGAGGCGCTGTCATTTCACTGCACGCCACCCTGGGCCTCCCCCGCCTTCCGGCTCTTCCTGCCCGGAGTCTGCAAGACAGGGGCCACACCACCACCTAAAACCACACGCTCGTCCTCTTCCTCCCGGGTTCTCCTGGCCACCCACATGATGGCATTTCCAATCATCCCTGTCTACCCTCCGTAATCAGCTCCCTGCCCTCGCCCTCAGCGCCCTGGGTGGGGCTTCTCTCCTCTGCGCAAACAGCCCTGGGTGTTGGGCGAATGTGACGCTCACTTCACATGCCGTTCCTCTGCCAAGAGAGCTGCTCAGTGGATCGTGAGTGTGTTTCTAGAAAGCCTGTCTGTCTGCATCTGCCCCTCCACACCCCAGAAACCAAGGACCAGCTCCTCATGGGTCACTTTAGTGGGGCTGTTTCTGGGAAGCCTTCTGGAGAGCAGCAAATCGCCACGAAAGCAGGAAAATGCTGGGCTGGCGGACTGCCTGCTCCTCTGCCGGACTTGAGGGTCCTCAGTTTGCTCTGTGCCCCAGGCAGGTCCACATCACCTAGTGTCCAGAGTGGGATGGATGGAAGATCCAGGTCAGACCTCCGTCTGCCAGGGGGCCCACAATGACCACGAAGGTGACTGGCCCAAAGCCGCCTGGGCCATGCTA
Organism: Equus przewalskii; assembly: GCF_037783145.1. NCBI lineage: Eukaryota > Metazoa > Chordata > Mammalia > Perissodactyla > Equidae > Equus > Equus przewalskii. The sequence goes on from NC_091851.1 coordinate 49,476,210, forward strand.
CCCACAAGCCCACCTTTCACGGACGCAGCTCCTGACATGTGCCACTCTCCAGCCCTCCGTCTGCAGCCAGGCCGAAGACTGCCTTCTTTCTGCCCTACGAGAAGGAGTGCGACACAGGCCTGGGGGCCTGGCCGCTGTGTGTCAGTGAAAGGGCATTTCAGCTCCCCACGAGGGGCCATGCTTTCTGCGGAGTCGCAGGTGCTGATGTTGGGGGGGGGGGGCAGAGAGGGAAACAAAAATGTCTTATGAATAAATGTCTTATGAATAAAAAGCACCCGTATCCCATGCCATCCAAATGCGGTGCCAATGAGGACCCTTTAAAAAACGACCGTTCCCACACACACGTGGACCTGCAAGAGCCGCCCGCTGCTGACAGGGAAGCGAGAGGAAGACGCCGCACACCTGGCCCACGTGAACCGGCAGGGACCGGGTGCCACTCGGGGCCAGGACACGGACTGAGCAGTGGCTGGAGTGTGGGCATGCAGGACATGACTGTGCAGAAGCTGCCTGGCCCCTGGGGTCCAGCACGGAGCAGAGAGGGTCTGCACAGACACCCCTTCCCTCCAGTCCTCTCAGAAATTCAGATGCCCCCTCCCCAGCCAGTGGTCTACGCTCTGTCCCCCTCCAAGCTCTCAGCCTTTCCCACCAGCATTTGTTTCCCACACTGGGTCACGTCAGCGGTTCCTGTGTGCCCCTGACCCATCCCAACAGATCACCAGCCCCTCTGTAGGAACTCTGTCCCCAAAGTGGCCTAAAGGCTGGTCCACAGCAGGTCCATGAAAATGCCAAACAACTGTCATGAGTGAAAACCCTGGTACTGTCACTCTGATACGACTCAAAAAACACATCTGTCACAGCACAAAGGCTCTGAGGATGCTGCTGAAGACACATTAACACGGTTCTCAACTTTTTTTTATTATTTTTATTTTTTCCTAGGAAGATTAGCCCTGAGCTAACATCTGCTGCCAATCCTTCTCTTTTTGCTGAGGAATACTGGACCTGAGCTAACATCTGTGCCCATCTTCCCCTACTTTATATGTGGGACGCCTACCACAGCATGGCTTGCCACGCAGTGCCATATCCACACCCGGGATCTGGGCCAGCGAACCCCGGGCCACGGAAGCCGAACGTGCACATTTAACCACTGCACCACCGGGCCAGCCCCGGTTCTCAACTTTCCATTCCAAGATACCGAAGTTAGTAATTTTTAAGTCCAAATAATGTTTAAAAATACTTAGTAATTTTTTAATCTAAAGACTTAAATGGCACTTTTGATAGATACTGAAGAGAAAACTTTGCATAAGTCACACTAAGGTCAAATTTGACTGATCTGGCTCGTTTTTATCCTTTACTATAACAACTTTTTAGTTTAATAGAAAATGTTATTTCCCTTTTCCACGACTTTTCCATCTACAACAATTCCCACAGGGCGTCTTCTGCCATCACCAGCAAACCAGACCACAGAGCCTGAGTGTGTGCACGTCAGGAGCACAGAGCAGTTAAGCTGGAATGGCAGAACAGAAGGAAAAGCCTTCCGTGATCCCAGGGTCTGACCCCAGCGGTCATGGCTGCACCAGAGCCAGAGCCGAGGGCAGAGGACACAAGAACCAGGACGAGGACAAGACAACGTATTTCAAAGACTTAAATAAGCCTTGTGGCCTCAACAGAGATTTTTAACCATCCATTTATTCTTAGGAGTCAGGCCATTCAGGCAAACTTGTAGCAACAAGAATAATCTTTTTTTTTTCTGGGAAGGGGACAGATTCACAGGGAATTCTTGACAATCTACTATCACTCGACAGACTTTAAGATAAAATGTGTTAAGTCAGAGAGAAAAAAAAAGCCTACATTTTTATGACAACATGAGTTGGGCAGGAACATGAAGCTCCCAGAACAGGGACCACCGTGGCAGGTGCTGTGACACTGGGAGTGGGGACAAGGAGCAATGGCTTCTAGAACTCTCCTCTCACTTTAACAGAGCAGCCGAGAGGGCACCTGAGCACAAGCAGCATCAGCAGAGGGAGGTCTCGGCTCGGCTCACGCTCTCGGGTCTGCAGCACTTCCTAAACACCGCGCACTAAGTGGGGCTCCTCAGCTCTCAGGGGCTGGTCCGAGACCTCTGGCAGAGAACAGAGCATGAACACTGCACAGCTGTCCCAGAAACCCAGACCACAGGGACAGACTGGCCCACTTTCCCTTCTTTAGAAAAACCCCCACATAAGGACAGTGTTGGAAAGTTCACTCTTGCAATTTAATTTGGTTTAACATGTTTGTAAATAATACACCCTGATATGTCAGACGGTATTTCCTCCAAGTCCTTACAGCTGTTCCACACACTCTTGGGGTTTCCCTCGCCCTTTGTGAGCGAGTGGCTGTCACCAGGGCACTGGGTCACCTTGATCCTGGATAACTGAGTGGGACACACAGCATCCAAGAGGGCTGGTGCCTCTGCAGGTGCCGCAGTCCTGAACATCAGAGAGCAGACGTGGACCAAGGTTGGAGCACAGAAACAACTTATTTTCAAACACAAAACAGCTAAACCTGAACAGTGGTCATCTCATCTAATCAAAACAAGATTCTCATCTCCAGGAAGACGTCAGTGAGAGGCTTAATTAAATGTCCCACGGCTGGCCTCCAGGAAAGGCTGCACTGCGGGTTTCTGAAGAGCCTAAAGTGAATCCATTTCCCATTCTCTAAAGAGACCTCTCCCCACAGCCCCACACCTTCTTCCCTTCAGGAAATAACTACCAACATTTTAGGGGACACAATGTTTAAGCTCCTACTTAAACCTTCAGTAACTTCTGCCTAAGTAGGCTATCATTAGCTTAATTCTTTCTGGAATAACAAATCTCCAAAGTTTTCAGTTTGATAATATCTAAAATTATCATAAAATATACCAAACGGAAGGATTCTACTGTGATAATATTGTTTACTTCATTATTCATGTGAAAAACCTTTCTATAAATTTCCTGTTGACGAACAAACTATTTTCCACTCTTGCAGAGCGGAACATTGCCTTGCTCTGGCAGCATGTGGACCAGCAACGGAGTGAATCCACAAGACTGCTACCCAAACGGGAAGCCGGCTTCAATAATAAACCCAACATGAGAGATTCTACAATTGATACAATTAAAGGCTCGCGAGTGCTCCCTGCACAGGTGTCTTCGCCCAGCCGTTTGCTAAACACGTTGCCTAATTAGCATTTCTTTAAACAATGCTGATAACAATCTTGCCACTGTAATCCAGGACAAACGCGTCGCTGAGATTGTAGAAGGAAAGCGCGAGGAAATTCACTGAGAATCTCAGTCAAACTTTCGTTTGTTTATATTTCCGTGGTGCCAGAAAATATCTGTTCTTCGCCCCATTTGGTTTGCACCCAGGCTCGTCGGTCCAGCCCTATTGTGCGTAGTCCGTTAAACCTATAATAAGGAATTTGTTAGCGGAGCTGGGGGAACCCCAACTAGCCAGAGCTCTCCTCCTGGCGCAGAACATCCCCCACTGCCATCAGGATTGAGTTGTCAGACACCGACTCGTGCCACCCTGCGAAACTGACATATCTATTTACAGAGAAACAAAGACGCGGCTCGCGGCGGACCCCACTCCCTCCGCGCGCCCCGTCCGCTCCGCGCGCCCCTTAGCGCTCGGCGCGCCCAGTCCCCTCCGCGCTCCTCCAGCCGCCCAGCCCCGAGGCCCCTGCGCCCCGGTTCAGCCAGTAATTAAAATGGAGACGAGGCCACTGCCCGGCTTCAGGGGGAGACAATGACCCCCAAGGCCCGGCGGGGAGCGGGGACCCGCCCGAGCCCACCTCCCGCAGTTCTGACTCTTGGCAAACTCGGCGCGGGCGGGTCCGGGTGCGACTCCGCGGCGCAGGCGGGGGTCGCGCGGGGCGGCGGGGCCGGAGGGGTGCCAGGATGCCCCCGGGCTGCCTCCTGGGGCCGGGCGTTGACGCAGCAGAAATTACCAGCTGGAAAATTCCCCTTTTGGAGGTGACGGGGGAGGGACCGCGGCGGCGGCGGCGGCGGCAGGAGGCGCGGAGGGCGAGGGGCGCGGGGCAGCCCCGCGGCCGCCTCCGCCTCAGCGCGCAGCCCCGCGGGGACCCCGCGCCGCCCCCGCCCGCAGCGCCCCGCCCCGCGCCACCCGAGCTTGGGGACCCGCAACGGCCGGGCCGGGGTCGCTGCCACCGCCCCCGGAGCCGCAGCCCGGCGCGCCGATCGCCTCCAGGAGGGCGCCCCCGCGGGGCGGGGCGCGGCGGGGCGCGGGGCGCCGGCAGCGGGGGCGCGCCCGGCTCCGAGCGGCCCCGGCTCCGAGCGGCCCCCGCCCAGCCCCGGCCCGGCCCCGCAGCGATGCGCCGGCCCGGCCCGCGGACAATGAGCCGGCGCCGCTTACCTGTGACCCCATGGGGCGCGGGCGAGGGCGGGCGCCGCGGCCGCCGGACCGGAGCCGATGATCGCCGCCGCCGCCTGGCGAGCGCTGCGTCCGGGCGGGTCCGAGCTGCGCGCTCGCCTCGGCCGCTGCGTCCGTCGGTCCGTCCGTCCGTCTGTCGGTCCGTCAGGCCGGCGCGCGCCCCCGCGCCCGCTCCAACCCCGCGGCCCCCGCCGCCCGCGCGCGCGCCCCGCCTGCGGACCCCGACCCCGCCCCCCGGCGCGCGCCCGGCCGCCGCTGATTGGCCCGCGCCGCGCCCCGGCCCCGGCCACCGCCCCGGGCCCCGCCCCCGCCGGCCCGCCGGCCGCCCGCCCCCGCCAGACCCGGCTCCGGCGCGCGGCGGGAGGGGGCCGCGGCGGGGTCGGTTCTCCTCGCCCCCCCCGCGGGCGGCCGGACAGCGGAAGTGCGGGCTGGAGCTCGCTGGGCATTGTGGGAAGCCCCCTCCGCTGGGCTGGCAGGGGGCGGGGGCGGCGCGGCGTGGGGTCTCGGGCGCCCGCTCCCCTTCCCCGGGGGCCGAGCGGCGGCCCCCCGCCCGGCTGGGAGATGCGGGCGGGGGCGAGGGCACCCCAGGCCCTGCCCGGACTGCGCACCCCGGCTTTGCCCGCACGCCTGTTCCTCGGGAGCGCGCGGGTCCCCGGGCCACAGGCTGTACCCGCGCCCCGACGCGCAGTCGCACCGCGCGCGTCTCTCAAACTTCGCGACTTCCCCGCCCGCCCAGGCGGCCCGCTCTGCCGCGAAACGCGCTCCCACGGCCGCGCAGGGGCGCCTGGCCGAGAGGGCCTAGGCACCGCGCGCCCGCGCCGTCTGGGGACCTAGTGCGCCCAGGGAGAGGCGCACCTGGGGGCGCGGGCCACGTGACAGTGCCTGCCGCTGGGGCTTGGGTTTGGCCAACTTAAAAGCACTGGCGGCCACGCGAGTAGGTCCTTTCCGCTGCCTTGTCTGTCCCCTGGGAGTGTGGGTCCCCGCGAAGGGGCGGGAAGCAAGCGGCCTGGGTCCTGCCCCGCAGCCCCCACCCCTCGCCAGCGAGCCACATCTGCTGCCCCCCATAGGCCCTGCGCGTCCCATCTCGCCCCCGCTGTCCTCGAGCCCTCAGGCGGGCGGAATGGGAAGCGTGGCCCCGCATTCCCGGCTGGCCTGTGAGGGGGTCAAAGGCCAGCTCGCTTCCTCTCTCGGCGCGGCAGTGGGAAGGGAGGTGAGCCTGTGGCTGGCCAGCCGCGCAGGGGAGTCAAGCACGACTGGGCCATCCAATGGGGAGACGCCGCGGGCCATGCGCGCCCTGCTTCCCTGTGCGGAATTCCTTGGGAGGTGGGAGGTGGCGGGCCATTATGGATGCTTTCTCAGGATGTGTAAGGAGGCATTCACTGGGCTGCAGTGGGAGGGAAGGCTGGAGGTGGGGGGGGGGGGCATTCTCCTTGAGTGAACAAGGGTGAGCACGATCTGGCAGCCAGCGATGAAAGGCTCGGACACTCCCTCGCTGCTGGCGGCGCCTGGAAATGGCTGTGCCGACACTCACCCCACTCCCTTCCCGCTGCCTGGTTGGCACTGCCCACAGGCCTTTCTTCTGGGGACACTCTCCTCACATCCCGCTGGTCTGGAATGACAGGCCCGAGTTCCCCCTCCCTCCAGAGGTGGGGCCTGGGCACAGCTGCCCTGAGAAGCGCAGCGATAGGCCTCCAGGAGGGTCTGGCTGGTCACCCGCCTCCTCCCTTTGAGGGCACAGCCAGTGCTCTCTGCAGGAGTCCCCGCAGCTGCCTGCCCAGAGCACAGTTGTGGCCCATGGAGGAAAGGAGGCCAGAGAGACTGAGGAGGGTCCGTGGGTTGCCCGACCAAATTGAGGAGGATCAGACTCCTGAGGCCTGCCCTCCTCGCTCAGAGAGAGTCCCAGTCTCTCCCAAGATGGCTTGACCCCCCCCCCCCAGACACTCCCAAGGAGAACAGCATTGCTGGGATGCTGTGTCCATCGTCGGTGCAGGAACGGAGAGCCGCAAAGTCTGCCTCGATCAGAGGCCACAGTGGTGCTCAGTCATTGCTCAGGAGGCCTGCGCAGGAGACCTAAGCCTTCATCTCACCCATAGTAGGGCCCACCTGCCAGCCTGGGGCTTCTGATTTGCGTAGAAAGCCTTGCTGAGTTCTGGAATGAGTCCCTGGGGCCCTGGGACTCTCTCTCCCCATTTCCCTACCCTGCATGATGATGAATCGAGGTTACATACACCCCTCCCCCCAGCAGTCCTGCCAGTGATTGGGGACAGATTCCCACCTTTTTTGCACCAAGAACCAGCAGAAGGCCAAGCAGTCTGAAGATGAAGCTGATACACCAAAAAGGCAGAACAAAGAACAGTCCCAGAGAGCCCTGATCAAGCCATGCCTAAAGCCCACCCTACCTCCAGACAGTTACTGTTCCGTGAGCTAATAACTTCCTTTACCGTTAAAAAAGAAAACCAACAGCAGCAACTGTGGCCTCAGCAAACCCGAGAAGAGGAGGAGGATCATGGAGCTGGAATCCCTGAAGGAACCTCGGTGCAGCTGCTCTGATGGGGAGATGCTGGCAACGTGGCCCCAGGAACCCCACGTTCATCAGTGCTCAGCATTGGCTAAGCCTCTACTAGGATTGGGCTTGCATCAGACAGATGCTTCCAGGCTGGGTCACAAATCCTCCCCTCTTGCTGGGGTTCCATAGATCCCAGTGCCCGCAACGTGCACAGCTCCTCATCCCTGAGGCCAGCAGAGACCCCAGGAGGGATCTGCTGCCTGACGACCAGCTGACCCCTCACCATGTGTAGACCGGCAGCCTGGTGAGGGCAGCTCCAGCTGGAGGCGGCTCTGGGAACAGGTGAGAACCGAGAGCGAGAGTTGGCCTCAGCGGCACACTTTGTCCAGGGCACCCAGTATCCAGGGCCAGCACAGCCAGCAGATGGGTGTCTGGGAGTGTCCAGGAGATGGGCCCTGAGAGTGCCCTGATGAACTAGACATGGTCCCTGCTCTCGCTGAGCTAGTGGACAAGACAGACCAACAAATGGTTGGTCTGGACTCTGCACCGGTCACCGTGTGTGGTGGTCATTCCGGAAAGTCCCCCTCACCATGTGTGTGAGTGTGTCTGGAGCCTGCCCAAGGGACACCTCGAGCCCTGTAAGGGTCTGGGGGCCTGGAGAGAATGAGCAGCAGCAGGCCTGGGCTGGGGCCCACAGATGCACCAGCTGATGGCAGCCCCCCAGAGGTGCTGCCTCCACCCCCACCACAGACCCCGGGCCTTTGAAGGGCAGGCTCAAGTCGGTGAGCCGCGTGACTGGCGGGGCCCCGGGAAGGTCCTGGCACAACCACCTGCGCTCACAGCCCTCTGCCTACCCTCTACCCCCACTTTGTGGCTTCAGGGGGACAGAGGAGCTGAGAGGGGACCCAGCCCCATGCCAGATGCTCTGATGCCACCAAGAGAGCAGGGACCTGCCTCCCACAGGTCTGCTCCTGTGAGGCCTAGCCTGGGAGGGGCTTTGGGAAAGAAGATGAGAGGAACAGCAAAAATCCCTTCACATCTTCCTTCCCAGTGTACGCTGGGCCACCTCCCCTTGCCAAGGCCTTTACACCACCCCCACCTTCCCCCAAGGCCACATTCCCCATCCACCCCCAGCTGGGTTTCCAGGCCATCTTCACAGTGGTCACTGGTCAGGGAACCTGCCTGTTTATTCTCCAGCCAGTGGTGTTGCTCAGCCGTCCCCATGGCAACAGCCCTGGGAGTCCTGCCCCCTCCCAGGGAATTGCCCAGAACCTGTCCCTGCCCTCTTCCAGCCTCTGCTGGAAGCCGGACAGGGAGGGAGAGAGGCCGAAGGCAGGGCTGGGAGGGAGGCACAGGCAGGCTGAGGATGCCTGGGCTGTGCGGCAGGAACCACCCTCTGCGCGTCATCCTGGGTCCTGCGGGTGGACCAGAGGCCAGCCCTGGCTGCAGCGAGCCCCACCCGTGGGGTGGGGAGGCTGCCTCGCCGAGGCTGGAGCGAGGCCCGGCCTACTCCCGGGCCTGGCTCAGCTGCGTCTGGTGCCAGCTGGCCCTGCCCTCTTGCTGGGCCTCCTGGAGACCACCCTCCACAGCCACTCAGGGCCAGGGGCTACCTGCCAAGCCCACGGCTGCCCCACCCCAACTGTCCTCTGGGCCTGCACCCCTGCCAAGCCCCAACTGCGGCTCCAGCTGCCGCCGCCAACTGTCTCCCCATCTCCATTCCAAACGCTCACCCCCAACCGTCCTTCCAAAGGCCACTGCCAACTGCCAGCCCTTCCTTCCTGAGCCCACTCCTGCCACCCACGTCCTGGGACCAGGCCTCTGCTTCCCAGACCTTCCCTCCAGGACACAGGCTGGGCCACACTTGCCCTGTGCCTGGGCAGGGGCCGGTGTCAGAGGACAGGGGCAGAAAGCTGGAGAAGGGGGTGGGGGTCTGGCAGACAGAGGGGGTGGGGAGGGAGCAGGGCAGAACCACCGTCCTTGGTGCCAGCTGCATGACCAGGCCAGCACCCGGAGGGACAGCAGCCAGGGCCTGGCCTGGGCAGGCCCCAGGGGCTGTGGGGTGGAGCTGGGCCCTGTACTCTGAGGGTCTGTGAACAGTTCAGCCTGACCAGCGACCTTGGCCTGATCTGGCAATGATCAGGGCATTTTGCCTCCCTCCCCGACCAGGCCTCTCTCTGGAGGCCAGCAGCCTTCCACAGCCCCAGGTGGGCCCAGCTCCTGGGTCTCAGCTGTCTGAGGCCAGCCTGAGCTTGGAGGGGTGGCCCTGGCCTCCCTCCTTTGTTGCCACCCCAGGACACTGGGCCAGCCCGGGTCCCTGTGTCATCTGACCCCTGGCTACTGGTATGGTCCAAGCCTTTGCCTTGCTGCCCCCTCTTCCTATCTCACTTCTCTTTCCCTATTCATCCCTGGTCCCTGTGGAGGCCTCGTGTCCTCTAGGGGAGCCTCCCTGATCCCACCTTGCCTCATCCACAGCCCCTGCTCCCCCTGGCACACAGCAGCCACCCTATCCGAGCTGTTCCTCGCCTTGCCAAGCCAGGAGGCTCTGCTGCCCATCACAGGTGCAGGCCTGGGGCTGTAATTCCATCTCAGGCGGGCTCTGGAAACTGGGAGGCCCGGGGGACCAGCCAGTCAGCGCTGGAGCAGGGCAAGGGGGCCGGGGCCTCTGTCCCCGCTGAGGAGCGCAGCTGCTCCCTGGGGCCTCAGCGCTGAGGCTCGCGTTGCACAGCCCGGTGATTGCTGCAGATACCACCACAGGTGAAAGGGACACCAGCTCTGCCCTGTGTCCCATCCAGGAGTTGCCGGGCCAGGGCACAGTGGGAGGTACTGGGGGACGATGTCAGCCAGGGCCTGACCAAGTCCAGTCCCGGGAGGAGAGGGGAATCGTGTTTGCTGAGCACCGGCCAGTGGGAAGTGGCTGGGCAGGGCTTGCCGGGGCCACCTGGCTGGCCTCCTGTGCTAGACCTGGAGAGGGAGGAAAAGGAGGCGACTGCGGCCCCCAGAGGCCTGCCGGATGAGGGACTCTGTCCTGCCCAGATGGGGAACAGGCCCCTCCCCTCCCACCAGGGGAGGGTCTTCTCTGGCCCTTCAGTGAGCAGAAGAGGCCCCAACAGTGTCAATGCCAGCCTGCTGCCTCGACCTTGTTTGTTCATTCACTCCCTCACTTGTTCAGCAACGCTCTTGGAGCATATGGGACATACCCCATGCCAGGACGTCCGAGCCTGGAGAGCAGGACAAAACCCCTCGTATCCTGAGAGGGAGCCAGGCAACGAACAGGTCAGCCAAGAGGCTGACAAGGGCACTTCCAATGGCAGAAGGGACCTGGGAAGAGGGCTTCTGGGAGAAATGGGTGATGCTAGGACTGGGGCAGGGATAGTGCAGGTGGGATGGAGGGCTCAGGAAACAAAATGATGGGGCCAGGACTGAGGGACGTGGGAGCTGACAGGAGAGATGGCCAGAGCCGGAGCCATCTGAGCATCAAAATAACATGGTGCTGGATTATAAGCGTGAAGCAAAGACCCACGTGTGCGCCAGTGTAGACACGACAATGAACTAAACTCAAGACAGAGCTGCCTTCTGGGACTCCAAGTGACGTGTGCAGGTTCTGCCCTCCGGGAGAAAGAGCTGGAGTGTGGGCTGTGCTGAGGGACTGTCCTCTGAAGGAGAGGCAGAGGGAAAGTGAGGACGACACCTGGTGGGTGGCATCTTAGCCAAGTGACCATGGTCTGCGTCACAAGGGGTGTCATGGGGTGTCGGGCACCACCAACGTGATGTGATGAGAGGGACACCACACCCCTGCTGTGTTCTCCCCCAAAACTCATAGCCCTGGTCTAATCATGAGAAAATACATCAGATAAATCCAAATTGAGGGACATTCTACAGAATGCCTGACCGGTCCTCCTCAAAACTGTCACGGTCACGAAAAACAAGGAAGTCTGAGGAACTGTCCCATCCCCGAGGACCCAAGGAGATGTGACAACTCCATCAATGGGATAGAGTGGGACCTGGGTGGGACCTTGGAACAGAGGAAGGATGTTAGTGGAAAAACTGGAAAAGTCCAATAGAGTCTGGACTGCATTTTCTTTCTTTTTTTTTTTTTTTTTTTTTTGAGGAAGATTAGCCCTGAGCTAACATCTGCTGCCAATCCTCTTCTTTTTGCTAAGGAAGACTGGCCCTGAGCTAACATCCATGCCCATCTTCCTCTACTTTATATGTGGGACACCTACCACAGCATGGCTGCCAAGCAGTGCCTGGGATCTGAACCAGTGAACCCTGGGCCACCAAGAAGCAGGACATGTGCACTTAAGCACTGCGCCAGCAAGCCAGTCCCTGGACTGCATTTAAGAGAGGTGTAGCAACAGGGGCTTCTTGGTGTCAATAGACAGGCCACAGTGATGCAGGATGACAGCACGGGAGGAAACTGAAGCCAGGGGAGGGGTACCCAGGAACTCTCTGTACCTCGAAACATGGCAACCTTTCTGTACGTCTAAGATTATTCTACAATGAAAAGTTTATTTTTAAAAAGCAAAAACTTCAAATCCCAAGCAATTAAGTAAGTGAACAAAATCTCCTCCTTCAGGGTCATGTTGGGGGTTAAGCAGCCTCTCAAGGTCCATCTCAGCCCAGATGCTCATTTTCAGTTTTAGAATTTGAAGCCACAGGATGCTCTTGGCTCTGCCCACCCTCAAAACACAGGCAGGCCGCAGGGGCCACCAGACCACTGTCCACACATGACCCACAGGCTGTAAACCGTGGACTCGCATGAAGGCTCAGCCAGCACTGTGCTGAGCCTCAACCCAACCTCAGCCTGGCCTCCACCTGCACCCGGCCTGTCCCCGAAGGTGAGCCTGGCCCTGTGCTGAGTCTTTGCTCGAGAAAACGAATGCTGCCAAGCCGCAAAATGTGCTTTGTCCCAGCCAAACACTTTCAGTCACTTCCACTCACTCCTTCTGGAATTTTCCATCCCTATTGCCCTCTTTTTGTCTCTTCTCCCTTTAAAAGCCCCGGTCGTCTGTCTCAGCAGGAGTCGGGTCTGTCTGTACCCCCTGTCTGGCCCTCGCTGCAGTGGGTCTCGCCGCCTTTAGCAAAGGTCGGTACTGTTTCTCAATACAGTCGGCATGAGCCTCCGTCTTCGCCTGTGCGTGTGGGGCTGTCTGTGTGTTTGCACACGTGTCTGTGTGGGTGCACATGGGTCCTGGGGTGTGTCTGCGAATGGTGTCTGTATGTGCCTGTGTGTATGTGTCTGTGTGCACCTGTTCAGAGGTGGCCATATGTGTGCAGGCGCGTCTGTGAATGTGTGACATTTCATGCCCTTTCCTCCCTCCCAGCTGAACAAACACACGCCCGTGAGCTAGGCCCAGTTCTGGACACTGGGCAGGAGATGGTCCTGCACAAGCCTCAGCAATGAAGGCCAGCCGCACCTCTAGATAGGGAGGTGGAGGGGCGAGGACAGAGCGGTCAGCTGGAGCCGGGCAGGGGTAATCCTTGGGGAGATGATTTAAAGGCCTGCCGGGGCCGTGGGGATGAGCCCGGCTCCAACTGTTGCTAAGTGTGGGCTTCTGGGTTTGTCCACAGGCCACAGTGCTGTGGAACGGGAGACAGACTTGATCTGATAACGACGCAGAGTGACTTTTCGGGTGCAGAGCCAATGTGCCCTGGTGGGAGCAAACATGGGACACGAGGGGAAGCACAGGGGGTGCCTGCCTGTTCTCGGGACAGGAAGTCGGAGTGGTTGTGAGTGTGGAAGCCACGCAGGTGCTGCCACCCAGGTTTGAGGAGAGAGGTCAGGGCTGCAGGTTCAGCACGGGGCCGGGGAGGCCTCCAAGGGAGTGGAGCAGGCTGGGGTCCCTGTGACAAAGGGGAAGTCCCTTCCCGGTGATCACTGGGGCAGACTGCCCCCGTCCCAGTATGGCTGGGGTCAGGAGAGGTCGTGTGGCAGCAGGGTGACCCCAGGGTACTACTCCCTCATGCTCCCTGGGGGTTTCAGATGTCACTTGGGCAAGGCCAGGTCAGAGCCCCCTCCCCAGGGTGCCTGGGCCCAGGGCAGCTCCACAAGCTGTGTCTGGAGGAAACGGTGCCTCAGTCGCCCTGATCCAGACTTCCAGTTGGCCCAGGACTCCCTTCTCCAGCCATCCTTAACCGCAGACCCCAACATCCCCTCCAAGACCCCCCCACCATGATTGAGGGCTGGGACACCAGCGTCTGTTGTCTGGGGCTCAGGGCCCCCGTTAGGGACCCCTGGAGGTTCTCAGGACCTCCAGTCCTGCCCAGGTGGGACCACCCCTGATGGACACTCCCTCTCCCCAACAGCTCCAGGATGAAGCTAGCCCCGAGTGCTAGCTGGTGACGCTGCCTTCCACGGAGGCCCCACCCAGCACAGTCTGAAGGGAGAAGGGAGCATCTGGAACGAAGCAGAATAGTGCCTCCTACCCCCACCGTTGGCAGGGCAGGCCTCCCTCATTCCTGCCTTCCACTCTGCTTGGGAGCCTGGGCCCACCTCCCTCACCACCCATCGTTTGAGCTGCACCTGTGGCTGGTCTCATGACACATGGATTCCAAGCCTGCACACCCTGCGTTGGACAGGAGATTGCCTGCTGAGTGGGCACCCACACCTGCACTCAGACCCTGCCTACCACCAGTCTCCCACGCCCACGGCCCAGCCTGCCAGTGCCCAAACACTGCTGGTTCTTCACCATCCCAGGGCCTTTGCACCTGCTGTTCTTTCAACCTGGAATGCCTGTCCTGTTCCTACCTACCTGGCAGTTCTCAGCCATCCCTGAGGACTCACTCTCAACCCAGGCCCCCCAGCCTGCCAAGACACAGTCTCCCCTCCTGATCCAGGAGAGAGAGGACCCCGCCCAGACTCTGGCCTAACACCTGTGCTTTTTGTCTGTCCTTCACCCTCTCCTGGTGCACCACGTGGCAGGGCCATATCTGATTCCCTTTGTGGCCTAGGTCCTGAGGGCTCTGGGCCAGCCTGGCCAGGATTGGGATCCCCACCAGCTGTGTGGTTTGGTAAGTCACTTACTTCTCAGAGCAGCGGTCTGCACCTAAAGACCTTCCTGATGGAGCCAAGGGGGCTGAGCAGGACGGCCTGACACAAAAGCCACCCCAGAAGGCACTGCCTTTCTTGTTGGCATTATTGGCATGAGGGCAGTTTAACAAACACCAGTGCAGGGCGGACGCGTGGAGGTACAGGGCCCGGTGGGGGAGCTGAGAGCAGCTCTGTGGCTTTCTGCCACAGTTTCGAGTCTTGGATGTCCTGTGGGCACCTCCTTCCTGTTGGGATTTGGGCTGGAGTCATCCTGGGATGCTGCTGGGAGTCCCAGGGCTGGCAGACCCCAGGCAGTGGCCATGTTGGAGGACAGCGGCTTGCCTGATGCTAGGAACTGGGCAACTGCGCATGACTGGGCAGGTGCCGGGCAGCGAGCAAGAGTTGGGGGCAGATATTCCTCCTCTGCACCCCCCACGATAGGCTCAGGTAGGGTCAGAAGGAAAACCCGCGGTGAGGGGCTGGAGGGGGCTTGGGACCTTGGCCAACGCCTCGGGGGAAGGGGATGCCCTGCCCCGGGGGAAGCCTGGTTCGAGCCCCTCTGCCTCACAGCCCCCAGACCCAGCCAGGGTCCAGGGCTGCTCAGAGCCCCCTTCCCTTGGAGCCATGCCTGGAGGCTCTGCTGTCTAGGAGTGGTTGTGGAGCACCAAGAAACAGGTCTCCAGCCCAGCGGCCACAGCTGCGTGGGGCTCTCGTCCCTCCTCCCCTGGGGGGTCCCGGTGCCGGGGTGGTTTTGAGAACTAGAGACTGGAGGCCTTATCAGACCACAGGTTTTCCTGAGGAAGGAAGGGTGGGTGTGGGCCTCCGGGATGGGGCGCCTCCTCTGGGCGTGCCTGGCCTGGTGGAGGGTGCACACACATGTTGCCCATCCCTCCTGGCAGGAGGACAGCCTCTCCCTGGGAGACCCCAGCCCAAGGCCCAGCCCCTCCAAGGACAAACAGACCCAAAAGACCAGACAGACCCGGTAGGCTGGACTCAAGTTTCAGGAACCTCCAGGAGGTGCACCCTGTGAAATCATGGGCCAATCCCAGCCTTTCTGGGAGAGCGTCCATAGAGGCCCCAGAGGGATGGTGGCTAGTTCCAATGCAACTCCACTCCTAGGGGTGCCCAAGGGAAATCTGGACTCAGGTTCACCAAAACCATGTACAGAATCTTCAAGGCCACCCTATTTGTCACAGCCCCAAAGTGGAAAAACCCAGACGCCTGTCAGCAGCGGAGCAGACAAACGCAGCTGGGTCCATCACACAGCAGAACGTGGGACAGCCTTGAGAACCAGCCACCTTCCGCTCTGGGAGCCACTGTGGACGCCTCGCCACGTGTCGTCCAGGCTAGGGCAGAACTGCTTCCACGACAGGCTAAGTGCAGAAACAGGTGGGACCAGTGGAACCAATAGAATCAAACAGTGATAGCCTTTGGGGTGTGGGCCCAAGGAGGCTCCTGGGGCTGACCATGTCCTGTTTTCTTGATCCAGGTGCTGGTGACAAGGTGCATTCAGTTTATAAAAATTCATTAGGCCATATACTTAAGGTATGTGCACTTTTTCTGTATGTGTGTGCTACTTCAATACAAAGTTATACAAAACCCCCCAAAAACCCTCCACTGACCGCACCCCACTAGGGAGGAGTGTTCCCTGGCACCCTCTGCTTCTGTGGAGGGAGTGGACTGACGGGGGCCAGGAATGGGCGGGAAGGGCAGGAGAGGGTAGCCCCAGGGAGAGGCTGTCAGAGAGGGGCTGGGGGCCCTGCCTACTCTGGGGACAGAGGCCAGGAGCAGGGCTCGGGCTAGGCTAATTGCATCAGGACCAGCTCTGCCTTTCTCCAGAGCAGGGCCCAGAGCAGCCAGGCAGGGTCGGGGTCCTGCAGCCTCACAGGTGGGGCCAGGCGGATGTGGAGCCCGCCCTGCTGGAGCCTAGCCGGCTGGCCTTGGAGTGCTGGCGCAGACCCGGGGGACCGCCCGCCGACTGCTGGGCCAGGGGTGCCTCCCACCCTCCTCCCTCTTGCTGCCTGCGGGTGCCTCTACCCCTTCCGCTTCCAGAGGCCCCAGGGCTATTTTTAACTCAGCGGAGCTGCCCTGCTAAAGGTGGACAGAGCCCTGGGGGGGTGCGGAGAGAAGGCACAACAGCTGCCTTCCTGCCCCAACCCCTCCTGGGGTCAATGCTTTCTTGGGTGGGGGACTGGTCATTCTTGACCTTAGAGGGAAAACAGCACTCCACCCCACAAATATAGATGTGCACGGAGGCCACATAGATACCCTGAGATTCAGACGCAAGCCCAGCATGCAGACTCAAACACACGTGCACTCACACATGCACATACTTGTACACACACACAGTGCCTGGGGACCTCCTCAGAAACATACCAGATGCACGAGACTCAAGAGACAAATACAGACACACACAGACAGATCTCCACTCAGTCCCTCCTAGACACCTACCCACCTAGAAACACACACACTCAACACACACACACACACTCATGGGAAGACACACACAGAGGCCAAGAGACCACCAGCTGGGGTGCAGGGACCACCCTCGCGTCACAGTCATAGATTGCTGGAGAGGAGGGGCCTGCACCTGGGGTGCTCAGCCCATTGTCTCTGCCCCGAGTATCAGCCCAAGTTTCCCACAGCCCACTTCAGGCTGAACTCTGGGGATCTCAGCACCCTTCCCACCTGAGTTCCCCCACCCGGGGCCTCGCTCTCCCCACAACGAGAGGCAGGCTGGTGGCAGGAGCAGAAGCTGAGCTGAGATGCACCCCTCTTCCCAGACATTCGCGCCCACACACCCTGAGGACAGGAAACCTGGCAGCTCACGAAGAGGTGGCCTCAGAGCCTGCTCATCCCTTTCCCCTTCCTTTTCCCTGCTCCTCACTCCCTTCTCCTCCCCTGGTCTTTGTTCCTTAGAGCAGTGCCCCCCCCCCCCCCAGGGGAACTAGAGTCTGTCCTGGAAAAATCCCAGGTGTTAGGCTGGGGGCCTCTGTCCCCTGTACCCAGGTCCAGGGGGGAGGAGGGAACTGGGAGAGACAGGGCTCAGGACCCAGCTGTAGGGGGACAGCTGGCTGACTTCCAATTCCTCTCCACCCCCACATCCCCACCTCCATCCCTGGAGGCCCCAGAGGGATGGAGGAGGGCGGGGAGCTGGCCTGGAGGACAGGACATCCTCTTGGCAGGACACAGGACGCCTGGCCGGAGGTTCCCAGCCCCAGTCAAGGCCACAGGGGGAAAAGGTCACTGGGGCCTGGGGCTCGCCAGTTCCAAGATTGGCCTGTGCCTCAACAGCCAGTCCAAGTGACTTCGAACAACGGCTTTGAGAAGGACAGCAGAGCCAGCACCCATGACACAACTCAGGCCCCTACTCCCAGGCTCCACCATGGCCAGCCAGGATGCAGAGTGGCCACACACCCACCGTAGGTGGCACCAGCCCCAGGACCCACCCTCAGGGAGCCCATGGAGTGTGGGAGAGGCCCATAGGCCTGCCACTTGCAACGTGGGGCACCTCTACCTCCACAGCTTTGCCTTCACCTCTCATGATGGGGCCCGCTCCTCCAGCTGGGTCCTGGGGCCCACTGCCCTAGAGGGGGGCCTCAGCCTGGGCCTGGCCCTCCCTTGCCCAGGACAGGAACTTCAGGGACAGTCCAGCTGAGGTGAAGGCCATGGGAACCCCTTGCTCCTGTAGCCCCTTCCCACGGAGAGCAGCAGCAGAGCCTGGTCTGCCCTGAGTGGGCACTGTAGGCTGAGACAGGCTGGCAGTTTGCTCACTGGTCTGGGGGACAAGGGTCTTAGGAGCGCTTGAGGCAGCAGATCAAAGGACTTCCTGTGGTTCCACATCAGCTGCCAGGACCAGGGGGACTCGCCCACCAGGCTCCCTGGGCTTCGCCTATTGGGCGGCGGTGAAGCCAGACCAGAGAACCCCTGCTGTTCTGGGAGACCTGGGGGCCTCCCACTCCTCCCACACCGGTCTCCTGGCTTCAGCCTCAGCCATACAAGTGCTTGCTGGTCATTCACAGCACATCCTGTCAGTCTGTCCAGTTACCCAAGCAGGAAGTGACGTCTCATCTAAAACAGCCTCTAACAGTGAATCACCTCAACAAACAGGGTAAGTCTGAATTTGCCTGTCTACCTAAGAGTTCAAGTCACCAAAGGGGATGTTAGGCAGAGAGTTACCATATGACCCCGCATTCCGCTCCCAGGTGCCCACCCAAGAGAAATGACACCTCTGCTGAGAAGCCAACCGCCAAAAACCAGCTCTTACAACTCCCAGCCCTCATCTCCTTCCCCATCATGGCCCCTCCTTATGCTTCTCATGATTCCAGTCAGTCTTTACATCTTTTTATAAGTTGAGCTTTACTGAAGTATAATTTACATATAATGATATTCACCAATTTTAAGCATACAACTTGACGAGCTTCGATAGTCGTATGGTCATGTAACCACACCCACCACCATGCTGTGGAACACTCCCATCACCCAGAAAGCCCTCTCAGCCCCTGGGCACTCATTCTCTCCCCCAGCCCCTGCCCACCATTGATCTGCTTTACGTTACTATAGTTTTGTCTTTTCTTGGATTTCACATAAACATCAAGCAGTATGTGGTCTCTCGTGAACGGCTTCATGAACTTAGCATAACGCTTTTGAGATTCATTCTGTACGTATCAGCAGTCCATTGCTCTTTCTACTATGTGGATGGACCTCACTTTGGTCACCGTTCACCAGCTCATGGACATTCAAATGTTTCCAGTTTGGGGACATCATGAATAATGCTGCTGTGGACATTGGAGGACAACTTTGTGTGAGCGTGTTTTGTTTCTTTGGGAAAATACCGGCGGGTGGGATTGTCGCGTTGTTATACTTCTCGTTTTCTAAATCTTTTCATGTGTTTGTGTTCAGTCTGCCCCATCGGACTGTATGCTCCCCAAGGGCAGCGGCCTCACTTGTGTTGCTTATCGCCATGACCAGAGCTCAATTAAGATTCCTTGCCAAGAGTATATTCTCAAGCTATTTGTCCACTGAGTGAATGAATGAATGATGGTGGATTTTGGTGATGCTGATGGGGAAGTGATGACAGAGCTGGAGGCAACAGAGGTGTTGATGGTGACGGAGGGGACTGTGGTTAGGTGACAGTGACAGTGGCTGTTGGCAGTGATGGAGGTGAAAGCTAGAGTCACCTCCCTTGTCCCTCCTGGAGATGTCAGTTACCAAGATTCCAAACTCCCCTGGGAGATGGCCTGTGGGCCCCTCTTTGAATGCTTCCTCCACCTCCTCACCTCAAAGACCTCCAGTCGCCCACTCAGAGTCAGACCTTGGAGCAAGCTGTCACCCACTCTGAAATAACTGTTCCCACCTTCTCCCTCTGTGGCCACACCCCCAGCTTTCCACACAGCCATGACATCTCACCAAGCCCTTCACTCCAGGAACAACTCTCCTTTCTCCCAAACACGTGGACTGCCCCTCTCTCTGGCTTCCTTCTTATCCAGTTCAGATTCTGTATTTTCTCTTGCAAATACCAGAAGTATTAGCATTTCTGTCCTCTTGGGGCATCATCTGGAAGAACTTGGACCACCCACTTTCTCCTTGCCAACACCTAAGCCACTGCTCACTGCTGGGAAATCAGCCTGGGAGGGCTGGTGCCACCAGAAAGTGGGACCTGGAGTGGACCCTCAACACTCCTGGTCCCATGATGCCCCCCAGGGGCCCCTTCTGCACTGCCTGCCCCATATTTCAGAATCCACCGAGATCTGTGCTGGCCCTCGGGCTCCGCTGCCTTCCCTGCCTTCTCTCCAGCACGCTCACCCTCCCCCATCCATCCTCCACAGAGCAGTGACCTTTCTGAAATGCAAACATGAGTCTGGAACTTTCTTGTTGAGAATCTTTCAGTGGCTTCCTTTCAAACTCCTGGCCCCAGTCTACAAAGCCCTACCTGATCTGCCCCTGCCCTGGCCTCATTCCTGCACCCCTACAGGTTCCAGCCACACTGGCCTTGTTATTCTTCCAAGGTGCCAAGCTCCCTTCAGCCCCAGGGCCTCTCCCAGGGTCAGGCCCCCACTCCACAATCCAATTCATGGGCTAATTCTTACCCATCTTTCTGGTCTCAGCTCCTGACCCCTCTCCTGCCCTCTCTCCTCCAGGTTGGTGGCCACTGGTGTTTGTTCCCTGAAAGCCGGCAAGCACCCTGGGGGCAGGGATGGAACAGACCATGCTCAGCCCTGTCCCCAGCCACCAGCACAGCCAGCCCTCCCTTGGTGAATGTCTGTGGAATGAATGGTTCTTGTTGAGCGTGGTGAAATGGGCATTGGAGGGTAGGGCAGTTCAGGCCATCACCAGATGCAGAGAATGCCTGAGGGAGAAAGAACTGCCTTCCTCTGGCCCTCCTGGTGTCCATGGCCAGAGACCAGCCCAGGCCCAGGAGGATGCCATAGCTGAGACAAGGGGCAGCCCACCTGGCATTCGAGGCCCAGCCTAAGGGACCCAGGAGACTTTCGCCCCATGCAGGTCCGAAGACACCACCTGGGACTTTCCAGCGGGCTGTGTCCGCTGACTGGAGCCTTTGCTGGGGGGCCAGCGTACCCGGGCACTTCCTGCCGGGCCTCGCTCCCCTGGCCCTGCTCCCCACTCCCTGTGGCCCCAGCCCTGCAGCCTGCTCCTTCCTCTCCCGCCCCAGGGGCTTTCCACAAAGCCTGAGACTGCTATTTTTAGCTGAGAGCAGGGAGAGGGACCAATTCCTGGCCCCACTGCCTCCTCTACAGGAGCCTGGCCCAAACTGGGGCTGGGGTTGGGCCCTGAGAGGCGGGGGAAGCAGCCCCCTGGCTGCCATTTCCTTCCTTGCCCCCATTCCCCACCCCATCCTGTGGCCAGGTGGGCACCTTGGCAGCCAAGGTGGCTAGTGCCTGGGGATACCTCGGGGCCTGAGTTCCCTGCCCAGTGGTCAGGGGCTCAAGCCCTCTGGTAGGGTGGGCCCAGGGCTTGGGTGGGCTGTGGCCCACTTCCTGCAGCCACACCCCAGCACTTCAAAGGCTGCTGGCGGCCCTGTGGTCACTCCCGGCTCCCACGCAGCCGGAGGGGTGGAGCGTGCACTAACCCCTGGCAGCTGGGTCCTGCTCCTGGCAGCTTCAAAGCAGCGGGTGGGCAGCTTTGCGGTTAGTGCTGATCCCCAGGGCAGGGTGGGGGACAGGAAGGGGGGATAGCGGGTCTCTCTACTCTGCTGCTTCATCCTCCCATCCACTGCCTTCCTGTGTGGGCTCAGGACAAAAGCCCAGACACTTTCCCGGCCCCCCAGATCCTGTCCTGTCTGTATGCATGTGGGGTCCAGGTGGGGTCTCCCCAGAGCGCAGTCCCTGTTAGAGAAACCACAGGAAGGAAGGCGGGGCACCCCTCCTGGACCCCTCAGGTCCCTGCCAGTGGGAGGCAGACATACTGGCTTCCTTTCCTCTCCCTTTGCCCCCCCACCTCTCTCCCCACTTTCCTGCCTGAAACAGCGCTGAAGGGAAGAAGGGCCTGCCGTCTGGGCCCGCCCTGGAGCGGCCCCTGCCCCCCCACTCCAGAGGTGGGCTCCCGGCTGCTGTGGGCTTGACCTCGCGCCAGGCCTCCAGGGACCCGCGGGGCAAGCGGGGTGGGGGAGCGGGAGCCTCAGAGCCCCGCCCCAGAGTTCCGCAGACGCTGAGAACAGAGAGTGCCTGTGCGCCGGCGGGGGAGGGGACTGTCAGGGTCCCCTGGGGTCAGCTCCGGGACAGTTGCCGTTTTTAATCTGCGCAAGAGACTTAGAAGGAGCCGCGAGGGCTGTAACCTAGATCCGCTCAGAGCGAGCTCCGGAGGTGCCCGCCGCACGGCCCCAGAACAGCCGCCTCCCCCAGCTGTGCTCCGCAGGGCAGAGTGGACCCTGGTCGTCGTCGTCGTCCTGTCCTGCGGCCAGAGACCTGAGTTCATGGTGATCCTCCCCAGCGGAGGTCCGCGGGGGCCATGCAGGATCCCGCCCACCCTGGGCTGGCCTGCCCCGCCCCCACCTCCAGGTCCCTCCCCTCCTCCCCCTCTTTCGAGTGCCAAGGTCTCCAGGGACCTCCGCGAAGCCGTAGGGCCGAGGGTCCCCCAATCTAGGGTCACGAAGGAGTCCCGCTCATGAGCGCGCAGCCCTGACGCCTGGGCCTCAGCGGAACCCAGCTTTCAGCCCCACCTCTTCCTCCCCGCGCAGGTGGGAGATCCGCACCAAAGAAAGCAGGTCTGGGAAGTGCTGGCCTCAGGCCCTCCGGCCCCGCGGGCTCCCCACCCGGGACGGTGACTCTTCGCTGCTAGCGAACCCGGGCCTCGCCAACCCTCTCTACTCGCTCCCTAGGCTGTCTCCCCTTCTCGAGGCGCAAGGAGGGCTCGGCTCCCGGACCCCCACACCACCGCACGGCTCTCCAGCTCATGAGGGGTGCTGGGAGGGGCTGCGCAGGAACGCGCCCGCGCCCCGGAGACACGCCGCAGCCCCTCCGAGCGAAGCCTCGAGCCACAGGCGGGGCAGCAGGAGGGTGTCTCGGGTCACCCAGCCGTTCTCCAAGGGCCGCCGTGCAGACTGCCCCTTGGCGACAGCTTCCACCTTCCGCGCGGCCTCACCACCTTGTGAGAAATGTCGCCAGTTCCACGATCTGCAGGAACCAGAAAAGCAACCTCTGTGCCCTCCGGGGACCTCGGGCCCCCAGTGCAGTCAGAGTCGCCACCGGCGGCTCCTACCGGGAAATGCGGGGCTCCGGTTATGCCTTTTTCCCGCCCCCACACTGAGTTTCGGGGTCTCACGCTAGCCATGCAAAACGCGGCGGATCCCCCAAGCCCGAGACGCGACTCTCAGGCCGAGGGTCTCCCATCCTTTCCATTCACCCCACCACCCCGTCCGCTTAATCTCCCCTCCCCCAAAGCAGGGCTGGCTGGCTGAGATCCAGGCCGCAGTTTCTGTCTGGCCATCACGAAGGCGCGGGGAGAGGGTCCCACGGGTGAGGGGTCCCCGAGGGGCAGCGAGGAAGAGCGGCGTGGATCGCGCGACCTGCGGAATGGCTCCTGGTGCCGGGCCGTCTGCGGGCCAGGATCAGTCAACATTCGCTAACCTTAGACACACAGAGGCTGACAAATACGAAGAGCACTGGGTTGCCCTGCGTTGCTGCAGACAAACTCGCTCACAGGACTCACAGATCGGCACAAGCTTTTGGAAAAGCAATCTGGCCAGATCTCCTGGCCTGGAGAACACAGGCCCCCTTTGACTCAGGCCGGTGCTGTTAGGAATCTAGTGTGTAGGGAAAGGCACTTAGAGGCAAGGGTCCTTGGACAGGGTGCTCATGGCAGCCACGGCTGCAGAGGGGAAAGGGCTGGAACCTTTGCATCCACTGGTGAGGGCTCGCAGGCGTCATTGTGCCTGCACATGGGGAGGAGTGTGCATGCAGCGATGCTAATGAGAAAAACAAGCTGCCATACCCACTTATGTAAGAACAAATAATATGAGAGCCACCCTGGACGGTATGTTGCACATGTTTGTAGGCAAATGGAGAAACGTGTGAAAGGACACATCCAGGTTAATCTCTCTGGAAACCAGAGAGGGGTATAGAAAGGAGAGTTAACTCTTCTACATCCTGTCTGATTGCAGTAAGCTTGTGTTACATTTTGAATAACGTAACAATAGTTGAGAACTCACGTGGTATCAAACCCTGTGCTGGGTGTTGTAGTGGTAGAAAGGATGGGGGCTCCCAGTCAGGAGTGACACAGTGACCCTTCAAGTTCATGTATGGGGCCCCAGGGACCATCTCAGGAGCAGAGCCATAGCCTGCACAGCTCCAGGGTGCACTGGAGGGGTTCACCCACCGGAGTCTGCAGAAATGATGCAGACTGTGCACGACCCAGAGGGACTGAGCCCCAGGGAACTTGGCCCCCATCAGACCGGCCAGCAGGGCTCTTGACCCCAACCCAGACTTTACCCTGATGGTGGGGGCACAATAGGAGAAGAGACTGAGGGGATGGCCTTCCAGGGAGGCAGGAAGGAGAGGTCGTGGGCGTGCACCACTTTCCCCCAACCCCACCATCCTTGAGGGTGCTGGGTAATTCTGTGATTCCAGATGTTCAGCAGCTGTCTTGGCCATTTCCGCCCAGTCTCTGACCCCGCATCCGCCAGGAAGCGTCCCCTTCTGTCCTCAGGCTCTGAGCCACCCCCACCTTCCCTGCACCCCGTTTCCTGAACAGAGGCATTTGTGCAGACTCAGCTCCCTCTCCCGCCAGGGTGGCTTCAGCCTTCCCAAGGCCTGGGCACTACTCCCAGCGCCCTGGGCTGCTGTGGTTGGCTCACACTGCTGCCTGGCTGGACACCCTCTGCCAGGGGCTCTGATCCTGGCCCCCGCCCCTCCAGCCTCTGGGACTGGTTTTCTGTCTCTCCATTCCTTCTCCAAGGTTGGCTCTGCTGGCTCCCAAAGCATAAATCAGGGCCTCCAGGGGGGCTGAGCACTGCCTCGGTGGGGGAGGGTGGAAGCCCTGTGGGGCAAAGGCCAGAGGTCATAGAGCCCAGCAGGCTCTGTGGGGGTGGGGTGCATGCTCAGATGTCTGCCTGGAGGACCCTGCGGGGTGAGGGGGGTTGCCTCCTCAAACGGAGAACTGATAATTGGGGACACAACCTCACCTTCCCTGAGCAGGTGGGGGTGGGGCACAAGAGGTCACTGCTGCTGCAGCTGGTCCAGTTTGGTGGGCTATTCTAGAGAGGGGACAGCGGGAGGAGGGTTCCCTTCCTGTCATATGCTTTCCTGTCTCAACAGAGCTGGTGGTTCTGGGGCACTGGGGCTTCCATGGGCTGGGGGCAGGGCTGGTAGGGTCAGGGGTCAGGCTAGACACAGGGGAAGGCCCCAAGGGTCCAGCAGCTCCAGCCCACTGACCTCTGCCCCTCTGAATCCGGTCTCTGGCTCCCCCACCTCCTCCAAGCTTCCTGCTTTTCCGGGGAAGCCAAGGGCAGGTGGGACCGGCTGAAGGAAAGCCTATTTCCAAACATGAGTCTCAGAGCTGACCAAGCTAGGAGACTGCCCCCAGGATGGCTCCTCTAAGCCCCATCTTTCCCTGGGGCATCAAAACAAAATGTGGCATGTCCAACATACTGTGTGGACAATCTTCCAGGACACCCCCTCTCATCTATTGTGTCTGCCTGGATGCAGGCTGAGGACACAATGAGGCCCTCTGCCCTGTTGTTGGGGGTTACTCCTAGGGTCTCACAAAATGAGCCTGGAGCCTCTGGGTCTGTACTCCTCCTCCCCGGGCCAGGATAAAGAGCATCAGAGTTTATGAAAGCGGTTCCTGGGAAGGAAATGCCCCCACCCTCCCCCAAGGTTTCCGTCTCCACCCCTAACAAGAGGGCCAGGGTGCATATTTCAGGAGGACAAGGACCACCAATCCCCATGGGCAACTCTGCCCATTCCATGACCCCAGGGTTTGGTACCCAAGGGGATCCCTCCTGGGGCAGTCCCCATGCCACCCAGGACTCAGTGATGAGGTAAGGTGGCTGCAGGGCAGAAGGAACAGGAGGGCCCTGCCCAGGTGCACCAGTGGACCCAGAGACACTCCCTTGGTCCTCAGGACCTGACCAATGAGCTGAGCAGCCCAATCTGGGATAAGAGCTGGATAATAATCAGGAAAATTTGGATCTCAGCTGGCTGCGGGGAGAGGTACCAGGGGTGATGACAGACTTAGCAAAAAACAACAAACAAACCTAAAAAGAGGATATCCAGTTAGAGTTGAATTTCAGATAAACAATCTCAATATAAGTATGTCCCATGCAATATTTATGACATACTTATACTCAAAAAGTATTTTTGTGTTTATCTGAAATCCAGATTTAACTGGCTGTTTTGTATTTTATCTGGAAACCCTGGTTGGGGGGGATATTCACCCCTCCCAACTCACTCACTCTCCCAGTTGATCCCTCCGGCCCTCCAACCCCCAAGGTCAGCAACAGTCCTCAGCTCTGTTTCCCTAACCTGGTGGGGGCTGACTGGGCCAGCAGTGCTCCCGACCCAGACACAGAGCAGGAGAGCAGAAAGGGCTTGCTCAGGCCTGGAACCCCCTCCCCAGAAAGCTGGGGTCTCTGAAGCAGGCCTGGCTCTTGGGCTCTGAGGGTCTGGCTGGGTTTGCCAAATCCTGTTTCAGGTCCAGGCAACTGTTGAAGAGCCCCGGAGCCTAGCTCTTTCCCGACGCCCCCTGGTGGCCGCCAACGCTGCCTGCTTTGCCTTCAGGTGGGCTCGCTCTCTCTGGCGCAGGAGAAAAAGGGGAACCCACCAGAGCCCTCCAGAAAAGAGGAAGGCACAGCTTTCGGAGCGGTTTGAGGGGGAGGAAGGCTCTCCTAGGGCTGAAAATGAGGAAGGCTGGCTAAGCAGGACCCCCACCTGGAGAAGGTCATCACCTCTGCCAGCGCTGGTGGAAAGAGGATCCAGAACAGGAGGGGGTTTCCAGCCTGTGCTCACCCCCTTTCCTGGAAAGGAAGGGAGGGGGTTCAGGCTAGAGCAGACACTG
Source organism: Equus przewalskii (assembly GCF_037783145.1). Lineage (NCBI taxonomy): Eukaryota > Metazoa > Chordata > Mammalia > Perissodactyla > Equidae > Equus > Equus przewalskii. Next base: position 49,502,663 of record NC_091851.1, read on the forward strand.
CTTCTCTGCCGCAGCAGCAGTCCCACCCGCAGCCTCTGTCGCTCCCCTAGGGTGACACTGAGCTGGATTTCCTGGGCTCCTCCCTTGCTCTCTCACACAGCCTGACCCTGGAGCTGCTTCCTCCTCCCCCTGGCTCCCTTTCCCACCAGTGTGGGTACCTCGGGAGGTGGGGGAGGGCCCCACAGCAAGCTTGGCTCAGGGCTGTGGGGAGCCCTGCATTTTTCCCAGTGAGACCCCAGTCTCCACCTAGGAAGAGATTAAGGCTGTCCATTTCCGGTTTGTCCGTCCATCTTCAGTTTAAGGAGGTGGGGGGTGGGTGCTGTTCAAGGGGCGAGTGGGGTGGGCTTGGGTGTGGGTGGCAGGTGAGTGAAGCAGGGCCAGGGGAGGATGCAGGAGAAGGAGGGCCTGGGGAGGGTGTGGCAGCCGTGGGATCCTAAGACTTTTGAACCCGAGGCGGGGCAGAACTTAAGGTCCATCACTCCTGGGAGCCCTTTGTGAGCCCATCATGGGGTGTCGCCTCTTCCCCCAGCAACAGTGACTCACAAAGCAGGCTGGCGCCGGGCAGATGTCCCCTCCCCTGGGCCCTGGAAGGCCCAGGTCACAAAGGCCATCAGGGTCAAGCCCTGAGGAGGCATGTCCCAAGACAGCCCTGTGCGCGCTCACCCCTGCAGCCGCCCCCCCAGGCCGGGCCTGGGTCTCCCGCCGCGACCCCAGGCCGGTGACTGGGCGTTAGGGCTCGCGCTGAGCGCCGGGTAGCCTCGACGCCCATGTGCGTCGTTTGCTTCGTGAAGGCGCTGGTGCACGTGTTCAAGATCTACCTGACCGCCAACTACACCTACAACTTCCGCAGCTGGCCAGTGGACTTCCGCTGGGATGACGTGCGCACCGCAGGCGGAGGCGGCAGCGGTCACCGCGCGCTGACGTGCGCGGCGGCCGCGGCGGGCGTATGGCTGCTGCAGGGCACGGCGCTTGGCCGGGACGCGCCGGGGCGTCCGCTGCGCGGGTCGCGCAGCCAGGCGCAGTGCCTGCTGCAGCAGATCCGCGAGCTGCCGGGCCAGCTCGCTAGCTACGCGCTGGCCCACTCATTGGGCCGCTGGCTCGTGTACCCCGGCTCCATGTTCCTGATGACGCGCGCGCTGCTGCCGCTGCTGCAGCAGGGCCAAGAGCGCCTCGTGGAGCGCTACCGTGGCCGGCGTGCCAAGCTGGTGGCCCGTGACGGCAACGAGATCGACACCATGTTCATGGATCGCCGCCAACACCCGGGCAGCCACGGCCGCGGCCTGCGCCTCGTCATCTGCTGTGAAGGCAACGCCGGCTTCTACGAGATGGGCTGCCTGTCCGCGCCACTGGAGGCCGGCTACTCCGTGCTGGGCTGGAACCACCCGGGCTTCGGGGGCAGCACGGGCGCGCCGTTCCCACCGCACGACGCCAACGCTGTGGACGTGGTGGTCAAGTACGCGCTGCATCGCCTGCACTTCCCGCCTGCGCACGTAGTGGTCTACGGCTGGTCCATCGGGGGCTTCACGGCCACCTGGGCCACCATGACATACCCAGAGCTGGGTGCGCTGGTGCTTGATGCCACCTTCGACGACCTCGTCCCGCTGGCCCTGAAGGTCATGCCCCATAGCTGGAAGGGACTGGTGGTGCGCACCGTGCGGGAGCACTTCAACCTCAATGTGGCCGAGCAGCTGTGCCGCTACCCTGGGCCGGTGCTGCTGCTTCGACGCACGCAGGACGACGTGGTCAGCACCTCGGGCCACCTGCGCCCCCTGCCGTCCGGCGACGTGGAGGGCAACCGCGGCAACGAGTTGCTGCTGCGCTTGCTGCAGCACCGCTACCCCAGCGTGATGGTGCGCGAGGGCCTCGCCGTGGTGACCCGCTGGCTGCGCGTCGGCAGCCTGGCTCAGGAGGCCGCCTTCTACGCGCGCTACCGCGTGGATGACGAATGGTGCCTGGCTTTGCTGCGCTCCTACCGCGCGCGCTGCGAGGACGAGCAGGAGGATGAGGAGGCCTGGGGGCCCCACGGCCTCGCCTTCCCCTGGCTAGTGGGCCAGGGCTTGAGCCCGCGGCGGCGCCGGCAGCTCGCGCTGTTCCTGGCGCGCAAACACCTCAAAAACGTGGAGGCGACTCACTGCAGTCCGCTGGAACCGGAGGACTTCCAGTTGCCCTGGAGGTTGTAGCCTGAGCCCCTGCGGCAGCTGGCGTGTTCGCGCATTCGTGCACCTTCAGGGCCTTGGTCCATTCCCTCCCCACACCTCAAAGCAGTAAAGCTGGCCCGCTTGGGGATCCCGACTTGGTGTTCTGGGGGAAAGTGGGGCAGTACATAAGGACCTGGTGCTCTCCCTCACTGGGGCCTTCCCTCCTCTTTTTTGTCTCTTTCTCCCTCAAACACTGTGGACGTCCCCATCTGCTCTCAGCTCCTAAAAGGGAATGCAAAGATTAACCAGACCCAGTTTATGGTAATGCTGTGTGATGGGCGCCTTGATCACCTCCAAAGGATGGTGGGAATACAGGTTGTGAGACCCCAGGAGGTGCTCTGCACCTGGCCTGGGTTGCAGGATGTCTCTGGGAAAGATGAGTGTTGAAGGGTCTGCACAAGTCGCCCCAGGCTATGAAAGCACATTGGCGCTGGAGGGCTGTAAACCAGGTCTTGGCAGCTGGACCTTCCCAGGACTGTGATGCTGCTGCTCCATAGGGTCCCCTCCCCACCTCCACACTCCTGGCTTCTAGAGGAAGGGGTTCACTGTGGGACCATAGACTGAGTAGCAGGTATACACAGTGGCATGTCTAAGTGGGGCTACAGACACACCTGCACCAACCACTCATTGCTGGGTGTCCCCTTGAGCCACACTTGGGCTAGGCTCTGTTCCTGGCTCAGAGATGCAATGCAGAATGAGAGACGAGCCCTCTGCTCACTACTATGTGTAATGCCATTGCTTCCTTACCATCTGCCATGAATTGCATGAAGCAGGGACTACTGGCTGTCTCCAGCCTCTGGGGACAGAGGCTGGCTAAGGTGGGTTGAGCAAGAAGCTCTGGAAAAACTGAAAGAAGGCAAGTGGAACAGACAATAATTGACAGCATGGGGGCAGAACATGGCCATGATGCACCTGGGCCAAAGCAAGCAGAGGTAGGTACCTAAGGTGACCTAAAGTACTAGGAAGACGCCTGTGGCGAGCAGGTGAGCTTTGAGCTGAGACAGGAAGACGAGTTAGCCAGGTTAAGGAAGGGGCTTCCATGCCTAGGGTGAGGGCTTGGCTGGGAGTGGGGAGTGCAGTCCAAAAGGTCAGATCCTAAAGGATTGAATACCATTTAAGGATTTGCTTCCAGGGACAATTAGGGGCCAAAGAAGAGAAGTTGTGGGACTTGTTTAGCGGGATGGGGTTGCCTAGTGGTTACACACCTCTCTTGGGAAGTCCAGCAAACTCTTGTTCCAGAGTCTGCTGGAAGCCCCTCACCTGGCTGAGTGAACTTGGGCAAGCTACTCTAACCTCAGTTTTCCCCTCTGGGAAGTGGGGAGGGCTCCACCTGGCTCACGGGGTTGCTGGGAAAAGGAAGTGAGAGAGCACCAGGGTGCCCAGGGCGGGCCGCAGGCGCGCTCACGCCCAGGGCCCGCGCGGACCGAGACGCCCCCAGCCAAGTGAGGGCAGCGGCGCCCGCAGGACAACAGGACGAATCGCAGTCACTCCTTCTGTTGCGCGAACCCCGTAAAAAAAAAAAAAAAAAAAAACCTCCATAAAAAAGATGAACTAAAAAACCAAAAAGACTGGGGGGGAGAGGCTAACCCCAAAGTCAGAGGGTCGGGCCTCGGAGGGGTCTCACCGAGTCTGACCCGCCACGATGCGTGAGCCGCGGCGCTCGCAGGCAGCGGCAATCACCCAAGAGACCTCCCAGCGCCCCAGCACTGGGTTTCCACAGCGCCATGTTGGACGGTCCTCCCACTTCCCATCTTCCCGGTGCTCTGGCGGGCCGTTCTACCTGTGCGTCTCGCTGGTGGCGCCGACCTGGGAGGGATTCCCTCAGAATCCGGCCTCCCTTTCCTGTCGCGTCTGCAGCCTCGGCCAATCAGGTTGGAATGGCTGAACGTGGACTGGGGCAAACAACGCCCTCATTGGACAACGCTCGCGGGGGCGGGGAGAAGGCGGAGCTCGGATCAAAGCGGAAGTGGCCGTCGCGTCGCTGATTACGTAACACCACGGTGGCTGAGGCAGTTCCGCTGGCTGTGTGTACGCGGCGGGCGGCTCCCGGTGCGGCGCGCTCGGCTCTCGCGGCGCCCGCGACCCCGGCCCCCGCCTCAGCTGCAACCCGGCCGCCGCTTGAACATGGACTCCGCAGGCCAAGGTACCCGCGGCCCGGCTCGCGCTCCGCCCCTCCCTGGGGTCGCGTCTCAGCCTCTGGTGTCCCCAGTCCCGCGGCCCCTTTTCAGCTCCCCGCGCCCGGCCTCAAGCTCCCGATGGCCATGGCGCGCGTCTCCCGCCCCCGGCGTGGACCCTCCGAGGACCGATTCCCGGAGTTGTGAGTTCCTCACTCCAGGCGGCTCTCATTATGCTCCCGCCCGGTGCCTGCAGGGTCGGCCGTCCTCTGTCCCTGCGCAGGACCCTCGGGGACACTCTATCTGGCCCTGGACCCGGGCCGAGGTGTTGTGCGCGGCTTCGGGGAGCGAAGGGGAGGTGAAGCCGTTCTCGCATTCAGCGCAGCGCCCCGTGGGTGGCAACGCTGCTTGGAGCTCAGCCTACTTAGGGGTTGTCTCGAGGGGGGAAGGATGTAGTGAGTCAGGGGCACACCCAGCATGCCAGGCCTGTTTCCTGAACAGACACCCCGGGCCAGTTTGAGATGGCCGCTGGGGGTGTGGAGCGGGCCCAGAAGATTAAAATCTTGAGAAGGTGATACAAGTGTGTCTTCTGCTCTGGGGCTCTAGAGAGGGGATGCTGAATTCCCATGTTGACATAACTACACTGGATAATTTCTGGGTGCTCTTCTAACGTTTGAATCATATTAAGCATATTAATCGAATGTTGGAATTCCTGGGTCCTGATACATTTTGTCTGTAGGTTTTTCTGTTTTTGACATCTACATGCAAAATAATTAAGCATCAAAAGTCCTGGGCTCTGATAAATTCAGGAGACTTTTCACTGTTGACTTGCATGTCTAAGTAGACATCACAAGTACTGGATTCTGATCGTGAGAATGACAGGAAACATATGCTGAGCACTTACATGTGTCAGACACCATGCTGAACCTGTTTCTCAAATGATGTTTTTCCATTTTCAGCATGGCCCTTTGAGATTGGTCGTTGTATTGGCCCCATTTTGCAGATGATTATACAGGCTCAAGAGAGCTGGGGTTTCACCCCAGGGAAGGACTCTAGCCCCGTAGTTTTGCCTCGGCCACCAGCCCTGTGCCTATTCCCTGTAGGTCTTTTGGTAAGACACTTTCCAGTCTCCTCTTCTCTAAATCAGGAGACCTTAGGATGTGAATAGTGTCTCCCTGCTGGGCTGGTGAGGTTGGTGTCACGCAGAGCGGTTGTGCAGTGCCCGGTGTGTTTGGTAAGTGTCCACTTTTGAACTGGTGGTGATTTCCATAGGATCCAATTTTAGCTTTATAGGCAGAAACTGTGTAAAGGCCTTCATTTATTTGTTAAAAATAAAAGAGAAAAATTGTAGAGATTTTAAAGCATTTACTAAATTTGGGTAGGTTCAGCATAATGGGTACAAACCATGAAGTAAAATCATGTAGATTGAGCTCAATTAAAAATCATAATCGGACCGGCCCCGTGGCCAAGTGGTTAAGTTCGCGTGCTCCACTTTGGCAGCCCAGGGTTTCACTGGTTTGGATCCTGGGTGCGGACATGGCACCATTCATCAGGCCATGCTGAGGCGGCGTCACACCTGGCACAACCAGAAGGACCTACAACTACAGTATACAACTATGTACTTGGGGGGCTTTGGGGAGAAAAAGAAGAAGAGAAAAAAAGAAGATTAGCAGCAGTTGTTAGCTCAGGTGCCAATCTTTAAAAAAAAAAATCAGTTGATAAAGGGGACATGCTTCATTTAGTAAACATCCATTGAGCGCCAGGAAGGTGCCAGTCCAGCTGTGTGGACATGTGAAGGGGTGAGCCAGCTCAGTAAAACATCTTTGGTTTTAAGTGCATTCAATCTGTTTTTACTAGACTCTAGGATTTCCACAGTAGACAAACATATTTGCAATTAAAGAGACTTTTACCTCTTTCCAACCTTTATCCCTTTTATTTTAATTTACCTTTAAAATTTGCCAGACAACATACAAAGCCTGTCTCTTCACGTAATGTGCTGATGAAAATGGAAGATGTTTTCGATGCTTTCGGTTGTATAAAAGTACCATGTGACACTTGTGTGGTTGGAGTTGCAAAGAACTGAAGTAGACCCGTTTTTCTTTGTGTGATATTCTGTCAACTTTTAGTGCAGACAGGAAGATGCACTTTGTGAAGAAGAAATAGTGACTGCAGGAGTCTGAACCTGATCTGGGTGTAGCAGAGGTGTGTGGAGGCAGTGTTCCCTCCTTGCCTCACTACGTGCTGTGACCTCCTTGCTGTAGGATGAGGGTTGAGGATGCAGTAAAGGGGATTTTTGTTTTGTGCACTCCTGACACGGGCTGAATGACTAGCGCATGCTCCTTGTGTGTAGTTAAGTGGCAGGTCACTTGATTGGAAAGTGCTGTTTGTTGTGTTCATAGCCTATTAAGTTCCGTTGCTCTACAAAATGGAAGATCTGTTAGATCAGGCTGCTTTGTTTGTAGCAAAGCTTTCCTGTCTCAGAAGCTAGTATTCCCACGGGGAGAACCAGAGTTAGGGACAGTTGCCTTGCGCCAGGCTCTTTGGCTGCCTGAGATGTGGCTGCCTTCCATCTGATGGCCCAAACCATCTTTGCAGAAACCTTCAGAGAAGAGGCATTGTTAGACTCCACCCTTTCTTCCCCTACACCCTGTCCTTTCACTCTTGCTTTCGCCCTCGGTGGAGACCTCTGCTCTGTTTACTGCTCTGTGATTTCTCGCCTGACTCATTTTGTCCCTTGCAGATATCAACCTGAATTCTCCTAACAAAGGTCTGCTGTCCGACTCCATGACAGATGTCCCTGTCGACACGGCGGTGGCTGCCCAGACTCCTGCTGTGGAGGGTCTGTCGGAGGCTGAGGAGGAGGAGCTCAGAGCTGAGCTCGCAAAGGTGCAGCATCTTGGCTGTCTGTCCTGGGGTGACCATGAGTTGAGGCCCTCTCAGGCTAGTGAGGGGCCAGAGTGCTGGGCATGCTCTGGGGAGCTTGCCCTGGAGGTCGTCCCCAGAGCCCCACAGAAACTGCTCTTTGTTGCCCTCACTTTCTGTGTGCCTGGACCTTGTCGGTGTCTATGAGGAGAGTGTCCACACATGGACGGTGCTCTGAGCATACCATCTGCTGGGAGTCTCTCTGTGGGAATTAACACTTGACTTTTTCAAGACCCCAGCAGTCTATCTGCCCCTGGATCTTAATTTTTCTTTTAAAAATGCTTGTTTTGTAAAAAGTGCTATGTGATCTTTTTTAAGTGAGAGTCCCTTAAGAAGAAACAGTAGCTAAGAACAAAAGTCTCCAAGTATAATTTTTATTCAAACCAACTGCCAAGAGTTTTTGTTTTTACTGTGTGATGTAGGATCTAATAGTGACTCACTTGAGATTCTAGAATCTGGTGAAATGAACTTGTTAGTATCTGACTGTAGTGTCCAGTCAGGCAGAGGCTGGAGCTCTGCTTGACCCGGGCCTCCACTGTGTCTTCAGAGATGAGCTCATCTTGATACATCCTGGGTCTAGTCCTAGGGCTGAGGAGAGCCAGCTGTGCAGACGAACCCCAGCCCCAAGACCAGGTTTCCGATCACGGGGGAAGCGTACAGCTATTTCCTAATGGAACGAAGCTTATGGGAGAAGCAGCGAGAATCCAGGCAGACTTAGACTTTGTGTTTTATTTAGGAATATGTTGGTTTAGAGGCTAAAACCACAAGGTCTTTTTCAGGGTTGAATTGCAAAGTGAAGAAGTTATTTCGTCACTTAAAGTTTTCAACTTGCATGTCCCCCAAGACAACTAGATTACATGCCCTTAAGCCCTGTTGGTCATCCCACCATAAATGGAACGTTCTAGTCACTGGCTGTAACTGCTGGAGTGAATGGCAATACTTTGGCTTCAGATGATCCTGTTTTTTAATTATTTCTTGTTTCAACTATTTTCTAAAGCAGAATCTAGTGATACACAGGGCTCTAAGCTGTTTTTTAGCATCTTAATGCAAACAATCACTTTTCTAGGAAAGGGATTTTTTTTTTTAGAATAGCTATTCCCATAGAAGCTGAAAATATTGAGAACTCCAAAGTAGTAAGCCTCTAAAAGAGGCTCCTTTCTAAAGTCACATTCTTTTTTTTTTTTTTTTTTTTTTAAGAACCTGAGAAGGTTCAGGTCTTTATTGTCAGGATTCTTTCTGTCACCCAACTCAAACTACATTAAGCATGAAAGACAATTTACTGTTGGCTTGTGTAACTGGCTTTTGCCAAGGCCTGGAACTGACTTCAGGAGCACGAATGTTGTCATCAGGGCTATTTTTCTGTCACCTGGGTCTCTGGCCGTCCTTTTTCTGTCAGCTCTGCTCCTCCCCACTGCACGTGGAGTCCCCACAGTGCAGGTGGGACCTGGCTGCTGCAGTTCCAGCGCCTGTTTTCCAAGCCCAGACCGGGAACCCAAAGGGAAAGGGGCTTCCCTCTCCTGTCACCAGTGCCCAGTCCCAGGGAAGAGCACTGACAGGCCTTGCTTAGTCATCTACAGGTGGGCACAGTGGTTGGTAGCCCCTCCAGAATCACTTGGCTTGGGGGCATGGGACAACAGTTTTCCAGAAGAAGTTGGGGTGCTAGTACCAGATGAAAACAGAACAGATGTTGCCGTATATTCTATTCCTAAGATGAGTTATGTTTCTGTAAGCGGAAAGTCCTTACATAATTCTGAGAAACCTCTCATTGCAGCGTGTATAAGCATGTTGGTCACTTCCTGCAATAGTGGTAGCTGATCGTGTCAACTGCACGCTTTTGCAGGTGGAAGAAGAAATTGTCACTCTGCGCCAGGTTCTGGCAGCAAAGGAGAGACATTGTGGAGAGCTGAAAAGGAAGCTGGGCCTCTCTGCCTTGGAGGGCCTGAAGCAGAACCTGTCCAGGAGCTGGCATGATGTGCAGGTCTCTAACGCGTAGGTACCTGCTCTCTGGTGGGGACACCCTGATGGTTGGAGAGAGTGCGCACCAGCGTGGTGCCTCTGCCTTGTTGATGGCCATTGAGTTCTTAGGGGCAAGGCGCCTCACAGGAACAAGGGGATCAAGTGTGCCTGTTTGGAGGCAGCCAGCCAGGGTCCCTGTGTACTAGCAACCGTTCTTGTATTTATTCAAAGAGCTTGGAGTCTACACATATTTTAAAAAGATGGGTGGACACACTAGCTAGTGGTCCAAGCAGGAACTGATGAGAAGAATATGTTTTAGGGTCTAAATTTGAGAGAACACTTATTAGGTCCTAATGAGACTGACTTTCCTTTCGTCTCCATAGCTCAGTTGTTTGCTGAGGTGGCCATGGGTCCTTCTCATGAGTGTGACATGATCACAATCCCAGGACCTCTGACTCAGATGTGACTCGGCTCTCTTGAATTTGGGGAGTGCAGCTACATGGCTCCTCTGAAGTGTATCCTCCTAGGTGGCGGGATGGGAAATGTTTCCCACTGTCTTTTTTTTTTTTTGAGGAAGATTAGCCCTGGGTGAACACCTGCTGCCAATTCTCCTCTTTTTGCTGAGGAAGACTGGCCCTGAGCTCACATCCGTGCTCATCTTCCTCTGCTTTATATGCGGGACATCTACCACAGCATGGCTTGCCAAGCAGTGCCATGTCCACACCTGGGATCCTAACCAGTGAACCCCAGGCCACCAAAGCGGAACATGTGCACTTAACCTCTGTGCCACCGGGCTGGCCCCTCCCACTGTCTTAAGAAGCTGCGTGCCTGAAGAAAGACGGATTGAATCGAACTTCATAAATTTCACCTGTGAAAAGCCCGTTTCTCTGTCCTAGGAAATCATAGGTTTTGAATCCCAAAGGGTGACTGTCAGAGAAGTGTTTGGGGCCACGGGCTGTGCCCTGCTTGCTCCTCACACCATTGCTGTCCCCAAGAGCCATCATACACTGAGTGACCATGCCCTCCCTTGGCATGACTGGTGAAGAGCTGTTTGCTTCCTCTCCTGGCCTCACCTGGGCCTGCACAGCAGTGCTGAGCAGAAGTGGCAGACCTTGTTCTCAGACGGGCAGGAGGTTCACTATTCCTGCCAGCTGGTCCTCCGTTTTCCCTGGAATTTAACCTGCAGTTTGAAACCTGGGTTGAAATAGTTTTTCTAAATAATTTACCACAGACTTTCTATTTTTAGCTATATGAAAACTTCTGAGAAACTTGGAGAGTGGAATGAGAAAGTGACCCAGTCGGACCTGTGAGTGCCTCTCCATCAGCACCTCCCTCCTCTTCTTCCCTGACACTCCTTTTAGGGACAAAGAGGCTGTGCACACTTGGCACAAGCCTGGTTCTGGTGTTTCTTGGCAAATTAGTTTTAATATAATTCTCCTCTCAAACAGAAGTGAAATGGTCCTTTAAACTCTGGTGGGACAGGGTGCAGTTGCTGAAGGAAATTCACTCAGCCACCAGACCATGCTGAAAACTTCCCTCTGTGTGACTCGTGTCCCTCAGACAGAGGCCGGAGCTGGGCTCGGGCACTGTCTCTGGCCAGTAGATGCTCCTTGGCTTCAGAGCGGGCACAGTAGTTGAGTGCTATCTGGACTGATGTTGGTGATTTTCATGTTGTTTTTTGGTCTCCTTCCTTCTCCTGCGGACCTAGCTCCAGCTAGTGGGTCCTCAGAACTTCTCTCGAACTTAGGGGTGGTAATTGAGTAGGGGGCACGGCACAGGCCATGCCAGTGGGATCTTGAAGGAGTCCCTTTTGTCTGAGAAGCACCAAGCTGGCAGCCGCATGGAAGGTTAGCAGAGCATGAAATGTGCATGAGTAGCTTTTCGTATATGACTCCTGATGTTTTATTTAAGATCCTTAAACGAGATAATAGCACTGTGCTCCAATCTGATTCTAACTTGTTTGCACTGGGTGGGACAATATTTAAAAATGGTCACCTTCTGGGATTTTCCTGTCTCTCATTTAGAGGGAAGTGCTGTCGTGGTTGCCAGAGAACATGGGCAGAACGTCCTTCCGTGTTGGGCTGAAAGGACGGTGTTGCTCCTGAGCTGTCTTGAAGGTGCCTGGGACCCCAGGTTGGCCGGCTGTGCTCGTGGTGCCATTCCAGCTTCATGCCACGAGGGGAGCCAGTGCCAGGGACTCTGTTGATTCGTGTTTCACTGTGTTTGTGTAGTTTGGCATGACAAGCACTTGCTGCCATCGGTGTTCTGGGAGCACTGGTGTGCTGTGTCTTCAGGGCTGTTCGGCGGTGCCTCTCCCGAGGGGCAGAGGTTCAGGTGAGACAGTGTGTCATTTGTGCAGTTTGGGCAGCAGGCAGGCGCATAGTGCGGATGATCTGAAAACAGCCTTAGGGGATTAGTGGTCTTCGGTAAAACCAGCTGCCATAAAGCTGCCAGGATGCCATTGCAAATACAGTCCTGGCTCCTCTGAAAGAAACCTGTGGCTCTGGGCCTGGAAGTCTGGCCAACAGGATGGCCCTTTCCAAGAGCTATACCAGGCAGTGGCCATTCCCTTGCGATCTCACCAGCAGTCTTGTTGGTGAAGAGTTGTCAAAGTGACGCTTCCAGGGCTCGGGGCATTGACAGCCCAGGAGGAGGGGACAGCACGGCTCACGAGATGGGGTGGCTAGACACATTGGCTGCTCTGCACTCTGAGGTGAAGGAGTGCTGGGGGTGCCTGTTGGGTGCCTCCCTAGTTGTCACTCAGGGAGACTGCTGGCAGGTTCTACTGCCCAGAGCACTGGGAGGGGAAGGTGCAGCAGGAGCACACCCTTGCCCCCAGCCCGCCCTGCCACACCCGTGCTCAGCCTCCCTGTCTGGACCGTGAGGTGAGGATAGTGTCTAACCCTTGTACTGTGGCTGCCCCTGTTTGGAGGTTCCTGTTTCTGAAGGAGTCACTTGTGTCACCTCGTTTCCACACCCTAGAAATGCTGAGGGCTGTGGAGTGCGAGGAAATTGCCTCTCGTTGGTGTCTGGTGGGGGTGCTGCCTTGTGGACTCGCCCACAGCAAGCTCCTCTCCTGTTGGTGGCTCAGTGCCCGGGCCCCCTTCTGAGTCACCCTCAGGGCTCTCCTCCCCATCCACAAGGACTCACGGCATAGGCGTGTGTTCACTCCAACTTGAGATTCCCAGACTTGGCCCCGTGGGTGCAAATTAGAGATTCTGTCAGGATTTTTCTTTAAATCTTCTGCTTCAGACTGTTTTTTACTTCAACAAACCACAGAATGTTGACATGGTCTTCCGTATTTGTTATTCCAGGAAAACCTGAGCTTGAAGATGTGTTCTGACTTTGTATTTCTGAAATTCAGTGTTGCATGTTGTTAGTTGCCTGTACCTGGTGTTTTATAGATAACGACCATGGCTCCAGGTGCACAGAGGTCTATTTCTTGTAGTTAATCTTAATTTACTCACTTTAAAATGTAAGCAGTTCGTCAGGCCAGGTCTTGGGTTGGGGTTGCTACCAGGCACTGCAAATTAGGGACCCCAGAGAAGGCTCCAGAGCTTTTCCTCAGTAGGCTGCATTGTGAGGGATGTGCCTTTGCACCTTTATTGCCACAGTGTTGTTAGAGCCTGAGACAGACTGTGGTGTGGGTGGCAGCCCTGGGCAAAGGTGCTGTCAGGTGAGAGGGTGCCTGGGGGGTTACCCAGAGTCCATGTGGGACCCTCCTGGAAGGAGCATGTGGACTCTCATCTTCAGTGCCAATCAGTTGTGGCCTAGGACAGACCCTGCCCCTCTGCTTGGGTGACCCTGTCAGGTTCCAGCCATGCAGCTCTCTGGGTTTCTGTACAGGTGGTTGGATTTTTAATTAATTTATTTTTTTGAGGAAGATTAGCCTTGAGCTAACATCTGCTGCCAATCCTCCTCTTTTTGCTGAGGAAGGCTGGCCCTGAGCCAACATCCGTGCTCATCTTCTTCCACTTTATATGTGGGATGCCTACCACAGCATGGCTTGCCAAGCAGTGCCATGTCCGCACCCTGGATCCGAACTGGCGAACCCCGGGCCACCAAAGCGGAACGTGCGCACTTAACCGCTGCATCACTGGGCCAGCCCCTAAGGTGATTGGATTTTGTTTCAGTTCCTGTTAATTTCAGACCGTCACAGGGGAGGGGATTTCAGGTAGTCAAATTTGTCTAAAGCTTGGATTCAGAACTGACTTCTTTTTAGTTATTGACTCCAGGAAATGCAGAAGCAAATTTTTTTAAGATTGGTGCCTGAGCTAACAACTGTTACCAATCTTCTTTTTTTTCTTCTTTTTCTCCCCAAAGCCCCCCAGTACATAGTTGTATATTTTTTAGTTGTTTAGCTGTGGGTCCTTCTAGTTGTGGCATGTGGGACGCTGCTTTGGCATGGCCTGATAAGCAGTACCATGTCTGCGCCCAGGATCCAAACCGGTGAAACCCTGGGCCGCCAAAGTGGAGCACATGAACTTAACCGCTCGGCCATGGGGCCAGCCCCCAGAAGCAAATTTTTCAGCAATGGTTTTAGAAACTGTTTTCTTCCCATTGTTACAATATGTTCCAGAATCCACTGACCTTCCTGGGAACAGATAAATTCGAGGTTCTAGTGACTTCAGGATGCTTCCACACTCTGCTGCTAGGCAGCAGCACATGTGTTGAGTCTTGGGTCCTTTGGACACCAGTGAAGCCCGAAGCCCCACTGTGCTGTGAGTGGGCCACTGTCAGGTAGAGGGAGGTCCCTCCTGGGATGCTCAGGGTAGGGCAGTCCCCACAGAATGGTAAGATCAGAGGGTCACGGCAGAAACTGATCCTGCGTGGACAGGCTGGAGTGGTCAGGAGACTGGCCTGAGGGAGGAGGGCAGCAGGTGCTCACATAGGGCCTCCTGTAGGTGGCAGTGGGAACAAATGGGAGGGAAGGGCTCAGAAGACCCATTGCTGGTGCCGTCTGACACTGCCCACTGTGACCTGCTGACACTGGCAGGGTGAGAGAAGACTGGCATCTCGGGAGCCCTGCTGTCTTTAGCTGTTATTTCCTCAGGGTTGCTGGGGTGACCAGAAAGGAGCTCTTGGGTTCAGGATGCTGTGTCTTTTTTTTGTGGTGGCAGCTGGATGAGGGCCGGCAGCTCTAGGTGTTAGCTCTCAAGGTGTCCTTGCCGTCCTGTGGTCAAGGCACCTGGCCTGTGCCCACCTTTGCCCGTCTTGCTGACATCAAGGTCATGGAGCCATGTCTCATGTGATGCCCCCGTGTGTGGGTGGACAAGGCAGGAGGGCAGGGAAAAGGCAGTCTTTGTTAAGAGCCAAGACCACCTCCTTGCACTGAGTGAGAATGGTGGCGTGAGATGAAGGTCTCCCCAGTGCTGAAAGGATGTTGTGGAGACAGCACAGAAGGATGGTGGGCTGGAGGGGCTCCTCAGTCTGTGAAGGCCGGCACACCACAGGCCGCGTGTCCCACTGTCAGATGCGTTCCCCATGAGTGTGGTTGGGCTGTGTTTTCTCCCCTCAGAGGACTGTCTTACATGAGGAGAGAGGGAGGAGCTTCCTGAATGCAGTGACAGGGACTCGTGAGGACTTTTCTGGTTCTGCCCCCGACTCATGGCCCTTGGGCCTGTTTTCTCTGCAGCAGGCAGATCCTGTGCCTCCCGAGTAGTCAGTCGCTGAGAGAAGTCAAGGAAAGTGGGATAAGTAATTCTCAAATGAGGAGGACAAGAACTTCAATTACAGTAAGATCAGAAAACAGTATCCTTGCAGGATGGGAGGCCCTGACCTGGCAGTGCCGCCTCTGTCCTCGCTGCAGGTCCCCTGGTGCCCCAGAGACTGAACACGTGTCCCCTCCATGGTGACCAGGCGAGCACTCACTGACCGCTCCTCCCTCCTTTCTGGGCACTTTCCAGGCACTCTGTGTCCTTGCTTGCGAGTGGTGGCTGCCCCTTCTGCTTGGTTGGTTGAACTGGTGTTTCTTCTTCCCAGCTACAAGAAGACTCAGGAGACTCTCTCGCAGGCGGGACAGAAGACTTCAGCTGCCCTGTCTACCATGGGCTCTGCCATCAGCAGGAAGCTAGGAGACATGAGGTGAGACACCTGCCCCGGCCCCCTGCCCTGAGTCAGGGGAGGTTTTAGATCCATCAGAGGTTCTGCGGGAAACCTGCTGGAGCCCCATGGCTCAGATGCACCTCCATATGTGGCCATACCAGCCCCGGACCAGTTGGCTCACAGACTCTCGTTTGCAGGGTGCGTCTGCCTCCTGTTGGCTGCCTCTTTGCCATTTCTGTATTTCTCGGGGGGGGGTGGTCACTGGTACCTTTGGGTAACTTCTGATGCTTGGAATTGTTGAAGGTGGATGCTTCTCATTGAAGTCTCCTTGAGAGAAAGTGACTCCAGCCTGGGGGTCAGTGTCAAGGTGGGCTGTCAGTCTGGGTGGGCCAGCAGCCAGGACAGGTCCAGGTCAAGCTTGTTTCCTTGTTGTGTTTGCCTGGCCCGGATCTCAGAGAATGTGCGGTCGCACACCAGGAGCCCCAACTGAGTGTTCTTTCCTGGAGGCTGATAAGACCCTCATGGCCACCAAAGGTGCCTCTTGAGCAGGGCCTGGGGCCAGGGAGTGTGGGGGTGGCTCAGGCACTGTTGGACTGCACATGGCGGCACCCCAGCCTGACAGCCATGCCCTCATCCAGCTGGGCTGCTGCTAGCCCTGCATTTCCTACTCTGGGCTCCTTGGCCATGCCCACTAGGCCACCTTTCCTACACAGCACGGTGCCCAGGGGATTGGCCTCTGTGCCATGGTGAATCCTGGGTCAGCTACCTCTTAGCTGTGTCCTCGGCAAGGCCTCCCTCTTGGGGTTGTTAGGATGAAACGCATATCGGTGAATGACAGGGTGGAATGCAGGTCTTTGCCAGTGCTGTGGCCCTGGCCCCTGGGTGCTGCTGCCCAGCCCTGCCTTGGCCCCTGACCCATACTTGGGACTAGTCCCCTCACTTTTGGACTTCAAGGAATGCCTCCCTGTAGCCCCCACCTCGTCCTCAGGCTCCTGTCCTCCTACAGTTGAGAATCACATGGTGGTGGTGCCTGTGGGCTTGGCATGCTGAGTGCCAAGGGGGTCCACCCAGCTCTGACTCCTCATCTCTTACCCTTGGGTGAGCTCTCTCCCTGTCTGCTTAGGTTAGGTATTTCCCCACCTCACAGGCCTGGTGATTGCCTTGTGGGGCCTCAAGGTGGGGGCTCTGCCCTGGCCACTTAGCCAGAGGCAAAAACACATACTCACACCCCCGGGGACCCACCCTTCCAAGCAGAGGATGGCTTATACCTAGAGCTGTGCTCACTTTTTATTTTTGTTTGACATAATTATCTCACCCCCCAACATTTTAGTTTGAAAAATTTCAAACCTTTGGAGAAGCTGAACAATCAGTACGCAGTCTTATATGTTCCTCTGTGCCTAAGGAGTGTGCCCTCCACACCTGGGCCTCTGGGCACACTCCTGAGCAGCTGTGGCTGTGGCTTCCTGCAGGTACCGTATAAATGCAGGCCTTGCCTGCTGTAGCTGTGATTTGGACCCAAGAGGGAGCACTCTCCCCAAGATGCGGCTCTGAGTGAGGAGCAAGGAGGGTCTGCAGTGATCCCTCCCAAGGCTTCACACTAATCTGCTGACAGCTGACTTTGTGAGTGTGTTCCTGTAACAAATTTCATTTGAAATTAGATGGGACGCCATCGCTGCTGCTCTCTGGGACACCTGCTTTGGCCACCTGAGCCACACTGTGGTAAGCCCGGTGACAGACTGATCACATGCCAGTGGTGGCCTGGCCTCATTCCCAGGGATAGCCACAGAGGGTGAGGCAGGCAGTCCCCGCACCATGGAGTGAGCAGTGTGTCAGGTTGTGCCTGTTCTTTCCTCAAAATGCTCGTCTGATAACAGCATTTGAAGGAAGCAATAAATGCTGTTGTGCTTAAATTACGTTCTTTACTAGGAAAGTTCTCTTTGACTTTTGACATTATTCACTCATTTTAAGTATTCTCACTTACTTTTGAGTGTGTTCAGAGCACCGTTGGTGGAAATTGGACAAGAGGGTGGAGTCTCAGCACATGGCCTCAGGTGGTCTCTGAGGCCAAGGCCCGTTAACCTCCCCAGTTTAGAGCCCAAGGTTTAGAGTTGACTGCTTCTTGAGAGTGAAAATCGGGGTCAGGGAGTCTGGGCCTGGTGGTGCAGCAGTTAAGTTTGCATGTTCTGCTTTGGTGGCCTGGGATCTGCCGGTTTGGATCGCAGGTGCAGACCTGCACACTGCTTGTCAAGCCATGCTGTGGCAGGCATCTCACATATAAAATGGAGGAAGATGGGCACGGATTTTGTCTCAGGGGCAGTCTTCCTCAGCAAAAAGAGGAGGATTGGCGGCCGATGTTAGCTCAGGGATAATCTTCCTCAAAAAAGAAAATCAGGTTCAGGGAGGTTTACATCATGAGTTTAGGGCTGGGAGATCCCTGGCTGGCTGCTGTGTGGGGCCAGGTCCTTCAGGACAACTGCCCCCTGGTGGTTTTCTCAATGTGCCTGTCCAGGAACAGCCCTGGCCTGAGAGGGGTTGGGAGAGGGAGTGGGAGCTGGATTTGAGTCAAGGGCTGGGCTGAAGCAGGGTTGAGTTTCTGTCCAGCTTGGTGACCTTTAACAAGTCACCCGTCTTCTCTAAACCTTAATCAGATTTCCTGCCTGAGTGATGTGCGCACATCAGGCCGTGTGATTGTGTGTGTGTCACTTCTGAAATGACCACCAGGTTGAGGGTGGCCTCCAGAGTGTTAGAGGTGGAGGGCCTGGCTGGGGAGTGGAGGTGGCCCTGTGCCCCTCCCTGTGCTGGCAACTGCCCTTGGACACACATGCGTGCATTTCTAGGTTGGCTTCTGTCATCCTGGTGGTGGAGCCAGTGCAAAGTGCTCAGCCCTGAAGGGGTCCAGATCGATGTGGTGTGTGTGTGTGCTCTGGTCCAGCTGAAGCTCCACAGAGAACACTGGCTGGTCTGTTGCCATGTAGTGTGTTGGCCAAGCCTGGCTGACTCAGGGTTCTGGGTGTTGGCACACCAAACTCTGAGGGTTGTGGAGTTGCATGGCCCATCTCACACCTTTCCACATCTCTTCTCTTTGGGGCTTCTTCCCTCTAAGCTCCAGATAGGGTTATGGACCTATGGTCCCTTGCAGAGTCGGGACTCAGAGAGATTGGACATGGGGTGCATGTTCTGTTCTCCCTGGCAGTGTGAGGACTGGAGGGGTGTCACAGGGGTCCCTGTGTGGCCTTCTGGAGCTTGTGTGGAGGGGCAGGGTGGGCACTGGCCTCCCTCTCCTAATGCTGCATTTCTTCTTTCCTCCTGCTGCCACCTCGTAGGGCTCGTCCGTTCTCGCACTCCTTTAGGTAAGCCTGATGTGGGGCACACCTGTGGAAGATGTTTTTCTGACTCAGGGCAGGGTGCACTCTGGCTGGCCCGTGGGAGGCTGTGCTGGATGAAGAGGGTGAGACAGAGGTAATGGAACGGCCAGAGGCCGCCCCTGCCCAGCACACAAGGCTGGCCAGGCATTGATTGCAGTGTGTTAGAGTGTGCACTGTCACTTCCTGAGCTGTGGTCGTGTGGGTCGTCGCCAGCGGCACGATTGATGTAGGGACTCCTCCTTGGCCTCCCCATCAATGGTTGTGTTGACACCCAGTTGCTGGCGCTGCCTACTCCAAACCAGCCTCATGGAGCACATCCATCTCAGCCAACACCCAAGTTTATTCCCAAAAAGAGACATGTTCACATGAGAGGGTCGTGCTTGACCCTCCAGCTGTCGTGTTCTTTACATCTTCCTTCAAAGCACGGCCCCCATTTCCTCCTCCTCCTGAGAAGAAGTCCTGTCCCTTCCGGTTGAGTTTGCCTCGTTTATTGCTGAGAGCTCTTTCTGCACTAGAGCAGTGTGGGGACCCAGTTAGACACCCTCCCAAATGGTCCTTTATCTCTTGCTGATTAAATTGTGCTCTTCCAGGCCAGCACCAGTGCTCTGATGTCACACACTCTTCTAGCTTCGAGGTCTGGAACCCAATTCCAGAACAATCTGTGATTTTAAATATTTTTATTCACTTGACCTAGTGGTTTCTCTTTTGCCGAAAAATGTTTTAACTTGCTGTGAACTCAAGTAAGGACATGTGACATCTATTTGTACCAAAAGGTTTTTAAAGCTCCAGTCCTCGGTCTTCTTAGTTTCCCTATTTTAATGCCATCCCTCAGGAATGTCTCACTTCTGGGGTGACTTTGGAGCCGAGAGGGAGGAGCCTTGGGTTGAGTTTTCCTCCTGGGGAGGCAGGCTTTACAAGGCTCCTCTTGTGTGGTGGCCAGAGTGTTCCAACTGCTGGGAGTGGGGGTCCCACTGCCCACCCTGCAGTCAGGTTCCTGTGTGCACTGAGCTGGTGAGGATAGTGAATGTGGTCTTGTCCTCGTGTTAACTCTTGCTTCCTTCTCTGCCTCTACCATGCTTCCAAGCAGCAGCTACTCCATCCGCCACTCGATAAGCATGCCGGCCATGAGGTAATGTACGCCTGCGCTCCAAAGCTCCCAGAGCCGGGTGGGAGCTGGGTGGGAGCGGGAGGCTCCTGCTGGTCAGCTTTGTACTTCCCATATCCCTGAACCAAGGACCTCCTTCCCCTGGCAGCCTCCTGTCAGCTAAGAGTTGGGAAAGACCCCTTCTAGGCTGAAGAGCTAGTAGGGATGAGGCTCAGAGGAGACCCTTGTGCCAAATTGGACTCCATCTGGAACTTTCCAGGCCTGCCCGTGGGGTCGGGCCAGAGAGGGCACAGAGTCTCACACATTCACCTGGCACCTGGGAGGCTTCAGGTATCTCCAAGTCTGTTCTGGAGACTTTTATCTCCACCTAGAGGGGAGCCCTGGTCTCCTTAGAACCCCCAGAGCTGTGGCCTGTCCCTCCTGCGAGCCCCCGCCCGCGTTCTCTCCTGCTCTTCCTTGGAGCCCTGGCTCTCAGTGAGTTCCTGCCCTCCTTCCAGGAGAATCTGCTGCAGCTGCCGCACCCCAGAGCATGCAGGGAGTCCTTGATAGGCTGCCTCCAGGGGCCTGGGGGCAGGGCAGCGAGCCAGTGAGGGGAAAGCTGGTTGTGTAAGAGGGTGCTGGGTGGGACTGGGGCTGGCCTGCTTTCTCCTCTTCTGCCTCTGTATCACTCTCTTGTCCCAGAATTGTCCTTGGTTTTCCTTTTGCTTGACGTCTGTGAGAGATTTGTCTGAAGAACACATGGGACTTTTCATAACCCTAGTACATGTACATTTAGGGTGCAGCAGAAATGTGCCCCACATCTCACCTGCTGCCCAGGTGAGGGTTCTGCAGTTTGCCCAGGTGAAATCTGGGTCTCACCAGCTGGTGGCATGCAGGTCTTCTGTCCTTGCAGTTGACGAGTGTGGCTGAGCTCAGTTCTGACCTGGGGAAGTCTCCAGAATGATGTTAGCTGCAGGGGGTGTATCCCCTTCCCCTTTTCTTAGCTTGTTACATTTTTGCAGTGAGTTCTCAGGATGCTGTCAGGGATCTTTCCAGAGGATGACCCTAACCTTGAGGCCCTTCAGATTTAGGAGGGCAACACAACCATTTGCTCCTTATAGTGACGCCTGTTCCCTCTCTCTTTAAAGGAACTCTGCAACCTTCAAGTCATTTGAAGATCGAGTTGGGACCATAAAGGTAACTGTACCTGGGCCATCCGATTTTCTTGATGGGGTGTGACCTGTTGCTTCCATAAACTTATGTAATCGTTGTAGATTCACATGTGGTTTAGGAATTAATACAGAGGCCCTTGTGCCTTTTATACAGTTTCCCCCAACAATAACATCTTGCAGCATCACAAGCAGAATATGACGTCAAAACATCTAGATACGGGGGCTGGCCCCGTGGCCGAGTGGTTAAGTTCGCGCACTCCAGTGCGGCGTCCCAGGGCTTCGCTGGTTCGGATCCTGGGCACGGACATGGCACCACTCATCAGGCCACACTGAGGGGGCGTCCCACGTGCCACAACTAGAAGGACCCACAACTAAAATACACAACTATGTATTGGGGGGATTTGGGGAGAAGAAGTAGAAAGAGAAAAAAAAAGATTGGCAAGATTGGCAACAGTTGCTAGCTCAGGTGCCAATCTTTAAAAAACAAAACAAAACATCTAGATACAGAAGAGTTCCATCCCCACAAAAATCCTTCATGGGGCCCACCTTCATCCTGTCGTGCCCCCGGCAACCACTCAGCTCTTCCTTTTCTATAATTTGGTCATTCCAAGAGTGTCACATAAATGGAACCGTACAGCGTGTAGCCTTTTGGGATTGGCTCTTTTCACTCTGCGTAATTCACTGAGATCGTCTAGCCTGTTTCCTGTCAGTAATTTGTTCCTTTTTATTGCTAGGCAGTGTTGATGTTACATAAATTTATGTAGAGAATAGAACACTTTGAATTCCCAGCACAGGCCTAGGACCTGCCTGGCATTGTGTGCTCTGTCTCAAGTTTTTCTTTCTTGGTCTTTTCCCATCTGTAGTCTAAGGTTGTGGGTGGCAGAGAGAATGGCAGTGACAACCTTCCCTCCCCGACTGGGAGTGGCGACAAGCCCCTGCCTGATCACACGCCTTTCTAAGCCCGTAGCAGCTTCGCCCGGCCGTGGAACACATGCAAGTACCCTCTCATCGCCACAACTGCACCTCTGCGCAGCGGAGCAGCCGGCCGGGCCGCTGGTGAGCGCAAAGAGCTGGTTTTGAGGACAGTCCTGCCATCCACACGTAGACGTGGCCGCTGCACTCACATGAGTTAGAGAACACAGTCTTGTACACAGATGCTTCACACTAAAGTTGGTAGATGCAGCAGGTCACTGTGTGTCCTTCCCAGGGTGCGGGAAGTGGACAGGGTGGCAGGTCCCACGGCATCTTGAGCCAAAGCCCAAGTTCTCTTTGGGAACCTGTTAGTTCATCAGAATGTTGAAAGAATGGGAAGAGCGATAAGTATAAAATAAGTGGTATTTCCTAACTCTTTCCCTAAGTCACAGAGGGAAGAGTCATCCAGAAAGCCCTATCTAATCTGCAGTTTTTATTTCAAGATGCTAAACGAGAAAACTGTCCATTTTCTGAAACCCTCCAGAAAAGAAACTGATTATCAGCAGCTGCCTGATTGTTACACTAATGATCTAGCTTTAACAAAAGCAAATTCTTTATTTTTTAAATGCAGTGGATTTTTCAAAAATTAAAACTAAGCAAAGCAGCTTTAGTGTCATAGTTAGAAAATATTATTTCTTTGGACTCAAGCTGAAATACAAGCCTTACATCGCCTTATGCTTTATTGGTTTATAATGTTTTTATATATAAAAATGAGGGTTCTTTAGGGGTTTTGAGCACTATGTAGAATTCTGCATCTAGCCCAAGTGGCAGCATGCCTGTCCCAGTGGTGTGTTTTATTTCACTGACACACTATCCCAGTATATATTGCTTCTCTCTCCTCTCAACAACTGTGGCAACTTCCACTGGCCAAAGAGCTCCTGGGCCTCTGGGGTTGGGGGTGGGGGACAGGAGAAAGAAAAGCAGCACCTTCCACAGTGCTGCTGAGGTGCCCTTGTGCAGGCCAGGTCCTGCGGCACGTTACTGCTCAGCACCTCCAGCCGGGGACAAGCCAGCACCAGACGGACCCTACAGGGCAGGTCGGGGCTGGGGCACCGAGGTCTGCTGGAACTCTGCTGTCCCCTTTTCTCAGGAGCCACAAAGATCTCTTTCCCATTTTGAAGCTGCCATGCCCCAGCAACCTCTCACCCAGGGCCCCACATGTCCGGTGTGTCTGGAGGGGCAGCTCCGTGCCTTACTGGCTCTTAGCAGGCAGAGGCCTTGCCTGCACGTGCATCTGCACCCCCTGTGGGTATCTGCTCTGGGAGACGGCAGTGAATTCTCTGGTGCTGAGTGTGTGCTGGTCACTTCAGACCCCCCCCCCCCCCAGAGGACTGCGGGCCATGCTTGTGCCAGGGGAAGAGCACTCAGCGTTCTTTCTCTGGGGTAGAGTCTCTCAGTTGGGGTGTCAGGAGAAGGCAGGGTGCACGGGTAGTAACTGATTTATCTTTTCCTTAAAGTAAATAATGGGTAATTTGTCAATAAAGCATTCCTTTATTATGGGAAAAATCCACTTCAGCTTGTGTGGTGTGTCTTCATTCAGGAAGGTGACGAAAGAGTGGCAAGTAAACTGACAGGCAATATCCCTGCCGTCATGAGCCTACAGCCAGGGAGAGGCAGGCAGGAAATAGATAACCTCAAGACAGATTCCAAATCTCCAATGCTATGAAGAAAAACAGAGCACGCTGTGAGAGAATATAGTGCTGACAAACCTGTGGAGTCCCTGAGGAAGGGACATGGAGGGCGCGGAGGAGCTGGCCAGGTTCCAGTTAGGTCAAGGCTGAGCTGCAAAAGTTGTGCAAGCCAGCATTTGCCCTGTTGAAGGAGCCGGGCCTGGCATGACAGCAGCTTGGAGTCCTATGAGCATCTAGCTGCAGTTATACCAGCTGTTGCAGTGCAGAAAGGCTACCTGCATCCCTCAGTCAGTGAAGAGCTCTCGCTGGGTCTCACACAGGCGGAGGGAGCTCACTCACTGGGAAGTGAGCATCAGGAAAGAGGCTCACGCTCTTCCATCAGCAGTGTGCTGGCTGTCCCATCCTCAAGTCCTTGCTCTGCAGATAGGACCATGTGAAGATAATGATGGGTAAATGACAAAGCCCTGAATGAATAAGGCGAGTGTGGAGCAAAGATGAACTAAGGTGGCATAGGCAAAACGTGGGGACGGGTTCCAGATAGCGGCAAGGGCACGTGGCAGCTGCCAGGCGAGGCCTGCCTCGAGGGTGTGCAGAGGCACTGGTGGGTCCCCAGGTGATTTGAGGACTCCTTTGTTGTTAAATCTTTTAAGGTAATAGGTCTCCAGGGGTCAAAAGTCAAAATGGGATACAAGGCAGGAGCAAAAATGTGCCTGGTCCCTGCCGGGCCCCCACCCACCCTCTATGATGACTGTTAGTACTTGTTTATCTTCCTAGTGTCTCTTCATGCAAAAGCAAGCAAATAGGAATGTGTATTCTCACAGCCTTCCCTTTCTTACTCAAACGGTGGCATACAGTGTTCTGCACCCTGTGTTTCCTTCCTGCGATTCTCTGGAGTGCCAGCCACACCACCTCTGAGGCCCTTTGAGGGAGAGCCACTGCTCTTTGCTGCCCTGGTTCTTCAGACATGTCCGTTCCTGGCATCCTGAGCGTTCCCAGTGGGAAGCCCCTTTACTAGGATCATTGGACCTCCTTAGGGGTCAGAGAGTAGGGCTTGCCCCAGATGTAACAGCAGGGAAAGTTAGTGACTTCAAATTGTATGAGACAGACACTCCAGCACGACAGTCCAGTACAACGGGGAGCTGGTACAAAGGGCAGAAGGCACCACCGCTGCCTTCAGTCAGCGTTTCCCCTCATTTATGTTTGAAATGGGTTCCATGTGGTCTTCATTTATTCAATAATTAAATGCCCTTTGGGTAAGAGTCTGCTAGGTTTTATGGAGTACAAGGGTGAATCTGATGTGGACCCAGCTCTGAAGGGCTTGGCACTTCCATTTGTGGGAGAAGACAAGGTATCCTCTAATCAATTTGTAGAGATGAGATTGGAGAACCTGGAGAACTGGAGTAACTGGTGGGTCAACTGGCACCACGGACAGAGTGGGAGGGACTGGCGTTGGAGAGCAGCAGCAGCACCTGCTTCTCCAGAGCTTCAGTTCCCTCATCTCGGGGTGCGGGCAATGGGGTCTGTCTCCCCAGTTAAAAGGCATGTAAAGCACAGGGCCTGACTGTCGCCACTGGTGACATTTGACAGGTACCTTTCCTGTCTTATTTTCTCTAAATGGGCTTATTTATTTATAAACATACTTGTCATAATGTACTTTTTATATATCATGCGTCTTACTCATTTTACTTTCAGGAACTATCACAAGAATTTTCTATGCGATTATGTAGCCTTTCTATACATTTTTAATAACTATGCTGTTCCCTTTGAATGTGCTTATTGTACAGGTGGACAGGTTTTCATTTTCACCATAAATGACACCAATCAAGAGCAGCTTAGTGCACACAGCTTTTTCTGTATTTGGAAACATTTTCTTAGGGCAAATATCCCTAAAGTGGAACTACTAGGTCAAGAAGGGACTCAGTAAGGCCTGATTCATTCATTCCTGCAGCTCCCAACATGGGTGAACACAGCTTCAATCTGAAATTGCCACAAGGTCCATTTTGTTCTTTCAGTGCTATGATTCTAGCCTGAAATCTTTCATCCTCTTGAATCAACGGACGTAGATTTTAATCTTTCCGCTTTTTGGTTTTCATAGGCCTTTTCTTCTGCCTGCTTGATGTTGCACAATTTAATGATTGCCAGGAGACTTCTTGAGCTCTCTGCCACTTACAGGCCCTGAGCCTGGGACAAAGTGGGCGCTTCAAGGCTGGCATGATGGAAGAGAGGTGTAAGCAGACGGCAGAGGTAGACAGGGGCCAGAGCTTGTTGGCAGAGTTTGGATTTTACTCAGTGTGTCATAGGAAGACTTGGATGTCATTAGATCTCTATTTCTAAGAGGACTCTGCTGAATGGAAAATGGCCAATGAGCGAGAGTGGAAGTGAGGAGGCATGAACACTGATCAGAAAGTTCTGTTTTGGTGGCTTCTTGGATGAAAACTGGCACATACCGGTGTACCAGACACAGAGCAGGCACTCAATAAACGGTAGCACTATTATGGTTACAGGGAGTAACAGGGAAAAGTGACGAGCAGGTCTTCTCTCCCTCAGGGGGTCAATGGGATGAGCAGGGGTCACACCTAGACAGGAAGGGAAGTGAGTGGAAGTGGGTTCTCCTGCCCTTCCACACCATTGTCTGAGGGTGATTCTGGGAGGGTAGCTGGATAGATGGCTGTGGCACTTCGGTGACTGGGAAGAAAGGAAGTCCCATCTTTGCGCTCCAGGGATGAGCAAATGTCAGTCCCAAATAGTGGCTTGGGGGGCGTTGGCCTCCGGGTTGTCTCCTACCAGCTGCCTATCCCGTTCTTTGACGAGGACAGTTACGTTTCCGCAAGCTTACGTAAAGCGCTGAGCAAACTCAGCTGCAAGACAAGTCTCCACATCCCTCCCTCTGTGCAGTTCGCTGCAGCACCTGCCGGTCTACCTGAGAGCACCTGGCGGGCAGGCCCCGCCCCCGCGCTCGGCCCCGCCCCTTCCGACTCCGCGGTGCGAGCTCCGCCCACAGCTCCGGTGCCTCCGCCCCCTCACGTGCCGTCACCAGGCCCCGCCCCCGTGGGCGGGGCCTCCCGCAGGGCGCTCCACAGCCTCTGCCCACGCCTGTCACTCGGGGATAGGCCGTCGCATGGGCGGAGCCTCCTCCTAGCGCTCTGGGCGCACGCGCGGCCTGCCCCGCCCGCGGCTCCTACCCGCCGGGCCCACGTCCTTCCGGGAGCGCGCGCGCCGGTGCGGGTGCGTGCGTGAGCGTGCGTGAGCGTGCGCGCCCCCGCCGCCTCTGCCGGTGCTGCTCCCGCGCCCTCTGCCGCTGCCCCCGCTGCCGTCCCCGCCGCCGCCGCCCCGGGTCCCCGAGGCGCAGACCCGGCTGAGGAGCGCGTGGGCCGGTGCCCAGCAGCGCCGCGGAGCGGAGGAGCGGAGCCGCGGAGGCGGGGGCCGCGGACGGCGGGCGGGCGCGCGGACAGGTGAGCTCGCGGCGGGCCAGCGGCCTTCCGTCAGGCCGGGGCGGGGCGAGGAGCGCGGGGAGGGGGCGCCGGGGCCGCGGGGCGGGGGCAGGGGGCGCGGGGCGCGCGGGGGCCGCGGGGCGGGGGCACGGGGGCCGCGGGGCGCGGGAATGGCGCGGTCGCAGCCCGAGATGGGGCGATCGTCCCTCGGGGCGGCGGCCTCCTAGAAGGAGGGCGGGCGGCCCGGCGGGCGGGGAGCTGCGGGCCGCCGGGTGCGGGCGCGCCTGGCCCCCGGTGGTCTGCGTGAGTGGGGGCGGGTCCGCCGGCTGTGCGAGGCCTCCGCGGTCGGTCCCCCGTTCTTCCAGGTCGCGGTGAGCGCGCCGCGTCCCTCCGCCCCCACTGGCCCCGTGACCGCCTGGAGGGTCTTTCCCTCCTGGAGGCGGGAGGAGGTTGGGAATTGCTGGTTTAAGGGAGCAGGTGACCTGGTCCCGGGCCATTATGTTTATAGCTGGGGGAGATGGAATTTGTTCCTTAATGCACTGTAAAATAATCTTTTAGATTAAAATCATTTGGCTTGTAGAAAAATGTTTTATGTGCCTCGCAAAGACGTTATTTTCAGCAATTATTTGTATTGTACTCTTAAGGAGAGAGTATTAGTAACTCCTCTGTTCAGGTTCTAACTTGCTTGTGTTAAGTGGCTGGATTAAGGACTCCCTTCTGTGCCTAAGAGATTCCTCAGAATTCATTCAGTTGTGTCATAACAGGAAAAGGAAGCAAAGGTTTGTTTCTGTCTGTCCTCAGACTTGATGGGGGACATTTTAAGCCACGAATCATAGCCTAAAGGGTCTGTGTTTGAATGTTAGATCCTTTGTCCTTACTTAGTCATCTGTTTAAAAACTATCTTAATGCAGAAACAGTTATATCGCCCCATCTATTATCATGGTTGCTAGAAGGCAACGCTCCAGCCAAAGCCTCTAAGACATTATATTCATTATTTGCTTCTCTCTTGTCAAATATCGTGCTGGGTTCCAGGATGGAGTAATCCGTCAAACCGGAGGTGGAATTAGAAGCCAGGGTTTACAGGCTTTGGGAAACTTTATAATTGAGGGTGTGGTTTTCCTTTCACCTGTGTCAGAGTTCTGTCACTCAGGGCAGCTCTTGGTGGCTTGTGGCCAAGCCCAGGGCTGTAGGAGCTGGCTCTGGCTGGCTGACTCTGGTGGATCTGCTTGGGTGATACAGATGGCCTTGTCCCCAGGCGGTCCTTGTGGCTGGTCATCTTGGACTAGCACTGAGCCCTGAGAGAGATGTGTGTTGCAGGACCCCCGTGCCTGGCCCCCTTGGCCCTGGTGAGAGCAGAGCACTCAGGGCTTGTGTGGTGGGTATATGGAGGAAACTCTCAGCCTTGCTCTGGGACCTCAGCTGTGGAGCTGGGCTGGGCTCTGGATGGGTACCCTTGTGGGGGAGGGATGGCTGTCAGGCCACCCTTGTCCCTCTGTGACCAGTCTCCTACCACTGACCCTCTGACTCACTGCCCATGTCACAGCAGCCTCCTTCCTGGTCTCTGAACAAACTCATGTGCTCTGTCCTCAGGTCTCCCTGGGACACTCACTCCTTCACACTCGTCCTGTGTGAGGCCAGGCCCTGCCTGACTCCCTTACCTAGAATTTCAGCTTGCCACCTCCTGTTTCCTGTCTGCCTTCCCTGCTTAGTTTTCCCACAGCACTTAATTTAATTCTTCTAAAGCCTTATTTAATGTGTTTATTATATTTTAGTATTTTACTATGAGGGAAGGTCCCCAGGGAGGCTGTTCTGTGCAGAGAACAGTTGCTGGCACATAGTATGTACCCAGTGAATGCTTGTTGAATGAATGAAAGTGATGTGCTTAGCGACAGCTATGCGATACGAGGATCTTGTCACTTGGAAGTCATCTTAGGTGAGTACTGAGCACTCAGGAGTACTGGGTTCTGAGGGAATCTATGGTGAGTACTGAGCAGTCAGGAGTATCGGGTTCTGAGGGAGGTCTATGGCAAGTACTGAGCAGTCAGGAGTACCGGGTTCTGAGGGAGGTCTGTGGCGAGTACTGAGCACTCGGGAGTACCGGGTTCTGAGGGAGGTCTGTGGCGAGTACTGAGCAGTCAGGAGTACCGGGTTCTGAGGGAGGTCTGTGGCGAGTACTGAGCAGTCAGGAGTACCGGGTTCTGAGGGAGGTCTGTGGCGAGTACTGAGCAGTCAGGAGTACTGGGTTCTGAGGGAGATCTGTGGCAAGTACTGAGCACTCGGGAGTACCGGGTTCTGAGGGAGGTCTGTGGCAAGTACTGAGCACTCGGGAGTACCGGGTTCTGAGGGAGATCTGTGGCAAGTACTGAGCACTCAGGAGTACCGGGTTCTGAGGGAGGTCTGTGGCGAGTACTGAGCACTCAGGAGTACCGGGTTCTGAGGGAGGTCTGTGGCGAGTACTGAGCACTCAGGAGTACCGGGTTCTGAGGGAGGTCTATGGCGAGTCACCTGCTCTTTGGGTGAGGACAGCCAGTTAAGAGGCAGAGTGGAGAGATGCTTGAGACCTCCGTGTAGATCTTTTTGCAAGTACTAGTCTGTAATTATTTCAAACTAAAAAGTTTTTTGTCAGATGTGCTACTGGTAATAATGCTTTTAGAAATTTTGCCTTTGGTTACTCTCTCCCCCCGCAAAAAAGCCACACGCTCATTGGTATTTGTTGATCGGGTGGAGTGAGGTGGAGCGATCTCTTGGAAGGACCACATGGGGTGAGCTGTGGCTGATGCCCTCAGCCTGAGGCTCGTTCCTGTGCTGCTGTGACAGAGCCAGCTGGACCTGCTTTGTGACTGAAGGGCTCTGGGGTTGCTTCTGGAACCCTCACCTCGTGCCTGCGTTCACTCAGCGAGGGTTTTATTGCCTTTCTAGGGAGGATTCTGTCAGTGTGGTGCAGGGACTGAACAGACGCTGCGTGTGTCTTGGCCGTTTTTGTTGAGTCCCCCTCACTTGCAGAGGATGGGTGACCCCGTGGTCAGTTGTGAGCTCCCCTGGAGACCAGTGCCTTGCTCAGTCTCAGGCCTGGAATTTGAATTCAGGCATTCTGTATGGTTCTTGTCCTGACTGCTGCCTGACACCACCATGCAGAATCCCATAACAAGCTGCTGATAGTGCTCCTCACATGGGCCCTGGGGTGTAGTAGATGCTCAGTAGGTGTTTGTTGAATGAATGACTGAAATGCAGTGAGGCTGGGGGGTCACGATAAGGTAGAATTTTATCTCCGGTGGCACTTTGCTTCTAAAGTCAGGGAGTAAAATGAGCATGACATATACACATATAATCGCCCTTGAAAAATCCCTCAACTCTTCCATAAAGTACTCTGCACAGGGTTTGGAGTAGGCAAACCGTGTCTCAGCCAGTGAAGGCAGTCCATTTTCCAGTGAGGAGACACCTCTGTGTCTTCCGGGGATGGATGACCAGTTCTCGCACAAGAAGTGGAGAGGAGGCTCTTGGCTCGCAATGGTGCTCTCCCTCTAGCGGTTAAAGTGACAGTGCTTCTAAAGTGAAGCTCCTTCTTATGTTCTGATTGGATGATTAGATCAGAGCCTTCTTGGGCTGCAGACCCACCTGCGGCACTGCTGTAGCCTTTGCCCCTCTGCGTGTCAGCAGGATGTGTGCTGGGTGTTCCTGAAAGAGGCCTTACTAAAATGAGTGTGGTGGTGCCTGCCCACTGGAGGGTTACAGGGGTTGATGAATGGAGAGATACCTCATCGACCGCTTCCTAACTGTGAGACGAAGATGCTGAAAAATGATAATGGTCATATTTTATGAAAACGCTACCCCTAATTTAAGAGGGGGAACTGCTCTTCCTTTACCATCCTGACTCCAGGCCAGCTCTCAGATAATGACATCTCCTGAAGAAGATTAGCAGCTGGTCTGCTATCAGAAGATTTAAGGATTAGATACCAAAGAACCTTTAGTTTAGATTTTGTCTTTCGTCATTGTTTGTGTTAATTTTGTTTGAGAAGGTTGTGTCAGTGAAATACTGTGTTCTGCCTCCTTCTTGGTAATGGCAGACATTTAATAGGTTTAGGCGTTTAACAAATAAAAATTGTTTTAAATTCTAATTGTTTTGCAAACATATTGGTAGTTAACACTGATATTGCAGAAATGAAGTACGGCATCTCTTTCTCTAAAGACAGAAGTATGTAGTGAGACCAGGTTTGGGATGTCACTGAAAGTGTCATCTTAAGCCGGTTCCTTTCAGGACTGATCGGTATACAGTCAAGATTCACTTCATTCCGAAATCATTCTACATTGTACGTGTATCTCCATAAATGGTTTTTAAAACTTAGTTATGTAGCAGAAACTGTTGTCTTTTATTTCTGACGTGTTAAACCTAGCTGATATTTTTAAATTGTGTGATCCATTTTGAGTGATCAGTCAATATTCTTTTTTTTTTTAAAGATTGGCACCTGAGCTAACATCTGTTGCCAATCTTCTTTTTTTCCCCTCCCCAAAGCTCCCCACTGCATAATTGTATATTTTAGTTGTAGGTCGTTCTGGCTCTGCTTTGTGGGACGCTGCCTCAGCATGGCCTGACAAGCAGTGCCAGGTCTGCGCCCAGGATCTGAACCGGCAAAACCCTGGGCCGCTGAAGTGGAGCGTGCAAACTTAACCATTTGGCCGCGGGGCCAGCCCCCAATATTCTTTGAATGTATGAATGTGAATGAACCTTATTCATCATCATGGGTTATTTGTAATTTTTTTGTCCTTTAAATTTTTTGACATTGAACTTGTATCGCCAGCAATCATGTTCGTTTACAAGATGAAATGTGTGGTTATTTGGTGTCATCATCCCCGTGTTCTGAGGGATTGTGTGCCGATTGGTTATAAAGTTGCAGTCCTGGGAGTCAGAGGGTTGGAATGCTGACTTGCCACCCCATCAGCTGTGCACCACCCTGGCTATATCTCCGATGGCCAGCCCCTTTCTTAGAGAGCCTTCCCTGCCCTCTGCGTCTTTTTTTCCCGGGTAGAGTGGAAATGTGTTATAGTGAAACCAGCAAAACCAAAATCTTCTGTCTTATTCTAAGCCTGCATTGCCTCAAGGGCTAAGGGCTGAATTCAAGTGCTAGAAACCGAAGACCACACGCTCCCCATGAGACAGTCCCAGTGAGTCGGGGTGAGCCCAGGCTGGAGGTGCACGGCCGCCTGAGCTGTAGGCCCTGAGCAGGAGGAGAGGCTGGGCTCCGAAGCTCCACCTGGCTTTCGTTTTTTTTTCCTTCTATTATTGGAAGGGATTAGCAGCATAGCAAATGTACGATTGTTAGCTAGGCAGTCCCATTGAATTTTTCTTTATCAAATAGTGTTTTTTGTTGTGAGGATGTTTCTCTAAGATAAATAATGAAAAATTCTTGGCTGAACAGTAGCAACTTTATAATTTTTGCCTTATATTACCAAGTTTATATTCCCTCTGGCAGCATCTTTTCCTTTTCAAGATTTTTTTTTGACCAGTTGCAATAAATTTTACTGTGTCGTTTAGAATAAGAATTTAGTTATAAATAACGTGTTTAGTTATAAATGGATTTTTTAAAATGGATGAAACCAGTCAACATCTGTATTTTAAATTAACTGGAAAAGAAATTGGGTTCTGGATAAGGACTTTCTGGACTATTTCATCTTGTGCTTTGAATCATGAGGCTCATCACACATCAAGGTGAAAAGTTTTTAATGCAATCTAATGGTCCAATTTCATTTTGAGATGAAACTGGAAAGTGCACAGTTTAAGGATGGCATTTATCTACGAAATATTTCTGAGCTTGTCCAAGCAAAGTTGCCCCCTGTTTGAGACTATTTTCTCATGAAATTCACTTGGAGGATGCCTCCCCGACCCCACAAGAGCAAACCCTGTGAAATAGTGCCGACTACTGTTTGTGAACAGGTCAGGGTCGCTTAATGTGCATCAGCCGTAATCCCAGGACAGCCTTGCAAGGTAGCTGTTATTCGATTTCGTAGATAAGGAAACTGAGTTATGTATTTTCTCTAGTATAAGGGTGTGGTATTAAAGAATATGCACAGGGCTGGCCCGGTGGCACAGTGGTTAAGTGCGCACGTTCCGCTTCGGAGGCCCGGGGTTCACGGGTTCAGATCCCAGGTCCGGACATGGCAGCGCTTGGCAAGCCATGCTGTGGAAGGCATCCCACGTATAAAGTAGAGGAAGATGGGCATGGATGTTAGCTCAGGGCCAGTCTTCCTCAGCAAAAAGAGGATTGGCAGCAGATGTTAGCTCACGGCTAATCTTCCTCAAAAAAAAAAGACAGAAAGAAAAAAGGATTTGAAAAAAAGAATAAGCACAAATAACGCCATCACGTGTGTCAAAATGACAACACACAGGATATACACCTTGTAAGATGCTGTTTCTGTTGGTGTGGTTTTCTCTTGCATCATCCTGCCTGGTTGGGTAAGCCTAACTGATTGTTACCAACAGCATATATTTCTCCTTGGGGTGTAGTATGGATGTAACTCTTGGATTTGTTTCATCTGCCCCTGCCTTTTCTTTTCTAAAAATGTATCCATGACGAGGGTAACTGTAACACATCATCTGAGGGTCTGTCTTGGCAACCCAGTAGGCCAGCCCGTCCAGCCGGCTCTTAACATCAGCGTCATCTTCTCCTCATGCAGGCCAGCAGATGGTGATACAAATAGCTGTAAATGGGATAGGCACACTCTCGTACCTGCTCTGGTTTGGAGAAATATGCAAACCCTCATGAGCATCTGTGATTTGTACCTTTTACTTGTGGCATATCTTCCATTGCTCAAAGTCACAGCATGTTGTGAGGCAGACCTGGGTAGACCTGTCCGTTTGTCAGATCCATGTGCTGCTCCCTGGAATGGGCCATGGTCTCTGTCCTGTCTTCACCCAGCGTGACTGTCCCGCTGATGCGCAGCTCACCTTCTTGTCTGTGGTGGTCGCAGGTGTAGAGCATGTTTGGTGAACCGTTCAGTGCAGCCTTACCTAATTAGATGCTAGCCCCCCAAAGCCTTGAAGACAGATCTTGCCCTGTATTTTTAAAACACAAATGACAATAAAGCAAATTAATGAACTATGGATTTTTTAAGTTGAAGATATAAAAGGGGGTCCGGCCTCCTGGCTGAGTTTGCATGCTCTGCATCAGTGGCCCAGGGTTGCACAGGTTTGGATCCTGGGTGCGGGCATGGCACCATTCTCAAGCCATGCTGAGGTGGCGTCCCACAGAGCACAACCAGAGGCACTCACAACTGGAATAAACAACCATGTATTGGGGGGGTACTTTGGGGAGAAGAAAAAAAGGAAAAAAAAAGAGGATTGGCAACAGATGTAAGCTCAGATGCCAATCTTTAAAAAAAAAGAAAACACCTTTTACATTTAAAATATATGCAACAATAATTAATATTAGTGCTCAAGCCGAG
Organism: Equus przewalskii; assembly: GCF_037783145.1. Lineage (NCBI taxonomy): Eukaryota > Metazoa > Chordata > Mammalia > Perissodactyla > Equidae > Equus > Equus przewalskii. Next base: position 49,536,990 of record NC_091851.1, read on the forward strand.
AGTTAAATAAAATAGAACCAACATAATTTTTATTCAGCACTATAAACTTTGTCTATACGTGTAGTATTTATTTTAAAAATACAGTAAAAGGTTAATATAGTACCTTATTCTGTTAAGTCTTAGTGTATAAGAAAATAAGTTATTTGTGCTCAGGGCAGGAAGAATTACTCCCGTTTGTAAACACAGTTGCTGAGAATCAATCAAATTGTTCCGCCCTTGGGAGTCAGGCCAGGATTTGAACCACAGCCCTGCCGATCCCTAGCAGTGACCTCGAGTAGATTACTCAGCGTTTCTGAGCCTCGGTCTTCTCATCTGTAAAGTGGAGATCATCATCATAATAGCTGATATTTATTGTGTATCTGGTACTGTTCTAAACACTTTACACGAGCTAGCTCAAGGACACACCACGTGGGACTGTTTCTACCCCCGCTGGTCAGAGAAAAGATGGAGATGTGGAGATAACAGTGACTTGCCCAGGTCACTGAGCCTCTCGGTGACAGAGGCAGGCTCCAGCCCAGGCAGGTGACTCCAGAGCTGCCCTGCTACCACCCACCGGACCAGGCGCCTGTCCAGCAGACTTCTCACAAGAGTTCAGTGGGATCCAGGTTATGTGTTCCCCCATGCCTGCCTGCACGTGGTAAGTGCTCCCTAAATTGTAGCTGCTGTTGGTACAATTACAGAAGTAATCAGAAGTTCTGTCACAGTTGTACTCACTTTCTGTTTTGAGGTGTGTGCATGTGTTTTAACACTCACTGCCTCCAACACCAGGCGTCTCTTACAGTTGGCTTGTTATTGTGTAATTGATGCGCCTTATACTTGGTTTCAAACTGGATTCGCTGGATGGTCTGATTGTGGTCATGGTGGCAGGGAGGTGGTCCCACTGCAGCTGTGTCTGCCTGCTTCATCAGAGGCAGGCCGTGTGGGAAGCATGGGCCGCCGTTTCCCCAGGGGCTTTTCACCTCAGTAGCCCTGGCCGGAGAATCACGTTGAAGGGAGTCGTGCTGCTTCCCAAAGGTGCGTTTTGGGATGTGTTCCTGTTGGACATGCAGAAGACGTCATGCATGCCCTCATTTGTTGCATTTTATGAACAGTCACCCACTGGGTGTGTCTTAAGCTTCCGTTCTGGAGTCGGCCCTGTTGCAGCATCCAGTCCATTCAGTGGGGCAAGAGCCGCAGCCAGGGTGGTGGGTCATTTGATTGTCAGCGTCACATGATGAAGTGCTCTGCACCTGTGGACTCACCCAGAATGTTTCAGTAGGTATCTTAGCCCATGCCGTACCTAGCTGAGTGACAGTGATCTTTCTTACCAGTCAGATTTCAGTCCTGAGTATTTTCGTGTGTTCTCTGAAGTTGAGGATTCGAATATTGTGCTGGTCTCCTGTAGATAATAAGAGGATTCTTCCTGGTCGGCATTCACAGGAGTGGACTTGCGCTTGGTTGCCTCTCATGTTATGCCCTCTCTGCCGTGATACAAAGTACCTCCGGGTCTCCAGGTCTGCCTGCTGGTCCTCAAGCCCAGTCTGCAGAGAGCCTGGAGGCAGCAGGTACCTGCCTGGGTTGAAAAGCGGCTGTGACTTTAATATATTGAGATTTTCGGTGTTGGGAGGTTAGCATATCAACAACCAAAAAGCCCTAATGTGCATTTCTCTTAGGAAAAATACTCTGTCTTCCACTGCTACTTTCGCGTTGAGATTTGGGACTGTGTTAGGGTTTTCTGGAAATTTGTGATCATGATAATGGTCTGTCCTAGGATCCTCTTCTCTGGCATCGTGCTTGATAAGGACTTGTTGGTTCCTGTGCTGTGATGGTGGAAGTGTCCCTTGGATCTGTCAGTCGTGTTCTGGGTTGAGGGCTTCTAGCTCGCTTGAGGCTCCCTCGGTACAGAGGGTTAGAAGCTGTGTTAGACAGCCCCGCTGCTTTCACACCCCGACCCCTCATTTTATGTCACTCAGATTCAAGTCCCTGCTCTTTGCGCCTCAGAGATGATGAGCAGCAAACCTGGTGAGAGCTGACGGTCGCCCTCCCAGGATGGGTGTTGGGCATTCATTAGAGGCCAGGCTCCCTTCCACGTCGGTTCACAGACAGCCTCCTCCAGGAGTAAGAGGCTTCTGAGAATGTTCAGTTCTTTTTGATTTTCCTCATATTTAAACATGTATCTATAGTTATTTTGCTCAACTTCTGGCCTTCTTTTCCTTTTCACTTATTGTAGCCTAAGTATCAGTTTACTAGGAAAATCTTTATTTGATTTCTGGACATAAGTCACTACTGATAAAATTAATTCAACAAACATGGACTAAATGCTCTGCCAGGACTTGGGGCAGCCACTCAGTTTGTGTTAGAACGGCTTCGGTGTGCCGGGTTGTTTCTCTTTCTTGGCCGCCATCATACCCTCCTTTTGCAGGAATGGTTTGACTGTCTGGGAAGCCCCAGGTTCCGGGCAAGAGTGTGGCCCTGGGTTGAAGCATCTCGATTCTTCCTCAGTTATCTGCTGCACTTGGTGGTGGTCGGTCTTGTTGCTTCCTCTGGTAGTTTTGTGAATCATGAGGGCAGAATGTTTGTTTTCTTCAAAACAGGAATATGTGAACACTCTCTTTGTGGCCACGCATAGTACTTATTGTTATGTGAAAAATTCCCCGTAGTTACTCTCCTTTGCAGATTCTGTTCTGGGCTTCGGGTTGAGATCCATTCCCTCTCTCATGCTTTGATGGTTGTTGGGGAGGTTGTCTTTAAAGAAGTGGTCCATTTTACTCTTTTTATTCTCTTTGTTATAAGACTCAACATGCTTTTTTCGTTTTTCTTAGAATTAAGGAGGAGGGGTGAAATCTTTTGGGGTTCCTATATTTCCAGCAACTTTAGTGATTCTTTACATTTGAATTCATTTTAAGTTAGGAGTAAAGATAACAGGAGACCCTCTGACACACTCGGCATCATCTTTTACACCTTCCACATTTATTGACTCTCGCTTATAATTTCTTCAATTATATCTATGGAGTTAATTGGTGGCCAATTCCTTCTATTCTGCAGTATATTAATTTTCTCCTTTTGGAATAGATAGTAAATTCAGAGTTACGCATTCAAGCCGTTGGTTTCTGAGCCTTCTCACTGTGCTCAGAGTCTTTCCCCAGCGTTGGTAGTTGTCCTTCCCTGGCTGGAGGCAGGCGGTCCAGACCCACCTGCTTCTTGAATGTGTTTTGGCAGTCGATTTTTACAAGGTTCATCACGGATTTTAAATGAAGATTCCTCCAGAGATTAGAAGCCAGCTCTCTTTGGGATACCAGTTTTATTTCATTTTTACTATTCTTATTTTTAGCAAAGTTTTTCTGTAGGGTTGGGTCCAGGATTTTGTGACCATAAAGTTGCTTGTCTGTAAGCTTACTACTGAAAATCCATAAAACGCTTACCTTATTTCCACTTGTGAACACAGTGTTAATTATGGAGCCAGGTGCCATGCTCTGATTACATTTTCTCTCTAGAGTAGTGCCCTTCTCCCCCGGCTTCCTCACAGCCTTTTTCTTAGCTTCTCTGTTTCCAGACTGCCTGTCCTTGTGGCCTGGAACTTTCCTCTGGGTTTCCTGTCTTCCTGCTCTGGCCAGACAGTGGCTGCCAAGGCTGCCTGTCCAGCCCCATCCCTGGGATGACCCACAGTGGCAGGGAGGCTAGAGGGCACCACGTGGCAGCTTAGAGGCCTCTGCATCTTGGGGGAGCGTCACCAGAGACAAAAGCCCTTGGCGTGACCTTCACGTGGCCTCACAGCTCCATTGCTGAATGGCACCACCCAGACTTCAGGCCATAAAGCCTGGACCCAGGGGACAAGGGAGCAAGCCTCTGCACCCCGAGGAGTGCGGCTCACGAGCCTCCGTTGTAAATGCCTGTAACACCCTCCATGTCTTCATAGTGGATGCTTATATTAAAACACAGTTGTTTAAGTAGTAGTGTCTAATAGCGTGTGTAGAAATACCAAAGAATTTGTAGCTTTTGTAAAAATTTTTGAGATTGCCTCCGATTATTTTGAAGGTTTTTGAATAAAGTATGCTGAGAATGGAACAAAACAGAGAGCCCCCAAAGAGACGTCACGTGGAAGTTTGTAACAAGCTAGAGGCACCCTGCAGGTCCCAGGGAAAGACAGGCCCTTCTGTGGGGCTCCTGGAACTTGGGGCCCTGGGCATCACTCAGACAGTTGTAGCTGGTCTGTGCCCATGCCGTGCCCAGAGCACCTCCAGATGCGGCAGATGACCTGTGAGTGACAAAACTGCCGACAAAGGTGTAGGAGAATTTACTTTTGACCTCGGGATTGAGAAGGATTTATTGAACAAAAAAGGAAAAAAAAAGTAGATTAAATTCACAAAGAGTTGATATGTTCAGTTACTTAAAAATTAAGAACTTCTGGGGCCAGCCCCGTGGCCAAGTGGTTGGGTTCGCGCGCTCCGCTTTGGCAGCCTGGGGTTTTACAGGTTCAGATCCTGGGTGCGGACATGGCATCGCTTGTCAGGCCATGCTGAGGTGGCGTCCCACATGCCACAGCCAGAAGGACCCACAGCTAAAATATACAACTGGGTACTGGGGGGATTTGGGGAGAAAAAGCAGAAAAAAAGACTGGCAACAGTTGTTAGCTCAGGTGCCAATCTAAAAAAAAAAGGAACTTGTGAGACATCTGTTTCACAACAGTGTGCATATTGTTAACGCTACTAACTGCACACTTAAAAATGGTTAAGATGGTAAATTTTGTTTTTACCACAGTAGAAGGATTTAAGAACTTACGTTCGTCAGAAAATAGCATAATAAGTAAAAAGAAGTACGAACTAGGAGAAGATACTGGTAGCCTTTATAACCCGTGGAGGCTTGGTCCTCCGCCCGCTGGGGCAGCAGGGAAGTGGTGCGAGCATGCACCCTGCACAGTGGCACTGCCCACACCCATCAGGCTCTCTCCCTCAGCAGTCCCCACGTTGAGGGTTCAGGCGGCGTGAGTGCCACTCTGCCCAGTGGATGAGCACTCCTGGGAGGCCTGGCGCCCAGGCAGCGCAGAGGTGAGAGAGCAGGGAGCACGTGTTGGTGCAGTGCGCCTACCCGCGCTCCGGGACCCTGACCTTCCACCTTTAGGTGCACATCCTACAGCAGTGCTTCCTAGCTGCTCGTGGGAAAGGACCAGGTTTTATTTTATGAAATTTCCTATCTGTCACGGACTGATGATATTTCTGTAAACTACAGTGAAAATAACTAGAAAAATAAATCACAAGTGAAACGTATAAAATGCAAGCTCAGATTATTTTCTTCTTTTATTTTTTAAATAAACATACAGTAAAATTGACCTTTTTTGATGTGCGGTTCTCTGAGTTGTATGTAATACCGTCACCCTACTCGGGATATGGAGCATTCTGTCAATACCCTCTCCCAGCCCCTGGCATCTACTCTTCTGCTCTCTGTCAATATAGTTCTGTCTTTTCAAGAATGTCATGTACAGTAGTCTCCCCTTATCCACAGTTTCAGTTACCAGCCGTCAACGGCAGTCTGAAAATATTACACGGAAAATTCCAGAAATAATTCGTAAGTCTTAAATTGCACCCTATTCTGAGTAGCATGATGAAGTCTCGCCCCAGCCCGCCGGGAACCATCCCTCTGTGCAGCGGATCCACCTGTACACGCCGCACGCCCGTTAGTCGCGGAGTAGCCGCCTCAGTTATCAGGTCGAGCGCTGTGGCATCGCAGGGCTTGTGTTCAAGTGACCCTTATTTTACGTCGTAATGCCTCCAAAGCGCAAGAGTGGTGATGCTGGCAACTGGGATACGCCAAAGAGAAGCCGTAAAGTGCTTCTTTTAAGTGAAAAGGTGAAAGTTCTCGACTTAATAAGGAAAGAAAAATTCGTATGCTGAGGTTGCTAAGATCTCAGTAACTTCTATGGCAGTATATCTTTATAATTGTTCTACTTATTATTAGTTATTGTTGTTAATCTGTTCCTGTGCCTAATTCGTAAATTAAACTTTGTCATAGGTATGTATGTATTGAAAAAAAAACAGTATATATAGGGGTCAGTACTGTCCACGGTTTCAGGCATCCACTGGGGTCTTGGAACGTGTCCCCTGGGGATGAGGGGGGACGACTGTCTATGGAGTTATCCAGTGTGTAGCTTTTGAGACTGACCTCTCTCACTCAGCATGATGTTTAAGAGTCATCCAAGTTGTGTGGGAAATGCCTCCTTCCTTTTAACTACTGAGTGTGTCCCATGTGTGTGGATGCTCCAGTTTTCCAGTTTGTTATCCATTCACTAGGACGTATGTGTTGTTTCTGGATTTGGTGACTATAAATGTTCGTGCACACGTTTTCTGTGTGAACACCAGTTTCCGTTTCTCTTGGGTAAATCCTTGAGTGGGATTGCAGGGTCGTATGATAAATCTATTTTTAACTTTATCAGAAACGTGAAAACTGTTTTCTACAGTGGCTGCCCCATTTTGTGTCCCACGTGCAGTGTGAGGGTTCTAGTCATTGTTCATCCTCACTGGCACTTGGTGTTATTGGTTTATTTTTTTAAGCCATCCTAATAGGTGTGTAGTGGTTGCTCATTGCAGTTTTAATTTGCATTCCTCAAATAAGTAAAGATGTTGAGTATCTTCTCTTGTGCTTGTTTGCTGTTGCTAAAACAGTTTAAATCTTGCTGTCAACTTCTGCCCTACCCACTAAGTGTGAGGAGCACTGCCCTAGAGAAGTGTGCCTGCCAGGACCTGCTCGGAGTGAGCAGAGCAGCTCTGCAACAGCAGAATGGCCCAGGCATCCTCAGTCCAGGCTGGATAAGTTGTGCTCTGTTCACAAAATGGAATTTGTCCAGTACTGGAAATGAATGAATTATAGCTACATCCAGCAACATGGATGGATCTTAGAAACATACTGAATTTCAAAAGCAAGACACAGAAGGCTGCATACAGTGTTGGACCATTTTGTTAAGCTCAAAAAATTAAAAGTAAATACTGTTAAGGGAGAACCGTATGAGGTAATCTTATTAAAGCAAGAGAGTAATAAACATCAGTTCAGGATAATGTATATGGGGAGAACACAAGCTTCACGGGTTATTGGTAATTTTCTCGTTTTTAAATTGAAGGAGGGTGGGCCAGCCCTGTGGCCAAATTTGAGTAAGTTCGACACTCTTACTTCTAAGACCCAGGGTTTCGCCGGTTCAGATCCTGGGTGTGGACCTAGCACCACTCATCAAGCCATTTTGAGGCGGCATCCCACATGCCACAACTAGAAGGACCCTCAACTAAAAATATACAACTATGTACCGGGGGGATTTGGGGAGAAGAAGGAAAAATTAAAAAATTTTAAGTAAAAGTAAATTGAAGGATGAGATCGTGGTGTTTATTTTATCGCTATGCAGCATAACTTATGTTTTTCATATATCCGTTTCTGTGTATCAAGTATTACATAATAAAATTACATAATAAAATAATTAAATAGAACAAAAATAGTCTTCCTTTTAAATATTTTCAAATCTGTCCTTCCAAAGTTGGCATCTGAGTTTTCCCCCAGTAGTAGGTTGAATTCAGCAGCAACTCTAAAACAGTGCATGCTGCAATTACACCTAGAAATGCAGGAGTTAGAGTGCACAGCTCTTTTCCCTGAAGATTTTTGTCTTCTAGAGAGCATAGATGTGGCCCAAGAGGACAGGAATTTTTGCCTGTTTTGTTCATTTTGTTTGCTGCTAAATCCCCAGCTTTGAGATCAGAGCGTGGCATGTGGCGGGTGCTTCATAAACATTTGTTGAACAAATGAGTGACACAAACACATGGCTCAAGGCCCAGGACAACTCCACAGAACATGCCAGGCTCTGCTCTCTCTGCATGGAGTGAGTGCCAGGAGAGGTATCCCGGGGCCAGAGATGTGTCTCCAGGGTTCAGAGGTCTAACTAGGAGCTCTCCACATAGCAGGAGAGACTCAGTTCTTGTGTGTGACAGCACTGCCTTTTCGGGAGCAAGCGGTCCCAGTGTCAGGCCATGAGGCCCAGTGGGCGTAGCTGTGGGAAGAGGCTAGTGGCGGACAGGGCCTGCGTCCACAAGGGCCTTGTAGGGCAGGCCAAGGAGCTGGGATTTGATGCTACAGCCACTGGGGTGTCGGGGAAGGACCTGAGTAGGGTGGTGATGGGAGCAGAATCTGGCAGCACTGAGGGAGGGCAGACCGTGTGTCTTCCAGGAAACCCTCCATCTTACCCGATCCCTTCCTCTTGTGCTTGGCGAGCTGGTTGCCCCTGCTGTGTGTGGTCTTGTCTGGCTAGCGGTGCAGAAGGGCCTGGCGCTCTTTCTTGCAGCTCCCACCAGGATACACTACAGATTCGCAAAATTTTTCAAGATACAATGTTACTCATAGTTAAAATGTCGATGCTCCCTAAAGCAGTCTACAGATTCAGTGTAATCCCTATCAAAGTTCCAATGACATTTTTCACAGAAATAGAAGAAAGAATCCTAAAATTTATGTGGAACAACAAAAGCTCCCGAATAGCCAAAGGAATCCTGAGAAAAAAGAACAAAGCTGGAGGCATCACACTCCCCGATTTCAAAATATACTACAAAGCTGTAGTAATCAAAACAACGTGGTACTGGCATAAAAACAGACAAAAAGATCAATGGAACAGAATTGAGAGACCAGAAATAAACCCACACATCTATGAATAGCTAATTTTCGACAAGGGAGCCAAGAACATACAATGGAGAAAGGAAAGTCTCTTCAATAAATGGTGCTGGGAAAACTGGACAGCCACATACAAAAGAGTGAAAGTAGAGCATTATCTCATACCATGCACAAAGATTAACTCAGAATGGAGTAAAGACTTGAAGGTAAGACCTGAAACCATAAAACTCCTAGAAGAAGACAGGCAGTACGCTCTTCGACATCTATCTTAGCAGCATTTTTTGAGGAAGAAGAAGATTAGCCCTGAGCTAACTACTGCCAATCCTCCTCTTTTTGCTGAGGAAGACTGGCCCTGAGCTCACATCCATGCTGATCTTCCTCTGCTTTATACGTGGGACACCTACCACAGCATGGCTTTTGCCAAGCAGTGCCACGTCCACACCTGGGATCCGAACTGGCAAACCCTGGGCTGCTGAGAAGCAGAATGTGCAAACTTCACCACTGCACCACCAGGCTGGCCCCTTAGCAGCATATTTTTAAATAGCATGCCTGACCAGGCAAGGGAAACAATAGAAAAAATAAACAGATGGGACTGCATCAGACTAAAAGGCTTCTGCACAGCAGAGGAAACCATCAACAAAACGAAAAGACAACCTAATATTTGGGAGAAGATATTTGCAAACCATATATGTGGTAAGGCGTTTGTATCCAAAATATATAAAGAACTCATACATCTCAGCAACAAAAAAATTAACAACCCAATTTAAAAAAGATTAAAAGATCTGAACAGACATTTTTCCAAAGAAGATAGACAGATAGACGACAGGCACAAGAAAAGATGTTCGGTATCACTAATTATTAGGGAGATGCAAATCAAAACTACAGTGAGGTATCACCTCATGCCCGTCAGAATGGCTATAATTAACAAGACAAGAAATAAGAAATGTTGGAGAGGATATGGAGAAAAGGGAACTCTCATACACTGCTGGTGGGAGTGCAAACTGGTGCAACCACTATGGAAAACAGAGTGGAGATTCCTCAAAAAATTAAGAATAGAGGGCCTGGCCCCGTGGCCGAGTGGTTAAGTTCGCACGCTCCGCTGCAGGCAGCCCAGTGTTTCGTTGGTTCAAATCCTGGGCGCGGACATGGCACTGCTCATCAAACCACGCTGAGGCAGCATCCCACATACCACAACTAGAAGAACCGATAACGAAGAATATACAACTATGTACCGGGGGCTTTGGGGAGAAAAAGAAAAAAATAAAATCTTTAAAAAAAAAAAAAAATTAAGAATAGATCCACCATACGATCCAGCTATTCCACTGCTGGGTATTTATCCAAAGAACATGAAAACACAAATATGTAGATACATGCACCCCTATGTTCATCGCAGCCTTATTCACAATAGCCAAGACTTGGAAGCAACCTAGGTGCCCATCAAGGGATGAATGGATAAAGAAGATGTGGTATATATACACAATGGAATACTACTCAGCCTTAAAAAGATGAACTCTCGCCATTTGCAGCAACATGGATGGACCTTGAGGGTATTGGGCGAAGTGAAATAAGTCAGAGAAAGTCAGATACTGTATGATCTCACTCATAAGTGGAAGGTAAAAACAACTACAAACACACACATAGACACAGAGATTGGATTGGTGGTTACCAGAGTTGAAGCGAGGAGGGTGGAGGGGGTGTCTAGGCCCGTGTGTGTGGTGATGGATGGTAATTAGCCTTTGGGTGGTGAACATGATATAATCTACACAGAAATTGAAATATAATGATGTACACCTGAAATTCATAGCATATTTTATTAATTTTTTTGGAAGATTTTATTTTTCCTTTTTCTTCCCAAAGCCCCCAGGTACATAGTTGTGTATTTTTTTAGTTGTGGGGTCCTTCTAGTTGTGGCATGTGGGACACCACCTCAGCATGGCTTGATGAGTGGTGCCATGTCCGCGCCCAGTATTTCAACTGGTGAAATCCTGGGCCGCTGAAGCAGAGCGCGAACTTAACCACTCAGCCATGGGGCTGGCCCCTATATCATATTTTAAACCAGTGTTACCTCAAAAAAGAAAAGATAGGATGTTACTGAAGAAGATAACACCTAAAGGTACTTAACCTTCCTGGAAGGAAGCCTGGGAGTGACCCTGTGGCGGCCGTTTGTGAGCCACAGCACATGATACTCAGGTGGATGCAGCTGCTCTCCAGATCTCAACGTGGGTCTCAGGAGTGCCTTTGAAATTTAATTAAAACAGCTTTAGGATAAACAAAATGGTGAGGTGCTACTTCAAACACCAGGTGGTAAACTCCTGAATTCATCACCCCAAGGAAATATAAAGACATCTGAAAGGATTAGACCCAGTTGAAGACTAGTCACCAGCTTAGCAAAGCTGGGATATCACAGGACCTCCAGGCTGGTGGCGGGTATGCCTGGTTTCCCCGTGACCCTTCTGTGGGCCTGTTTATGGCCTTGAACTTGGAGCCCGTGATGCAGGTGCTGGGGAAGTGGAAGGAAAGAAGAGGGAGCAGGAGGCAGGCGACAAGGAAACTGGAACATAACCAGGTGCATACTGAGTATTCTTTCTTCAGTTTATCACTTGTAGGCTAACATTTTTAAGATGATCTCTTTTCCTGTATTGGAAAAATGTTTGTTTCTTCTATCATTGAAGTATACCTGCTCATTATAGAAAATTAGGGAAATAAAGTATTAAGACAATAACTTTTTTCAAAAGTTGATTTTAATGATTAAAAAACCCCAGAAAACTTCATTCCTTCTTTCTCTGCTTAACTGTTTTCTCTCTTCTGACCTCTGATCAAACCTTGCTGTTTGCCAGTAGCCTCCTGGCTGCATTTGCCAATGTCACGTATACGAAGTATGAAATAAGACCCCTCCATTTGCAGTGTGTCTTTTGGTTATAAGACTGTGTCCTACCTGAGCCTGAAACTTTTAGAGATGCGTGTTGCCTGGCAATGCTTAGTTTCTGACTAGAATGCTCACTTTTGAAACGTGTATGAAAACGGTGTCGAAATTTAAATTTAATAATTTCTGTGCTTGGACAGCATTTATTTCATCTTCGACTCTAAATATAAAATACCAATTTGAAGAATGTTTATAGCAGCTACTTTTTTTCTTAAAGGGCCAGACAGTGAGTATTTTAGGCGTTATGGTTATACGGTATCTGTTGAGAGCAGCCACTGACTTACAGGGGTAAAGGGGTATGACTGTGTCCCAGTGAAAGTTTGTAAAAATAGGCAGCCTGTTCTAGAAGATTGGAGGATTTTATGTTTCATTTGATTTTCTCTAGTATCTAATTTGCTTTGCGAACAAATAACCTTAATTACAACAGCTGCTTTCTTTTTTGAATGCAGGTGAAATTGACGGTGAAGTGCACAGATCTTAACTGTGTAAGTTTCAGTGAGATTTGGTGTATGCACACTTGTGAGATCACTATTGCAGTTATAGAATATTTCTGTCACCCTGGAAGATTCCCTTCACTGCCTTTAAACGATCACTTTCTGATTTATGTCACAATTCATTGTTTTTCCTGTTCTTAACCTTTGTGTAAATGGAGTCATTTTGTATCTAGCTTACTTGCTTAACCCAAGCTGTACGGTTCGTCTCTTTCACTGCTTGTGTCAGTGTGTCACCTTTTTATTGGTGAGCAGTGTCCCGTGTAGAATAGACCACAGACCGGCGGGCCCTCTGTTGCCGTGTGGTGGCTGCTCTTCTCCGCTCGCACTCCACTGAAGCCACGTAGGCGAGTTCCTCCTCCCCCTTCTCCGCTAGGCGTAGATGTCCTATGTGTTATGTCTTACCCACATTATGAACCCACAGCCTTTTTGCTTTCAACAGTCCTCTGTATTTTTAAAAACAAGGAAAAAAGTGTCTTTTACCTCAACAGCTCGCATTTCTAAGGGCCTTCGTTCCCTCCTGAAGATTCCAGCCCCTGCCTGGGTGGTCTCCCTTCAGCCCAAATGACTGTCTTTGGCGTGTCTTTAGTTTAGGTCTCTGTGCTGGGTTCTCTTGGTCTCTGTGTGTCTGTTATGTGAAAATGCCTTTATTTCATCTTTGTTTTTTTGCTTGAAATAGAATTCTGGTTTGACAGGTTTTTTCTTTCAGCACTTTAAAGATGTGCCCCACTGCCTTCTGGTTTCCGTGGTCTCTAATGAGAAGGGTGCAGTTCACGTGATTGCTCCCTAGGTAACATGTCAGTTCTCACAGACAGTTTCCAGATTCTCTCTTGATCTTTGGTTTTCTGCAGTTTGACTGTGATGTGCCTAGGCATGGTTTTCTTCATATTAATTCTATATCTTGCAACCAGAATGATCCTAAAACATAAGCTCCCTGTCTTGCTTATTCCTATAAGACTGTGAACTGTGTTCACACTGATTTCAGGTGTCTGCGTTCATTAAACTCCCTCCCTAGCATAGGGTCATGTCCCCTGCTCATAAAGGTGTTCCCAGCACCTGGCATGTGGCAGGGCTCAGTAAATATTTTTTGCATAAGTGATCGTGAAGAATGGTAAATGCTGCATGAGACAAACTTGTGTCTCTTGAACGGAGTGAGAGGCACTGAAGCCCTAGCAAACTCCATGAAAGTCCTCTTATTCCTTAGGTGTGGTCTTGCACTGTCGCTGGTCGTGATGCACAGCTGTTGGCGGTAGTGGACAGACTGGCAGGGCGTCCTCCTCAGGAGCACTTTGTCCCTGAAGCCATCAGTGCCCTCTCTGCTGGAGAAGCGTATGCAGACTAGGGGATCTCGTTTTTATGTTCTTTGGTATGAAAATATTACAAGGGTAGTTGTTCCATATTACATAATTTAATAAGTTTAATTAAAATTCCAGTTGGAAAACCCCCAGGATATGTTGAGGCTTTGTGATTGGGAGGGTCAGCATGTCTGTTGTGTGAGCTGTCGTGGTCTCCAGTGGTTTATTGTTTGAAGTACCCTTCCTCTGCCCGTCCAAACGTCTAGCAGCGTGGGTGTCCCAAGCAGTGTGTTGAGGACCCGGAGGCCTGGCCGGTGACGCAGCAGGTCACAGCTCCCGGCAGAAGGTGCTGTGCTCGCCAAGGCCCTTCTCACACAGTGTCAGAGCAACTGCTGCTTTGCAGTAGCATCTGTTTCCTGACCTGTGAATTTGTCTTCTGATTCAAATTTTCTCCCTTGCTGCATGCTTGTTTCCAGGTATGTTGCCAGAGAAAATAGTGCGTAAATTGTTATGTAAGGAGAATTGGGGCCGGCCCCTGGCTCGAGTGGTTAAGTTCACTCGCTCCGCTTTGGCGGCCCAGGGTTTCGCCAGTTCGGATCCTGGGCGCGGACATGGCACCACTCATCAAGCCATGCTGAGGTGGCATCCCACATGCCACAACTAGAAGGACCCATAACTAAAAATATATACAACTATGTACCCGGGGGCTTTGGGGACAAGAAGGAAAAATAAAATCTTGAAAGTAAGGAGCATGAACTAATGAGGGATAACATTGAGCACTCTGGCGTGATTTCTGTTAAAACTGCCATTCTCTCTCACAGATTTCCCAGGGGTTTTATGTAAACAAGTGGGCACTCTTGCTACTGTCTGGCCTAATTGCTTTGTGTTGCAACAGATTTCTTTGAATTTTGCCGTCTTGATTGATTGAAAATGTGTATTCAAGACATTTCCTTAGTCACGGTGTGTGCCTGCATCTTTGTTTTGTATTTGTGCAAAGTTAGCTTTGAGGACTAAGAAAGTGTCACAGTAACTCAGCTTATGGTTGTCCACAGTACGTGAACATAGGTGACCGTCTGCAAGACCTAACTCCCCAACTTCCCTTAAATAACTCACGAGAGAGCCGTTACTTGGCCTTGAGGCAGAGGTTCTGCCCAGTTCTGGGGTTAGGCCAGGCCTCACTGGAGCCCAGCGTGCCCGTTCTTTACATGTTGTGTGCCTCTGTGCTTCACATGCAGAGCTGAGAATGGGGAACCTGGCGGTGGGGACCAGACGGCCTGTAAGACTGAGAAGTTTACTGTCTTGCCCTTCGCAGACAAGCTTGCCAGCCCCTGCTCTGGAGTAAATAATCCTTTGAGGCACAGCACCGAAGGAAGCCTAAGTGGCAGAGGTTGTGTACCCAGCTTGCTCTTCTCTGGTGTTTAACTTTGATGTAATTAAATTAGGCTTGAGCTGTGCAGGTCATCACTGGGCTGTCAGTTATTTCATTAAAGTGTAAGGAAGGTTTGTGTCTCACTCTCACTGTGACGTCAGAAAACTCCGAATGATTTGAAATTGGATTGGGAGGGAGTCCACGTTAGGATGTTTGCTGGTTCTTAGGAAAATTTGGGGTTGACTAGACCCTGGTTGACTGGACCCTCCATCTAGGTCCCTTTGATTGGCGAGTGGCCAAAACAGACCCCAAATAAACAGCTTTCTCTTGAGCTCTGATGACAAGGGCTCTGTCGGGACTGTTTTTGGAGATTCTCTGATTGCAAGAGGGAAGTGAGCAAGTGGGGGTGAGCTCCAGACCCCTGGGGTTAAGGGGACATTGTTCGCTAGGTGGACTGGGGTTCTCAGTACCCCTTACAGCCCAGCCACTGACGTCACAGACAGGTGCTTAGTAAAGCTCGTAAGAAGTAGCCTTCTAGGACAGGCAGACACACCTGGAAGCACTGTTAGGCGAGGCCTTGTGGCTGCCCATTCTCTTAGAATGGCAACTTTGTAGTTTTTATAAAAATGATACATAAGTTTATAAAAAATTCAAATAATACAGAAAAGCATGGAGAAGAATATGATGAAAAACGTCAAGTGGGGGCTGACCCCATGGTGTAGTGGTTAAGTTTGCTCACTCCGCTTCAGTGGCCTCATTTCATGGGCTCAGATTCTGGGCTCAGACCTACACATAGCTTGGCAAGCCATGCTGTGGTGGCAACCCACATATAAAATAGAGGAAGATCGGCATGAATCTTAGCTCAGGGCCAATCTTCCTCACCAAATTAAATTAAATTAAATTAAATTAAAAAATCAAGTGATGGTATAGAAATAGGTAAAGAAATGGTATACAACAAAGAATAAGTCTTTTAACCTCTGCTCCCTAGTTCTTTCCAGAAACAACCAGATTACCAGATACTTACCTTTCAAAGATATTTGCAAAGTCTTTTAAATAAAAAAGCATTTGTTTCACTTTTCCTTGAATTTGGCAAACAGAAAATAGACATCATACTCGTGGAGTTGCTGCTCCCGCACCACAAGCAAACTCACGCCCTTAAGGACGGATGCCGTCCGTGGCACCAGGGTTTGTACCCCTGCGGGGGCCGATGCAGAACTCCACACACTTTCCCCACTTGCCTCCTGACTGTCATTTTAGGTTTGTGATGTTTATATCGAATTTATCGCCATGGCTCCCACCACTTTGAGTCTCTTTCTTGGATTTCTGCGGGTGCGATGCCTGCTGCAGACCTGCTGCCCTGGTCTCCATTTCTGACCACCTTCTCTGTGTTTTGTCTCCCCTGGCTGGACTTTGTCACCAAGTGCTTTTTTCTAGAAGCTCCTTGTTCCGTAAGTTCTCGCATCCATGTGAACATTAGTCTGTTCCTCTGTCTGTGGAGAACTTAACCTGATTATAGCATTATTGGGTCAGAAATGTACAGATATTATTCTGCTAATGTTCTGGTGCTAAGTATTACAGATTGATGCTCCTGGAGTTACAAGAAAGAGAACACTGCTAGTCACAAATGGCTCAGGATACATAACTTTGTTTTTTAATCTCTGGTTTGAGGAGATGTGTTTTTGTTTATCAAAATTAGCCTTTAAAGGATAAAATCGTCCCATTCACAACAACATGGATGGACCTTGAGGGTATTATGTTAAGTGAAATAAGCCAGGTAGAGAAAGACAATCTCTGTATGACTCCACTCATATGTGGAAGTTAAACATGTAGACAAAGAGAACAGATTAGTGGTTACCAGGGGGAAGGGGTGGTGGGGCGTGGGCACAAAGGGTGAAGTGGTGCACCTACAACACCACTGACAAACAATAATGTGCAACTGAGATTTCACGAGGTTGTAAACTATCATCTCAATAAAAAGTAAAAAATAGCCTTTAAAGTTTGGATATAGTTACTGGCAATTCGTTGAAACTAGGAAAATTAATTCTAAAGTTTTAAAGTCTATGGTCTGTACCTGTTAAGAAGCAGATAATGAACCAAAATGATCAGCTTACCTAGTAGCTAAACCAGGTGTCTATTGATTTTTCTCAGGCTGGCTCTATCTGAGATGAGGAAGTTTTGGCATTCGCTGCAGTGATGTCTGTGCTGTCTTGCACACTCACTGACTTCAAGTGGTTTGAATCAATTTTTTTTTTAAGATTGGCACCTGAGCTAGCAACTGTTGCCAATCTTCTTTTTTTTCCCCTGCTTTTTCTCCCCAAATCCCCCCAGTATATAATTGTATATTTTTTAAGCTGTGGGTCCTTCTAGTTGTGGCATGTGGGACACCACCTCAGCATAGCCTGACGAGCGGTGCCGTGTCTGCGCCCAGGATCCACACCGGTGAGACCCTGGGCTGCTGCAGCGTAGCGCGAAAACTTAACCACTGAGCCGAGGGGCCTGCCCCTGAGTCATAATTTAAAATGCAAAAGTTAAAATGCAAATTCTCTTCAGTCACATTAAGTAGCTGACTACTTAATGTAAGTAATTGACTATGTCTAAGACATCTAGTAGTAACTTAGATATAGTCAATTACTTTTAAAGAACAGACGTAAAAGTATTAATTATTGATATTTTGCTGTGGATGGGGTCTAGAAACCAACTATTTAGCAGTCACTGAGTAACTGAGAATAGAAAATAATTTGTTAAATTTGTGTTTTCTGGAACAGTTCCTGAGGACCAAAAAAATTACTTAATGGGTAGTAGTTAAAGCTGACTATGCTGTGGTACTTCTGTTACAGAGTAAATGGATAAAATACTTAGTAATGGAGAGTGGACTAGAACATGCTACTTGATCAGCATCAGTGAAAAGCCTGCTTCTTACCCATGGTCTGCTGGCTCTGTGCCAGCCCAGCCCTGAGGTTCATGTCTTTGTTCCCCCCGCAGGTGAGGAAGACTGAGCCCTGTGGGGCTCATCCCGGTTACACGGCAAGGAGCTTCCAGGACTGGGCTTAGAATCCCCACATCCTGATTCCGAAACCCATAATCCCTCAGGTGACTCTGAGACCTGTTTTATTTTCTGCCCTCAGCAACACATCACCATCCCTTAGGCTTGGGGACAAGGTGGCTTTCCTGGTGTCCCTATGCCAAGAGGCAGTGCCCTTCGGTTTGGGTTCACATCCTGACTTCACCTGTCTGCTTCCCTCTCTTCCCCTGTGGTATCATTGCCGTAGCTCCTGCCTCGTGAGGCTGTGGGGGCAAGGGCAGTGGCGGCCCCTTGGACTGCCCTGTGAGGGAACCCAGTCCTGCAGTCAAGGGGTCCCTGGAGGGAGTCGAGGGGCCTGGCACATTCTGGCCATCCACACCTGCACGCTCCTCTCCATTGTGAGAGTCATCTTACCATTTGCATTGTGTGTTGTAATTAGGCACGGGAAGGAGTGTAAGCGCCTGCCGCCCGCAGGGTTGTGAGTGGCTCCTCTTGGCTCTTGCCGCCTGCCCTTCTGCTGCTGCATGCCCACATACCACCTTTTTAGTCACATGTTTCTGCTTTCGTGATTTCCTTCCTCATTTTGTTGAAGCAGCCCCTCATGTTTCATTTAGAGTGCATGAGCAGTCCTTCTAGACTTTTGCGTTTATGTATTCTCTTGACCCAGAACTTGGTTGGTAGTAGAATTCTAGGCTGAAAATCTTTTCTCTTTATGATTTGAAGTTGTTTTGCTTTGGGAGGTTCTTGGTTTTGAGCAGGATGTTTGTGTGTGGCCTTCGGGCTTGATGGGGCCTCGTGTTTGCACATGTGTGTTTTCTTTCGGCTCTAGTTTTATTTATTGTTTCTAATTTACTTTTGTCTCAGTTGGCTGTATTCTTTGCCTTTTGAATTCCTGCTAAACAGATTTTTTCATCTGTTCTGTTTTTTTTGTGCTGGTTCTCTTAAGATACGTCCTGCACTGTGTCTTCTCTGTGCTTCGGCCTTCAGCCTTTTCAGTGCATTATTGTGCCCATCTGCTTGGTTTACAGCTCTGCTGCTCAGGTGGTGACTTCCAAGAACCGTCGCATCCTTGTGTGCTCCTTCTTCTCCGCAGCTTATTTTATTTTTTTTTTGGTGAGGAAGATTGTTCCTGAGCTAACAGCTGTGCCAGTCTTCTTCTATGTTTTGTATGTGGATCACCGCCACAGCGTGGCTTGATGAGTGTGTAGCTCCACTCCCAGGATGCAAACCTGTGAACCCCAGGCTACTGAAGCACAGTACACGAACTTAACCACCATGCTGGCCCCCTCCACAGCTTATGTTAATTTTATAGAAATAATAGCCTTCAATCTCTGAGGATACCAAAACTTGAAAGTTTGCTCCTTTTCCTCTGGGATCATCAACTATTTTTTGTGTTTTATTTTTTAATTGATAGACTATTTTTTTAGAATTGTTTTAGGTTTATAGAAAAATTGAGCAGAATGTCCAGAGTTCCTGTGTTCTTCCCCCCAACGCCACAGTTGCCGGTCTTATGAAAATCTTGTATTGTGGTATGTTGTTACACTTAATGATCCAGTATTGATACCTTATTAACTAAAGTCATAGTTTACATTAGGTTTCATCTTGGTGTTGCGCCTTCTGTGGGTTTTGGCAAATGTACAAGGACACGCATCCACCAGTGTGGTATCTTGCAGAAGGGTTTCATCCCCCTAAAAGCCCTCTCTGCTCTGCCTTTTCACCACTCCCTCTCCCCTAACCCCTGGTAGTCACTGATCTCTTTACTGTCCCCGTACTTGTGCCTTTTCCAGAATGCTGTATGCTTGGAATCATGCAGTGTATGGCCTTTTCATGGCTTGATCTCCCATTTTGTCTCACCACTCAGTCATAGTCTGTTGTGTGCGTGTACCCCAGTTCGTTTATCCATCCACCTACTGGAAGACATCTTGGTTGCTTCTGAGTTTTGGTGCTTATGAATACATCAACTTATTTTTCAGTAGTAGCCTGTAATCAGACTAGATTGTTAGATCAGTAATGCGTTTAGAAGTTGTGTCCATCCCCTCGTTTTTCAGATGGTTGACCCCAGGTAGTTACTAGATGCAAGTGAGTGATGGAGCTGGGTGACTCCTGGGCTTTGGCCCATCCACTGGTCTCTTCGCCAGATGCAGAAATGGTGGCGAGATGGCGGAAGCCCCTCTTAGGGGCATCACTGTGAACCTCACTGCAGGTGTTTACTGGACAGGTAGTTGATTCTGTTTGTAACTGAGCGGTGGCTGCAGCTGTAGACACGCGCCTTTGTGTTGCTGATGACACAGCTCTTCCTTGGTGGTCAGCCTTAAGTGGGGAGTGGGCCAGCAGGTGTTTCTCAGTGCAGTCGATCCCTGAGTTTAAAGTTAGGCGGGGCCTTGGGGCCGGCCCGGTGGCTCAGGGGTTAAGTGCGCATGTTCTGCTTCAGCGGCCCGGGGTTTGCCAGTTCAGATCCCGGGTGCGGACGTGGCACCGCTTGGCAGCCATGCTGTGGTAGGCATCCCACATGTAAAGTAGAGGAAAATGGGCATGGACATTAGCTCAGGGCCATTCTTCCTCAGCAAAAAGAGGAGGATTGGCAGCAGATGTTAGCTCAGGGCCATTCTTCCTCAGCAAAAAGAGGAGGATTGGCAGCAGAAGTTAGCTCAGGGCTAATCTTCCTCAAAAAAATAGTCAGGCGGGCGTCCGGGCCTGCTCCTGTTACTAATTATGTGTAAATTTTGATAAACCATTTCATGTCTCTGGGCTTCCCTTTGATCTTCTGTAAGGTGAGGGAATTAGGCGAGATCACATCTGAAGTCTCTCCTTCCAGTGTTTTATGGTTTCTGGTTGGTTTAGATCTGGCCTTTGCTGCTGGTACCAATACGCTGTGTTATCTCTAGTTAAACGTTATTTTAATGGTCTAAACCAACCAGGTAGCCTTGAATTGGTCCAACAATTAGCTGTTAATTCCAGTTTTAATTCAGATAATGTAAGAAATAACACCTTTCTTTGCCTGGTTTCCCCCTGTTGATACTTTGTAGATCTGTAGTTCATATCATGACTGGGGTACCGATGTTGATATGATCCACCCGTCTTACCCAGATTTCCCCATTTTTACATTTCCTTAAGTGTGTGTGTTTCAACTTCTCTACATTTTTATCACCTGTGTGAGTTTGTATTTCCACCGCCAGAATCAAGGTCCTGAGTGTTGCCAGTACCACGGGCCCCTCGTGGACCCCGTGTGGAGGCATGCTCCCCTCCCCTCCCTAACCCGTGACCATCAGTCTGTCTGCCGTTTCTAACATTTTACCATTTCAAAAATGTTATATAAAGGATGTAAGCTTTTGGGATTGGCTTTTATCTGCTCAGTGTAATTCCCTGGAGATTCATCCGAGTTGTTACATGCATCACTGGTTTTGTTTTTGCTGAGTGGTGTTACGCAGTATATATGTACCACGGTCTTTTAGTCATCCAGTTGAAGGACATCTGAGTTGATTCCCGTTTGGGGCTGTTACAGACACAGCCACTGTGAACATTTGTGCACAGGTTTTTATGTGAAAATATGCAGTCTTTTCTCTTGGATAATCACCCAGGGGTGGAACAGCCAGACCTTGTGGTAGGTGTGCGCTAAACAGTTTTCCTAAGTTTCCTTGAGCCCCTTCGTAATCCATCTCCTCCTGCCCCACATTCAGGCAGCCGTCAATCAGCCTTCTGTAGAGTACTCTGCATTTTCTGGACTTTCATATATGGGACTCTCACATTCTCTTTTAGGTCTGGCCCCTTCACTCAGCAAAATGCTTTGAGAGTTACCACGTGTTGCGTGCTGGCAGCCCCGTTCCCTTTGTGCTGAGCAGCATCCCATTGTTGCGTTATCCATTTACCTGTTGGTGGACATTTGAGTTGGTTCCAAATTTTGGCTATTGTGAATATAGCTGTATGAACTTTCGTCTGTAAGTCTTTGTGTGGACATATGTTTTCATTTCTTGTAGGTAAGTACCATGCCTAGCAGCAGAATTGCTGGGTCATTTGGTGAGTGTATGTTTAACTTTTTCAAGTATATCAGACTTTTCTAAAGGGATTGTGCCAGTTTCCATTTGCAGCATAGGTGGGAGTCCGTTGCTGCACGTCCTTACAACACGTGAAATAGTCTGTCTTTGCATTGTAAGCTGTTCTAGTAGATGTGTAGTAGTGTCTCATTTATTTTGCATTTCTAAATGACTAATGATGTTGAGCATCTTTTCGTGTACTATTGACCATCTTGTCTTTTGAAATGTCCAAATCTTTTGTCCATTTTTATAAATTTGATTTGTCTTAATAATTGAGTTGTGTGAGGGGTCTTTATGGATTGTGGATGAGTTATTTTTCAGATGTATGTGATGTGACTATCTCCTCCTGTCATGTGGCTCGCCTGTGAGTGTGGGTCTGTCTGTCTGTTCACTAGTACCAAGCAGACTTGATTAGCATAGGTTTACAGTACATCTTAGAACCAGGTTGGATAAATCCTCCAGCTTTGTTCCTGTTATTAACGTTGCTGTGGCTAATCTAAACCTGTTGCATTTCCATGCAAATTTCTACAAAAAAAGCCTGCTGGGATTAGAGTTAAGATTGTGTCGAATCTATAGATCAATCTGGAGAGAACTGACATCTTAACAATACTGCGTCTTCTAATCTATGAGCATGGTAAATGTCCATTTTTTTAGATTGCCTTTTATTTCTCTCAGCAATATGTAGTTGTCATTGTAGAGGTCTTGTATGTCTTGTTAGATTTTACTCCTAAATAATTTTGGATGCTGCTGAGAAGGAAATTTATGTATAATGAGATTTTCCAATTGTTTACTGCTCTAAAATAAAAATACGGTTGATTGTTTTCAGTATTAAACTTGTATCCTGTGATCTAGTTCTGCTCATTTTTTTGTAGGTCCTTTAGGGTTTTCCAAGTCATCTGTGAATGGGGATAGTTTTATGTCTTTCTATTTATTTTTTTCCTTATTGCAGTGTTTAGGGTCCTAAAACAGTGTTGAGTAGAAGTGATATAAGAGCAGGCATCCTCGTCATGTTTAATCTTAAGAGAAAAGTGTTCAGTATTTCACTGCTAAGCATGTCGGTTGTAGGGTTTTGTTTGCAGGTCCTTTATCAGACTGAGGAAGTTCCCTTCTGTTCTCAATATGCCGACAGTTTTTAAAATCATGAATTGGTGTTGAATTTTACCAAATACTTTTATGAATCTATTGAGATGATCATGTGGTTTATCTCATTTGTCCTCTTAATCTAATGAATTACATTGATTTATTTTGAAATGTTAACTCAAGCTTGCATTCCTGGCATAATTTCTACTTGAACATGAGGTATATAAGTTTTTGTATATTGTTGGATTCAGTTTGCTAGTGTTTTGCTAAGGATTTTTGCATCTGTGTTTGTGAAGGATTTTTTGGTAATGTCTTTGTCAGGTTTGGGTGGCAGGGTCGTGCTGGCCTCCAAAACAAGTTGGGAAGAGGCCCCTCCTCTGTTTTTGGAAAAGTTTGTCTAAGATTGATGTCATTTCTTCCTTGAATATTTGGTAGAAAAACCATCTGGGCCTGGAATTGTCTTTGGAAAAGTTTTCTATTACAGATTCAATTGTATTAATGGATATAGGGCTATTCAGATTTTCTGTTTGATCCTGTGTTAATTTTAGTAAATTGTAATTTTCAAAGCATCTGTCCATGTCATCTAATTTCTTGGGATAAAATTATCTGTGACCTTCTCTTTTTATCTTTTCACACCTGTAGGGTCTGTAGTGATAACCCTTCTTTCTTTTATCCCTCATGTGGCTGATTCGTTTGTTTCTTTCTTTCTTCATCAGTCTGGCCTGTTTATCAATTTTGTTGTTGTTTTCAAAGAGCCAACTTTTGGCTTTGTTAAATTTTTCTATTGTTTATCTGTTTTCTATTCTGTTGCTTTCTGCTCTGTATTATTTCCTTCCTTCCGTTTCTTTTGGCTTTGTTGTTTTCTAGTTTCATGAGGTTTGGACCTTAGGTCTTGATTAATGTGTTGTATTTTGTTATTATTTAATTCAAAATATTCTCTAATTTCCCTTGTGACTTTCCTCTGAGCTACGTGTTATTTAGAAGTGTATTGTTTAATATTAAATACTTGAGGTTTCTCTAGGTACTTACTGCTGGGTTTCTAATTCTCTTAAGGTCAGGGAACGTACTGTGTATGGCTGCGGTCCATTGAGAGGGATTGGAACTTGTTTTAGGCCCAGCATGTGTGTGTCGTGGTGACTTTGAACAGCGTGTGCTCACAGGTCTCGGGGTCGCACAAAGGCTGCTTGGGCTGTGGTGACTGACAGCGTTATTTAGATCATCACTGTGTTTCCTGGTGTTTTGTCTCTCCTGTCGGTTGCTGAAAGGGGAGTTGAAGGTCTGTCTCTGTGGAGCTGTCTGCCTCTCCCTAAATCCTGTCAGTGCTGGCTCCGTGGGTTTTGAGGCTCTTGGGTCCTGCACTTTTATCCGTTCTGACAGTCTCTTCCTTTAATTGGAGGTTTTAGTCCAAAGAGTTTCCTTTTCCTTTTTCTTTTCACTTTTTAACTTAGAGGTGGCTCTAGGGATTACAGTAAACATAATTTTTTACAGTCTACTTAGAGTAGCGACATTGTAGCACTCCACACTCAATTAGAGGCTTTGCCCTTTGCCCCCGTTGTGGGGCCACTCCACCCTCCTTTCTGCTATAGCTGAGTGTGTTCTTTCTGTGGCATTATGACCCCCAGGAATAGTTTGTGATTTTTTGCTTAAAATAGTCATACGGAGTAAAGTCTGTCAGCTCTGCGCTTTGTTTTGTTTGATTTTAAGATTTTATTTTTCCTTTTTCTCCCCAAATCTCCCCAGTACAGAGTTGTGTATTTTTAGTTGTGGGTCCTTCTAGTTGTGGCGTGTGGGATGCCCCCTCAGCATGGCCTGTTGAGTGGTGCCATGTCCGCGCCCAGGATTCCAACCGGTGAAACCCTGGGCCACTGAAGTGGAGCATGTGAACCTAACCACTCGGCCATGGGGCCGGCCCCTGCGCTTGGAGTTTTTATCTGTACTTTTTGTGTTTTCTTTGCATTTTCTTGTAGATTAGCCTACCATGGCAGATCAGAGACAGCGCTCACTCTCTACCTCTGGAGAATCACTGTACCATGTTCTCGGGCTGGACAAGAATGCAACCTCGGATGACATTAAAAAGTCCTATCGGTAAGAGGCCAGACTCCCAGGACTCTGGCACCTGTGTGGTTTGATCTGCATTTACCAAGAACCACTGCATGTGGGTTTTCCTGGCCAAGTCTGTATTTAACTGTCACAGTTCCATTGCATCTTTGTATGGGTAGTGTGTCCCCTTATAGCTTAAAATTGTTATATTAGTGTTTTCTTGGCAACAAAAAACAGCACTTTGGAGATAACACGAACTGCTGGCTCTGGAGCAGACAGTTCACAGGGAAGCAGGTCTGAGCCTGCCGAGCAAGGGGCTCAGGACGCCGTTGACACAGTGACGGCAGCATGTCCTCGCCCTGCTCTAGCCTTCTGCTTGACCTCGAAGGCCTTAACCCTTACGTACAGTGTCTTGAGTAAGCGGTAAGAGACAGATGTTGTCATTAATCCAGACACTTCGAGTGGTCTTGTGTGCTCTTAGCATAGTAGAATTATTACACGAATATTAAATGCCTTCATCACGCCCTCCTGGCTCACCACATCTGCCACACGTGCAGTTCGGCCACTAGGCCGCTAGAGGTCAGCGGTAGGGTTGCTGTTGTGCTGTGATGGTCACCGGGAGTGGGCCCTTGCAGGCTGTGCACAAGCCGGCCCCTCCGCCAGGCCAGCTCTCCCCTTGGGACTCTTGTCTGTGGATGGGCGGGGCTGGGAGGCTCACCCTGAAGTGGCTGTACGTTTCTCCTGACCCTGACGTTCTTGAATTCGGAGGAAAGTTGGAAGCGAGGTGGTAAATGGGTCAGCATCTCTCCCTCTGTGCCCTGCATCGGTGGTGAAGGTGAGACGCGAGACCAGGAAATGGCTTTGGTTTGCAGGAAACTTGCCTTGAAATACCACCCTGATAAGAACCCCGATAACCCGGAGGCCGCAGACAAGTTTAAGGAGATCAACAACGCCCACGCCATCCTGACGGACGCCACAAAAAGGAACATCTACGACAAGTACGGCTCGCTCGGGCTCTACGTGGCCGAGCAGTTCGGGGAGGAGAACGTGAACACCTACTTCGTGCTGTCCAGTTGGTGGGCCAAGGTGAGGGCCGCCGGCTCGACGGCAGCGGAGACGGGCTCGCGCCGGCAGGCTGCAGGCCTCACAGCGTCCACGCGCTTCCCAGATCCCCTGCACTCCTGAGAAATGGTTTCAGACCTCACAGCGTCCGCGCGCTTCCCAGACCCCCTGCACTCCTGAGAAATGGTTTCAGACCTCACAGCGTCCGCGCGTTTCTCAGATCCCCTGCACTCCTGAGAAATGGTTTCAGACCTCACAGCGTCCGCGCGTTTCTCAGACCCCCTGCACTCCTGAGAAATGGTTTCAGACCTCACAGAGTCCGCGTGCTTCCCAGATCCCCTGCACTCTTGAGAAATGGTTTCAGACCTCACAGTGTCCGCGCGTTTCTCAGATCCCCTGCACTCCTGAGAAATGGTTTCAGACCTCACAGCGTCCGCGCGTTTCTCAGATCCCCTGCATTCCTGAGAAATGGTTTCAGACCTCACAGCGTCCGCGCGTTTCTCAGATCCCCTGCACTCCTGAGAAATGGTTTTGGCATAGGGCAGTCTTTCCTCATCCCTGTGAATATGGGGAAAAGTTTCCGTTGCCTGCTGTTTGTAGCTAGCTTGCAGCCCGCCTGCAGCGAGCCAGGGTGCACAGAGCAAGATCAGTGTGGAGCCAGTGGCAGCAACATATTTTCTTTCATGAATCACTGTGCATTCTTAAAAAGAGAGAGGAAACACACTTTTTCATCATGCTGTGGATAGGTCTTTTTTTGTTATTAGGGAAGACTTGTTTGAATTCTAACTTAAGAAACTTTGGACATGTCATTCAGTTGTTTGATTTTTTAATGTTTCTTCTCCTTGATTCGTTCAAAGCTTCTGTCACATGTAAGGTCAGAGCATGTGACTAATTCCTTGGCTCTGAGCCGTGTGTGGGCAGCCCATCTTTGCTGTTTACTAGTCAGCCCTCATTCCCACCTTCAAAATTACCTTTCTTTAAGCCACTGATCTCTTTCTGTCTCTCCTGTCTTCCCGTTTTAAGTTCTTTCTTTATACTTCTTGGTCTGGAAGAGAACCCTGTCGCTCTTGTTGCACGAGCGCAGGCTCACGGTGGGTGGGCTGGGGTGAGTACCAGTTGCCCACTGGGGTCTTGGGGTCCCCGGAGACCGTGGTGCCAGTGCTCCTGTTCTCTGCCCCAGGCCCTCTTTGTCTTCTGTGGCCTCCTCACGTGCTGCTACTGCTGCTGCTGCCTGTGCTGCTGCTTCAACTGCTGCTGCGGCAAGTGCAAGCCCAAGGCGCCCGAGGGCGAGGAGACCGAGTTCTACGTGTCCCCTGAGGACCTGGAGGCACAGCTGCAGTCTGATGAGAGGGGTGAGTGCCGGCCCCAGGCCCTGGTGTGTGCGTGGGGCAGAGCCAGAACGGGCCCTGAATGGTGTCAACCTGTCTTGTCAAACAGGAGGGCACTGACACTGTGCCGGGAGTGTTTGTGGTGGCAGCTGGGACTGTTGAGGTGTGAACGTGGACACTTGAGGTAAAAGCAGACGCAGAGGCTGTCCCCACCCGCGAACTGTGGTAGCCGTAGTTCCAAGGGACCAAGTAGCTGGGGAGGGGCCAAGGGCTGGCGGTGACCTAAGGCGACTGAGGAAGGTTGTGTCGGGCGGAGGTCAGCAGATAGCCTCTCTCCTTCGAGCACTTGTCCTACGACCTCTGACCCCAGTAGAGCAGCGGCCAGGCGACCGAGCGTTGTTACACAAGGACGGTGTTGCTGGGGGGCCGCATGGTTGTTCGTGAGACCTGGTGTCAAGGCTGCTGTCCCTACAGTGAGCATGCGTGTGCTTGCTTTTCAGAGGCCACGGACACGCCAATTGTCATCCAGCCAGCATCTGCCACAGAGACCACTCAGCTCACGGCCGACTCCCACCCCAGCTACCACACCGATGGGTTCAATTAAGTTCAGAAGAAGCTGCGATTAGAGGATAAATCAGCACCCGGCCGCTTCCACCTTAGAATCATGAACTGTGTCACAGAGATGAGGGGAGCCGCTCTGGCCAGGAGGAAGGGCAGCCGCCGACCTGCCACGGCCGCGCTGAGGCCCCTCCCGCCTCTGTGCCCGCCCATCCGTCGATCCCTGATCCATGAAGTGCGTAGCATGCAGTATTTAAAGCAGTTTAGCTACGGTCTTCTTCTGTTTTTCCTTTTTTAATAGCATGTCTGGGGTTCTGTTCCGTGTCTGTGTTGTGGATGTGTGCTGCGTGACCGCATCAGCCGGACGGTGGGGCCCCTCGGGCTCTCGGTCAGGTGGCGCAGGGGATGGGCCACAGCTGCGTGGTGCCTCCTGGCCAGGCCGGAGGGGCTCCCCCGTTCCCCTGCGCTTGTGGGCACAGAGGCGGGTGCTGCCTGGTGGGAGCTGCGGAGCCTGGTCCCGCTCTGTCTCGCCTGCTGTGTGGCCGCAGGCAGGGCCTCCGGACTCCCCTGCTGGGAAGGAGCAGGCACATCCTCCCAGTGCCAGTGCCACTGGCATTTCCGTGGTGTTCGTGTCGAGGACAGTTTGCAGGGTCTGGCCCTGCTTGCTGCGCCTTGTGGCAGGGTTTCTCCTGCGGGCGAGTTTGTTGTGGGAAATGCAGGAGCGCCCTGGTCCCGAGACCACATTCTATGCCTGTGTCCAGCCTGGGTCTCCGTGTTGCACAGACCTGAGCCTCCTGTCCTTCTAGTGTGTTCCCTTGCCAGGGGTGGGGTTGGGTTTCCTCTGTCCCGCACCCCCCAGGCCACAGGCTGGGCTGCCAGGCCACATTCCAGCAGTCCCCTCCCCTCCCTGCCTCCTCCTCCACATTCCTTCAGGCCCCCCTGGCCTCTTTATAACCCTTTTTGGATCTCTAAGAACCACACATGGCAGCAGCGGCCCAGTTAGCGTAGCCAGAGGGGCTGAGAGTCCAGGTCACTGGTGGCACGTGGCGGCACAGCCCGAAGCACGCACAGTGAGCGCAGCCCTCCTCTCTCTGCTGCCCAGAGCCCCACCCACCCGCCTCCCTTCACCTGCCCCCTTTGGCCAGCCGTCGATGGTTCAGGCAAAGCTGGAGGCGTTGGGTTCCTGGAAGAAGGGCCATGTTGACCGAAGGCACACTGTGGCCTTGGAGGGTCAGTCCCAGGGAACCCTGTGCCCTTTGGCTTGTTAGCCAGCAGCGAGAAAGCTCCTTCACCTCTGTCTCAAGCCGCATCTTTTGTGAATTGTGGGAAGTCAGTCTTTCTTGTCAGTGTCCCAGACCTTGTGGGTGGTGCCCCGCTGAGAGGGACTGAGGAAACATGGGTTACGCTGTGCCCTGCTGGACCTGCGGCAGGAGAGCCATGTGGCTCAGATGGGCCTGGTTTCTGCAGAGCAACCCTGACGGCTGTTGCTGGGAGTCTCCTGAACTTCCAGGAGGGATGAAGAACGAGGAGGGGAAGGCTGCATGAGTGGCCCTTCTCTGGCTCAGACAGACCAGAACATATTCCCAAAGCCCACTGTTTTCCCCAACCGTCTGCTGACGCACGGCCCCAGCTCCCCCGCCGCCCTTGCCTGCCCCCGAGGGCCGTGCAGAGAGTAGGTTCGTGTTGGCTAGGAAGTGTCTGGAAGGAACAGCAGTATCAGGCAGAGTATGCGTCTCCTGGAAAGCCGTGCTGATATGAAGGCCCCTGGCCGGCTCTGGCAGAGCCACTTCAGTGCCAGGACCCCCAGCCGACCTCTCGTGCAGGCCAGCACCAGGTCCTTGGGCAGTTTTTTGGTCCCCTTTTGCTTTGTTTTTTTCTCATTAAAATGATCATGCAGATGTTCAGTGAGATGGAAGATACACACTATGATATTAAATCAGAAATAACTTGCTAAAATCAGATCTCTCATAAAAGGATAAGAAATTCGTCGTTTGACTCAGCGTGGAACAAGGGAGGAGGCAAGACAATGGGTGATCTGTGCCAGTCCCAGACAGCAGCAAGGGTTCAGCCTGAGAGGCAGGCCGCAGTCACCTTTGTGATGTCTCTGGAAAGAGGAAGTGAGTAGTTTCTCCCCAGAATGGCCAAGAACCAAGTTCAAAGCTTAGACTTAAGGTAGAAAGCCACCCCTTCTGTGGTGGCTGTGGTGTCACAGGGGCCTGGCCTCAGCCCAGCCAGGCCCCTCTGTGGGGTCTTCAGGGGACCCCTGCAGCTCTGGGCTCGCCACGGGTGTCAAAGTGAGTGTCAGTTACAGAATCTTATGGATCACTTCCTAGAAACACGAAGCTCCCCTGGAGGCCCGGGGTGGCCTGGAAAAGAGGCAGGTCTGGAAGTCGTTGGACCCAGTCTCTTGTAGAATTTGTAAAAACTAAAGTCCTGACAGTGATGGTAATCCTCAAGGTGATGGTGAAGAGTGCACCAGGCTGGGCACTCAGGAGCCAGATGTGACCTCAGGCTTCCCCCTGACCCAAAGGCTTCTCCCCTTTGTGATTCAGAGGTAGAGCCCCTTCCAGGGCTTTACTGCCCGCCCTTCCAGGCCCCTGTCTTGATGCAGGACAGGGATGCCCTGGACACATTTCCCTTTTTCTTGGTGGTCTGTCTGTTTCCCTGGTGAGCAGAGGGGTTGAGTCTGGAGGGACACCCCCGTTTGTGTGCTAAGTTGGGGATGACCCTCTGCCTCCTGTAGCAGTGACAGGAGCACCTCGGCCCTCACTCTAGGGTTGCCCAGGCCCGGGGTCATGTGTGGCCAGTGCTGGTGTCATCTAATGTGAGTGGCCAGAGAAGTGCTGGGGTCAGTGCACACCGGAGCCTATCCCATTTCACAAAGGGCAGTGCTTGCCCCACAGGCACCCAGAGCAGTGTCTGGCGGCAAGCAGGAAGTGTGAGAGAGGAATGCCAGGCATCTGATGGGAGCACTGGTGTGTAGATTTCTGTTTCTGGGTGACGTGGTCTTCTCTCGTCTTCCTTTGGCTTTATTATGTTTTCAGACTGCTTTAGGTCTTACCGCTCAGCGTGTGAGCCTTCCTAGTTCTCTGTCAGTCACTGCAGCCAGCACCTGCTAGAACCTGTTAGAGTAAGAAGCCAGGTGCGTGCTATGGTTGGAGCAGGTGGCGTCTCCACTCTGTGGGCCTCTGGGCTTGGCCACAAGGCTCCTGCTCAGGGAAAGGCCCTGCTAGGATCATTCCTGCATGTCCTAACTGCGGGTTGTTCCAGGTGAGCTCATGCTGGAGGAACACCCACTGGGGCAGCTGGTGGTCTGGGAGGCCAAGGGGCCTCCCTGGCACCTGGCGTGAGAGCAATGAGCAGGATGGCGCCGCACACGGGCTCTTGCTGCGGGACCGGGCGATGCGTGGGCAGAACTTGGGGTCCCATCCATCCTTGCCTGGCTCTCAGCACATCCTCCCAGGGGATGGGTTGTGAGGGATATGAAAAAAGTGACTGAATCTCATTCCTTTCTCTGTATGCTGAGCTATGGGACGCAGGACTTGCCTGTTTTTGTTATTTTGGTTGTGAATCATCCTCCTGTGGAATTGGCAAACGCTACATTTTTACTGTCCTTACAAGCACGATTGGCTCGTCTGTGCTGTCGGTGTGGGCAGTGGGTGTATCTCCGTGTGTGTACATATGTGTATATGTATATATCACGCAGCGGGCGTTTCTGCTGTGTCCAGCGGCGAAGCAACAAGTACAATAAAAATTGGCTCCAAAATGGCCTCTGGTTTCTTGGTGAGTCGGGACAGGAACAGGGTCTCAGTGAGCCCCTTCACCAGGTGCCCAGAAGGAAATACCAACCCTGTTGTGTATCTAGAATTTGAGGGGATGGCTGGGTGTGGCGCCTGAGCACACTTAAGTGGCCATCCCTTGCCAGTGTCAGCTTCTCCAGGGCAGGGTGCCAGAGCTCCCAAGGGCACAAGTGTCTCAGCCATCTCTGGGTGCCCTCCCGTCACGCTCACCTAACCCACAGGTGAGCATCCCCGTGTGACATCGAGGTGGTGACTGGAAACCTTTCCCACCCCTGGAACATTAAAGCGCGTTGTATAAGCAGCAGACACAGTCAGGGACAAAGCTGCGTTCTGCTAGGTCTCTGTTCTGAGCCCTGGTCGGCCCTGGGAGGGCCCACGGGGAAGAGCAGCGCCAGGCAGTACCATCTGCAGGATCCTACAGGCGGCACCTTTTGGTAGATTCTGTTTCCCTGGAAAACGGGATAATGTTTCAAGCTAGGTGAGGGGAGGCAGTTGACACTGAAATATACATACACGTCGTTTTTAAAAACTAAATGCTGGGGCCGGCCCTGTGGCCGAGTGGTTAAGTTCGCGTGCTCCCCTGCAGGCGGCCCAGTGTTTCGTTGGTTGAATCCTGGGCACGGACATGGTACTGCTCATCAAGCCACGCTGAGGTGGCGTCCCACATGCCACAACTAGAAGGACCCACAACAAGGAACATACAACTATGTACTGGGGGGCTTTGGGGAGAAAAGGGAAAAAATTAAATCTTTAAAAAAAAAAACAAAAAACTAAATGCAAATACCTGGAAAGCAGTTGTCCATGCGCTGGTTCTGCCCTTTACTGGCCCTGACTGCACACCTCGGGGCTGGTGGGAGGGTCAGGGTTTCCACATGGTCTGTGTCTCGTGTGTCCGAGTGTGGCCTGGAATAAAGGTAACTGTTGTGCAATAAACGTCCCACTGCAGGTGCTCCAGGCGTGCGTCATCCTTCCCGATCCCTGCAGAGTCCTGTCGGGAGCGTCTCACCGAGGGGGTAGCTGACCCAGGGCCCCCGAGTCCCCTGGGGGCCGGGACCTCACTCCCACCTGCCTGGTCTGTGTGTGGACAAGTGCCCCCCGGGTTTGGTTTATTTCTCCGTTTTTGAAACACCACGTCTGGAGTCCCCTCCTCCCAACCTGGTGACCATCACTCACTCCTCCCACCTCAGCCTCTGGGAACCTCCATGCCGCCCCACAGACAGCGGCACCACCTTCCATCCTGTCGCCCGTTAGTGACCGTCCAGCTGGATGAGCAGGGCTGCAGCTGTTGCACAGCATGGCCGCACAAGGTAGGGAGGGGGTGATAAGACAGGGCCCCCCGTGCAGGCTGGCCAGCCCCTCACGACCTCTGTGGCAGTGACCTCACTGTGGTCGGGGCAGTGGCTGGGCCTATGCTCTGTGCTGACCCTCAGGCAGCTCCGTCCATGTCCACCTCTGGTCCTGGCCATTCTGGGGTAGGCTTCCCAGTGTTGTCCGCCTGCCTGCCCCGCCCAGGGCATCAGTGTGCAGTGCACAGGATCCTCATGGCTGGACACGACTGTCCCATCTTCCCGGTGAGGTCCATCCTCTTGCCTGGCCCTCTAGCAGTCAGTTGCCAGGTGGGTTTGAGATTCTCCTCCCCTTGCCATCCTTGAAGGCAGAGGGAGAGGAGCAGGGACCAGCCTGGGCCCAGACAGGCCCCACTCCCCGGACACGGTGCCGGCCATAGCCTGGGGCGTCCGTCGCGCAGACTCAGCCCACTCTGTGCCTGTTTCCTCACCCTGAGAGAATTGTGCAGGCTTTGGCTCTCTGCCCCAGGGAGTGTGTCCCTGGGAGTCTGTCTGTCTGGCCACGTGTGTCCTGCACACATGGAGGCGGGTGGGCTCCTGACCCAGGAGCCCCAGTGGGGTTGTGGGCAGCAACTTCCTCCAGAGAAACCAGGCCTGGGCCACAGATGCCACCTGCCACCGCCTTTCAGTTAATATCCCTCTCACACCTGTGTCTGCAGGTGGGGTGCTGGACCTTCGTTGTGTGCCTTTGGTCTTAGCTCAGTGCAAGGGAGAAATATTTTGCTTTAAAAAAGCAGCATAAAAATACCAATATTAATGTAACAAACATCTTGAAACAAACCACTCGGACACAAGAAATAGGAAGCAGCTTGATTCACATTTTCCGTAAAAGGAAAAATGACAGCAAAGGGGGCCAGCCCCATGGCCGAGTGGTTAAGTTCATGCACTCCGCTTTGGTGGCCCAAGGTTTCACCGGTTCGGATCTTGGGCGCAGACATGGCACCACTCATGAGGCCATGCTGAGGTGGCATCCTACATGCCACAACTAGAAGGACCCACAACTAAAAATACAAAACTACATAGTGGGGGGATTTGGGGAGAAAAAGCGGAAAAAAAAGTGAGAGTGAGAGCAAAAACGCATTTGTACCTCTCTTTGCAGCCCAGTGGCCACTAGCACTTCAGTCCATTTCTGTCCGTGGTTTTAAACTCTCAGCATCTTAAATCACGTATGGCTGATTTCTAAAACTTCACATAAATTGTACTACACTGTATTGAATCAATATCAGTGTCATTCACTGTAGGGGTTTTTTTTGATCAATCCATGTCGCTACATCTGGGTCTAGTTGCGGTATCGTAGGGGCTGTACAGCTGCATCACATGAATTAACACAAACAGCTGACGGTAGTCGTCCCTGCTGGGCGGCGCTGCCCTGCTCCCTGCCGCCCCCCGACTGCCGCGCCCCGCCGGCGCTGTCCCCGCCTTCAGCCCTCGTGTCCTCAGCCATTCTTCCCTACTGTTTAGTCGTCTGGATTATCTTTTTTTAAACATTATTTATTTTTAAAGATTTTATTTTTCTTTTTTCTTCCAAAGCTCCCCGATACATAGTTGTGTATTTTTAGTTGTGGGTCCTTCTAGTTGTGGCATGTGGGACGCCGCCTCAGCATGGCCTGACAGCGGTGCCATGTCGGCGCCCAGGATTCCAACCGGTGAAACCCTGGGGCTCCGAAGGGGAGCGCGCGAATTTAACCACTCGGCCACGAGGTCGGCCCCTGGATTATCTTAATTAGGTAGAATTCACGCTGATTATTTTCAGTATTTTCTATATGGGATTCTTAGAAATGTGAAGTAACACCAATCCTTAATGATAGACGTTCAGGGCGGTGGGCAGCGGGCCCCCCGACTCCTGGTCTACGGGCCGAAGGGCGTTCCGGGAAGATTCTGAAGGCCCGCGCAGTCCCGGGACGCGGGGCTCCTGGCGGAGGTCGCGGTCGCCGCGTGGGGCAGGGGTCCTCGGCCACGTCCGTCCCGTCCCGCCCCGCCCCCCAGGCGGCCTTGCTGGCGCTCTTCTCCCGCGCCTGCACGAGGGGCGGGGCCTCCGCGGCCGGCCCCCCGCCCTGTGGACCGCGCCGCTGCTCCGCGTCCGGGTGGACCCAGGCGCACAGGCGAGCGCGGGACTGATCCGGCGGTAAGTGGCCCTCGGGGGTGCTCTAGGCCCGGGCCACCAGGAAAGGTCCGTCTGCGCCCCAGGCCCCGCGTCCGCTGCCCGCGCCCGAACCCCCGGAAGCGCCAACCTGCTTCAGTGTTGGAAGCAGTTTGTTCCAGAAGCTGGAGGGGCAATTGGGCAGTGGCGACCGCAGGCGCCGGTCCCCTCGGGGGGTGCAGGGGTCTGGGACCCGGGCGTCAAGGCTTCCTCTTGCTCAGTGACCGCAGCAGCGACTAGAGGAGGGCGCCCCGGGCCGGACCCCGACCCCCGAGCGTGGGCGGCACCAGGGCCCGAGACTTGCCACCCGGCACCCAGGACGCTGGCCGGGTTGGGGACACTCGCATCAGCTCCCCTTGTGCTGCCTGGGCGCGCGGCGAAGAACCTGGGGGGGGGGGGGAGTTGGGGGGAGGGGAGAGCCAGGTCCAGCCCCACCCCCAGCCACGTGAGGCCTGGGCAGGTCCTCGCCCGAAGCTGGAAGCTAGTTGGTGACCAGATGCGCCAAAGGACCCGCGCCCAGAGCTAGGCCCACCCTTCCGCTGGCCGCCCCCCAGATATGTTGCCCTGAAGTCGCCACTGCTCCTAACCCAGTCCTTCCTGGGGCCCCATCCTGTGGTGGTCACAGACGCGGGTCTCCACGAACCGGATGTTGAACTGCCCCATGCTCACCCTTCTAACCAGAGCATAGCTAAGATCCAACGGCTGCCTGCTTCCCTGCCCCTTCGCACCTCTGAGTCCATTGCTCCCTCCGTTCCTGCTCCCTGCCTTCTTCAGCTTGACCTTGAAGGACCTGAGAGTTCCCCCAGCCTCCTGCCACAGGCCTGGCCAGGAACCTGTGCAGGCTGCCCTCTTCCCAGGACTCACCCTGGAGCACTCGAGCTGCATCAGGCCGGAGCCCCAGGAATCCAGGTGCTTTGGGGGATGCTTCCTGACTCCAGGTGGCCCACCTGAGGCACCACACGGTGGAGTCCTCCCCCAGGCCTCACCAGCACTCCAGACCCTCCTACAGGCAACACGTGTGGTGGGCACACACGACCTGCTGACAACCACGTGTGCCTAATGCTGGGTCTGTGCCCCATCCTCTGCAGAGACCCCCTAAGCTCCCTTTCCCTTTGGCAGCCACTGCTGGGGAAGGGGCAGCATCTCATGGGCTGACGAACCTGAGAACGACCCTGGAGACTCACCATTCTCAGGTTGGACAGTCCTGGAGTCACTGCCCAAGGGCGACCGGTGGAGCCCTCAGCAGCTGGTTTCTCCTCAAGGACCCTCACCCTGAGTGTCATAGGAACTTCTGAACAAGTGCAGGGAGGGGCTCCAGGTCTGCATCCTGCCCACCTCTCCCCCTGCCAGGCTCTGAGGGTATCTCTAGGCTGTGGCCCCATCCTCACAGCTCTCCTTGACTTCTCCTCTAGGTGCCTCCTGCACACACACCCTTTAGCCTCTGCTTGGCCCAGAGGAGCCCAGATGCCCAGAAGGCAGCACAAAGGCCACCTGGCTCCCAGCCCCCAAACAGCCCATCAGACGGTTTCCTTGGGATGGACTCACCCACCCCTGAAGAACACCACGGAAGTCTTCTCCCCTAGCTGGAAGCCCCTGATACCCTCAGCAGCTGTGCTGAGTGTTGTTTCCAGGAAAGTCTTAGCTCTTGGATCCTCGTCCTGTGTCTGGGACTGAAAGGCTCCTGGGGGCCGGAGGAATTGCCCTATCCAGCCATTGGCACTGGAAGACCCTTCCCTAGGGCTGTTTGGAAGGTAGCTCACTTCCACCACCCTGCAGGGCCCTGGCAGGAAATGGGCTAAAGAACTGCCCTAACTTGTGACCTCCCTGAGCTGCCTCTGATGAAGGCAGTGCCTCTGGTTCAGGTCTCTGCCTCCAGGCTCTGCCCTAGGCCCCCGCCTCCATGGACCTTCAAGAAGAGGGAGGAATTTATCCTCCCCGACAGGCTGGTGGCTGAGTGGGGTGGGGGCAGCTGTGCCATCTCCTTCCAGCCCTGAGCTGCATTGCGCACACATGCACATGTGTGTGTCTATGGACATGTGCTCACTGTGCTGCTGTGAATAAGACATACATGTGTGTGGCGGTGGTGGCACATGCATGTGCATGTGTGAGGTTGATTTATTCTCAGGAAGCTGGTTAGGTGCTAGCTGGACTCTAAAGGGGCCCTCCCAGGAATGCCCCAGCCCTGCTGGGCTCCTCATTCATGGCCCCATTCCTCATTTGGGGAGAACTGACTGGACAGAATGGCCTCCTCCCAGCCTCACGTCCCTGTCACACCTCCTGAGCAGGGCCAGGCCTGCTGCTGCCTCCAGGTTCCCAGCACAAGGATGAAGGAAGGAATGAATGGGGCCTCTGGAGATATGGGAGAGGGGTCCACTCACCAGGTTGGGGAGAAGCAGCCCCTCCTGCTGACCTCTGGCCCCATGTTGGTCCTCTGCCCCTGTGCATGGCCACCCCTTGGACAAGCCTCCCGCCTTTATCTGCCCGCCTTTGGCCTGGCCCCCACCCAGTGACTTCCTGTCCCCGCCTACAACAAGCTTTTCCATGACATGGCCTTTGTGAGGTGGGGGGAGGCAAGGAGACCAGGGGGCAGGAAAGAGGCGAGAGCCAGGCGTGGAGAGCAGAGGAACCCCCCTGGAGCCCACCCGCGGCAGCCCAGGCACCTGCATCGTGCACCCCTCACCCAGGCAGACCTGCCGGGAAGGGCTGTCTGGAGCAGGAAGAGAAGCCTGTCCTCACCCTCAAGCCAGGAGCAGTGAAGGCAGGGTTGGACTTGGGCTTCTGGCCCTGAGCAGCACAGCTGGCCCATTGAGGCCCTGGCTATCTACCCCTGCAACTGGGGCTCATGCCAGTGGCCAGGACCAGCTCCTTATTCCCTCCTACAGCTGCCCACACAGTTTCCGCTGGGTCTCCTGTTGGTATAAACACGTGGTTGGGGGGGGGGTGTGCAGAGGAGGTGCCTTTTGTGAGACCTAGCGCCCTAGGTCCAGG
Source organism: Equus przewalskii (assembly GCF_037783145.1). Classification (NCBI taxonomy): domain Eukaryota; kingdom Metazoa; phylum Chordata; class Mammalia; order Perissodactyla; family Equidae; genus Equus; species Equus przewalskii. Next base: position 49,575,073 of record NC_091851.1, read on the forward strand.
CCAGGGAGTCACCAAGGGGCCCATCAGGCAGAGCCAGGAGCTGTGACCCCAGCTCTGCCCTCTCCTAACCCTGGCACCAAGTCTGGACTGCAAGGAAAGCCAAGAGCAAGAGCAGGAACCCTCGTCTGCGGGGGGACATCAGGGCCCCTCAGCTCCGCCCCCTCCACGGTGATGTTGCCGCTTGGGGACTGGGACAGCCCTGGGGCCACTCCCTAAGCCCAGATCCCAGGCAGGACAGTGCTGTGCCCCCAGCTAACCAGTCACAGCTTCATTTTCCTAAAGCTTTATTTATTTTACAAAATGTATAGAATAAGTTATATTGGTAACATCTTTTTTAATTAAAATAAGTTAACATCTCTGTACTCGGAAAGCAAGAGCCAAGAGGCAGGCGGGGACTGGTGGGGGTGGCTCAGCCTGCACAGCTAACTCGTGGAAGCCACTTCCTCCTCGTCACTGCCATCAGGGACAGCATCGGTCCCAAAGTAACGGTCACCGAAGTTCCCTAGAGAAAGAAGCAGGCCCTTGTGGTGGGGGTCTCAGGTCTATCTGGCCTGATTCACCACTGACCCGGGCTGGGCAGCCTCACCAATGCCGGGGATGATGCGGAACAGGTCGTTGACACGCTTGTCCACTGCCGTGGTGATGATTCTCACTCGCGGGAAGGCATAGGCCACTGAGTGAACACCCATCTCCGCCATGAGCAGCGACAGCAGGAAGATCTTGTCTTCAGGCACGTCATGGTCCTGCGCCACAGGGCAGGTGAACCCCGTGCCCTCCCCCCCCCCGCCCCCCCCCCGCGCCCTCCAGCCCGCCTGGCTCCGGCCCCCTCACCAGGAGCACGCGCACGGCCATCATAGCAGCAGCGCCTGTGGACACAGTGCAGTCCATCAGGATCACATGGTCGTCACTGATGTCTTTGGGCAGACGCAGGTAGTGCAGCTGCGGGAGGCGCAGGGTCAGGGTGGGCAAAGCCCAGGCCCCAGGCTCCCGCCCCACACTGTCCCCTCCCGCGTGCACCCAGCCCCCAGGCTCCTGCCCCGCACTTCAGGCTCCCCGGTGAGCTGGTTGGTCTGGATCAGGATGGTGCCAATGCGCACATCTTTGCACACGGCCCGCAGCGCTGGCTCCATGGTCTCGCCAGCCCGCAGAATGGACACGCCTGTAATCTGGGGGGAAGGGGGAGTCTTACTGGGCCAGAGCCCCCACATCCACCCCCCAGTCCACAGGCCCAGCGGGTACCTGCTTCCCAGCATAGCACTTGCCCGCGTAGTCCTGCCCTTGTGGGGTCTGCACCACACAGTCCTGTGCACAGAGCCGGGGGTGGGCATGAGCACAAGGAGCCCCCAAGGTCCTGGCACCCACCCCACTCCACCCGCTCCACACCTGGAAGGGCAGGAAGGAGAGCGCGTGCTCAATGAGCAGCCGCATCAGCCTCTTGGAGTAAAAGATGAATTCATCTCGGCTGGTCTCCTTGTCCCTGTGGACCGGTCACCAGTTGGTTTAGCAAAGGGGTGGCCCCACTCAGCCGCCCGCCCCCGGAGGGCCCTCACCTGATGATGGTGTGCATGCCCCGCACCTGCGGCGTGCTCTTGAGGACACTCAGCGTCCGGGGCAGGGGGTGACACTGGTGTGCTGAGGCCAGCGCGGCCCTGGGGACAAGCCGATTGAGGACTCAAGAAGGGATGTCTTCTCCTGGAGCCCCATCCTCCCACTGTGGAGGCTGTGTGGGGGCAGTTGTGGGGACGGCAGGGGGAGGGGCACTGCCTCCCAGTAGCTGATGCGGAAGGAGGGCCCCACCCCCCAGGTCCCCCCTTCACAGCCAAGCAAAGGTTAAAGGACACAGCAGAAGGCAGAGCAGCTGACCATTAGGCAGGAGGCGAGGGGCCGCAGTGTGCATCTCCCTCCCAGTCCAGGTCCCCTTGCTCAGAGGCAACAGAAGGGACCAGGCAGCAGGAGGGCAGCCTCTCACGTGCGGATGTCTCAGCTCCCAGGAGGGGCAGCTGGGCCCCAACCCCAGGACGCCTCTCCCTGGGGTTACAGCTGAGCTTTGGGGCCAAGCCTAGCTCTGACTCATACCCCCATGTGATGTGTGGCCCCCTCAGGAGAGGGTGGCAAGGCTGGCTCAGTGCGGCGGCCCCTGCTGCCCCATGCCTGGGGGGGAAAGAGCAGGGTGGAGGGAAAGGAGCTGAGGGGTCTTGGGGAGGGCCGTGGGAGGGGCCTGGGGAGGGAAAGTAGAAGGGACGGGGCGGCAGGAGGGGGATGGGGGGTGGGGGAGGCGCCTGGGGAGGGACATGGGAGGGGCCCGGGGAGGGAAAGTAGAAGGGACGGGGCCGGCAGGAGGGGGATGGGGGGTGGGGGAGGGGCCTGGGGAGGGAAAGTAGAAGGGACGGGGCCGGCAGGAGGGGCGGGGAGGAGAGGGGAGCGCACAGCACAGCGGCACCACAACCAGAGCGCACTCTGTGCTCACATATCCCAGCGCAGCTTCCTCTGCTCGCCAGGTGAAGAGTAAGTTCAGGGAGGGAACAGGGCAGGAAACCCAAAGGTTTACAAGACGAAAAGAACAAAGAGAAAAAGACCATTTAGCAGGGGAGCACGGGCAGTTCCTGGGGCCACCAGCTGGCCTGAGGAAGAGGGAGGCAGGTGGCCAGTGGCAGGACACCCTTGAGCCTTTGCTTCTGTGGGCATGGCTGGCGGTAGGGCATGAGTGCCAGCACAGTCCACACCCGCCATGCTGCGCCCTGCGGGTCCCCCCACCTGCCCCCCAGCCTCACTTCCTGGGGCTGATGGAGGTGAGCAGCCTCTGGCCACCACTTCCTTGGCTGACCAGAAAAGGGAAAATGTAGCTGGCTGCATTTAGGTGTTTTTTTGAGTTTAAAACCCTGGAAACTTTTTTTGCTCAGAACAAAGGCTTCCAGAGGACCTGACACGGCAAGACCTGCAGGTGCCCTGGGCTGGGTGAGAAGCAAGCAGGGACTGGTGCAAGGGCAGGAAGCTGGAGGCGGCTGGTGACCAGCCCTGGAGGCATTTCCAACACTTTGGTGCTATGAGTGTGACCTGGGGGCTCTGCTGACTTCACAGTAAGGCTGGGCTGAGGGCAGGTCACAGTGTGACTGCTGTGTGGGGTTATATCTCTTCTCACGAATAGGATGAGGATGCAGCCCCTGGCCCATCTGGAGCTCCTCCTGGTTCTCTGTGCCTTGGCTCTAGGACGAGGGTGGGCAGGGGGGCCAGGGGCCAGGGGCCTCACCACCACCTGGGGGAGTCAGACTGGACCCTCTGATCAGGCAGAGGTGCAGATCCAGGTCCTCCGGCTGCTGAGGAACGTGCCTGTGGCCATCGCCCTGGGGGCCTAGCAGTGCTGGCTCAGGATGGCTGTGCCTTCTGGGGTTGGACCCCACAGAACCATCCTCCAGTTGGGGAAGAGCCTCCAGAGAGGCCTGGTCAGCCACGTCAGGGTGCTGTATGACCTTGAGCAAGTCCCTTAACCTCCCTGTGCCTTGGTTTCCTTGTCTGCTGGCAAAGGCAAGCAGAAGCAGCATGGGGGCCGCCACACCAGCCCTTCTGTGCCTGGGGCAGGGCTGCCACAAGGGGTGGGCACAGTGGAGGACCCTCCTGCCTGCCCAGGTGACAGCCCAGACATGGAGCTCCCATGGATGTTGAATATGCCTCTGTCCATGCAGATAGCCGTGGGAAGTCTTACCTGACACTGAGCTCACGCTGCGCGGCAACACAGGGAAACACGGAACGGTGGCGTGTCAGTGCGGGCGGCACCACCTGCCACCCCACCCAGGAAGGGGCACCCACAGCCCCACAGAGGGAGAGGGCCAGTTCTATCTAGCCTCCAACCTGACACCCTCTGGGCTGGGTGCCCCATGATGATGATGAGCAGTGCCTTTGGCCAGCCCAGAGCTTATGATCTCAGGTTAGGATATACGTCCACGTGGGACTCAGTGCCAAAACCCGATGGTCCCCAAAGGGTTGGAAGGGACAGGAGGCCACTCCTCCCTGCAAGGCCCCACTTGGGCCAGGGAGCTCCTCTGTGCCCCACACTCTGTCAGGGAACCCAGCTGTCTCCAGCCAGCACAAAGTGCTGCAGGCTGGGGGGTGAAGGGGCTGACCGAGCAGGCCCAGACACCAGAGGCTGGCACACAGCAGAGGACAGTAACGCGTGGGGACTGCGAGAGCAGGTGGCTGTGGGCAGCGGCAGCAGTGGGACGGGGCGTGGGCCAGGTGGGCTGCAGGGAACCTGGCCTGGCCAGCTCACCTCCTCCAGCTGGCTGTGCACATGCTGCACGATCAGGTCGATCGCCACTGTGTTCCCGCTCCCTGGGGTGGGACAGGCCAGAGGGGGATGCAGGCGGGAGGGTGAGGTGGGCCACCGCACCCCCGTCTGTACCTCCCAATGACAGGCAGGGCTGCAGGCTCACCCCGGGGCACAACGATGTCAGCCACGCGCATGGTGGGCTGGATGTACTGGTCAAAGGCGGGCTTGACAAACTTGTTGTACTGCTTGATAACACCCTCGATGTCTCGGCCTCGCTCACTGATGTCCCGGCGCAGCCGCCGCACGAGGCGGATGTCAGAGTCTGTGTCCACAAAGATCTTCATGTCCAGGAGCTGGGCAGGGAGAGCAAGGCACTGAGTGTGGCCTGGTAAAGAGGGGCTCCAAGGCCCGGCCAGCAGCAGGGCCAGTGTGGGCCACATGGGCACCAGCTTCTGCAGAGGCCTCTGGTCTATGTGCTGAGCCAGTAGTCTGGCTGGTGGTGTCTAGGGGATGTGGGGGGATGCAGGGGCATGTACATGAGTAGAGGTGTGTGTGCGTGGAGGGGTGCAGCGGCATGTGTATATGTGAGGAGATGCAGGGGTGCGGACATATGTGAGGGGTGCAGGGGTGTGTACATGTAGGTGGAGATGCAGGGGCATCTACATAGGTCAGGAAATGCAGGGGCGTGTACATGCGTGGAGGGTGCAGAGGTGTGTACATGCGTGGGGGTGTGCGTGAGGGGTGCAAGGTCATGTCCATGCATTGGGGGGTGCTGTCCGCCAGGGGCTTCAGTCAGAGGGCACTGGGTGGATGCGGGCTGCGGAGATGGAAGGGGTTGGCGCTGTGATCCGTGGGCTCATTCGCAGCTCTCACAAGCACTGGGGCTTGTTCCCTCCCCACCACACCCCACACGACAGTTCTTGGGGTTTGGTGAGTTCAGGGTCTGGCCCCACACTCAGCACATAGCAGGTGGCCCCTGAAGGGGCCATGGGGGCCACTGGGTGACCAGGCGGAGCTCCGCATGGTACAGCGAGGTTCCCTGGGCCTGAGCCCAAACTCCCTGGCCTCAGCACTACCACAGGGAACAAGGACAAGCACATGGCCGGTTGTGAGCACAGGCTCCCTCACAGGCCTCAGCAGGGGCAGGAGAGGGAGCTGCCCTCAGAGTGGCCTGGCGGGAAGGATGAGGCTGCATCATCCTGGAGCAGCTGCCCGGAGCCTCCCAGGGGCCAGGAGTGCCTTGTGCAGATAGTACAGACACGAGAAGCCACCTTCCTCCCAGGCGAGAGTGCTTGCGTGCACTCACATCCACCCCCTCAAGTCACTCAGACCTCGGTGACTGTGTGGACCCCAGAGAATGTCAGAGAAAACACCGACATGAAGGGGACGAGTGAGTGGTGCCCAGGGCTCACACCCACCCCCGGGAGGTGAGCCGTCCTCACCCGCCACCCCTGCCAAAGGTGTCGTGTCCCCCGTGGGAGCGGCAGGCCTGTCTTGTCTGCTCCACCTGATGGCCAGCCCTCACCCAACACCCAGTGACTGCACCACAGGGATGGGGCAGGGCAGGTGAGCAGGCACCACGGGGACAGGGTGAGTGCCTGGGGCCTCCCTGCAGGAGGCGATTTAAGGCGAGTCCCACAGGACAGGCAAGGGTGAGCAGGACCACGTGGCTGGAGCCTGCCCTCACCTCCAGCAGCGTCTTGTCAGCAAAGGCCATGATACCCTCGAAGATGATGACGTTCGCGCCATAGAGCGTCTTCTGCAGAGGCACATGGGGTTGCTCGTGCTGCCTGCATGTCCAGGCAGCCCTGTGGCCCCCTCTGCCGGCCCCACGCAGCCCAAGACCCCCGGGCCTACCCAGTCCTTCTTCCGACTGTGGGTGGTGAAGTCGTAGATGGGCACCTTGACGCTCTTGCCCTGCTTCAGCTTCTTGAGCGTGGAGACGATGAGGTCAAAGTCGAAGGCGTCCGGGTGGTCGAAGTTGAAGTTGTTGTGGGCGGCCTGCTCCTGCTGCTGCTTGGTGAGCACCTGTGGCAGGAGGAGCTGCGGCTGGGTGGGCCCACCTGTCTAGGGGCAGGGGCTCCAGGCCCTCCAGGGACCGCAGCCTGCAGGTGCAGGGCCCCTCACCTTGTAGAAGGAGTCCATGGACAGCAAAACCACCCAGGGCACGTCCAGGGCCTCAATGATCATTCTGGCCACGGTGGTCTTCCCGGAGGCACTGCCCCCTCCCAGGCCTGCAGGGAGGAGTGGAGAGACCCTGAGCAGGAGTGGCGCGTGCCGGCCTCACACTCGGGTCCCAGCGGTGCCCACCACCCGCCACGCTGCCTCAGCCTGCAGGGACAGGACAGCCCTTTCCAAGTAAGACACAACTTCCCTCTCCCCAGGCCTGACATATGACCAAGAAGCCCGAGGCAGCACAGGCCAGAGGAAATGGCGGCCCAAGCGGCCTCAGCCTGCCCCTCCTGCCCGCCAGCCGTGCTCACCAATGGCGAAGGCCTCCTTGGACTGTGTGCCATGTTCATTGTACCAGGGCGGCCGCCCCGCTGTGTAGATGGTCCGCTTGCTGGTGCGCAGGAGAGGCGGCTCAGACTTGCACTGGCTGGTGGTACGCTTCCGGGGCGAGCGCCCGGCGCCCACGGGAGGCAGGAGCCTGTCCAGGGACTCAGCACTGCTGCAGGGGGGAAGGGCATACTTGCCTTAGCCCAGGGCCAGCGCCCCTGCGACCCTGTGTCAGCCCAGTGGGCTGGTCTATGTAGGTCACCCCTCACCCAGGCACATGGATGTGGCCGAGGCAGGTGGGCTCAACCAGGGGCACATGAAACCCTCCTGCAGCCCGTTCATGGGCTTCCTGGTCTCCGACAGCCACTGCCCACACGATGTCAGAGTGACAGCAGCAGGGGGACTGGGGGAGTGCTGTCCCAAGCCATACTCCTCCTTCCATATGGACTGGGTGTCTGCCGGGCTGGGCAGGGCCCCTGTCCCTCCAGGAGACGAGAGGTGGGCATACCAAGGACCATCAAGACCCCATCGAGGACTGTGTCCCTCCTAGGACACTCTGGGCAACTCTCTCACTTTGTAAGTTCTGATCCCTTCCAGCCTGCAGGGCACACAGGGCGAGGGGCTCCCAGAGAGAAGCTACCTCTAGGGGAGCTGAGCAGGGCTGCAGTGTAGACAAACCCAGGAGGGAGGCCCTGGGCTAGGAGATCCATGGGGAAGCCACTGCTTCTAGCCCTCCAGCATCCCACAAACTCCAGGGAGGAGGGCGAGACCCCCAAAGGCAAAAGGTAGAAAACGCAATCTGGGAAAGGCATGGATGCCAGAGGCTTGCTGCTGCCCCAGCTGCATCACTCACACTAAGCTGACTACTGACTTCTCCGTGGGTTTATACTCTCAGGGGGCATGGGCCCAAGGCCTCAAGCTCCAACAGGGAAAGCTTCTGGAGAGGCTCAGTTTGGCTGAATGGCCCAGCCAGGAGGTAACGTCTGCCTGATGCCTGCTCAGAGCCTATGCTGAGAGGCTCAGACGCAGAGCCTACTGTAAAGACGGCCATGGGGACAAGACAAGCTTGGGCAGAAGCATTTCTGGCCACTGCCTAAGAAAGAGACTGGGCTGGCCACAGTGTCACCTTGCAGACCCGCCTGAGGCTCCAAGGCCGGTCATGGCCCACCACAGCTGCTGACTGTCCTGGCAGAGGCCCAGCAGGTGGCAAGGAAGTGTAGGGACCTGGGCAGGGGCAGAGGATGCTGCCTTGCAGGATGCTTCCTGCAGCACTGCCTGTCCACCCACAGTCTGCAGTCCTGCAGTGCTCGGAACACAGGCGGGAAGACCTGAGGACACGGTCAGGATGGCGTCCTTGAAGTACCGGTAGGCGAGAAAGCAAACTGGCCATCGTATGATCCCGTTTATGTAAACCCAGCAAATGACGAATGTCACCTGTGTGTAACTGCGTGTGAGCAAGATGTGTGAGCACAGAAAAAGCTAGAAGTGGATGTGCCAGGATTGCCCTGGGCACCAAGATTTGGAACAGGGACTTCTGCCACATTTCAGTGTTTCATAAGCACATGCCCCTTTGTTATCAAAAACCAAAACAAGTCCTGGTCTGTCTCTGAGGCTCGCTGTCCTGCTGTCTCTGCTACAACCCGCACTACCAGGGCACTGGGAGCTGGGAACCCAGCCTCAGGCACAGGCACCATCAAGGGCTTGCTTGCCCAGGGCTGTGACAAGTGCCTTCCTGCTCTGGGATGGCCTGAGCATGTCCAGCTTGGGAATGCTGATGTTTCTAGCTGTGTGATCCTCCCAGAGCACCCAGTGTTGCTGAGAACTAAGAGGATGGTGTCTGTGTGCACATGTGTGGGGGGTGGGGAGGCAGTGGAAGGAATTAGCTGAGGTCTAACCCGTGACAGACAGGTCACAGCAGCAGCCCTTGAGGGCCCAGAGGATGACGCTGGCACTAGCGTAAGCAGCAAGAAAGCCACCCACGGTATCTGACAGAGGACACACAGTGCCACCCTGGCGGACAGAGAAGACAGGGCTGCAAGCCACTGCAACTCCTCTGTCGTCAGGGCAGCACAAGGAGCAAGCCCGGGGGGATAATTAGCCAGTCTGTGTGCAGTGTCCTCTGCCTCTCTGGAGAAAGCAATTACCCGATGAGCTCTGCTCTAGCGCTGGGTGCTGACGTCTGTGGCGGGCTGAGCGCAAACACAGCAGGGCACCAAGACAACCCGGCAGTGACAGCGAGCACATGGGGACTCAGCTGGGCAGAGATGAGCTGCCCCAGAGGTGCTACTCGTGTTCTCACTCAGCCAAGCAGGAGACAGACGGTGAGCACAAGCCGCAGTGTCTCCAGACCCCAGACGGAGGGCAGTGCTTGCTGCTCCCCTGTACCCACTCATCCACCAACAGTGAACACAAGGCCCCTGGGGCTCACCAACAGGCTGCCCTCCTAGCAGGCAACCTGCACACCTGGAGATGATAGCCGGCCCACACCTGGGAAGAGTGGAGCCGGCCCCGCAGCAACAGGGGAGCCCCCAGTGGCCCTGGAGGCTGCAGTGGGCAGAGAACGAAGTCCAGGCTGGCCCCTTGTCTCTGTGCTTCTACTCAGGGAGGAAACTCTGACACAGAAAAGCTGACCTGCAGAGGAGCAAGGCCTGTCATCTGGAGGAGTGTGCCCTTGTGCACCAGTGCTGAGCACACTCATGCAGCACTAGGGCTGCCAGCAGGACTGCGCGGGACAGCCAGGGCTGGCGTGCCCTGCTTCTCACTTCTGTCTGGTGGCCTGACATCTCCAGTGGGAGCCTTCGGGTCCCTATTTTTAACTGTCCCTCATCCTACGGAGGCAATGAAATCACCACCACAGACCCATGGACGACTTCTGAGGCTTGTGCTGCCGACACCTTCTCAGGGAGGAACGCCCTCACGAGGGGAAGAGCCAAAAGTAGGCCACGGATGACTCTGCCAGAAACCCGCCCACCTCGGGCTTGTGCTGGGCCCAAACGGCGGTGGGTGGGTCTGCAGCCAAGCCCAGCTGCAGTGCCTTCTCCAAAGCCCTGTCTCTCCGGAAGCCAGGGACAAAGCTGCACTGTGCCCTCAGAGCAAGCTTCACCCCACTTTCCAACGGGAGGAACTCAGAGATGAGAAAGTCACACAAAAGACCTCGTTTCTCTGTTCACAGACGGACAGGGTGCTTCTGGCTACAGTGATAAAAGGTAGTTTCAACCCAAAGGATTAAGAGCCACAACGGACACAGACCAGCTTGTGACCTACAACCTCAAGCAAAACCAGCACTTGCAGGTGGCGGGCGCTGCCTGGCCCCTCCAGAGCACCTGCCCAGCCTGTTTGTTTCCTGACATCCATGAGACACACCGCACAGGCAGGCGTCCCCACCACAGCTGCGGGAGACAACACGCCTGCCACTCACCTGCCTTCCGCTCCGAGGGCCCAGCACCCTGAGATCCTGATGCCAGGGTAAGCTGGGGGGCTGCTCATGGCTGGGACACAGGGGCACCAGGATGGCGGTGGATCCCAGGTGCGTGCAGGGGCATCACCACACTGTCTCTTAGACCCACGGTGGCCTCCCAGGTCAGCTCAGGAGCCACCTGAACTGCCCCTCCATGAGTGGGTGGCACAGCAGGTGAGGAGTGGGGGTGGGGCCCCCCAGGAGCCCCGTGCAGCAGGAACAGCACTCCCTGCCCGCCTCAGAAGCCCAGGCCACAGGCATAAGAGGATCACCCAATTAGGGGCTGTGTGCTCAGCTGATATTAATAGCACTGACCTGCTGGAGACAACAGCCTTGCGAGGCCCGGGCAGACCTCAGGCCAGCCCTTGGGCGTGAGCTGCCCCTCCTGCACGCAGGCTGGCACACTGCCAGCCCAGGGCTTGCTAAGGACCACAGCACACCCCTCCCAGAACACAGTAGAAAAAGCTCCAGACCCCTGGCCTGCCAAGTCAGCCCCCCACCCTCCCAAACAGGACAGGGAAATTTGAGGTGTCTCTGGGCCAAGCCGAGCTGAATGTCAGTGCTGAGCTGGGCATCCCACTCCTGGCCCCAAAAAGCCTCCTAGAGGCATAAACAAACCTGACACTCTACCCTCCTGTGGCATCCCAGAATAACTGCCCCCGCCCCTCCACGGGTAGGCTCCAGCACGCTCCCCAAGGCCACGCAGTGCTCAGCATTCAGCCAGGGACACAGCTACCCTCCAGCCTGGCGGCAGGAGTAAGAGCAGGTTCCGCCCCACTCCCAGCAGGAGTGGGTCATATCTTTCCTCAAGCCTGGAAAGGGATTTGTGTCCACAGGTCCCCAGCCATTCATCGCGTGTAGCACCTTTCCTCCTGACCTGGCTTCCAACATCGAGACAGCCAGAAGGGGTTCAGGGAAGAAAAATTTCCACATAGGGTTCACACACCTGAAGGGGGCCCACTCTCTGGAGCTGTCTCAGGGGCAGCCTCTCCTGGCTGCCCAGGGAGCATAGGTGTCTGCCCCTGCTCCAGAGGCACCCAGAGGCAGGACTGACCTACTTGTCTTTGCCCACAGGAGCTTCTTCCTCCTGACCCCCTGCCTGGGAAGATGGGCAGGGACCAGCCCACACTCTGGGAGGCTGGAGCTGTCCTGGGCAGGGCTGCAGCATTGGGGCATGCAGTTCCAGGTCCTCCACTGGAGCCTGACACCCCATCCAGGTTTAGGGAAGTTTGCCAAGTGACTGAGTAAAATAAGGCCAGGAGAAGGGAGGGAGGAGCTGGTCTACTGGGGTCTGGCCCCAGGGGTCCCAGACTGGCTCAGAGACAGAGGTATAAGGGCAACTTTCTCTGAGAAGATGGAGAACTGGGGGGCTGAAACAGGCTCCAAGGACTTGCACTGCCCCCACCCCTCTCCCTGGAAACCCCGGGCAGGACTCCTCCTTCCCACTGCTTTGGGTGGGGCCAGCAACCCCTCTCCACCTAGAATGCACAGCAGACTGAGGGGCGTGTTGTTACCAGAAGGTGTTCATTCGTCCACCAGCATGCCCAGGGCCAAGGGAGTCTGAGGTCCCTTCCTCTCAGGGCTGACTCTCTAGGGGGCAAGCAGACAAGAAACAACAGCAAGGTGTACAGCCCACACAGATGTGGCCACAATGATGTGGAAGGAGAAGCTGGTCAGGGAGAGCCTTGGCACAGAGGCACCTGCATATGCCCCTGGATACCAACTAGAGCCAGCTGTTGGGCCGTGGCGGGGCGGGGACTTCAGGGCATGAGCTTGAGGAACAGCGCAGGGGGGACCCTCAGGGAGCAAGCATCAGGGAATAATGTGCAAGAGGTTTCCCAGTGAAGCCCAGGGGCAGTGCCAGGGCAGATCCTATGAGCCTCTGGAGAAGAGTGCTGTGGTCTGCACTTACTGCCCCCTGGTCCCGGAGGATGGGATGACTGCTGCCTCCCCGAGCACTGTGGGGTGCCCGTGCCCACCACGGGGTCTGTGCAAGGGGCAGGGCCTGGAAGGTAGCTGCCACCAATCTGTGTCTTCAGAGGACTTTTCTCAAGAGCTTATCTAGCCTTGTCCTCTCTGGTCTTGGGCTAAATCAAAGATACTTTGGAACCAGCAGGTGTCACAGACTCAGTCCTATTAGACTCTTACTCCATGCTAGCCTCCTAGTCACTGCCTGCTGGGAGGGTGTGAGCCTGGAAGGACACAAGACGCTCCTTCAGAGCCAGGGCAGCCTCTTCCTGCCCGGCAGCTCCTGGAGAACAGATGCCACTGCAAGGCACCCCTCACCCCAGTTCCTCTCCCTGCTAATTAAGCGGCTCCACTGACAGCACCCTGGCCGTTGTGGAAGAGCCCAGGTGCACAGCATTTCTGCCGCAGAGACCCGTGCGAAGAGGTGCCCAGGCTGGTCTCTAGCGCCGGGGCCTGCGGCCATCGCTGAGCCTTCCCCAGGGGACATTCAGACCCGGAAGTGAGGAGCCAGTCCTCAAATGCAGGGAGCCGGCCCTGAGCACTGCTGGCCACCGCCCCCTGGCGGCCCTGGCCCCAGCGGGACCGAGCAGGAGCCCATCTCCTCATGGCCATTTCGGTCTCTTCACCCCGGGTGACAAAACGGCCCCTCCCCCGCCGCGCCCGCACAACTTCCCCTCCGGCAAAGGCCGGTCGGAGCCTCGAGGGTACCCACACCGGGCGGGGCCGTCAGAAGGCACCACGCACCACCCCGCCCCAGAATCACGGCCCCCGGCTTCTCGGGCTGGACGGGGCGGGGCGGGGCGAGGCTGTCCGCGCGGATTCCGGGACCAACAGCCCACCTCGCAGCGTCAGGCGGGCACACGCGCAGGACAGGTGCCCGGGGCCCGTGCACGCGGGGCAGAAGCCGGGGCCGGCCCTGGGGTGCAGGGCCCGCTCGCTCGGCCGCCCGGCTCGGCGCCCGAGCTTCCCGCTCCCGGCCGAGCGGGGTGCGGGCCCAGGCCCCGGGGACCCTAGGCGGCTGGGCCCCGCGGTGCAGCCCTGCCCGTCGCGGCCCCGGCGCACGAGGCCCCCTCCCCGCAAACGGAAGGGCGGCCGCGCCTACCGGTCCTCGCACGCGGTGCCGCTCTTCTCCGCCGGCCGGTCCGGCCCGTCTCCGGCCGCGAGGGGCGGCGGCGGCGGCGGCGAGCGGGGAGCGGCGGAGGCCGGGGGCGCCGCCATGGAGCTCGGAGGCCGCTCCGCGGGCCGCCGGGAGCTGTGGTCCGGGCCGCGCGGGCCGCCGGGAGCTGTGGTTCGGGGCCCCGCCCGCCGGAGCGCCCGGCGGACTACAAGTCCCACAAGGCCGTGCGGCCGTGCGCGCGGGCCTCGCAGCCCGGCAGCACCCTGCCCGCGCGGGCGTCGTCCGCGGGAAGGGCCGAACCCCGCGCTCCCCTACAAATTCAGCCTCATGAAACCCCTGGAAAAAAATCAATAAACATTTATTTGATACAGTCATTTTTAATACATACAGTTGATGGCCCGCCCCCACGCCACTCAGGTCCGGAGGCGGGGACGAGGATCGGGGACAGATGGTCACAGGGCGGGCAGGGCCCGAGCTCACCGTCAAACATCTTGCAAATAAACACTTTGTAGATAGAATATATAAGTATATATATGAATACAAGTGATAGCTGGAGCCTCTCTTCCAAAATGCACTTATGTACCGAGAACTGGCATTAAAAAACCCAAACCAAGAAACCCAAAGTACAGGACATGTGGCTGCCAGGCTGGAGGTGCTGGCCACCCGAGCCCCAGGTCTCCAGGACAAGCCACCTGGGGCCCACCCAGCGAGGACACATGGGGACAGCCCTCCCCTCCACAGACCAGAGTGCACCTGTTCTCTCCCTTCTGAACCAGAGACACAGGAGGGAGGCTACAGGTGGGAGGGCCGCTGGTCACACAAGGAGACACCCTCATCTGCCTTTGCATGAGCAAATAAAGTGCATCCTATTTTTGTGTGAAGTGTCAGCCCCTTGAGTGGGCCCTTTCCTGTTCTCAGGGCAAGAGGGGTGGGCTGGGCCAGAGGTAGATCTTCAGAAAGGGACCTGGCATTGTGCCCTGGGCTTGGGTTTCCGGTAGGTTGCACACCCATCACACCCGGGGGGCCTGCCACTCCAGTCCCTCTCACTGAAGGTGTCAGTCAAGGCCAGGTGGTTACCTGGCTGCATTCCCGCCAGAGTGGGAGGTGGGCAGATCCCGCTGAGCTGCCCAGGGCTCTGCCTTCTCTGGAGGAGGGCTCTGCAGACCACCTTGCCACTGCCACTCACCAGCCAGAGTATGGGAAGCAGGGAGGGAAGCAGGGAGAGAGGGGTCCGACCCAACAGCCTCTTTTGGCATCAGCCCCCATGCCCACTTTAAAGACAAACAAGGAGGTTAAAGTGCTAAACATCAAGTTATCCAGGACCCCCCTCTTCCCACACCAGTGACCATCTGTGAACTTTGGGGGGTGACCTGGAAACTCACCCCCAGCAAAAACCAGCCCCCAACTCCCCAAGGGCCAAGTACCTGAGAGGCCGGGGCGGGCGGCCATCCCCAGCAGAGGTGTTGAGGTCCACCCTCCTCCAGGCATTGGTGACAAAGACAAAGTGCACCTGGGGCTCTGACAGTGCCTGCTCTCCCTCCCCTCCCGAGGCAGCCCCTGAAGTGGCTGCCTGACCCCAGCTCCACCTCCACTGGCTGTACACCATAGTGACACCCAAGAACACAAGGAAGCAAGCCCTCTGGCCCTGAAACCCTGCCCACACTGCCCTCCTTGATCTCTGCCACAGCCCAGGCCTCCACCCCCTGATCAGATCAAGGTGTGTGTGAGGGAGGGGAGCCCACATCTCCATACCAGGGCTGCCTAGGGTCAGGAAAGAGGAAAAGCTGGAGGCGGGAGGCATGGTGACCCACCTCCAAGGCCCTCTTGGAACCTGTCTCCCTACTGTGGGCAAGGAGAGCCGAGCCCACCTTGGAGCCTCTCCTCTCCAGGGGCTGGATGAGGACAGGAGCTGAGGGCAGAGGGTGCCCAGTCGGCACTGCCTCCCTGAGCAGGGCAGGGACCCCAGCCTAGCCCCCAGATCCACCGTCGCACCAGGAAACCCTTAGCACCAAAATGTCAGATTGTTGAGTTTTTGTATAAAAAACAGAATAGAAAAAACGTTGTTACTTGTCACAGCAACAAGACTGGCATCCACTACACACACACGGGCAAATATCAAAATTCACATCGTCCAGGATCGGCAAGGCCGAACCCTGAGCCCACCCCCACCCCCAGTGGGAAACAGCCTCTGTCTAAACCCAGTGGTTCTGAGGTTGCTCCTCCCTGCAGTGCCTCAGTTGGAAGGCAGGGGCCAGGGCGTGGCACCTCCTGCAGGTACCCTGGACTCCAGCCTGACCCCTGCCCAACTGTAGACCTAGCCCTCCTCAGGGACCCAAAGGGCGTCAAGACAGAGCCCCAGAGCTGCCACCAACCTGTTGTGATCTTGGCCAATCCCCCTCCCTGGCCTTCAGCTCTTGTATCAAAAAACCCCACAACTACAAAGGAAGTGGCAGGTATTAAAAAAAAAAAAAGGTGGGGGGGGGCTCCCATGGGAGCTTGGCCACGTGCCAACCCAGCAAGCAGAAGGCTGCCCCTGTGGTGGTCACTCCTCAGAGCTAGGCCAGTGCTGCCCCACTCTGCATGCCCATGGCCCTCAGTCAACCCAGAGCCCAGAATGGCCCATCCTTAACCCATCAGGCTGCCCGACCTAGGCCCGCAGTATTAGCAAAGCAGGAGGCAGGAGGCAGGAGGCAGAGCACGCTCCATTCGGCCCCTCCCCCCAGGGCTCCTGTGGCCCTGTAGGTGGAGGAAGTGGAGCCTCTCTCTTACCCCAAGCAGGGAGCACCACTGGGGATGGTGGAGAGCCCCCCGTTAGCGAGGGCACCACTCCCCACCATAATGGACATGGGCAAGTGGGGAAGGCCCAAGCACAGGGTGGCACAGCAGGGAAGATGGGCCTGGAGAGGTAGAGAACAGAAGATGAGGAACCAGAGGCTGGAGCACGAGGGGAGCGAGGGGGCAGGCGGACTGTCAGGTCAGCACGGCAGCGGTCAGACTCAGGGTCTGTCCTGGGAGGTAGCTGGGGGTGCTGGGGTTCCAGTGTCGGGTAGAGAGGCAAGGCTGCTCAGATGCCCTCATCAGCCCAGAACCACAGGTCACCAGGGACCCCCCGAGCCTTGGGCCTGAGAAAGCAGATGGGGAACAGAGCTCACGTGGCAAGGGCCAAAAGGCCATCTGCCTGCTGTGCACTGCCCCCACAGCACTGAGTCCCAGGCCACTGACCCTCCTCCTGCCAACCCAGGGCCCCAGACTCTGCCAGGCCCATGAATATCCTCCAGACTATTGCACTTCTGCTGCTGCCACTGGCCCTCCCCCGGGGGCCCACGCCCAGGTGTGCCCTGTGGCAGCCTGCACAGGGGAAGGGCCACCTTCAGGGAGGGGAGAGGAGCTGGCTACCCCCACTGGACAGATGACTAGGCAGGGGTGGGGGATGGAGAACTAGAGAGCACAGGTCCCGGAACTAGCTACCCCCAACCTGGAGAGAGGGGCTTGGTGGCCAGTGTGGGGACCGGGCCCTGCCAATCTGCTGGCCCCCAGGCTCACTTCTCAGGTGGCTTGCTGGCTCCCACCTTCCGGGCAGTGGAGCCCCGGGCCCCCTTGTCTCTGCCTCCGGGGGGCCAGTCGTCCCGGCGGGGGGGCATCTTAGGCGCAGGCTCCTCGGGGGGCCGTTCCTTGGGCTTCCGGCCCCGCTTCTTCCCACCTGCCAGACTCTTCTCCTCCTTCTTGGGTGCCAGTGAGTCCTGGCTCCTGTGTTTGGGAGGTGGGTCTGCTGAAGTACGGAACCAGTTCTGGGGAGACAAGAGCAGCAGTGAAGACCCCAGGCCAGAAAGATGCTGAGCCCGGGGGCCAGCAGATGGCTAGGCGTCAGGGCACCATCCCAAGGGGCTGGCTCCTGCTCAGGGTGCCCGGGGCAGGGAGCACCCAGCTTCTCAGGTCTTCCAGGGAAGCTGGAAACCACTTTGAAGAGAAACTGCAATGTTTCTCAATGTTGGCCACTTGCTCAAACAAATATCACACAAGCCATCACCCCTACCAGCCCTACCTGGCCCAACCCCCTCCATGGAGCCAGCCCATCTAGCCGCTGGCCTAGTGGGTCTCTCACACCAGGCCCCCATCCCTGCCCCACCTCTGCGTGGGTCTTGAGGATGTGGTACTTGACACCGCTCTCGGAGCTGAACTCCTTCGGACACAGCAGGCAGCAGTACTTCCCCACCAGGTGGTCTCCCTGCAAGACAGGGGTCCCCGGCCCCAGGAGGTTGGACCCCACTCCCACCCTTGGAGGACCAGAAACATCCAGATCGAGCCAGGACCCCCCACCCTGTGTAGCCAGAGGAGCAGCCACAGCTCATCTGGACGGATGCCCAACAGGTGGGCTTCAGGGACGCACAAGGCCACCCTCTGGCAGGACCACTGAGTCGTCCCTACCGCGAGGGGGTGAGGGAAGGGTGGGAAGAGACAGGCACCCTGAGGAATGGGTGCAGCCCTTTGCTGAAGGCCCCTCACCCCAGGCCCAGGTCAGCATGCCCATTTACACCCACACAGATGAGGAGCCCCCACGGGCATGGCAACTCAAGACTGACTAACTCGTGGCTAAAGCTAGGGGACAGCGAAGTGCCCTGGGCTGTGCTGGCCATTGGGCACTCGCCAGCCCCTGAGCTCATGGAGGAGGCTGCCCCACAGGGGCAGTGTCGCACACCCACTGTGTGGGGATCCCTGGCAGGTAGCAGGGAGTGCCAAGCACCCGCCCCGCCGTGGAGGAGGACCTAGGGACTGACCTTGCTGCAGCTGGCAAGATGAGCCTTGAGGCCGGACACACTGGAGTAGATGGCTTCGCAGCACTGGGGGCAGGAGATGACCGTGGGAGAGGGCCTCCTGGCCAGTGCCCCTACACAAATGTGCACCCCTTGCCCCAGCCTGGGGGATCTGGGGCCTCTCTGGAGGAAGTGGGGGTGGGGGGGGGCTTGACCCAGGAGTCCTGGGGTATGGGCAGGCTAGGCCTCTAGGACTGAGATCGAGGTCTCTCTGCTAAGAGACTTCTGCCTGAAAACCCTGCCAGGACGCAGGGATCAGAGATTAGTCACCTGGAGGGCTCCCACCCAGGGCCACACCTGGGCTCTCTGTCCCTGAGTCCCTGTGCCCACCGCACCAGCCTGCCGCAGCTTACATCATTGGGGCAGTTGACATGGCCTTTCTCCTTGACTTCATTCTTCCACGCCTCCAGCAGCTGGGGGTTAACCGTGGGGAGGCCTGGCCGAGTGTAGTTGAGCTGTGAAAACAGGCAGGCCCCAGGGTGAGCCCAGGGGCCTGGGTAATGGGGGCTACCAAAGGGCTGGGCCAGAGCTGACCCCAGACACCCCCAGCTGCTCTAACAAGGCCCTCAACTGTGCCCTCCACAGGCGGGAGAGCTGAACCTTGGGAGGTCAGCAGATGGCCCAGGTGATAGGGGACCCCAAGCTGAAGCATGTCCTGCTCAGAGACCAGGAGGCTGGGGGCTCTAGGGCAGAGCACTGGGGGCTCGGGGCAGGCAGCTCACCCGTGCAGTCTCAGGCACCAAGTCGTCCTTCATCCGCCGCTTGGTCCAGTCTCGGGCCAGCTCATCCTCTGCAATCTCCTGCAGGTGGAACACGGCGACCTGGGCCGACGTGCGGCGGATGCGGCCACTAGGGGTCCGCTCAACACCCAGTAGGTCCTCAGCCTCAGCGGGCTTGTCCTCGGCCTCCTCAGGGGGCTGTAGGGCAGGAAGGCCAGGGTGAGCAACAGAAGCCATGTGGCATGCAGGTATGGGAACCCAGGAGCACGTGCCGTAGATAAGGGACACATGAACAACTCGTTGGGGACTCAGAGGCACCAGGGGCCCAGCCTCACTGCCTGCGATGCACGCAGCCCCCAGGGAGGGAAGGAAAAGCACACACAGCAGGCGGCACATGGACACGCATGCTCAGTGACCGAGGGCAGGAGGACCCAGGCTGCAGGCTGCTCACTGGGGCCGTGTGCTCTGAGCGCATGTGGTAGTCATGGCCGGCCTTGGAGCGGTAGGTCTTGCCACAGTGGATGCAGGGGAAGGAGGGGCTGTCCACCTCACAAGGTGGCTTCCCGCAGCGTCGCTGGTGGTACTGGTAGCCCATGAGGCTGGAGAAGGCGGCCCCGCAGCCCTGAGGGTCAAAGATCAGGTAAGTAGCCAGCAAGAGGCTGTGCCCCATCCCACACTGTGTGCCCCACACCCACGCCACCCCACTGACCTCCTGCGGGCAGCGCAGCCTCCCCATCTGCTTCAGCACTTTACGTAGCCGCTCCCGCTCCTCCTGCTCGCTCCCCTCCGAGGCCTCGGCGTCAGAGGGCTGGGGGGCAGGCCCGGCCTAAGTGCCCCAACCACCACAGGGCCCCTACCCCTGCCCAGGGGTTGGGGCCACAGATGTCCAAGGTCAGGCATGGGAGTCACTAAGCTCTGCCACGGTGTGGTGACGAAAGGTCAGCGATCTGGGCTGGGCGGGTGGGGTGGGGAGGGGAGTGATGGAGTGGGAGGCCAGCAGTCAGCAGTCAGGGCTGGGTGATACCTTGGTGCTGTGCTCAGCCATGGTGTGGTAGTTGAGGCCGGCCTTGGACTTGAACTGCTTTCGACAGTGCTGGCACTTGAGTGCATCCTGCAGCTGCAGACACGGCCCTATTCGTGAGAAGCTGGCCCTGGGGCACCTCCCCTCCCATGACCCCCAGAGGCAACCTTACCTTCTGACACACCTCCATGTGCTTCTTGAGCCCCACGAGGGTCTTTCGGGCGACCACATTGCAGGTGGGGCAGACAGCCTCCCCCCGTTCATGGATGGCCCGCTGCCACTGCTCCTCAGGGCCACCTGTGGGGCAGGGCCAGGGCCTCAGGGCTGGCAGGGGCTCCCGGACACCCTGGACACCAAGCACAGAACCCAGGGTCCATGCTCAGCCCCCCATCCCTGAGTTCCAGGATCCATCCCACGGTTGAGACCTGGCCTGGGCCCCGCCACACCATAGCCCCCACCTGGGCCTGGGTGGGCCACGGGGGCCGGCACCTCCTTGCTGACAGTGCTGGTGGGGGCTGGCACCTTCTTCCGCACATCCTCGGGGCTGGGCCCCTCCTGCTTCTTGGTGCGGTGAGCCCGGGACTTGTCCTCTGCCTTGGCCAGGCCTGTGTGCACACATGGGGTGGTCGGTGCAGATGTGGGCACACGTGTGCACACACCCAGCCCCACGAGTCCCTGGCCGGCCAGGACCTCACCTTTGAGTCCGAAGGTCCCTGAGATGGACGGCTGCTCCCCTGTAAACTTCTTGGGTGTTTTCTGTTTCCTTCCTGACTCGGGGTAGAGAAAACGAGGCCCAAGGTTCTGGTCACATAACCGTCGGGAGGCCTTTCCAGCCGGCCACTACCCACCCTGGCCACAGCCCCCCGCTCTAGTCTTACTGTGCTTTGTGCGCTCCGTGCCCTCCTCAGGTGGAGACCCAGGGCCTGCAGCCCTTGGCACCTCTTTGCCTCCCAAGGGCCTGCTGCCCAGAGCAAGGGGTCCGCCACTGGGGTCTGTGCTCAGCTGGAAGGCCGAGCCCTGGCTTGCGGTAGATGGGCCACATTCCCCATTTTCCGGCCTCGCCTGCTTGGGCAGGACAGGGCATGCGTCCAGGCTGTCTGCAGCCCTGCAGGGAGTGGGGAGGTGAGGGGCAGGAGGGCTCACTTTGGGCCCTATTCCCCCAGGCTACAGCTGGGGAGCACCCCAAGCCCACCCGGCAGGAGCCCCGTACCTTTTCTTACCACTGCTCCTCCCCGCGGCACGAGGAGTTTTGTTCTCAGACTTGGTCAGCAGCACCATTTTGCAGGGCGTTGTGTGTCTGCTGATGGCAATGGGCCTGCTGACCGTCACTGGTTTACTGACCACAATGGGCCTGCTGACTGTCACCAGCTTCGTGACGGGCACAGGTTTTGTAACTGTCACAAGCTTTGTCATTGGCACTGGTTTGTTGATGGTCACTGGTTTGGTGACTGGCACGGGTTTGGTGACTGGCACCGGCTTGTTGACAGTCACTGGCTTAGTGACCGGCACAGCTTTGGTGACCGGCACAGGCCTGCTGACCGTCACTGGCTTGGTGACCGGCACGGGCCTGCTGACCGTCACTGTCTTGGTGACTGGCACAGGCCTGCTGACTGTCACTGGCTTGCTAATACCGATGGGTTTACTGACACCCACAGGTTTGCCAATAGTGACAGGTTTGCTCACTCCAATAGGCTTGCTGACCCCAACAGGCCGGCTGATGGTGACTGGCCGGCTGACTGGCCCAGGCTTGGGGGTAGGCAGAGGTCGGTCCATGTGGTTCCAAATCCGGTGCTTCTCCAGCTGGGTCTTAGATGTAAATGCAGCCTCGCAGAAAGGGCAGGGAAATGTCAGCCTTTCTGAGATGGCACCCTGGGTGGAGAGAGCAGGCGTGGGAGGGGCTGCCAGGGCCCCTGCCCAGACACGCCCCCAGCCGACAGCTGGGGCAGGGTGGGCCGCAGGCCTCCTCTCCCCCAACCCATAGCACCTTACCCCTTGGCATCGCTGGTAATGGTACTTGAGCCCGTAGATACTGGGAAACTCCAGCCAGCACCCCGAGTTTGGACACTTCACCCTCGAGTGTGCCTTGAACTCATCCTTCCACTGGTTCATCAGGGAGAGCTAGGCGTGGGAAGGACCGGCTACTGACCCACCTAGGCCTCTGTCAACTTGGGCTCCAGACACAACACCCTCCCTGGGCCCACAAGGCAGACAAGCTGCAGAAGCCCTCCAACCTCAGGACCGAGGCAAGATCCAGGCCACCCCGAGCAGCAGTGGTGTGCTGCACCTGTCCTAGGAGCCCCACAAACGTGGCCCACTCGGCCCCAGCCACCCACTGAAGCCCTGAAGCACAGAGCCGCCTGCTAACACAGGCTGAGGGCCTGTGGTGGACGTGTGGAGGGCAAACAAAGGCAGTGCGGTGGACTTGACAGGCAGACCCCAGCAGGAGCCCCACCCCAGTCCTCAGGGAGCTCACGGGAATGTCTCGGAGGGCCTGGTTTTCAGCTTTCGGACGCCCTTTCTTCTTTCCTTCTGTCCTGTCAGTGGCTTGACTTCCCGGGTCAAAGCAGAGTGGGGCTTGGCTGGGCACTGTCTGCCCACCCCTGACCACCGGCACCCCTGAAGCACACGAATCGCCAAGGCTCAGAGGAGACTGGTGTCCGGGGAGGCGGCCCACAACCCCGCACTGGCTGCCCATGATTGCCTGGAGTTGGCCTTGGCCTGACCCCTCTTACCCAGCTTCGGTGGGTCATGCAGCACAGGAAGTCGGACCTCGCTCCGGCTGCCATCCTTCCCAGGTCCACTCTTGCTGGACCCCGGGAGCCGGCGGCCTCCTCCAACGCAGAAAGGATCGGCCATCTCTGCAGAGCAAGTGGACAGGCTGTGAGGCCCACCAGGCCTGACTCAGTCTTGACACAAGCTGCCCTTGAGCTCCACCCCCAGACAGGCCCACTTTCTGGCCCAGGGAAGGGAAGCCTGCCCACCTGCGCTTTTGGCCACAAGGGAAAGCAGGTGATGGGGGGTCTCTGGCCTAGGCGAGGGGCTACCTAGTCATCTCCCCAGATGAGAGACGAGACGCAAGCAGCTTGGCAGGATCTAGGCCTGTCCACAGACCCTCACCAGCTCTGAAGAGCTCCCTCTGTCCCCGGACATACATTCCCAGATCGCGCTGAGCTGGGGCCACCCCAGGAGAGGAGGTGTGCCAGGGACAAAGCAGGCCAACAACACCCCTCCCGGGGGCCAATTATGATACCAGTACGGCTGCTGCTTCACAGGCTGTGCTGGCCTGGCACCTTGGGACACCTTCCTCCACAGCCCCATCCAGACCCAAGGCAATGCCATGCTATCCTGGCTCCTTCTCCCCAGGACACAGATGGGATAGCCAAGGTGGACACTGACGCCCCTCGCCTACTCCCCAACTGTACGTGCCCCCTCTGGGAGGCAGACCCAGGACCGAGGACCCCGAGGAACCTGTATCTGATCCCCATGCCAGCTGACCCATCCTACCTGTCCCTCTTTCGGGCCTTGTCTTCATCCGGAGCCCCTCCACCCAGATGAAGGCCTCACCTTGGGCCCTCACCACCCTCCACCTGGCTGACCTCTTCCTCACCTCCACCCTCAAGAGCCTCTCTGCCCCACACCTACAGGCCCACCAGCACCACTCCAGAGACTACTGGTCACAGGAAACACCCTGCTTCCTGAGGCTGGGCCTCCATGGCCTATTCTGCTAGGGAACCCCACATCCTGAGAGCTGGGAGGACTCTCAGCTCAGCCCAGTTGGGTCCTCCCACAGGTACACCCAAGGCCACAGAAAAGGGTGGGGGATTGTGTGGGCAGGTGACCCCTCCCCTGGTAGTTTCTAACTTAGAGGAGATGGGTGGGGCTGCAGTGCCTAGAAGCACTGCAGAGACCACCTGGGCAGGCTGAGGTCAGAGGTCAGGACAGCCACTGCCCACTGCCAAGGAGGTGCCCACATCCTGCGCTTGGGGGAGGAACGGATCCAGAAAGATCTAAACAAACTTCTCTGGAAGCCCTCACACTCTAACTTCCAAAGGAGACACGCGAACATCAGTCACTCCAGCCCTGTTTCGACCCCAGCAGCCTGGGATGCGGGTGCCTGCTAAGCAGCCCCTTTCCAGTCTTTCTCCAGCTCGGGTGGAAAATTCAGAGTTGGGGGGCCTGGGGCCAGGGCTGGCCTAGGAGGTAGAGATCCTCCTTCCATCCAAGGCCTGTGACTCGCGCACCGGGAGGAAAAAGGGCTTCCACCCTCCCAGAGGGCCTCGCAGGGTCGCAGAGGTGGGAGGGAGGGGCGCCGTGCTGACCGCAGGAGACGCTGGCCGCGGGACCCCGGCCCAGGCCCGGGCGCGCGGATGAGGCCGGCCAGGGGACGCACACCTGGAGGCTGGCATGGCCACCCACCTGTCACCTGCGGCCGGGTGCGGGCCCGACCTGGCCCCGGAAGGGCCGCCCGCGGCGCCTGGGGGGGGCCCGAAGGCAGTGAACCAAAATGGCGACTTTTTCTGGAGAAGGAGGAGGCGGGCGCGGGCGCGGCGCGGGGCGCGGGCGCGGGCGCGGCGCGGGGGTCCGGGCGCGGCGGGGGCGGCCGCGGGGCCCGGCCCGGCCCGGCCTGGTCGCGTGGATCGGGGTCGGGGCCGGCGGGCGCGAGGCGGCCCCAGGGGCGGGCTGGGCGCGGCTGGCGCTTACCTGCGGCGCCCAGCGGGCCGGGCCGGGCGGGGGCCGGGCGGCGGGCCGGGGCGCGGGCGCGGGGTCCGGGCGGCGCAGGCTGCGCGCCGCGCTGCGCACATGCGCGCTCCCGCCCCTCCCACCTTTGACAGTTTTACTGTGGGGGGGAGGGGGCGAACTCTCGCGGTATTCCCGCCGCCGCTCCGCGATGGGGAGGAACGGGTCGAGAGGAGGGGGCCCCGCGGGCCGGCCTGCTCGCCCGGTCCCGGGTCGGTGTCCTCCGTGTGCCCAGTTCCAGTGCAAAGTGGCCAGTTGCGCCGCCCATAGGGCGGGAGGCTTTTTTCAGGCAGTGGGGTAAACTGAGGCACGATAGGGGCCCTGGGTACTGCCCCAAGCCCAGTGCAAAGGGATTGAAGCGACCAGATGTCTATACCGGGTCCCTGATCTCCTGGGCCCCGGGGGCCCGGGACCTGCAGAGCAGCTTGTGGCCTCTCTTCCAGCTAGCCCTGTGGCCACCCTCACGGGACTGCCCGGCTCCTTGCGGCGCCCGGGCAGTTTGAGGTCGTGGGCTTTCCTGGGGTTAGTGTCCACTGGACCAGCCTACGTCTGCTTTGGGGATGGGGTCCTAGACCAGCGGCCAGTGCCTTGCCCCTCCGTGCTCCAGAGCCCAGCCCTCTGCGGGGACACTGGTATCAGGTCTGGGGGAGATAGGGCACCAACGCTGCCAGACTTGGGATGAATGATACAGGGGAGGGAGTGCTAGTTGGAAAAGGGAGTTACAAGGTGCACCTCCTTCCCGCCTCCCCACCCCGCACCCCCGTACCCCCTCCACCTCCTCTGTCCACCCTGGAGCAGGCTGGGCTGCACTGCTTGAGGGCAGGGCACAAAAGGTGTGGGCAGATTTGGGGGTGGCCTCTCCTCACAGGGACCTTTGGGATCCACTTCTCTCAAGGCCAGCACAAAGTGCTCACTCAGAGGCAGAGGCAGGGTGGGGGCCCTCTGTGGAGGGGTCTGTCAGTCGGTCCTTCCCTGGGAAATCAGAGCCAGAAAGAGGCCTACGTGACCCCAGGAGGAAGAGGGAATGCCTTCTCTTGTTGACTGTGCCTACTCTGGGGACAGCACAGGCAGGATTTCTGGAGGGGGTCAATGTGTGTACTCTGAGGTCCACCCAAGGTCGTCACCTTCCCCATTTAAGTCTGCATGTCCACATATGTGACACGTCAATGTCTCTTGGGAGGTGTCTGTCTGAGTGACCATGTGTGTCAGGCAGTGTCCTGTTTGGACATCACAGTGTCAGGGTATGTCCCTGTGTCCTGCACTATGTGAGGAGGATGCCTATCTGTATGCTAGAGTCCAGGTGGCTGGACATAGGGTGTGGGGGCTGTCTGGGTCTTAGCAAGTGGTGTCCAGGCTACAGCATGTCTGGATGTCAGGGCATTGCGTGATCTCATATGTGTTTGTGTATGGGGTGTGCTGTGCCCCGTGTGTTTCTGTACGTTAAGGGGTCATTGTTTGTCTGGGACACTGTGTGGGGGTGTGTTGTGGGTCTGGTTGCTGGTGTCATTGTGTCTCTGAGTGTTAGTTTCTGTGGGGCCAGCCTGGTCGTTTTATGCCTCTGTGTTACTATTTGTGTGAATGGCTTCTGTGTGAGTGTGTCAGGGCATGTCCCGTGACCTGTGTGTTTCTTATGTCAGGACATTGCCCTGTGGGAGGAGGGGCGCTCAATGGAGGCCCCTAAAAGATAGCCACGCCAAACTCCTGAAACCTGTGAGTGGGACCTTATTTAGAAAAAGGTGTGATTAAGTTAAGGATATTGAGAGGAGGAGATCATCCTGGATTATCCAGGTGGGCCCTGAATCCAGTGACAATTGTCTTTGTAAGGAGATTTGACACAGACAGAAGGCGACATGACCATGGAGGCCGGGACGGGGTGATGTGTCCATGAGCCCAGGAGCCCCTGGGGCCACCACCAGAAGCTGGGAGAGGCAAGGAAGGATTCTTCCCTCAGCCCCTAGAGGGAGTGTGGGCCTGCTGGATTTCAGACTTAGCCTGCAGAACTTGAGAGAATCAGTTTGTGTGTGTCAAGCCTCCCAGTTGTGGTCATTTGTTACAGCAGCCCCAGGAACCTGACATACCTGTGTCCATGCATCCAGGTGCAGTCCATAGCCATTTCCAGGCAGCCTCTTGTCCCCACCAGTGCCCCACTAGGATGTGACACCACTGCCCCCTGGTGGTCCCAGCTGGAGGCAGCTGGGCCAGGCACGGGGCTTCCAGGACCAGGGGCCCCCCCAGGGCTCTGCCCACCCCTACAAGGCTGGTTGGTGGGCGCTGGACACGGACACCACACTTGGGGCATTTGAGAACCAGGTTTATTTCTGGTCTTTTTGTCAGAATATAAAAAAGTGAGCGCAAAACCAGGGAGACGACACAGGAGCACGTGGGCGGACAAGACAAAGGGGGAGGAAGAGGCAGGGGCGGGAAGGGCCCTCTGAGGAGGACAGCGTTGTGATGGTGTGGGCTGGCTGGGACACTTATGTTAGCCACAATGGACAAGGGGTCTTCCGGTCGGGGGGCATACAGATGGGGGGCACCAGGCCAGTTGTTCCAATTCCACCACAATGACCAGCCTCCCTTCCCAAGGCCAGCTCAGGGTACAGAGCGGGGGCTGGGGGTGCAGTTTCATCTATCCTTGAGATTTTCAGACTCCCCTCGGGGGCTGGCAGGGCAGAGGAGCAGGAGCTTAGGAGCTGCCAGGACCACCCTTACTGTCCCGGGCAGCACTAGCCCCAAACCTTGGGGCCTCAGGTCCACGGAGTGGTGGCTCAGGTGCCAGCTAGGTCTCTGGTGGGCAGGCGTGGGGGGTGCAGCCCTCAGGACAGGTTCTTGTGTGAATCCAGGTTTTCCTGGGAAAAGGGCAGTGGGAATGCCCCCCCATGACTGCCTCAAAGATAGTCTCTGTGATCCCAGGAGGAGGGAGACTTTCCCAAACTAAGGGCAAGACATGCTGGAGCCTAGTGTGGGGCACTGGGCGTGCAGTCCTCCTTGTGCCATGTTAGGGCTTGGGCACTTAGGCAATCCCAGGACCTCTCTCGCCTCTGTTCCCATGAATAGAGGCGGCATGGGGAGGGTTTCATAAGTAATGAGTGCTTGGCACAGTGCCTGGCAGGGCGGATGCCGATGCGGATTATCTGGCCGTTGGTTGGGCCTGCTGGGCCTGGGCGGAGGCAGAGGAGGGGTGCACGCTGAAGGGAGCCCTGGCAGTTTACCCCGTGTGGGCAGTACTCTAGGTGCAGGGGGAGGGTGTAGAACTAGACACTAGACGAGTGGAGTGGGCCGACAGACAGACCTCTCTCACCCTGGGAGAGGGCAGGATGCCCAGAGGACGTGTGACTCAGCTGGCAATGGGGGACGGACATCAAGGTGGGTGAAGGAAATATAAATAAACACACTCCTTGGGAGTCTGGGGGGACATCCAAACCCTGCTCTGGCTCCAGGTGGCTGCCCCGAATGCTGCCAGCAGCACCCGGCAGTGGGCTTGGGCTCAGGTCCTGGGAGGAGGGGCCATGTTCAAGCAGCCCCCGGCCACCCAATCCCAGGCACAGCCCAGAGTGCACAATCAGAAGTGGCTGGAGGTGGCAATCCTGATCCCACCTGTCCACTGGGCTGGGCTTAGCCCTTGGGGCCTCTTGCAGGGTCTGAGAGGGGCTGCTCAGCCGGCGCTGCCTCATCCTTGCCCCGGGCTCCGGTCACAGTGCTGGGGTCTGGGGTTCAAGCCTCAGGCAGCAGCTACGACACGTTTCCGAAGGAAGCTATGGGGTGGATGGGGGTGAGGAGGGGCGGGGATCTCTGGCATCATCCGCTCTGTCCTGGGTGCAAGATGGCCCTTACTGGGGTCCCACAGCCACCCTCCTGAGGTCAACCTACCCACCCTATGCTCAGGGGCCTTGCAGCCCAGCCCCCCAGACCGCTCTAGTGGCTCTGGCACTGCTGGTTCCTCCCACTGACCTTGGCTGAGCAGCTGCAGGCTCCGCCCCTCCTCGCGCACCTGCAGGCGCAGCACCTGCTGCAGCACCTCCTGCCGCTGCGCCTCCTGCGCCAGCCCCATCCGCTGCAGCTTCTCCGCGTTCAGCCGCAGCAGCGCCCGGCCTGAGAGGGAGGGGAGGGGGTCAAGCCGAGGTCAGCACCCAGGGACTATCAAGAGCCAAGGCAGAGAGAGAGAGAGAAGGGGGAGAGGGACAACACGGAGAGACTCAAAGACAGAGAAAGAGAGGGAGACAGAGGACTGTGGGGGGAGAGACGGATAGAAATTCAGAGAGACAGGGAAAGCAGGGAGAGGGTCAGAGGAAAGATAAGGATGGATAGAGACGGAGCAGAGAACAGCTGGATGAAGACAGAATCAACGACTGGGAGAAACAAGGAAAGATTCTGCAAAGAGACAAAGACCTGGAAGGAGAGGTTGGCTCAGGAGGAAGCAGAAGAGAGGGAAACAGCAAGAGAAACAAAGGCAGGCTGGGTGTGGGGAAGGAGCTCTCCTGGGGAGCCCTGCACCCTCCCCACCCTCAGCCCCCCAGAGAGGCACCCGTGATGGCGTGTTGGGAGAAGGCCTCCACGTAGACGAGGTAGTTGTGGGGACAGTGCTTCTTGAGCCACTTGCAGACGTCCTGCTGACTCCACAGGACCACGGGCCTCGTCAGGCCACCCAGTGAGGGACTCGTGTGGTACAGGCCATAGTGCTCAGCGTACAGCCGGCCCTGCAGGGGAGAGGGGTGGCAGGTGGAGTGAGGTCATGGGGAGGGCAGGATCTGAGGTGGGTACAGTGGGTGGGTACCTGGGGGGCCTCTGTGCCAGGCTGCTGCAGGAGCTTGACTGGCCGGTCGCCAGCTGCCCTCTGGCTGCGGGAGTCATGCCAGGTGAGGCTGGTGCCTGGCGTCCTAGGCAGGTGGCAGGGGATGCTCTCTGCCGACACTGTGTGCTCCAGGAGGGTCCGGCAGAAGCTGAAGTGGGCAGTGGCTGTAGAGCAGGGGTGGCTGGTCAGAGTGGTCAAGGGCAAGGCCAGAGGTTCCTCTCCCTGTGAGCAGCTCCCTGCTCAGCCCATCTCCCTTCCACTTTCCCATTTAGAGGTTCCCAAGCCCCCAAAGGCAGAAGGAAGAGTGTAAGAGCTGTCTTGAAGACCCCACCCAGCCAAGATGAAGAACTGGAAACACCTTTCCCCTCCGAGTCCACAGTCTGTGCTTTGGGGAACAGGATGGATTCTGCTTAGATTAGAGAGAGGATGTGTCCCCAGGGGGCCTAAGACTTGCAGCCAGGCCAGGGGCCCTCCTGGGACAGCCTTGACTTCACCCTTGCCTTGGGCTGGTACATGCCCCACCAGACCAGGGCATACACATAGGACCTGCCTTCGAGGAAACAGTGTCCCCAATATCCTGGGAGGCCCTGTGTGGTGGAGAGGCACCTCTGGGTGCACTGCCCATCCTTGTTGAAGGCACTCAGTCTCTGCAGCCGTACCTGGTGTTTGAGGCTTGGCTGCTGCATTTCTGTGCTCACTAGCTGTGACTCATCTCCAAGAGGCCTGAACTCTGGGCAAGCCAACAACAAGGATCCCTGCTCCCCACCTCCCACAGGGACCCCGGCCTAGGACAGCTCCTGTGTCAGGGTCCTGCGGGCATGGGCTGCTTAGCACAGGTATGCAGGGTGCAGCCATGTGCCCCGGGGACCCATGGTGATGCCTTCTGCTCTCTCTTCCCACACCAACCTCATCACTCTCGTCAAGTTTTAGTTTTACCGTCATTTCTGGGCTCGTTGCTGACAAGAGTCAGGGAGGGCAGACACCTGGATGGGCCTCTCCCAAGACCTTCCAGAGGTCTTGATGCACAGAAGCTGCCCGGAAATATTGTGAGTGGATGAATGGAGGCTCTGAGTGGTGTCCACAAGTCAATAGAACCCTGGGGAGAGACTGGAAGCTGCACCCAGGCTTGCCCCCGTCTTTATAGCATCCAGGCCCTGACTCAGCAGGCAGGATCAGGTTCTGAGCCCCTAGCCCTTGCCCCCCACCCCAACAGAGTGAGAGAGTCCCTCCCGTGGACACAGCACCCAACCCCCACTGAGGGCAGGTTCTGGCCATGTGCCCAGGAGGTCTCAGGAATGAGGGGAACCCCATAACATTCCTCCGACTTAGCACCCCCTCCCCATTCTTGCAACTTTCTGGAATCCGGATGACCCAGGTGACTAAATTTCAGGTCTAGCGTCAGAGAGGGTGTGGCCAGTGTGGCCGTCGCCCCAAGTGGCTTCTAGTACGGCGAAAGAAGACTTATTCTAGGCCGCCACCTTTCAGGGTACAGGCAGCCGGGTCACGAGGCCTCGCCCCGCGGGAGGCCCGGCAGGAGCGGGAGCGCGCAGTTTCGCAGTTTCGGGAGGACCAGTCAGCCGCCTCTCCGCGCCGCACCTGTCCCGGGCCAGCCGGGCCCCGCCCATTTCCTGCCCGCACTAGGGGAGGGATCTCTGTCCGTCCGTCCGTCTGTCCACCGGTCCTCCCTCCCTCCCAGCTCTAACGTCACAATTCCAGTAGGAAATGGGGCGGGGGCATCCGAGCCTGACTATGGCCTCAGCCCCCTCTCGGCCCCACTGCAAGGGCTGGGGAGGGTTTTTTCCACGCGAAGGAAGAAGTGATCACAGGGTGGTGCCCCCCTGGGGACAGGAGTCCCAGCCGGTCACCTCCCCCAAACCAAGGAGCGCTGATCCCCAAGGCCTGAGGCTGCCCCCTCAGCGCGGGACAAAGACACCGGGGACCCCATTCGCCCAGAACGCGCCCCGCACTCTGCGCGCCGCCGCGGCTCGGAGTCCGCTAGGTCTCGCCCCTGTCTCTCTCGGCCCCCGAGCCCCCAGCCCGCGATATCCCCCGCCCCTGTCCAGGCCCGCTCACCGTCCACATCCCGGCGCTCCCCGAAGCCGGCGCGCACAGCCCCGGCGCGGCCTCGCGGGGGGCTCAGCTTGGTCCTCAGTTCCGTGAACATGGGGCCCGCGGTCCCAGGCCCACGCACACGCCCCTCGCCGGGCGCAGGGCGGCCGGTGTGGCCGGCGGGGAACGCGCGCCGCCGCCCCGCCCCGCCGGCCCCGCGCCCGAGCCAGTCCCAGCGCCCGAGCCGGTCCCCGCCCCACCGGCCCCGCGCCCGAGCCGGTCCCCGCGCCCCGCGAGTCTGCGCGGCGAGGCACCTGCCGCTGAGCCCAGAGTGCCAGGCGCGCTCCGGGAGCTGCGAGGTGTGTCGGCGGCGCGCGGGTCTGCGTAGGCAAAGGGTGTCAGAGCAGGGGGCGTCCGTGCGCACCTGGGCATGCCTCCAAGGACGAGTGACCCTGTGCACCTACAGGAGGTCCAGGCGCCTGAGGGAGCTTCTGAGCCAGCGAAGTAAAGATGCATTCGTCCCCTCTGTGGGTGTGGCAGGGTGAGGCGGGCATCCTACCTGCTCCTGGGACCTTCTGCCCACTGGGGCCCAGGTCAAAGGCCAGACCCTCTCCCAACCACTTCCCTCCCCATTCCTACCCCAATTTACTCACTTCTTTACTCAGCATTCTTCAGACCTCTCCAGAGGTCTCTCCCTCAAATGGGCACTTGCTTCCCCAGAAAAGCCAGTTTGACCGTCTCTTACCCCCCACACTGTGAACTCCAGGAGGACAACCAGGGTCTCTCCCCTTCCCTCTATAGCCCCCAAATCTGACTCAGTGCCCAGGATGTGGTATTGAAATAGGTGTGGCTGGGGACTGGGAGGAGAGAGAAACTCCAAGGAGGCTGCAGTAGGCAGGAGGAATGCATTTGCTTCAGGACCTCAGTAAGGAGTGCTAGGGTGGGCTGGGGGCTGCCTGGTCCAGCAGAAGGCCATTGCAACCAGCTGAGTTTTGCCTGCTCTGCCAGGAGCCTGAGTGCTCCTCCTAGGAGTGTGTGTGGGCCAGCACATGTCCCACAGCAGAGTGAGCAAAGGTGCACATGGACATGCAGAAATGTGTGCAGAGTGCAGTTATGCATGTCCACCTAAGACGAGCACAGGTGATCTGACCTGGACCCCTGTCCACCGATAGACCAGTAAGGATTTTTGGGAACGCACAGTGACTGCTGACGCCCACTACTGACTTGTTTACATAGATCTGCTGCATTTATTTCTTTTAGTCAGTTAGCTCATTGGGGCTGAGTTCCCACTCTCACTGGAATGTGCCGGGTCTGGTGGGGGTGTGACTGGGGCCTGTACAGGGACAGTGGCCCAAGTGGGGCCAGGCATCTGAGCGCTGAGAGCAAGGGCAGCAGTCTGCACACAGGCACATGCAGCCAGATGTGCCCGCAATCACGACACATACACCTGCACAAGCCGGACCCTGGAAACTGGATAGGTGTGCACCTGCGCTCAGACGCGTTAGGGCCTGCCTAGGGCCAGGGAGACTCTAAAGGGCAGGGTGGGCGGCCAGGGCTGCATCGCAGGGTCCCTGGCGGCCCGGCAGGCTCAGAGGAGAGGACCCATGGGTCCCGCTCGGACAGGGGGCCTCCTCGGCAAGGCATCGAGAGCACGTAGTAAGCAAGGATGCACCAGGCTGTTTTGAGCTCCCGCCTGATCTGCCCAGGATGGTGTCACCTCCTCGCCCGCCCGCCTCACCACAAACAGGCGTGCCCGCGCATGCGCCTGCCGCATCTCTGCCTCTTAGCCGCCGCCGGAAGTCGCCGGAAAACGCTTTTCCGGAACTTCCGTCTCGGGAATTCAAGGCGGGCGGGGCCTCGTGCGGACCGCGCTCTCTGCTTCCGGGGCGCGGGTGACGCCGAGCCCGTGAAGTGAGGCGAAACCGCGGACGTCTCGGGGTTTTCGCCTCTGGCTGCGGCCTCCGTCCTTTCGCTTCCAGATCTTCGTCGTCCCCGGCGCCATGAACAAGAAGAAGAAGCCGTTCCTGGGCATGCCCGCGCCGCTCGGCTACGTGCCGGGCCTGGGCCGGGGGTGAGGTCTGGGGTGGGCGGCGCGGGCCGCGCGCTCTTGGGGCCGGGGCCGGGGCCGGGGGAAGAGACCGGGCCGGGCTGGGTCTGGGGTAGGGGCAGGGGCCCGGGGCAGAGGCCAAGGGCCCGGGCCGGGGCCGAGGCAGGGGCAGGCGCAGGGTGCCGACCCGGGCTAGACCGTTCTAACTGCCCGCAGTTCTTCCCGGGAGGCAGCCGGATTAGGGTAGCTCGCCGATGGCGACGAGGAAGACGAGAACAATGATAAAAATTAAGCTACTAGGCAGTTTGGCTTAATCCTTGTAGGAAGAACAGTGCTTTGGGATTAGGACAGACGCGAGTATGAGTTCTGGCTGTACCGAAGAGGTGTGTGATTTGGGGTTTAACTGTGGGTTGGCCCGTTTTCTGGTCTGTAAGGTGGGTAATAACATCATTTTGCTGGTCTGCTCTGACGAGCGAGTGCATCACTGACACGTGGTTGGAACACCGTGGTTACCCTCCCTAGGCCAGGCAGACCCCTCAACCTGTCTTTTAAACATGAATGATCCTTTCCCGACATTCCGGGCTAGGTTCCTCTCTGTGGCCGCTGGTAGTGCCTCATTCTTTCCCTATAGTGTTGGTCGTGATATGCTGCTTGTTCGAACTCTGAGCTCCCCAGGGGCAGGGATGCCACCTGTGAGGCTTATGACTGGGTCTCCTATGCCTCTCTCACAGATGACTACCACAAGTTGTTGAATAAATGAGCAGGCGTTAACATCCTATTTGTTGGATTATTCATTTGATTAGGAAAACTATTGGGTTTCTCTTGTTGGGGGTATTATGTTAGAATCTGTGAGACACACATAAGTCTAAGGTATTGACACTATTTTCAGAGGACCTGCTGTTTACTAGGAGATATGAGGTGTTTGCATAAATAAGTACATGAAGAGGAAGAGATTTAGAACTCTGGGGTTCCAGCGATCAGGGAATACTCTGTGGAGTGGCATTGGACCAAGTTTAGAAGGTGAGCTGGATTTAGGGATGGAGAGACGTGCCAAAGTTAGAGGAGGAACTGACATTTTGTGTGTTGGGCACTTGGCGTGGAGGACGATGAGGGAGTAGCAAGGAGTCTCTGACTGGAACATGTAGTGAATGGAGTGGAGCTACAGGAGGCCAGAGGGGTCAGATCTCCTGCAGGCACTGGAAAGACAGAAGTCTTCCGAATGCCACAGTCAGAGTGGCATCGAAGCGGAGGAAGGCTGCAGGAAGGGCTGGCTAACTTGGTTCCCAGCTGTGATGGGAGTCATGGTCTGGGGAGGAGGGCTTTTGAAGGTGGACTCAGTAGAACTTGGCAACAGATGGGATGGAGAAGGAGGAAGAGGGAGGCAAAGCTGATGCCATGGTGCCTGGGGTGGCACTGCTGTCATCAGCTGGGACAGCCCAGAGCAGCTGCAGGGCAGGCACGAAGAGGAAGTGTGATTGGGTCAAGTTGGGTCTTGGCGGGGGGATGACTAGCAGGTTGTTGGAAGTGGGAGGCTGGTGCTTGAGAAGGAGGGAGGTCTGCTGCCCTGGTGACTCTCAAGGAGAATGTGGGGTGGCAAAAGATAGTCTTGGTAACCTCCTCAGGTTAGGTCAGAAGATTTCTCCCCTGAACAGGCTAGTAATGTTAGAGAACGTGGCTGTGCGTAGTTCACTGCCATCTGGATCTTTGAGGTTTCCCAGAGGTGTTGGAAAAAGAGGGGTTGTCCAGTGACGACTGTGGAGGGCAGAACGTGGGAACAAGGTCACCCAGATAAAGGGGCTTCTCGGGGTCTTCTGCAGTGCCACTGGCTTTACCACCCGGTCGGACATTGGGCCTGCCCGGGATGCAAATGATCCTGTGGATGACCGCCATGCACCCCCCGGCAAGAGAACTGTCGGGGACCAGATGAAGAAAAGCCAGGCTGCGGATGATGACGACGAGGATCTGAATGACACCAACTATGACGAGGTGACTGGTGGTGGGCTCCCCGGCCAGTCTCCAGAAGGGCTGACCAGCTTGTTAACCCAGTGTGCTGTTGGCATCTGTGATGAGTGGCTGGGAGTGGCTGTTACATTTCATATTTTGGCTATTCAAGGAATATGTTTAGCAGCAGGTGAGAGGGGAGCAGGAAAAATACAAAAATGTACACTTTTGTTGTCTCTTTAAAGGAGATGTCCTGGGGCCAGCCCCGTGGCCAAGTGGTTAAGTTCGAACGCTCTGCGTTGGCTGCCCGGGGTTTCGCCAGTTTGAATCCTGGGCACGGACATGGCACCGCTCATCAGGCCATGCTGAGGTGGCAGCCCACATGCCACAGCTGGAAGGACCCACAACTAGAAAAAATATACAACTATCTACCGGGAGATTTGGGGGGAATAAGGAAAAAAAATAAAATCTTTAAAAGAGATGTCCTGGGGCTGGCCCAGTGATATAGTGGTTAAGTTGGGTACTCTGCTTTGGCAGCCCAGGGTTTGCAGGTTTGGATTCTGGGCATGGACCTACACACCACTCATCAAGCCATGCTGTGATGGCATCCCACATACAAAATAGAGGAAGATGGGCACAGATGTTAGCCCAGGGACCATTGTCCTCATAAAAAAAGAAAAGAAAAAAAGAAATGTCCTTGCAGATATTAGCACCTCTGTATTGGTGTTTTATCTTGGTTGATCTCTCGTGTTGAAGACGGAAAGTGAAACTGGTGATCACATTTGCTCTCTTTTGCTTTAGCGTTCACCCTCTTAGTTAACTGGTATTTGGGCAATTGAAGTTTTCTTCAGATGTGTTCTAACAGATGGTACTTTTCCTTAGAGGAAAAGATTTTTAAAAAGATTTAATTCTGAAATAATTTTAAATTTACAGGGAACTTCAAAAATAATATGGAGGATCCCTGCATACCCTTCACAAGCTTCTCCCCATCTTGCGTGATCTTAATTCAGTTATTGAAACCAGAAAATTAAAGTGATACAGCACTCTTAACTGATCTGTAATCTTATTTGCATTCCACACCTGTTTTTCCACCTGTGTCCTGTCTCTGGTCCAGGACCTATTCCAGGATCCCACGTTGCCTTTGGTTGTGTCTTCTGACTCTCCTCCAATGCGGAGAGCTGCTCCACCTTCAAGCCCTTGACACTTTCGAAGAGTACTGACAGTTTTATCCCTCAGTTTGGGTTTGTCTGATTCAAAAACCTTGTTTAGCAAGCATTTTACAACTAGGATTGTTCTCTGGTTCTGCTGGTGGGGACTGTGTTGGAGGAAAAGCTGGCCCTCTTAAGTGTGGTGTTTGGTTCTCAGTTTAATGGCTATGCCGGGAGCCTCTTCTCAAGTGGGCCCTACGAGAAAGATGATGAGGAAGCAGATGCTATTTATGCAGCTCTGGATAAAAGGATGGATGAAAGAAGAAAAGAAAGAAGGTAAAACAAATGATTGCCGTTTTAAAAGTTTATCTAACTTTTTAAAAAAGTTTTGTTTTGACTTATTTCAGACTTGGAGAAAGGTTGCAAGAATAGTATGTGTGTCTGCTCAGCTTTGAGGCCGCCTGGGTCTTGGTCCATGGCAGCCGCACTTGGGTAAATGCTGGGCTGCGGAGGAGTCTTTGGGCCTGGGGCCTAGATGGAGAGTTTAAGAACTCTGTCTGGTTTTCCAGAAACTGATAAAATTTGGAGGATTGTTCTGAGTACACATCAGGGTTCCCATCTTTGAAATGGGCATAGTGATGTCAAGTAATGTATATTAAGTAATTTGGAAGTTAACTCAGGGTGGCGAATGAACATCTAAATCCTCTTGGGCAGGCCGTTGGGCCTTGAGAGTCTCGTTCCACACCTCCCTATTGGGGCATGACCACGGGGACTGTGGGGCATCGGGCTGGGCTTCTGGGGGCAGACTGCAGTGAGCCTGCAGGGAGCGAGGCCCCAGCAAGCGAAGGAGTGTCTGTCCTTGGAGTCCTGTTGAAGGCAAGACTGCTCTTCAGCAAGGCCCTCATGTTTTCTCCTTGGGGCCCTTAGTGGGGGTCTTGCGTGGAAGGTTGGTCTGGCCCGTCTTTGTGTTGATGTTGCCTCAGTGTACCCATTGGTAAGGCAACTTTCTGCGTTTCCTGTCCTTGCTCTGGGGAAGCTTATGCAAAGTGAACACACACTCTTGCAAATCATAATAAATTATATTGCTTTGTAAGTTTGTTACATTTTTTTGTCAGAGAAAG
This sequence comes from Equus przewalskii, assembly GCF_037783145.1. Classification (NCBI taxonomy): domain Eukaryota; kingdom Metazoa; phylum Chordata; class Mammalia; order Perissodactyla; family Equidae; genus Equus; species Equus przewalskii. The sequence goes on from NC_091851.1 coordinate 49,612,761, forward strand.
AATATATTCTCATTATAGACTGTAGGATAATGAGATTAACTATAGGTAAGAGGATAACATTTATTCATAAACCCAGAAAGTGACAGTTAACATTTTGGTTCACTTTCCTTTTTCTCTTGCTCATTATGTGTACAATTTTGTAACTTCCTGTAGTAGATGTAGAATTTTTGTTTTTCAAGATCATTTTAGAGGCGTGAAATATAGTTCTTCAGGGGAGTTTTTTTTAAAGCTTGTTATTAAATTGATGTGTGTGAATATACATTTGTAGTAATTGTGTGCCTGGTTTTGCATACTAAAGATTTGAATCTAGTCTTCTGGAATTCATTCATAAAACCTGAATGACATGGATATGTATAGAAAGTTGTCATATTAAGTGGTTTTAGAAAAGTGGTTGGCTTTTAAAAACTTTATTATGAAAAATTTTCATATAAACAAGTAGAATAGTGTAGCAAACACACACGTGCCCCCAGGCAGTCTCCACACTTGTTCACAGCTTACACGCTTGTTGCATCCGCATCTGCAGGTGGTGTTTGCTGGGTCATGTCAGGGCCAGTTTGCCCTCAGCTCAGCTGTCCGTCTCCCTTGTCAGCGCAGCAGCACCTTTGTCATGCTCAGCAACGTGAAGGCTGATTCTTCGTCACCTGATAGCCAGTCCGCCTCCGTATTTCCCTGCTTGTCCCCAGAACATTATAGAACTGCTTTTTTCAAACCAGATACAATCAGAATCACTCCTCAGATCATGTGTCCTAACCACTCCTGCACCCCCATTTTTAACCTTTTCGTGACATTGGCCTTTTGAAGAGATAAGTTGTTTTGTAGAACGGTCCAAATTATGGAATGGCTGCCTGTCTCCTCAGGCTGTCCTTGAACTTGTTCTGCTCTCAGTATTTCCTGTGCAGTGGAAGTTGGTGCCTGAGGCTTGATTAAAATCAGGTGGAACATTTTTGGCCAGAAAACCTGATAGGTGCATCTGTGTCTGTTGCTTTGCATTAGGAGCCATGATGCCTGACTGTGTCCAGCTTATGGAGAGGTGTCTGTCTTTTCCAAGCACGTGATTTGTCTTAATACATTCCAGTTCCTACCTACGGATATTTTCCTTTTCCTTTACAGAGGAAAGTGTACATCTCGATGTTAGAGTGTATTAGCTCCTTGGTTCATATCAACTTGTTTGCGTAATGTGGTTGGTACTTTGTCACAGTTTCCTGTTACTCTTTGTTCAAATCTAACCTGCAGATTTTTTCCAAGTCCCTAGACCTGGTTTTAAATTACCACTAACCCAGTCACTCTCCATCCCTGAAGATCAGTTGTGCGGGGGTTGGCACAGACCGGTAGTTCTGGCCGATGGAGCAGTAAAGCTGACAGAGGGCTGGTTGTTTGTGGAGGGGCACTATTGACTTGGAAGAGAGGGAAGCAGCGACAGGTAGAGAGTCAGGTGGGCAACTAGGACAATGGTTCAGCTTTTCCTCTCAGTTGAGCATTCACAGAAAGGGCCTACCTTTGGAATTGTGTAGGGTTTTAGAGCATTGGTATACTTGTGCTCAAATGCAGGTGTTTATGTCAGAGTAAGACAAATCGTTTTTATTTTGGTGAATTTCTGCATATTTTCATGTGGTAGATAATTGAGTTACTGTATTTGTGAATGTATCCTTTGTTACCTTAAAATATATTTAATTTCAGTCTTGAATGTGTGGAGTTATTCTTTTTTGTGATTTAAGTATAATAAAGTGACTTTCAGAGTAAACATCCAGTGTTTCTAATGCATGCGCACATTTTACTTTCTAGGGAGCAAAGGGAGAAAGAAGAAATTGAGAAATACCGCATGGAACGCCCCAAAATCCAACAACAGTTTTCAGATCTCAAAGTAAGCAGATAGATGACATGCTGTTTCTAGTGTACTTAACCTACCAAGCAGAGAACCAGACTGCCCTGGAGTGGAACTGAAGAGACCTCACTGACTTTGCTCTTCATTTGATTCAGATGGTAGAAGGTCCCCCTTTATATGTTTAAGTATATGTTGATTTGTGCAGAAAGCCTCTCCTCCCCCACTGAGAAAGGCGGGACAGAGGAGCTTGTTTTCTTTGTATCTTTAACTCCATTTGTACATAAGATTTCCTAAACTGTGTCCTCTGAGCTTTGACAGAAGAATTTACATTTGAGTGAAGTAGAGCAGATCCAACAAATTGATTTTTTTAAGAGAAACCACATAACCATTTCCGCCTCGAAATCCTAAGGCATGATGATTTGGGGGCTAGGGATCAGGGAGAGCATAATTTTTCTTGTGCATGTGAAATTCTGCCAGAGAATTAACGTTTTCGGGGGTCGGTGTTTCCAGAGGAAGTTGGCAGAAGTCACAGAAGAAGAGTGGCTTAGCATCCCTGAGGTTGGCGATGCCAGAAACAAACGCCAGCGGAACCCGCGCTATGAGAAGCTGACCCCTGTTCCTGACAGTTTCTTTGCCAAACATTTACAGACTGGAGAGAACCATACTTCAGTGGATCCTCGACAAACTGTGAGCATCCAAAAAGAAGGCAAATGGGACTCCTTTAGTCTGGTCGATGGGCCAGTGGTGGGGGCTCTGGGTGGTGTTGCAGAAGGTGCTTCTGTAGTTCAGTAGCTGTGCTGTGGCTGAGTCTTGTCTGTGCAGCGGTGTATGTCAGGCTATGATAGAAGGATTTCAGGTTCTTCTACATGGAAATGCAAGCTAGCGTTTTGTCTTCTTCCTCTCCAGCAATTTGGAGGTCTTAACACACCCTATCCAGGTGGACTGAATACTCCATACCCAGGTGGAATGACACCTGGATTGATGACACCTGGCACAGGTGAGCTGGACATGAGGAAGATCGGCCAAGCGAGAAACACTTTGATGGACATGAGGCTGAGCCAGGTGAGAGTTTATGTCATGCAACATTTTCATACAGGTGATACTTAAAAACTTTTGTTTTCTGATTATAAAACGAATGTATATTTGTGAAATGTTTATTTTTTTTAACTTTTGTCCAAATTTTTTAATTGTAAAATACACATAAATTTTTCATCTTAACCATTTTTAAGTGCACAGTTCAGTGGCATTAAGTACATTCACATTGTTGTGCGACCATCGCCACTGTCCATCTCCACAACTCTTTCATCTTGTAAAACTGAAACTGTGTATACCCATTAAGCTGTAACCCCTCCCAGGCCCCAGCAACCAGCATTCTGCTTTCTGTCTCTATGATTTTGACTACCCTAAGTATCTCTTGGAAGTGGATGCATGCACTATTTGTCTTTTTGTGACTGGCTTGTTTCACTTAGCAGAATGTCCTCAAGGTTCATCCATGTTGTAGCATATGTCAGAATGTCCTTGCTTTTTAAGGCTGAATAATATTCAGTACGTATATACCACATTTTGCTTATCCATTCATCTATCAATGGATACTTGGGTTGCTTCCCTGTTTTAGCTATTGTGAATAATGCTGCTATGAAGATGGGTGTGCAGATCTTGCTTTCAGTTCTTTTGGGTATATACCCAGAAGTGAGTTGCAGGATCATAGGCTAATTCTAAATTTCTTTCTTTCTTTTTTTTTTTTTTTTGCTGAGGAAGATTTGCCCTGAGCTAACATCTGTTGCTAATCTTCCTCTTTTTGTATGTGAGCCACCGCCACAGCATGGCCACTGATGAATGCTGTAGGTCTGTGCCTGGGAACCGAACTTTGGCTGCCAAAGTGGAGCACCAGACTTAACCACCAGGCCACTGGGGCTGACCCTCTATGAAATGTTTATTTTTTGAAGTGCTTTGTCACAAGACAAGCAGACCTGTGATGATGTACAGTTCCTGTCCCATTAGAGTGACGGGATTCTGCATTCAGGCTGGTTCTTGCATCTACCTACAGGACATGCACAGGTGCAGTGCACTCAGAGTGCCCACAGCAAAGGGCCAGCCATGGTGGGTACTCCTGCTCCCTCTCGGGGGACTGGGGGCTGTCGAAGGTGACAAAGGGCTGCCTGACACGCAGACCGGATGAAGGCACTCCTGACAAGCCTCATGCTCACTGTGAACGAAATTTAATGTCCTTCCCTGTTTACATAAAAGTTAAATGCACATATTTTCTTTCTGCATCCTAGTAAATTGTTGTGGCCGTTGGGGGGCATGTGCTCCATTAAATGCTCCAGAAAACCCAGGTGAGGTGGAAAACCTTTATAATTGTGACATGCACATCAGAAACCAACAAGGAAAAGACTTTCACATTTGATTACGTACAAATTAAGAACTTGCAAAAAAGAAAGCACTGTAAAGTCAAAAGAACCAACAAATTGTGAAAAAGTCATCATGCACATGAAAACCAGTGGTAGAGTAGTATGTGTAGTTTTCCATTTGTGCTGGGGAAGAGAATGTCCACACACGCATGTGTTTGCACATCGTGGAAAGTGTCCAGGGCTGCACACCCACACCACCGGGGAACAAGCTAGGTGTGTGGAGTGGGAGCGAAGTGTTAAACGGTTTTTTTTTTTTTTTTTTAACGATTTAAGGCAACAACTGTTGCCTTTTTTTTTTTTAAGGATTGGCACCTGGGCTAACAACTGTTGCCAATCTTTTTTTTTTTCCCTGCTTTATTTCCCAAACCTCCTCCCCCCCTCCCCCCCCCCCCCCGCCCCCCGCTGGATACATAGTTGTATATCTTAGTTGCAGGTCCTTCTAGTTGTGGGATGTGGGATGTGGGACGCCACCTCAACGTGGCCTGACGAGTGGTGCTGTGTCCGCACGCAGGATCCGAACCCTGGGCTGCCGCAGTGAAGCGTGCGAACTTAACCACTCAGCCTCAGAGCCAGCCCCGTGTTAAACGGTTTTTAAGGAAAAATTTCACACGTACTTGGAAGTAGAAAAATAATGTAGTGAACTATTCAACCATTACTATTTGATGCAGTGGGAAGTTTTAAATTTTAGTTGAGCTTTTACTGTGCCTCTTAAATTTTTTCTGGTGAGCAAATATTTTATAATATAAATCCAGTAGCTTACCAATTAAAACAATTGCACATGTTTTCGTGTTCCTAGATGTGTATCTACTTTATAATTGGAGAATAGTTCATTGTTTCCGAGTATCATGATTTTGTCCTTGGTTAATGGTCCTTTTGTGTTGTTGCTACTTTTTTACTGTTATAAGCCATGCTTTGACGAACTCCTCATGCTTTTATCTTTGCACATTAAGGAAACATTTGTATAGTATCTTTAAAGTGGAGTTGTTGGATCAGTGTATTTTCACTTAAATACCAAATTGTCTTTCAAACACATGGCATTTCATGCTCAGCAACATGAGATGAGCATGTCTGTGTGATCACACCGTTGGCAATGCTGGCTCAGCGGTCATTGTCTTTGTCGTTTTTGCCAATCTCAAAGGCAAACTCCCTTCGCCTCAGCAAGCCTTAATCTGCATTTTCGTTACTGGTGAAGTGGGGCATCTTTCCTGTTTGTTTGTCTTGGGCAACTCTTCTGTGAAATGCTGCTTTTGTCATTTGCCCGTTTTCCTCTTAAGTTTTAACACAGTGATCATTTATGTTGCGTGTATCTGCTCTCCTTTGTTGTGCTCTTTCAGACTTGTGTGTGGAATATAGAAATATTTTCTTTGAAAAGACTTTATCATGGTTAATTTTTTTGTGGTAAAATATATGCAAGATCAAATTTTCTGTTTTAACCATTTTAAGTGCACATTTCAGTGCCATTAAGTACATTCACGTTGTTGTGCACCATCCCCACCATCCGTCTCCAGAACTTTCTCATCTCCCCAAATGGAAACTCTGTCCCCAATAAACGCCAACTCCCTCCCCTCCCCCAGCCCTGGCTCCACCATCCTACTTTGTGTCTCTGAATTTGACTCCTCAAGGTGCCTCACGTGAGTGCATTCACACAGTGCTTCTCCTTTTGTGCCTGGCTTGTTTCTCTGAGCATAACGTTCTCAGGGTTCGTCTGTGCTGTAGGCGGTGTCAGGATTTCCTTCCTTTCTAAAGCTGGGTGACATCGCTTTATGTGTGTGTATGGGCTGCATTTTGTTTCTTTAGTTATCTCTTGATGGACATAGCTTGCTTCTGCCTTTTGGCTATAGTGAGAAACGCTGCTGTGAGCCTTGGTGTACAAACAGCTGTTGGAGTCTCTCCTTCCAATTCTTTTGGATATAAACGCAGAAGTGGAACTGCTGGTTCATCTGGTAATGCTATTTTTGATTTTTGGAGGAACCACCATACTGTTTTCCACAGTAGCTGCACTGTTTTAGATTGCCAGCAGAGCAGGACCTCATAAAGGTTCTAGTTTCTCCACATCCTTGACAACACTTGTTATTTTCTGATTTTTTAATAATAGGCATCCTAATGAGTGTGAAGTGATGTCTCATTGTGGTTTTCATTTGCATTTACCTGATTAGTGATGTCAGGTATCATTTCATGTGCTTAGTGACTATTTCTGTCTTGGAGAAATGTCTATTCAAGTCCCCCCTTTTTTTTTTTTTGAGGAAGATTATCCCTGAGCTAACATCTGCTGCCAATCCTCCTCTTTTTGCTGAGGAAGATTGGCCCTGAGCTAACATCCATGGTTGTGTATCCTAGTTGTTAGTTTTAGTTCTTTGTGTGAGCCACCGCTGCCACAGTATGACAACTAACAGATGGGTGGGATGGTTCCTGGTAAATGAGCCTGGGCTGCAGCAGTGAGAGTACCAAATCTCTACCACTAGACCACCAGGGCTGGCTGAAAAAAAAAAAAAAAGAAAAGGACTTGGTGTCTTTTTTTTTTTTTTTTTTTTAGGACGATTAGCCCTGAGCTAACATCTGCTGCCAATCCTCCTCTTTTTGCTGAGGAAGACTGGCCCTAAGCGAAATCTCTGCCCACCTTCCTCTACTTTATATGTGGGACACCTACCACAGCATGGCTTGCTGAACAGTGCCATGTCCGCACCCGGGATCCAAACTGACAGACCTGGGCCAATGAAGTGGAACGTGCGCACTTAACCGCTTCACCACTGGGCCGGCCCCTCAAGTCCTTTTTCAAGAGCAGTTTTAGGTTCACAGCAAAACTGAGAAGCAGGTACAGAAATTTCCCATATACCCCCTGCCCCACACATCATAGCCTCCTCCATATCAACATCCCCCACCTGATGGTGCATTTGTCACAGTTGAAGAACCTGCGTTACACATCAGAATCACCCAGAGTCCATCGTTTACAGAAGGGTTCACTCTTGCTGTTGTACATTCTGTGGCTTTGGACAAATGTTCGAGGACGTGCATCCATCCTTATAGTATCACACAGAGTAGTTTTGCTGCCCTAACCATCGTCTGCTCCACCTTCATCCCTCCTGCTACTCCCAGGCAACCTCTCATCTTTTTATTGTCTCCATAGTTTTCCCTTTTCCAGAATATCTTATAGTTGGAATCATGCAGCATGTAGCCTTTTCAGATTGGCTTCTTTCACTTAGTGATACTCATTTAAGTTTCCTCCACGTCTTTTCATGGCTTGACGGCTCATTTCTTTTCATCACTGAATAATATTCCATTTTCTGGAATTCATCTTGAAGTTTATTTATTCATTCACCTTGAAGGACATCTTGGTTGCTTCCACTTTTTGGCAATTATGAGTAAAGCTGCTTATAAACATCTGTGTTCAGGTTTTTGTGTAGACATAAGTTTTCATGTTCTTTGGGTAGATACCAAGGCGTGCAATTACTGGATCGTATGGTGAGAGTATGTGTAGATTGTTAGAAACCACCAAACTGTCTTCCAAAGTGACTGCACCATTTTGCGTTCCCACCAGCAACAAATGAGATTTCCTGTTGCTCCACTTCCTCACCATCATTTGGTGTCAGTGTTCCAGATTTTGGCCATTCTAATAGGTGTATAGTGGTTATCTCAATGTTGTTTTAATTTCTGTTTTCCTGCTGACATAGGGTGTGGGGCGTCTTTTCATGTGCTTATTTGCATCTGTATGTCTTCTTTGGTGAGGGGTCTTTTCAGGGCTTTGACCCATTTTTTAGTTGGGTTGTTTGTTTCGTTTTTGTTGTGTTTTAAGAGTTCTTTGTCTATTTAGGTAACAGTCCTGTATCAGATGTGTCTTTTGCAGATATTTTCTCCTAGTCTCTGGCTTGTGTTTTGATTCTGTCCTTTTTTTTTAAATTGAGGTTGTATTGGCTTATAACGTTGTGTAAGTTTTAGGTGTACATTATTATATTTCAGTTTCTGTATAGATTGCATTGTGTTCCCAGCAATAATCTAGTTTTTATATGTCACCATACTTGTCTTTTCATTCTCTTCACAGTGTCTTTCACAGACAGAAATTTTAAATTTTAATGAAGTCCAGTTTATCAATTCTTTATGAATCATGCCTTTGATGTTGTATCTAAAAAGTCATCACCAAACCCCAGGTCATCCAGATTGTCTCCTATGTTACCATCCAGGAATCTTATAGTTTTGCATTTTATATTTAGGTCCTTGATTCACTTTGAGTTGATTTTTGTAAAAGACTTGTCTAGACTCATTATTTTGCTGTGTGGATGTCTGGTTGTTCCAGCACCATTTCTTGAAGAGACTGTCTTTGCTCCATGGTATTGTCTTTGCTCCTTTGTCAAAGACCAATTGACTATATTTATATGGCTCTATCTTCTGTGCCACTGATCTATTTGTCTATTCTTTCACCAATACCACACTGTCTTGATTATTGTAGCTTTATTTTAAATCTCAAAGTCGGATAGTGTCAGTCTTCCAACTTTGTTATTCTGTTTCAATGTTGTGTTGCCTATTCTGGGTCTTTTATTTCTCCATGTAAACTTTAGAATCAGTTTCTCAATATCCACAAAATAGCTTGCTGGGATTTTTATTGGAATTGCATTGAATCTATGGATCAAGTTGGAAAGAACTGATATCTGGGGGACAGTACTGGGTCTTCCTTGCCATGAATATGGAATCTCTCTCCATTTATTTGGTTGTTTGATTTTTTTCATCAGAGTTTTGTAGTCTTCCTCATGTGGATCTTGTATGTGTTTGTTAGATTAATACTTAAGTATTTCACATTTTTGGGTGGTAATGTAAATGTTAATGTGTATTTGATTCCATTTGTTCCTTGCAGGCATATAGAAAAGCAGTTGACTTTTGTATTCTGAAACCTTGCTATAATTGCTTATTAGTTCTGAGAGATTTTTTGTAGATTTTCTACATAGACAGTCAAGTCATCTGTGAACAGGATGAAAGCTTCATCCTTTTCTGGTCTTGCTGCATTAGCTAAGACCCTGTTCCCGTTTTTCACTCGGGCTTTTTGTTGTTTATCATAGTGATTTTAAAATAACTACAGAGAATGGTATAATGAACTGCTACATTGCAGATGTAAAGAAAGTAGTTGAAATAATGAATCTTTTATGACTTCTGAGTTTCGCTCATTCTTAGATAGACCTTTCTTATGTCCAGTTATGTTTTTTTTTTCCTAGAACTTTTATGGTTTCACTTTTTTAATGTAAATTTTTGTTCCATGTAGATGAAATTTGTTTATCATCATCAAAAACTGTGGTTTGAGTTAAGGTCATTTTCCTACTTTTAGAGTTTCCATATCCACTGGTAGTCAAGACGGTGGGAAGGGGCTCCAGGGATGTTGAGTCCTTCGTTTTGGGCATTCCTGCCCTTTCTAATCAACTTGGCTTGGCCTGTCTTGCAGGTGTCTGACTCGGTGAGTGGACAGACTGTGGTCGACCCCAAAGGCTATCTGACGGATTTAAATTCCATGATCCCAACCCATGGAGGGGACATCAAGTGAGTGCTCTGCAGAACTAGTGGGTTGGGGTGGGACTCTGCTTGCCTAGAATGTTTTGGATTTTATTTGAGAAATATGCAGCCAAAATAGGATGGATAGTCTAAGGAATACATAGTGGAGTAGTTTCATTTTCTATTTAAAATATATCTGGCTGGGGCTGGCCCCGTAGCCGAGTGGTTAAGTTCGCGCGCTCTGCTGCAGGCGGCCCAGTATTTCGTTGGTTCGAATCGTGGGCGCGGACATGGCACTGCTCATCAAACCACGCTGAGGCAGCGTCCCACATGCCACAACTAGAAGGACCCACAACTACGAATATACAACTGTGTACCGGGGGGCTTTGGGGAGAAAAAGGAAAAAAAATAAAATCTTTAAAAAAAAAAAAATAGAATTTATAAAGTATATCTGGGGGCCGGCCCTGTGGCCGAGTGGTTAAGTTTGCACACTCCACTTCGGCGGCCTAGGATTTTGCCGGTTTGGATCCTGGGCGCGGATATGGCACCACTCCTTAGGCCATGTTGAGGAGGCGTCCCATACACCACAAATAGAAGGACTCACAACTAAAACAATATACAACTATGTACTGGGGAGGTTTGGGGAGAAAAAGCAGAAAAAAAAATATCTAAAATACATCTGTACCCATTCATTGTGGATCTTAAACTGTTACAAGTAATACTTCAAATCTGTGCACAAGCTGAGCTAAAGAGCGGCCTGCTAATCATGTCCCGTGCTTGCAGCTTTCCCCTAAGTGCTCAGCACCTGGCTCCCAAAGAGGTGCTCAGAGGCTCTGTGCAGGGTGCTAAGCAGGCGTGGAAAGTTGCTGACTAGGGTTTTGAGTTGGTTATGTCACTCGGGACATCAGGTTTGACAGATCGTACGTTGTCTGTGCAGTGGCGCCTTCTTTCTGGGCTCAGGTACACCCTTGACAGTGTGGTGGCCTGATCCTGTGGGCTTTCTTGCCCTCTAGTGATATCAAGAAGGCACGACTGCTCCTCAAGTCTGTTCGGGAGACAAACCCTCATCACCCACCAGCCTGGATTGCATCAGCCCGCCTGGAGGAAGTCACTGGGAAGCTGCAAGTAGCTAGAAACCTTATTATGAAGGGGACGGAGATGTGCCCCAAGGTAAGACATTTTCCTGGAGGCTGCATGATGCCATTCCTGGGTGGACTCTCGGTGTCTGTACCACCCAGGACACCTGTGGGAGTGAACCTGCCTGCCTTTTGGTGTCTAGACAAGTGACAGTAGGACAGGTGTGGGCTGGCACCTGTTTATTTTCCCTTGGACTGAAGTTCCCTCCACCATTAGTTTAATGGCAGGACAACCCTAACTAGAAAGCACTAAATTGGTTAGCTCTTCCACCCCACCTAATAATGTAAGAAACCTAAGCATTGGGGGTGGCCCCGTGGCCGAGTGGTTAAGTTTGCGCGCTCCGCTGCAGGTGGCCCAGTGTTTCGTTGGTTTGAATCCTGGGCGCGGACATGGCACTGCTCATCAAACCACGCTGAGGCAGCGTCCCACATGCCACAACTAGAAGGACCCACAACGAAGAATATACAACTATGTACTGGGGGGCTTTGGGGGAGAAAAAGGAAAAAAATAAAATCTTTAAAAAAAAAAAAAGAAACCTAAGCATTAATGCCAACTCTCAGGAGAATATCCCAGCACTATTTTTTGGAGTAGAGTGATAGATAAGCTTTAAAAAGTCCTACAAGACTTTCTAAGTGATCATACACTTATTGTGCAGACTGCGGTACCCTTGACAGTGAAAGATGCTCTATGAAAACTTACCCTAGGATATTAGGCATGAATCAGAACTTCCCAGGCAAACGCACAGCCACCTGCCTGTATGTTTTCGCTTTGCCTGTGGATTGACTTATTATCTTGCAGGGCAAACTGTTCTTTTCCCATAACGTGGTTGCATGTCCCCTGACTCAGACAGAGACATGCTGTAGCCACATTCCCAAGCGTTGCTGTTATTGGGTCTGTGATGCAGGTGTGTTTGAGGCCAAGCTGATGGAGTTTGTTTGATCATAAACCCCATGGTCCCGATGAGCCAAGCCCTTCCTGTTTTCGAGGTTTCTGTGTGCACTTCCAGGGATGCCTGCTACTCTGTCATGGCTTCCAGCCTGCACAGACGCTTATGTTCTTTTCTTTTGCTCCACAGAGTGAAGATGTCTGGCTAGAAGCAGCCAGGTTGCAGCCTGGGGATACGGCCAAGGCCGTGGTGGCCCAAGCGGTTCGTCACCTCCCACAGTCTGTTAGGATTTACATCAGAGCAGCAGAGCTGGAAACGGACATCCGAGCCAAGAAGCGGGTGCTTCGGAAGGGTGAGTCTCCGGGGTGTCTGTGAGGGGCAGGTGCATGTGCACACGTGCAGGAAGTGCTGCCTGCTTGGTCCTGGTGCCATGCTCTTGGAGAGCAGCTTTTCCACCGCTTTGCTCAGGCTTTAGTGGCGGTGGTTCAAGAATGGGTGACGTTTTCCAGGCCTTTTTCTGGGCTGGGTTGCCTCTGCCCTTGGACCCTCTGTGGGAGGAATTTCTACCCTGATTGAGGTGCGTAGGTTCAAATCACACTCCTGCCTTTTCATGCTGTGTGACCTTGAGTGAGTTGGGCAATTGCTCTGTGGCCCAGGTTTTCCCAACTACAAGACAAGAACAGCAACAACATTCAGAACCTGCTTTTTAGGGCTTGATGAGACCGTGTGCGTGAAGGGTGGAGCTGAGCCAGCACAAAGCAGACCTTGTGGGTGTTAGTCTTCTCTGCTGTCTGCTAGGAGCCGGATACTTCAGTAGGTAGAAGTGTGCCACTTGCTTTTAAGTGAACTGACGGGGTGGTCACACCAGAGCTGTGCATTAATTGAACTCCTTCCCATCTCATCAGCCTCCTGTGAGGCAGTGCCTCACCTTCTTGCCTAGTGTTTTAAGCAAGGTAGTGTGTGCCGTGGGCCCCAGTCAGGGTGAAGGTTTGCATGCCAGGGAAACGGAGTCCATCCAGGGATCACTGCCAAGATGAAGCTTTTGTGGGCAGTTTGTTTTTCATTGTTGGGGAATTGATAAAAGGGATGGTATTTCTCTCTTCCCCAGAACTGTCTGGTCGATGCTGCTTTGGTCTTTGTTCCAGAGCAGATGCTGATCAGAGGGCAGATCTAGAGTAAACCTGTGCAGATGGCTGTTCCCACCTGAGTTTGTAGAGTGGGTGAAATCAGTGAGAGGCTTCCAGCACTCGTTTGTAGGAGGTGCGTTTGAGTGAAATGTTAGAGGTGTGCAGTGTCAAGCAGTACAGGTATAATCACAGTGTCCAACTCTGTACTGTGTGTGGTAGAGGCCAGGCGGAGTCCACCTTGTATGTGACCCTGTCTGCGTGCCTGTTTGTGCTTGTAAGTGTTTTCCTCTCTTGGGTCTGATTTCTTGATTGAAGCCCCGCTGCCCATTAAATGCCCAGAGCTAGTCTGAAGGGGCCAGTAGCAGAAAGTTAGCACTAGTCTTGGTTTGTAGAAATCGACTTATGTTTTCCATCCAGGAAAACAGTTCTGTAATGACAAACACATTGAACTCTGGGTAATTAGCATTATTTATTTAGGATAGCTCTACTGATTTTCCCCTGCCATGGCGTGATGAATGGTCAGAATGTCTTTATGGCCCCTCCCTGTTCATTACCAGATTGCTTCAGCTCGTTTCCAGTTGGCTTCAGATTTGGAGAGTGGAGCGGGCACAGAGGTGGGGCCTGCGAGGAGTATTGAGTGACTGCATTTCCAGGCCGTCCTGGACCTTGAGGGGAGTGGTCCTTCTGGCTCTGCTTTCTCTCAGGCAGAGAAGCTTTGCTAAGGTGGAAAGAACATGGAATTCCCAAACTGACCTCTGCCCCTGCTCCCCGGTCCTGATCCTGATCCTGGCCTACCCCCCTCCTTAGAATATTTCCAAAAACAACGTTCTTTTTCCAGGTGACTGGGGCAGAGCTGGGCACCACCTCATTTAACTCTTGGTGAACACTTGTCAGCCACTGCTTGAAGGATCTGATTTTCAATAACTAAGATGACAGCTATATCTATCAGTGGCTTGGGACACCATGCCAGCCCTCAGTTTCTGGCGTGTGAGCTCTGGGATGCAGCTGACGTCTAGTCCTTTGTTGGGAGAACTGGAGCTTCAGATGCTGGTCTGAGCCCTGAGGAGGCCGAGGGACCTTGGGTGTGGTGCTTGATCGCTGAGCTGCGGTGTCCTCTGTAAGGGCACTCTAGGCCTGTACGCATTGTGCCCTGGGGCCAGGCCTTTGGCTGTTTCCTAATAGAGGTGAAGCACTCTCTTACTCTGCTAATTACTGCAGTCATATAAGAGTGGAGTTATTTGACCCCAAAACTATATACTCTGGTCCATAGAGTATAGCATCCTCCGGCAGCCATCACTGTTGGGTCACTGTGAGCACAGGGACAGCACCTGAATGTCCTCACCCCCAGCGCCATGGGCTGGAGATCACGTTGACCTCTACATGGGCCCGGCTTCTGCTAACAGGCATATCTAGTTCAGAGTGCTCTCTTCCTGTCTGGGCCGCCTCCTATACGCCGGCTGGCTGTAGCTTCTCAGGCAACCTTGACACAGCAGCACAGCATGGTAGCTTGTCTCTGGGAAGCGCGTTGGCAGGAGCTGGACCCATCAGCAGTGGTGGGCTTTAGCTCCAGTCCCATGGCTGCTGACAAGATGCCAACGAAGGAGTTCCTGCGCGCTCTCAAAAAGTGGAGACGCAGAGTCCTGGGGGTCGTATGCACCTCTGGGTGAAGTTAATGACCCTACAAGTTCAGTCCCACCTGAATGTTCTGTACCTTAGAAGCTAAATTGTGAAGCTCACCTCCATCAGTATGTATTATATGTATGAAATAAAGAGAAGGAAAAGAGAAGAAATAGTTAATATGCGAATGGAGAACAGGCAGGAGGATCAGATATCTAGTTCTGTGTCCTCGTTGCTCCGCCTGGTCACCTGTCTGGAGGTGAAGACTTTCTTCCATTGCTTGGGCCCTCTGCTCATGTCTTACTTGGTCAGAGTTCTTCTTTCCCTGGACAGGTGACCAAACCGTTACTCCTGGAGGGGCTAAATCCTCAGTGATCTTGCTGTCTTGGGCTGCTATACTTCCCATTAACTTTAACTGTTGGAAATGGGAATACTAAACCAGGCCTCAGGACCCTCTGGGCTCTAGTCATGGTCTCCCTGCCCCTGCCCCTGGCACATGGCGGCAATTCAGTCTCACTTTGGAGCCAAGGTTCACTTCTCCGACCAGTGGCACCAGGAGACCAGAGAGATGGGTGACTGCGTCAGCTTGCAGTGTGCCTTGGTGGACACATCCTCCCTTGGGATGAGAACTCCCGACAGCACAGTTCAAAGACATGGAGGTGGGAGCCAGGCCGTCTCAGTGCGTTTGACGTGCAGCCCCAGGGAGCTGCTTGGATGTCACTGCTTCTTCCCAGACCTGTATGTTCTGGCTGTGTGAGAACCCCCACTGTAGGTGGTTGGTTGTCATGGCATTAGTTGCATCCTGTAAAGTCGAGGCCCGCTCCTCTGGGGCGTTTCTCTCACTCGGTGCTCTGAGTGCTCAGTAGACGTCCCCTTGTTCTACTGAGCTGTTGCCTGAATGACAGAGGTAGGGTGATGCCAGAGAATGTCAGGGCTCAAACCCTTTGCTGCACGTCTTTTTCTGGGAAGTAAGTTTCTTGAATGCGTGATGGGTGACTCCATGGGTGGTGGTACTGGCAGAGCGCTGCAGGCAAGGAAGGCAAATCCATTCCAGTAAGAACCAGTCACTGGCCCTCCAGATGGAACCAGTCCAGGATGTCGGCCTGGTCTGGGAGCTGACCAGGGAACAGTTCTCTTGGAGGGGACTCAGCTCAGCAGTGGGCAGCATCAGACCACCTGTGGGAGGGAGCCTGTGTGGATGAACCCTGAATGGCTGTGGTCCTGCCTCTCTGGCGCTTGCACACGGCTCCATGAAGCAGGCGGGGGCAATGGGTACCCGGAGGAAGCCAGCCCCCATCTGCAGGACGTGGTCCTGTGTGCTATGAGTGTGAGGCCAGATGGATTCCTTGGAGAGCACTCACATGGGTCACAAGTATCTTCACACTCTGATTGTTCTGCCGTCATTCCATGGCACATCTCTTCCCCCAATTTCCAAGCTTCCCACCTGGTTTCTTCCGCTTCCTAGAACCACGGTCAGCTCTTCAGCTGCTGCATGAATCAGCATAGGCCCATCTTGGGCAGTCTCACTTGACCAAGCGGATGATCAAGTGATAACCTGATGCCAGGTCAGGGCAGTCAGTGCTGGTGTACTGTACAGAGTCATGTGTAGACCAAGATGGGCTTTTTCTTCTCAGTCCCTTGATCCTAAGGAACTCCCCAGAGGCCGTAAGTGAGGGCCGAGGGAGGAGGAGGTTGATCAGCAGCCAGCGTGGGAGGCATCTGCCCCATGGCCCAGGCAGCTTACCTGTACCGTACCTGCCTTTGCTCCACCCTTCTCTTGTGCCATTCCACCTGACCACAGGCTGCTGTGCATCTTCCCAGCTTGTGGCTTGTCTGTCACATAGCACCCAAGTTCATGGTGGGTAAATCAGGTTGCTCGGTCACTTAATGTCGCTAAGCCAAATATTCGGTCTCTGCCTGGGCTTAGTGGCCAGCTAGGGGCTTCAGGAGAGAGTAGCTTTGTTCTACAGCCCTAGAGGGGCTCCGTGACTCCTGCTGGGCCTTCCCAGGGGCTCCTTACAGCACACTGGTCAGAATATGTAGACCAAGTGTAGCTGAGTCTGTGAGGTCAGAAGCAGCCTGTGGCACTCGGAAAACAGACGGTAGGGCCCCTCCTAGGTGGTGTGATTCCTGAATGCCCAGGCCCAGGCTGAGGTACTGTCTTCTGTGGCAGGTGGTACGGGAGCAGCAGCTTGTTTTCCATCACAGAGGGGAGGTCCCCACGAGCCCCGGACTGTGGGACCCTTCAAAACTTGCTAAGGGCAGACCCCTGGGGTTTGTGAGGTGTTTCTCCCCACTCCCGAGCCCGCTTGTTCTGGGCATCTTGCATATGTTCTGCTTCCTGCTTACCAGCATGATGACAGCCTGACATGGTGTGCCATGACCCTAGAGTAGGCTGGCTAGGCCATAGGAGAGGGGATGGGGCACCTCCATTTTTACAGGGCCTGTAAAGGAGGGAAGGCCCATCTTCTCAGACAATGAGGTGAGCTGCTTCTGCTGGTGAGGGAGGCTCAGGGTATCACATCCTGGCTTCATCCAAGTCCCCCGGATGGCCCCAGTCTGTGCCCGCATTTCATGTGGGAAACTTTGTGGGTCTGCAAATTCTGCACCATTAAATCTTTCTCTCTTTTTTTTAAAGATTGGCACTTGAACTAACAACTGTTGCCAATCTTCTTTTTTTTTTCCCCTACTTTTTCTCCCCCAGTCCCCCCAGTACGTAGTTGTATATTTTTAGTTGTGGCTCCTTCTAGTTGTGGCATGTGGGACACTGCCTCAACGTGGCCTGATGAGCAGTGCCATGTCCGCACCCAGGATCCGAACCAGTGAAACCCTGGGCCGCCGAAGGCAGAGCGTGTGAACTTAACCACACTCAGCCATGGGGCTGGCCCCTGCACCATTAAATCTTAGGTCTGCTTTCTGCAAGGTTGGCCCATGTATTTTCAAGAAACAAGAGCTCCTTTGGAAGCTTCAAGGTGTTGGTTTCCTGCCTGTGGCCCGAGTTGTCATGTTCTCTCCGTCAGCTCAGTGGTCATTGTCACCCTGCCAGAGGCTTGGCCTTACCCTCCCCTAGTGCTCACTCTGCAGGGCTCTGTGTTTATCTGCCTTCTATTTTGGACTGTTTGGTAAATTGCATCTGAAGAAAGGGCTCTGCTGCTTGAACAAAGGTTTGGAAGTTTTTGGACTGCATTGTGCCTCTTCTGGGAGTCTGTCCCCCTTCCCTGATGTCACTCTGTTTGCTGGCTGCCCGTGTCTGAGCTCCTGAGGGAGCCCACCTGCTGCGGAGCTGGTGAGGTAGCACTGCTGTCAGTGTGGTGTAGCCACACAGTGCCCTGGTTCTCCTTGCACTCCTTGGGGCCCAGGAAGGAGTTCCCAAGCTTAGTGGCCGTCAGACGCACGCCAGCCTGGGCAGACACAGATCCCCGTGTCGTTCTGTTTCCTTTTCCTGTGATTTCTGCATGACTCACACTCACAGCTCGCGGGGCCGGCCCTTCCTGTGTGGTGATTGTCTTCTTGTGTCTGCCTTGCTTTGTATTTTAATGTTGATTTTCAAGTGTGAGCAGGAGTAGAGATGACGCACAGTCCTCTGTGCTATCCTCAACTGTCTCCTGTGCCCGAATCTTGCTTTCTTTTTCAAGGTGTTTCACATTGGTCTGGTTTCTGTCTGCCCCAGACCTGAGAGAACCCGTTGAAAGGGTAGGCCTGCAATCCCAGTCTGTCATCCAGGGGAGAGACCATCTGACCCTGCTGACACCAGCATCCTCTGACACAGCATCCTGCTTTCAGTTCCCCTTTTCTGTGACCTGGTTTCTCGTTTGACCTCTCCAGCCCTTGAGCATGTTCCAAACTCGGTTCGCTTGTGGAAGGCGGCTGTTGAGCTGGAAGAGCCCGAAGACGCTAGAATCATGCTTAGCCGAGCTGTGGAGTGCTGCCCCACCAGCGTGGAGGTGAGTTCGCCAGGTTCTCGTCCGCCAGCCCTGCCAAGGCCTGAGCCAAGTTCAGTGTCTGGAAGTGGGATCAGCTGAACATTGAGCTCACCGAGGCTGTGATTCTGGAGACTGTAAGGCAGTGTGAAATCACAGGATGCTGCCCTGTCACACAGCTACCAGGCAGAGTGGTCAGTCTGGCTGTGGCCAGTTCTGCTCCTGATGGAAGTGCAGAACAGAATCTTAACTCTTCTCGGACCACTGCAGAGAATTCTGTGTTGAGCACTGTTTTTCAGGGGTCAGTCCTCCTAATTCAGCTTAGTTTGTAAATGGGACCCGAAGGGTAGAGGGTGATAGAAAATGCTGGTGTATCTTTCTGCCAGCCCAGCATGAGGTTGGCTCTTTGTTTCAAAGCTAGTTGGATTTCTTTAGTTTTAAACCTTCTCTTCATAACATTCTGTGCAGTGATTTTTAGTCTTGGTTTTATGATATCCAATATGTCTTTCATTATCCTAACGGGTATTGTGAAATTCTCCAAACGAAATTAATCTTAATTTATTTACATAAAAATAAATAGAGCCCATGCACATTTTTGGTGATGAAATGTTACAGAATCAACAGCTGCAGTATGAGAACTCCAGAAGGCTGAACTCCATGTGTCCTTTCAGCTTGTGAAGGCAACAGTCATATCGTGTTCACCTGCTGTCCTGACACCTGGGACAAGTCTGGCACACTGTGTATGTTTAACCAGTGTTTGGAATGTGTGACTGAGAATCTGTCATCTTTTTGCGTTAACCAGAGAGTCACTTAAATAAGTCAGAAGCATAACTGAACAGTTACGAGATTAGGCAAAAAAATGCTGCTGCACCCATTCATGGGCTCTGTTTACGTGGTCCTTGAAAGCTTTTAGAAAGAATTCTGTGAAGGTGCTGTGGGCCTGTTGAGATAGGCTCACCCTCCAACCTGGCAGGTTGTGCTGAGTGCTGTCCTCTTGTTTTCTGGTATTTTGTCCATACAGCTCTGGCTTGCTCTGGCGAGGCTGGAGACCTACGAAAATGCCCGCAAGGTCTTAAATAAGGCCCGTGAGAACATCCCTACAGACCGGCACATCTGGATCACGGCTGCCAAGCTGGAGGAAGCCAATGGAAATACGCAGATGGTGGAGAAAATCATTGATCGTGCCATCACTTCCCTGCGGGCCAATGGTGTGGAGATCAACCGTGAGCAGTGGATCCAGGTAAGGTTGGCAGGTAGGACTCCAACTGTGGTCGGATACCAAGATGTCTGCTTTAAAAATGGATGTTCTGCACATTGGAGTCTCTCGTAGGGTAGGGGCTGCAGGATGGTCCCTGAGAGTTCCCATGCTGTCACAGGGTGGCTTTTCTTATGTGACCACATCATTGCCTTTTGTAGAGTCAGGACCCGGAGCACAACTTGAGGTTGGACACTGGAGAACTTTCAGGGCACGTGGGACCTCACCCCTCTGCAAGTAGAAATAATGTGATTGAAAAGGGAATGACAGTCTTATGGCTTCTTTCATTCTTTCCTGTCTTTTAACTTTTTCTGTGGACTGTGATTAGTGGAGTCTCTGAAGAGCTTCTAACCCAGCCACCAGGACGGGTGCCCTCTATTGCCTTGCCCACTGCCAAGTGAGCTTTCTGGGCAAGGGCTCTCCACCTCCTGGGAGGCCCAGCCTGTCATGTAGCCAGCCTAGGAGAAAGCGCCTCTTTACGCTGGTCTGCATCATTCCACCAGGAGGGGCCCTACAGAGCAAGCCCCTTTGCTTCACCCACTACCCCTCAACATTGGAAGATGGCCCCAGACCTCCTGCCACCTCCCTTCTCTGTGCTCCTGCTGCCACAGTTCCAGTTACTGTTCTCAGACTCACCCAGGCTGTCTATACCTGAGCTGCTCCAGATGTAGCTGCTCTAGGTATAGCTGGTGAGGGCATTTCCCCTCCTCCTGATGAGGCTGCTTCCAGTGATGCTGCTCCCTCTTCCTGGACCCCTTCCTGATCACTGCCTCTGCTCTTTTTCACGTGTATAGTATTAATCCATGTGGCCCCTTTCTGTGTTTGGGCAATTTTTTTTTTTAATCTCAGGTGCAAGGCCTCCATGTCCCTCTAAAATTTAACCATCCAAATTCAACCCTTTTGTTACTTCAGTGTTTTTTAGCCGTGTTGTTAACATTTTTGATGCTCTGATTCTTTTGCAGAGATCCAGGTTCCAACTAGTATCATCTTCCTTCTGCCTAAAGGACTTTGTTTAACAATTCTTTTAGTGCAGGTCTTCTGGTGGAACATACTTCCAGTTTTCAAATGTCTGGAAACAGTCTTTATTTCATCTTTCTTTTTGAAAGATATTTTCTCTGAGTATAGAACTCTAGGTTGACAATTTTTTTCTTTCAGTACTTTAAAGATAATACTCTGCTGTCTTCTCGCATGCATTATTTCCACTAAGAAATCTGCTGTCATCCTCTTTATTCTTCTGTACATAGTGTCTTTTAAAAACTTAATTTAAAAAATTTTTATTTTCTAAATTTAAAACTTTCTCCCTGCTTTTAAGATTTTTTTATCATTGGTTTTGAGCAGTTTGATTGTGATATACCTTGGTGTAGCTTTCTTCATGTTTCTTCTGTGTGGAGTTCGTTCAGCTTCTTGGATCTGTGAATTTAGAGATTTCATCAAATTTGGAAAACTTGTGTCTATTGTCTCTTGAACTGCCCTCCGCCCACTTCAGGTACAGACCATTGAAATTGCCCCACAGCTCATGATGAGCTATTCATTTTTTAAATTATTCTTTCTGTTTCATTTTTTAACAGTTTATTAAGCTATAGTTAACATTCCATAAAATTTACCCACTTAAATTGTACAGTTCGGTGGTTTTAGTATATTCACAGAGTTATGCAACCATTGCCGTAATCTAATTTATAGCTTTCTCATCACCCCAAACAGAAAGCCTGTGCCCGTTAGCTATCACTCCCCTTCCTCCTAATCTTAGGCAACCACGTTCTTTCTCTGTGTACTTGCATCTCTGCTTTTTTTCCTCTATGGATTTTCATTTTATGGATGTTTTATATTGAATGGAATCATACAAGATCTGGTCTTTTGTGACTGGCTTTCACTTAGTATATAATGTTTTCAAAGTTCATCCATGTAGTAGCATGGATATGTTGAAATCTTTTGCCCATTTTAAAATTGTGTTATCTTTTTATTAACGCTTACTTGTTATCTTTTTGTTTTTATTGAGTTGTAAGTTGTTTTGTTTTTTCCTGAGAAAGATTGGCCCTGAGCTAACATGTGTGCCAGTCTTCCTCTATTTTGTATTTGGATCATGGCTGCCAATGAGAGGTATAGGTCCATGTTGGAGAATTGAACCTGGGCCGCTGAAGCAGAGTGTGCTGAACTTAACCACTAGGCCACGGGGCTGGTTCCAGAATTCTTTATATATATTCTGGATACAAGTCACTTATCAGACTATACGATTTGCAAATATTTGCTCCCCTTCTGTGGGTTGTCTTGATTATATCACTTGTAGCACAGATGTTTTTAATTTTGATGTAGTTCAGTTTATTTATTTGTTTCTTTTGTTGTTCATACTTTAGGTGTCATATATAAGAAACCTTCCCTAACCCACGGTCATGAAGATTTACTCCTGCATTCTCTAAGATTTTTGTTTAGGTCTCACATTTAAGTCTATGATCCGTTTGAGTTAATTTCTCTATATGGTATGAGGCAGGAGTGTGACATCATTCTTTTACATGCGCATGTCCAGTTGTTCCAGCACCACTGTATCTTTCCCCCATTGAGTGGTCTTGGCACCATTGTGGAGGACCAGTTGATCATAAATGTACAGGTTTGTTTCTGGACTGTCAGTTCTGTTACATTGGACTGTGTGTCTGAATTTATGCCAGCACAATACTGTTCTGATTACTGTAGCTTTGTGGTAAGCATTGAAGTCAGGAAGCGTGAGCCCTTCTCCTTTATTCTTTATAAGGTGGTTTTTAGCTATGCTTGTTTCGTTCTTGTTTCTATGTGAATTTTAGGATCAACTTGTCAGTTTCTGCAAAAAAGGCAACTGGGATTTTGATAGAGATTGCGTCGAATCTGGATCAATTTGGGGGACTCTTGCCATCCTAACAATAGTAGGTCTTCCAATCCATGAGCATGGGATGTCTTTCCATTTATTTAGGTCTTTTAAAAAATTTTTAGCAGTATTTTAGTATACTAGTATTACACTTCTTTTGCTTTATTTATTTCAAAAAGTATTGTATTATTTTTGATGCTATTATAAATAGATTTTTTCTTAATTTTATTTTCAGGTTGTTCATTCTCAGTGTATAGAAATACAATTGATTTTTGAATACTGAGCTTGTGTCCTATGACCTTGCTGAAATAGTTTATTAAATTGTAATAGTTTTAGTGGATTCTTTAGGATTTTTTATGTACAAGATCATGTCATCGGCAAATGTAGTTTTACTACTTCGTTTTCAATCTGGATGCCTTTTATTCCTTGTCTAATTGCTCTGGTTAGAACCTCCAGTACAATGTTGAATAAGTGATGAGAGCTCACACCTTGTTCCTGATTTTAGGGGGAAAATGTCTAGTCTTTCCCACTGAGTATGATATGAGCTTGTACAGCTCACTGATGCTCTGGTTATTTTTTAAACTGTTCTTTCGTTCTCTCAGTTTCATTTTGAATAGCTTCTGTTGCTTTGTCCTCAGGTTCTACTAGTCTTCTGTAATGTCTGATCTACTGTTTATCTCAGATAGGGTATTTTTCATCTCAGAGTTTATAGTTTTCATTTCTAGAAATTTAATTTTGGTCTTTTTAAAAAAAATTTCTTTTGTGTCTCTACTTGACGTTTTGAACGTATGGAGTATAGTTATAGTAGTTGTCTTAGTGTCTTTGACTGCTGCTTCTAATATCTGTGTCAGTGTGGGGTTGATTTTGGTAGATATTTTCCCCCTCGCTGTAAGTTGTGTTTTCCTGTGTTCTTGTGTGCCTGGCAGCCCTTGGTCTGCAGCGGATGCTGTGAGCCTGCCTGTTGGGTGCTGAATCTGCTGCATTCCTGTGGGCACGGGGGGCATGGTGTTGGAGGGCAGTTCCATGGTCAAGGCCTTCTGGTTGTTTGGGTCTTGCTTTGACACTGTGCTAGGTCAGACTCAAGCAGTCATCAGTTTGGGACAGTTTAGGGCTAATTTCCCTATGGAGACAGGGCTTCTCTTTGGATTCTTCCCAGGGCCCTGTGTCTCTTGGGGGTTTCCAGTCTGGCTGGTGGGAATGGACACTCTTCCTGGCCCCCTCTGAGCTCTGAGGACTGTTCCTACTAATCCTTTCAGCTGGTTCTTTCCAAACACTCGTGCGCTGGGGGGTTGTTCAGTGAAGACTTGTGGGGGAGCCTCTACAGAACAGATGGCTAGGGTTCTGTCTCTTGTGCTTAGGCTTGCGTCCACTCTCCCCTTGGTCTTCCAGGGCTCTCAGCTCTGCCTCCTCCAGTAGCCCTTCCTGGTCCCCCTCCCTGTGCTACAGCCTGGAAACTCTCTCCAGGCAATGGGCGTGGCAGACGTGGGGCTCCCCTTGACTGTTTCTGTCTCACTTCTCATGGCCCTTTGCTACTGATGTCTAGTGACTTGACAACCACCGCTTTGTAACTTTGTCTGGGTTTTCTGGCTGTTTCAGGAGTGACAGTCTTGGCTGGCAGTGGCAGTGTTTCTTCTAGTCCTTTGAGAGCCTCTTGGATGCTGATTTTGCCTGCCTCAGGGCTCGCTCTTCCAGCTCTCTGAGCACCTTCTCCATCTCCCTTGAGCCCTGTAGCCGTGTGATGCAGCAGAATTGAGCAAGAGCCCTGTGTGTCCCTGGAGTGCTCCTCTGCACCGACTTCCACTCCTCAGCCCCTCTTGGGGTGCACTTGCTTGGCCATAGCGAGTCTGTCTGTCCTGCCAGCTTGCATTTTCATCCTGTCGGGAAGGATGACTGCAGGAGGTGATGGCAGATGTCCTGTCCCCTTGGTGGTTGTCAGACCACCCTCCTACAGACCCTTCACTAATACTAGAGTGTAATGCAAAGGATCTGAATGTAGACCAGTTCAGTCATTTTAAGGTTAATACAAAGTTTTTCATGTTGTCCTGCAAACAGCATTATAACTTCGGAAAGTTTTGCCTCCTGAGTAAGTCACCATTTATTGAGCACCTACTGTGTCTAAACGTCATTTAATCTTTGCCTTCTTACTTCCCATTCTTTCTGGAACCCACTCCAGTGAGGCTCTGACCCCACAGTGCTGCAGTTCTGGAGAGCCTCGGTGGCAGATCCAGCTGTCGGCGCTGTTTGTCCTCTCAGCCTGCCTGTGCCCTTGGGTCACTTCGACACGTGCTGACACGCCTTGTTTTCCTTCCGTCCCACTGGTCTCTGTTCTCCCTCTTCTGCTGATTTTCTTTCTCTTCTCACATTCTAAGTAACTTGGCTGTTTGGCCCTAAGACCCTTTTGGAGACTTTCTGTGCTCCCCTCTTTGTTGGTCTCATCTCACCTCATTGCTAGGAATGTTGTTTACATGCCAGGAAACCCCAAATGTGCACTGTGCTCTGGGTGCACCCCACAGCCCTGAATGCACACCCATGCTGCCCTGCATTCCCCTGGAACATGGGATAGCACCACAGCCTGGTGTGTCCAAAACGCGTCTCCTGGTTTGCCCACAAAACTTACTTATCTGTAGCCTTTCTCGCCTTAGTAGACAGCAGCACAGTTCATACCTCATGAGTGACTCCTTTCTTTCACACCCCCGTCCACAAGCAGTTTGAGTCTACCCCTACGTCTTTCCTGGGTCCAGGTGCTTCTCGTCAGCTGAGTGAGCTGCCATCCTCGGCCAGACTTGGCAGTGATGCCCATGGGCTTCCCTGCTGCTGCTCCACACAGCAGCCAGGGAGGTCCTCTTTTTCTTTTTAAATTTTTTTAATTTTATCTTTTTGAGGAAGGTTAGCCTGAGCTAACATCTCCTGCCAATCCTCCTCTTTTTGCTGAGGAAGACTGGCCCTGAGGTAACATCCACGCCCATCTTCCTCTATTTTATATGTGGGATGCCTTCCACAGCATGGCTGGATAAGTGGTACCATGTCTGCACCTGGGATTCGAACCGGCGAACCCTGGGCCACTGAAGCGCAGCGTGAGAACTTAACCGCGGGGCCACCGGCCTGGCCCCCAGGGAGGTCCTCTTAAAACAAGACTGGTTCTGTGACTCATTCTGCAGCCTGAAATCTCCCAATGTCTTCCTGCTACCCTTGCCATGGCTTGCGAGGCCCCAAGGATGCAGTTGGGGCTGTCGCCCCACCAGTTTGCTACTGTGCTTCCTTGCTCATCACTGTCCTTTCCTGTGCCTTAGCATGTGCCCTCTCCTCAGCTCTTTGCCCTGGGTTCTGCCTAGGATGCTTTTCTGGTGCTTGTAGGGCCCCAAGGGGCTCAGGTAAGGGCTGCTGTGCTGTGCTCGTTTCATATTCCAGGTCTATCTAGTGAAGCCTCTGGGTCGGCAGCACATGTGCCCCTGTACCGTCTCCCTGACCGATTCATCACAGATCTCTCGCTGATGGAAACAGCAGAGTGGTTCTTTCTCTTTTCTGTTGCAAACAGTGCTACAAAAGGGTCCTGGTACATATGTTGTTTTGCACATATGAGAATATATTTGTCAGATGAATTCCTTAAAATGGAATTGCCGTGTCAACATATGTGCATTTTGTTTCGATAGAGAACTTGAAATTGGCCTCTAGAGAGGTCCACATGTACTCCGCTGCTGTGTACTGACACCGTGTCCCCCCCCACCTTTACCATACAAGTGCGTTGGCACGTGTTTTGATGGTTCTGGTCTGGTATGTATCTAAAGTACTTACAGTAGTTTAATGAGCATTTTAAAAGTAAGAATAGCCAGCCTTGAGTTTCTTTTCAGATGTTTAAAAGTAATTTGCAGTTTTATTTTCTGGAGAACTGTGTGTTTATGTCCTTTGCAGTGTTTCTGTTGCATTGTGGTCCTTTCCTGCTTGATGTACCAGTGACTTCAGTGGTAGAGTTCTGAGTCTCGTGCTATAGAACCATGACTGTCTTCTCTCTCCACATCCTGAAACTGCTCTCCAAAAGTCAAGTGCTTTTCTGCTCGTCAGCCTGCCCACCTGCCCAATGGGATGCCCTTGTGATTGGTCCCTTCCCCAGGTTTCTGTCTCGTCTTCCATGTGGTGGGCTCCTCCACACCCTGACAGGTCTGTCTCATGGTTAGTGTGTGTCTTCCTTCTGTCGATTTTGAATTTTGAGTTCCAGACCAACAGATACAAGTCTTTGAACTTGTCTTTTACTCTGACTGCTTGGGAAGTGTCTTTAGCTTAGGAACCCCTCATAGCTACTGAGTTGCTTACTCTGGTACTTCGTACACAGTAGATGCTTATGTAATTTTTGTTGAGTGGATGGATGTAGCTTCATTCAGTCATTAGATATTCCTTGAGCATTTATCTGCTGGGTGGCAGGAATGGGTACATCAGTGATCGAGACAGACACAGTCAGACAGGCAGTGGCAGAGCCTTAAAGGCATCAGAACCGTCGGAGGCCACACCACCTGCGATACGAAGGATCTCTCAGTTCTCACCATCCAGGAATGCATACTCCCTGCCAGGCACCTGCAGCTCTGGGCTGTGAATTCAGTTTTGTGTCCCTCTTTCAGGATGCCGAGGAGTGTGACAAGGCTGGGAGTGTGGCCACCTGCCAGGCGGTCATGCGTGCCGTGATTGGTATTGGGATTGAGGAGGAGGATCGGAAGCACACCTGGATGGAAGATGCTGACAGTGTAAGTCGAACTACACCCACCTGGCGTCTGTTTGTGGGGAACAGCAGGCACCTTAGACTTAGGCTGTGGTTTGAAAGTCTTTTTGACCCCACTTATTTTTAAACATAGTTACCATTGTGAAGAGTGCAGCTTTCTGTTAGCCAGGTTTACATGAAGAGCTGCCTCGTGAGGATTTGTTAATCTCCAGAGCTCCCTGGTGCAGGCCTGGTTATATATGTATTGTGGACCAGGAGCCAGCACAGAGTCTGAGCTCACACAGCTTCCTAGCTCTTTACCTCTCAGTGTCTGGGTTGTCTCCCACCCCCTGGTTTCTGTTATAAATTGCACTTCAGAAAACATTTTGCATGCAAAACTTTGGCCTACTTTGAGATTATTTCCTTGGAATAGTTTCCCAGAGCAGAGATTTTGGGGTCAAAATGGATATACACTACACATTTAAGTTACTGAATACCTTAAGTGTGGCCATCTCTTTTTTTAGCTTTATATTTTGAAATAGTTTTAGACTTATAGAAAAGTTGCAAAACTGTGTGAAGAATTCTTATATGCCCTTCACCTGGATTCCCCAGGATTTACCCACTTTACTATGTTTGTTTTTTCATTCTCTGCACAGGTGCACATGCACGCACACACATGCCTTCTATTTTTTTCTGAACTGTTGGAGAGTAAGTTGCAGATGTGATGCCCTTTACCTCTAGACACTTCTGTGTGTTTGTTCAAAAGAGCACATTCACTTACACAACTACAGCGCAGCTATCAAAATCAGGAAATTAATGTAGGTACAGTACTATTACGGCATTTGCAGACTGTATTCAGATTTCACCAATTGGCTCACTAAGTGTCTTTTTAGGTAAAGGATGAGGAGCTGCCCAGGGTCACGTCCTCAGGTCTCCGTGGTCCTGGCAGTCTTGACGAGGGCTTTAGTCTCTGTTTTTCATGCGTCTGACTCTTTTGAGGAGTACAGGCCAGAAATGGTGTAGAGCCCACTTGGTTCGAGCCTCCACAATGTTTCCTCATGGTGAGTTGAGGTTCTGCATCTTTTAGGGTGTTGTGTCGTCTTGGCGGGTTGTGTCGGGAGGCACAGTCAGCTCTGACTTCTGACAGGTTTCTCTGCCGGAAGGTTACTGTTTTGTTCCTTTGTAATTAGTGAGGATTTTGTGAGGAGAAACTTTGAAACTATGTAAATACACCATTTCTCGCCAAACTCTGATCTACTAGTTTGTAAGTCCATTAGTGATGTTTTTGGCTTGTATCAGTTTTTACTGTGGTATTGACCAAATGGTGATTTTCTAAATACCATTTCTCCTACAGTTTATTAGAGTTTATTAGTTGGAATTCTACGGTAGCAAGGAGGCTTCCTTTCTTTCTCATTCACATGGGTATTCACTTCTTTACATCTGGAGAGACTAAGGGTTCCCGCTCTCCTCTGTGAGATTACAGTCCACTGCTGGCATCATCTGTGTGGCACTCACGCAGCCATCGTCTTAGGTCCTGCATGTGCCAAGTCCCAGAGCATAGGCACAGGCTGTCCGTGCACCTGCCAGGGGCTGTGTGGCTGCACATGGCCTTGTGCACACTAGACACACACTCTGTTCGTTAGAGGAATTAAGTCGCAGGCCAATTGTAATGGTTTTTTTAAAGATTGGCCCTGAGCTAACATCTATTACCAATTTTTTTTTCTTCTTCTTCTCCCCAAAGCCCCCCAGTGCATAGTTGTAGGTCCTTCTGGTTGTGCTATGTGGAATGCCGCCTCAGCATGGCCTCATGAGCAGTGCTAGTTCCACACCCAGGATCTGAACCAGCAAAACCCTGGGCCACCAAAGCAGAGCGTGCAAACTCAACCATTTGGCCACGGGGCCAGCCCTCATAATGGTTTTAAAAAATTTTTTCATTGTGTAGTATTTAAGACATAAAAAAGTTAGAGAATAATTTAACAAATATCCGCACAGTGTCTGTTTTGGAAGAAAATTCTTAAATATGCACAAGAATCCCAGCTCCTGGTTGCTGAGCCCCTCTGTATTCTGAATGTGGAATTAAACACTTTGCTTCTTTTTATGCTCCTTACTGCCTTTGACAACATTGGAAGCCCTCTCTGGGGGTGTCAACCTGTGGATACCAGATCATGGGAGCAGAGACCCACGAGCCAGTCAGGTTTTCTCTTGGTTCTGATCATCTCTGTCATGTATACTGGAGTCAGCACAGCTCTCTTTCAAAGCACTTTGTAATCCTGGAGGAAGAGCTGAAGTCTCTTGTGCTCAGAAGTATGGAGTGTCTTCCTGGTGCTCCCAACACCTCGGGACTGGCCCAGCCTGCCCACACCCGAGACCCTGGGCATGCTGTCACTTGCTCTTCTGGAGCCGTGGAGGCCTGAAGCCTTTGTAATTGGCCTCCAGGACCTTGGTCAAAAGTCAAGGAGAGGACCCACAACTAAAATGTACAGCTATGTACTGGGGGGATTTGAGGAGAAAAAGTAGAAAAAACCAAAAAGAAAAAAGAAGATTGGCAACAGTTGTTAGCTCAGGTGCCAATCTTAAAAAAAAAAAAAGTCATGGACAGGGGTACAGACCAGTTTGTATGGGGTCCCCTCCTTGCCTAGCTCCGTCACTTCTCCAGCTGCTCCTGGGCAGGACATGCCTGAGGCAAGGCCCTACCTGGTTTCTGTGGTGGTCAAGTCAGATCGAGGTCACGTGACCAAGGAGCGACATCTGAATGAGGAGGCCTTGGCTGTGCTAAACCCTGCTCTTTGTTCTCCTCTACACCCATTTCTATGCTGCTGGTCCTTGAATACCCGGAGGCTTGCTAGTGGCCCTCTTGGAGGAGGCAACTGTTGATCTGGGAGGTGGCCTTGGGTGGCTCAGGTGCCCGCCCGCCCCCCCCCCACTCTGGTGCGAGGACTTTCAGGGCTGTGAGGCCGCCTGTCTAGTCCCATTCCATGCCATTTTGACGTTCATAGTGTAAAACTTTGCTGCTGACACACTTCCTAGTGGCTTTTCACTTACCTCAAGATACAAAACCCCTTCTTGGGGTGAGAGTACTTTCAGCATCTGCAGAGCGTGGAGGACAGCAAGTTTTCTTGGGCAGTGAGCGAGCATCCGGCTTTGAGGTCTGTGTTGGGCTTTGTCCTGCATAAGGCTCAGTGAGAACAGCCATCAGCCTGTTCCACTGGGCGTCCGGGGGCTGTGACCACCTGGAGAGATGATCACCTCAAGTAGTGGCTGGCTTTCTTATCGTCTTGCTTAACACTAGCCAGGGAACAAAATCACTCTTGCACAAGGAAGAAATGTCTAAAGAAAAGAGAGTGTTTGTGGTAGTTCTCTTGGAGTGTATGGTTTCTTTCTCTTTGTATTCACCTGTGTTTTACAGGTTTCCAATGAGCATAATTCCGTAATGGAAAATGTAGACTGCATTTAATTCTGAAAAAGAAAAGAGTATGTGTGGCATGTGGTCACACCGTCCTGCCTCACGTGCCTCTAGCAGTGGCTGGTGCTCCAGTGCGCCAGCTCCTATTGCCTGTCGAAGGCCAGCAGACAACCCTGTCACGGGTCCCACCTGCTTCTGTTTTGGTGTTCATGTTCCCAGCCTCCTGGACTGTGCTGCTTGTTGGATCATCCCGTTGTATGATTTTAGCAGGTGTTGTCATTAGGGAGGTGTGACTCCTCCTGCTCCCTTGCTGGTGCTGGGCCGCCCATTCCCACACCTGTCTCTCTGCTCTAGTGTGTGGCCCACAACGCCCTGGAGTGTGCGCGAGCCATCTATGCCTACGCCCTGCAAGTGTTCCCCAGCAAGAAGAGTGTGTGGCTGCGGGCTGCGTACTTCGAGAAGAACCATGGCACCAGGTACATGGGAGACTGTGTGCTAATTAAATGCTGACTCTAGGTTGTGCTGCACTGATTTTTTTTTTTTTTTTTTGAGGAAGATTAGCCCTGAGCTAACAACTGCTGCCAGTCCTCCATCTTTTGCTGAGGAAGACTGGCCCTGAGCTAACATCTGTGCCCGTCTTCCTCTACTTTATATGGGGGACGCCAGCCACAGCATGGCTTGTCAAGTGGTGCCGTGTCCGCACCTGGGATCCAAACCGGTGAACCCCGGGCTGCCAAAGCGGAACATGCGCACTTAACCGCTGCACCACCGGGCCAGCCCCCACTGTGCTGAATTTAAACCTCACGTCCCCCAGATGGGCAGGTGCCCGAATTTGAGGTTCAGCCCTCTGTGATGAGGGGCAGCAGCTTCTATGGCGCTTGGGACTTTGCAGCTGGAGCTGTCTTTAAGGCTCCTTCTGCAATAGGATTATTACTGCTTTATAGTTGAGAAACTGAGGCACCAAGGGGTCCTGTCTGCTGAAGCGCTTACAGCTGAACCAGCGCATGCCTGATGGCCTTGGGGTGTGTGGGGCAAGGCTGTAGCCTGAAGCCCCACGTTTGTGCCGAAACCAGCTTCAGCAGTGTGGGCGGTGCGGCATCTGGGCCCAGGCAGGCATGTTTTTCATTTAGGCTGTGCTGGATTTGGGTTTGGGCTGGTTTTTTGCTCTAAGGAGGTCCTTGACAATTTTCTTTAATTGTGCTCTTTAATTGAAAAAACCTTTTGGGTCTGCCTTTTTGGCTGTGACTGCTGATTCAATTAGGTCTTGCAATTTCTGGTGTTGAGTGGATAGCTGTCCAGGGCATCGGGCTCACATCACTGCACACCCTCTGCCTGGGTCCTCTGCTGCTGGCCCTGTGCTGAGTGGGGACCACCTTGCTGGTTGCACCAGGGCTTCAGTGGGGCGTGTGAAGCCCTTATTCTTGTTTTGTGGCGTTGTTAAGTCTCAGTCTCTTCAGGATGTCTTTCTTTCACAAGTGTTGCTGAAGCTCCTGTTTCCTCCCCACTCCCGCCCACTGGTTTGGTATTGTGGAGTTAACTCCTTTGGGGACCTTTTGAGATAACAGCAGTGCTGGCTTGCCCTGTTCAAGTTCACCTCACACGGTCCAAGTCTGGAGCAGAGCCTCTCCTGCCGGGTGTGGTTTGTGGACATGCCTCCATGTGGCCTTAGTGGCACTGCTGCTCTTGATCCCTGGGCTCAGGGGGCCTTTGCCCCCCATCTCTGGTGCCTCTCCTGTCAGCTGACACATAGATGATGTGCGGAGGTGGCGTGCTCAGGGTCTAGGGTTGTCTGGAGCACAGTGTATGCTCTGCCAGGCCTCGCTCCACACAAAGTGGTTCTGTGCCCTCACTGTCCTGCTGCTGAGGTCCCCAGAGGTTGTTTGTGCCAGTTGGTACAACAGGATGGTGGGCCATGTGAGAGCTGAGGGGGCTTTACACCTGATAACCCGTCTGGTGGTCTTCTTGCTCAATAGTGACCTAAAATAACTTTCTTCCAATAAGACAATTTCTTTGGATGCCGAAGAATAGACTTGGGGTCATAATCTTTATCGCAGATATCGGCGGATCTGTGTTAAAGATGAAAAGGCTTCTCCTGTCACCCCAACCCTGCGGTTAGCGCTTGCCCCTGGACACACGGCCATAAACGGGCTCTTGAGAAGCTCGTAGGTCAGGCTCTGCTGTTTAAACAATGTGTCGCTTTGTAGCACCCTCTCCGTGGTTGATATTAGAACCTTTATGGAGAGAAAAGATTTCCCCACACTCTCCCCATTGTAAAATCTGGTAAATCATTTATAGTGTCGAACTTTGGAGCAGTAACTATCTTTTTAGCACCCGCACCACTGTTGCGAGCACCCTGTGTGCTCTGGCGGTGACCGTGCCCTCTGTCTTGCAGGGAGTCCCTGGAAGCACTCTTGCAGAGGGCCGTGGCCCATTGTCCCAAAGCGGAGGTGCTGTGGCTCATGGGCGCCAAGTCCAAGTGGCTGGCAGGGGATGTGCCGGCGGCAAGGAGCATCCTGGCCCTGGCCTTCCAGGTGGGTGAGGGGTCGCCTGCGCTTCGTGGGGCCTGTGCACACAGACCCCTGGCCTTCCAGGTGGGTGAGGGGTCAGCTGTGCTTCTAGGCGGCCTGTGCACGTAGACCCCCGCCTTGGCTCCGGCCGAGGCCTGAGGTCTCTGGTGTGCACGACCTTTCTTAAGCCCTCACCCTGCTCGTTGATAGGAGCTGACCTGAGAGAGGGGACATGGGAGGTCAGGACGCACGGGACTCGGGCTGTTCTAGGCAGCTGGGGCCCTGAGGGGACCTGAGAGTTGGAAAATGGCCCAGCTGGTGGACACCGGCCTCTTGGTCACTGCCATTCAGGGTGACCACAGGCCGAATGTTCCAGAACGCAGAACACAGGGCAAACAGCACCATTCCCCAAAAGTAGCCGAACCGCACCATGTCCCCACACAAGACCACAGTGACAACCCTGTTCCTATATGGCAATTAGATTGTCCAATCCTTGGAGGAAGGCGGCCAGTCCCATGTACTCTGAGCCCAGGGGCATGCTTTGGGGTCACACATGGGCCACCAGTGCTGCCCAGGCCCCATGGTAGGAGGAGTTACATTCAAACAGCTGTACCCAGCCAGGCTTATTACGATTGGTGTCATGAGCTGTGCAGTTTTTTCTCAGTGCTTTATTTTTGTTGTCACTTATAATATCCTAATACTGTGTGACAGTATGAGTATTAAGTCAGTAGTTTGCAACATCCTTTTTTTATAAACTGTAGAGCACTATGTAAATGTCAATCTCTTGTTGTAACCCAAGCTAGCATAATGAAGTTGTCCTTCCTTGAGTAAATACGGTGATTGGGGACCAGCCTGGATATAGCCTTTTGCTGTCTGCTGTCTGTCTGCGGGCTCCCAGTTTGAGGACACTGCTCCTCTCTGGGTAGTCACAGCACTCTCGCGCCATCCACCTGGGCACTGCTGCCTCTCTGCAGCACCCTGAGGTGACTCTCCTTTCCTTGCCCATCACCGTGGGGCTGCTCATCAGCTCTGTGACATGGCAGCCTGAGTGTGGCCAGTGGGTTGTGTGCTTTCAGGAGGGTGCAAGGGTGCCACCCACGTGTCCACTAGACTCTAGGTAGTATGTGGCCCAGTCCTGGCCCTTGGGAGCCCAGTGATGCCCTGGGCATCCTTCTGTCCTGCCCTCATGGACACATTGGGACAACCAATTCTTCGTCACCAGGCTTGGGAAAGAGCAGGTCGAGTGTGGCAGATCCACACGGGTGGGATGTGAGTGACCCGCTCCAGCTTGGGGTGGACCCTTGTGAGAGTGGCTCTGCAGCTGCAGCATTGCCGCCTGAGCACTGTAGAAGCCTCGTGTCTGCATCGGGGAACGTGGGCTGGCTTGTTTTCAGGTAGGTCATCATTCTTGGACTGGATTCTGCTTTGTCATCTGTCAGCCTGGGAAGTGCTTAGATCAGACTGTCCTGGAGCAGAGTGAGGCCCGGCTCGGCTCCCAGGCTGGCTGCTTTTGATTAAGTATAATCTACGCCCGGTCACTTTTGTTCTGAGCCCATCCTGATGCTGTTGTGCTCACCCTCCAGGCCAACCCCAACAGTGAGGAGATCTGGCTGGCAGCCGTGAAGCTGGAATCTGAGAATAACGAGTATGAGCGGGCCCGGAGGCTGCTGGCCAAAGCACGGAGCAGTGCGCCCACTGCCCGGGTGAGCAGAGCTACTCAGGCCACGCAGAGCCCTCCTGGCCACGTGGCCTTGGGGGAACGGGAAATGATGGGAGGCAGACTGAGGCTGTGACACTCTAGGTTCATCTGTTCACACTTGACTTTAAAATGCATTCTTGTGTTTGTACCCCACCTTATTCCAAAAGACATGAGACAGCTTACAAAAGTACAAAAAATACAGCAGCGTTTAAGGTGAGCTGTAGCATGAACTATGTGCCATGAAGGTGCCATCCTGGCCCCGGGCCCAGTGCTAGACGCTTCCCGAGCCAGGGTTGGCCATCCCCTCTAGACCGGTGGTGGACGCAGGGGTTGCTTCACGGTGCGCCTGCCTCACAGGTGTTCATGAAGTCTGTGAAGCTGGAGTGGGTGCTTGGGAACATCGCGGCTGCCCAGGAGCTGTGTGAGGAGGCCCTGAAGCACTACGAGGACTTCCCCAAGCTGTGGATGATGAAAGGGCAGATCGAGGAGCAGGAAGAGCTGACAGAGAAGGCTCGGGAGGCCTACAACCAGGGGGTGAGCCTAGCCCTTGGAGACAGAACGCGCTGGGGCAGGCTGTCATTGCCTCTCTCCTCCTATGGGAATTGGTGGGCCAGTGGTCAGCGACTTGTTTAGGCCCCAGCTGGTGGAGTGGTGGACTAGGGGGTGCTGGACCCTGGTCCCCTCACTCAGTCCTGTGCTTTTCCTTCTACAAAACTGTACATGCTGCACTCAACCAAGTGCCGGTTGTGGCACACCTAGTGTACAGGCCGCTGTGTACACACTATGTGCATGTGTACACAGCACAGGCATGCACATAAACACACACACCCTGTATACACTTGTACAGAGTGCAGCCACGCACATAAACACATACACCCCGTGCACACATGTGTACAGCACAGCCATGCACAAAAAACCCCACACACAGACCTGAGGTGTGTGAGTCTCTGTGGACACAGGTAGCTCTGACTTGGCCTGAGGAGCCGGCCACAGCTGTCACAGCCCCTCCCAGACACCAGACAAGGCCCTCTCTTAATTGTCTGTATTGGCTGCAGTTGAAGAAATGTCCCCATTCCACACCCCTGTGGCTTTTGCTTTCCCGGCTGGAGGAGAAGATTGGACAGCTGACCCGAGCTCGGGCCATTTTGGAGAAGTCTCGCCTGAAGAACCCGAAGAACCCTGGCCTGTGGTGAGTCCTGGGGGGCCCAGCTCGCCTCCCAGTGGGCTGTCCTTGTTCCGTTGCTCTTGCTGAGTTGTGTGCAGTGTTTCCAGCTCAGGCTCCTTGAGAAGGGTGGCAGGTACTGGCCATTGAGGAACCCGCTTCCTGCCTTGGTGGGTTCGGCCCGGACACTCAGATGGCCCTGGGGATGATCTGATGCAGTGTAGTCTGTGCCGTGATAAGAGGGTGCCCAGAGGAGCCAGGAGCTGGGGATGGATGAAGCCACAGAAGAGGTGCCGTCTGGGCAAGGCCTTGAGGAATGAATGGGAATTTGCCGGGTGAAGATGGCATTCTGTCCATAGGAAACAGTGCACACAGGGGGGCAGCACAGAGCTCAGGGTGTTAGGGCTGGAGCATGAGGGGGGCACTGAGGGAGACACCAGAGAGATGGGCAGGTCCTGCGCTCCACTCATGCCCTGGCACTTGCCGTCCCGGTGGTCTGTCCTGGTCCTGCATATCTTTACTTGCACCTGAATCTTGGCTACGGTGACAGCTATGGTGGGCTGACAGTGGGGTGGGCACCACCTCGCTTCTCTAGTGGAGAGCTCTACTTGTGGAGCTGGAGGCTCTAGTCACTGTAGCTCCCCGCGCTTCCAGAACTGCAGCTGGGTTTGTGGCCCAGCTGTCAGTGGACCAGTGCTGGACGTCCCCTCTGGGCCTCTCTGCAGGTTGGAGTCAGTGAGGCTGGAGTACCGTGCGGGCCTGAAGAACATTGCCAACACACTCATGGCCAAGGCGCTGCAGGAGTGCCCCAGCTCTGGTGAGAGGCTGCAGGGACCATGGCCGTGCTGAGAGAGTGGGTCTCCGGGCTCACACAGACTCCGGGAACGTGCTGTTTGTGTGAATCCTTCCAGTTAGAAGTCCCAACTGTCCTTGGGCACTAACATTTGACCAGACTCCCAGTCTCAACATGGGGGGTTTGACTTCGTGTTCTGAGGTGTTGCCATTGCTTTTTCTTTTAAAATTTATCTTTTATTATTTTACCTTGTGTGTATAAATAATGCACATGCAGTACGTATAAACAAATTTGGAGTATAAAGAAGGATATAAAAATTACCTGTATGCCCACTACTCAGAAATCATTGTTTTTAACTTGTTTGTATTACTGTACAAAATTAAAGTCGTACTGTGTGTTTAGTTTTTTGCCTTTTTTTAAAGCTGAAAATTTTGTGAGAATTTTCCATTTTCATTGAATCTTCAAGAACATAAATTTTTTAGTGGTTTCATAGAATTATCTGTGTGGATATGCCAGAAATATACCACTCACCCATTGGCGATTATCTGATAATAATCTGATGATAATTTGAGATTACTGCCTTTCTGCATGAGTCTTCGCTTGTGTTTCTGACTGTTTTGTTACAGTAAATTCTTAGACATGAAATGACTGAGTCAGTGGGGATGAAACCTTGAAGGCTGTTGGTACTCCCGACCCTACTGCTCCCAGAAGGTTGTCCAGACTGTGCCGTCAAGGCTGCTGTGGTTCCAGGGCAGGCAACGGGGCGGGCGGGCACGTGTGGCCTTCGTGTTCTCCCGTGATGGGCCCTGTGAGCAGACGTTTGGGAGATCACAGCCATGGTGTGTGCACACACCCCGGGTTAGAGTCTCCGCAGGCCCCTCAGGCAGCCTGTCTGGATGTGTGGGTTTCTGGAAGCAGAGGTGGGGTCTTAGACGTGGTGTCTTTGTGTCTGAATTCCAGGTGTCCTGTGGTCTGAAGCCATCTTCCTCGAGGCAAGGCCCCAGAGGAAGACCAAGAGTGTCGATGCCCTGAAGAAGTGTGAGCATGACCCCCATGTGCTGCTGGCTGTGGCCAAGTGAGTGGGGAGTCCTTGTGGAGTTGCTGGCCTTTGGGGACCTGATGGGACTTCTTGCTGGGGTCCAGCTGGTCCCCTGAACAGGGCAGGCTTCCCTGGTCCTTGGCCGCTGGGGCCCCTTGACAAAGTCTTTTGCTTTTTTTTTTTTTTTAAGATTTTTTTATTTTTTCCCTTTTTCTCCTGAAAGCCCCCCGGTACATAGTTGTATATTTTTAGTTGTGGGTCCTTCTAATTGTGGCATGTGGGACGCCGCCTCAGCGTGGTTTGATGAGCAGTGCCGTGTCCGCGCCCAGGATTCGAACTGATGAAACACTGGGCCACCTACAGCGGAGCACGAGAACTTAACCACTCGGCCACCGGGCCAGCCCCAAGTCTTTTGCTTTGACCTAAGGCCATGTAGATGTGTGCTGCCCAGGTGGCCTGGGCTGTCCCAGACCCCCAGGAGGGCAGCCTCCTTGGGGCCCCTGGCCCTCCTTTCCTCTGTCCTGAGCTCCTTCTCATGGGACTGCTTGCTCTGTCTCTGCCACTCTTTAGCTTGTACCTCTGTGTAACCTGGGTTGCTCTGCTTCCGTTGTTCCATGCAGAATTTAAGTGATAAGCAAAGCCCCTTTGGCTCGAAGGGCTGTAAAGGAGAAAATTGTTTTCCTCATGTTAGGGTGAGACAGTGGATGCTGTCACCTTTGTGACTCCTGGGAGTGGTCCAGGGCCTGTTGGTCAGGCCTAGTCAGCATGCCTAGGGGTGCAGAGATGAATGTGCCAAGGCCACCTCTCCTTTAGGGTGATGGTCTCCAGGGCGAGAGCAGGTCAGCAAGCCCACCTAACACAGCATGACTCAGGTGTTGGGTTTTGGTAGCAGGGTTTCCTGGGGAGGCGTGTCGTGTGCAGTACAGGGCCTTGGGGGCCCTGGGAACGTTGGACGAGGTGGTGGCTAGAACATGGAGAGCTTTGGGAGCCATCCTGACCTCGCAGGATCTCTCCTTCCTGCTCCCTGCATCCAAGAGGATGATGGCCTGAGAGGAGCCCAGCTGAGTGCAGGGCAGGGGAGAGTGTGGTCAGAGGGGGCAGGGAAGCGACCATGCAAGTTGGGGTGGAGGGGTTGTCAGGAGGAGCCTGGCTGGGCTCCTGGGACTGCTGCTTGGGGCTTTCACCTGGGGGAGGTGGTGTGTGTGGCCTGGGAGTTTCAATATGCTGGCGCCGCCTGAGCTGCAGCCTGGCCTACCCCTGACACATGCCCAGGTGGCGTTGGCCCCACTTCCTCAGGTCCTGCCTGGCACTTCCTCTCCAGCCGCTGTGGAGCCGAGGGCACTGCACATGGGGGCTTCCCACAGGCTCCTGCGGCCCAGCGTGGGCTCCCTGCCCCCACCTTGTGCTTCTGCCTCCCAGAGTGACTTTTATGTGTGACAGTCTGATAGGGCAGCCATAAAACCTCATAAAAGGCTTTGTTAAAGTAAATAAGTCACTCTTTGCTGTTCCCAGGCTGGTGTTCTGTGTGCCTGCTATCTGGGTTTGTGCTCTTTAAATCACAGTTTATCTAACACCAAGCAATTAAGAATACCACAAGGCTTAAAAAGCAATCAAGCTATCAGAGCATGAAATAATTCTGTTTTGTAACTGAGGCCAGCCCAGACAGCTGCCTGGAATGGAGAGTTCGTGGTGCACTCGGCTGCTTTGGTGCTTCTGGCCACACAGGGATGCAGAGCTGGGTGGAAAGTGGAAGCCACCAGGAGTCCCAGCCTGTCAGAGTGCTCCCGTGCTGTCCTCCCCACCGTCCATCCTTCTGTCTGCTCCATCCTGCCTTCACTGGCGTGTAGGGGAGGGCTCCTGTGACCCCTGATTTGATTTCCGATGGTCCTCACTCATGGCTTCCAGCACAGGCCCTCTCCTGGCCTAGTTTCCAGGTGTCTATCTGCCACTGCTGACCTGAGGCCCTTCTTCTCTGTTGGCTTGGGTTCCTGCTGGAGGCTGCCCGATGGGGCATAATGATCCAGAAGGTGTCTGTTAACGAGCAGGCTGAAAGTTCACTTAGCGCTACCTAATCAAAGGCTTAATTTTCTGTTGTTTACTTTTATCTGTTTGTATTTTACTTAGTTTACCTTTAGAAACTTCTAGGAGTTTGAAGTTCTTGCTCTGTGTGTGGGTTTTTAAGATACAGTTTGATGAGACACTCGAAGGGGAGTTCCAGCATCTGGAGTGATTTCCAGGTAGCCAGGCCACACTGCTTGGCCGTCCTGATGGAGCTAATGGTTCACTGGGGACAGGATAAAACCGATGCCGCCAGAGCCATGCCCCATGCCGGCCACAGTGGGTCATCGTCCACCCAGTGAGCAAGCTGTGGCCTGAGGAGGCTGGAGCTGGCCGCACCTCCCACCGCCCCTTAAGCACCTTCATCTGGCCCCTGACTCCGGCCCCTGCCCTCTGCCTTGGACAGGCTGTTCTGGAGTGAGCGGAAGATCACCAAGGCCAGGGAGTGGTTCCTCCGCACGGTGAAGATCGACTCGGACCTGGGGGACGCCTGGGCACTCTTCTACAAGTTCGAGCTGCAGCATGGCACGGAGGTGAGGCCTGCTGTGTGCCACCCCCACCTTTCCACCTGTGTTGGCCAAGGGACTGGAGGGAGGGAGGGAGCATGGTGGCACCCTCTTGACAGTTTCTGCCTCCACAGCTGTTTTCTTTTTAGAGCCTTACAGCCTCTCAGCATGATATTTAGATGTTTTAAGTGGCCTATTAGCATTTCTCAGTGTGTTGGTTGGTGACTGAGGCCTGGGCTCCCAGTAGAAGTGGGAATGGAGTTTGCGCCCTGAGGAATGTCTTTGTTGGCAAGTTCTGTCTTCCCAGGCCCGAGTGTGTCTTCCAGGGGAACCTGGGCAGCAGACTCTTTCAGAGAGCGAAGCATTGTCAGAGCTGTGCTCCTAGTGTGTGTGTGTGGGGGGGGGGCGGTGGTGGGGTGTGCAGGCTGTCCTGGGGTCCCCATGGGGAGCGGAAGCCATGGCATGTGGAATCTGGCAAACTCCTTGTTCAGGGAAGGTAGACTGGGGCACCTGCATAAGGCACAAACTCAGGGGCCTTGACTTGGCTCACACCTTGTGCCAAGGCCTGCCCCAAGAATGTCAGTGCAGTGGGGTGCAGTGGGACTTGCTCCCCAGGGGAAGGGGCTGTCTCAAGGGACACACCTGAAAGACAGCTTTGCCCTGGTGCAGGGACGTGCCCCCTCTGCTAGCCGGGCTGGCATTGGGCTGGGTGTGCACAGTGGGGGGCAGCTTGGGAGGAGCCCTGCCTCAAGTGCCCGGTGGTCCCCACCCAGGAGCAGCGGGAGGAGGTGAGGAGGCGCTGTGAGAACGCTGAGCCGCGGCACGGGGAGCTATGGTGTGCCGTGTCCAAGGACATCGCCAACTGGCAGAGGAAGATCGGGGAGATCCTCGTACTGGTGGCAGCCCGCATCAAGAACACCTTCTGACTGTCGGGTCCCTGTAGGGCGGGGGCCTTGGGGCAGCAGTGAAGGAGTGTGTGGTGGTGAAGAAGGGAGTGGAAGCTGTTAGTCATGCTCTTTAATTCAAGGTTTTCTGGGTCGCGTTGGAGTTGGTGACCTGCTGGCTTTCTCTGGGCCCGCCCCGGCACGTGCGTTGCCGCCCCAGTCTAGTCTCCCGTGCTGTTTGGGGCTCACTTCTTGCAGACAGCCCGTGCCCCGCAGAGGAAGCACGGGGGAAGCCGAGTGCCTCACAGGATTTTGTGGAGAAGGTGGTAGAAGTGCGCATGCTGTGTGGGAACAGCTAGGGTGGCTCTCCTGGTGACTGGTCTGTCCCCTATCCTCTGGCAGTCCCTGTCACAGGTCTGCAGACACAGAGGAAGTCTGCAGTCTCCTGGGCACCAAGCTGCATGAAAGTGCCCACGGGGCAGGTGCCTTCCCCCTGTCAGAGTGCAGACGGCAGGCCAGCTCCCTCAAGTGTGTTGCTAGAGGATCGCTGGAGGCCCCCTCGGGGCTGTGTTGAAGGAAGATGTCACAGTAAGAGGTTTTCCACGTTTGCAGATGAATTTCTTTTTGCTAGTTTATAACCAGCAGTTTTGTCCTAAAGCACTCGTAAATGTCCTCATCTCTAGATTGAAAAATGCATCCCCTGGGAGACTAGCATGTTTTCACCATCTATGCTGTGTGAAGATAAAGGGCTTTCTTTGGATCCGTGTGTGTGTGTGTGTGTGTTCAATTAGAAACCAGCAGTTCTTTAGCAAGGGGATGTGTGGCCATGACTGACACCTGGCCGGGGGTCATGGGTGGTCCAGAGGCTGTGGGCCAGGGAGAAGAGATGCTGATTGTCACATGTAGTGACCAGGTAGCTGGCAGCTGTTCTTGCACATTCTTGTAAGAGAAGATCCCAGAGGGGCCCCTCGGTGCCCCGCAAATGAGGGGGACCTGTGGTGAGGGTCAGTGACTGACCCGAGGCTGAGCCCTCTCGTGGCAGCCGAGGTTGGGGGCACTCACCTTGATGTCAGTACCTGGGGCACAGGCATCTTTGCCTGGAGAACACAGGCCGTGCTGTGTCCATCTCCGGTGTTCTGACAGGCGCAAGGACATGGCCAGTCCCGGGCAGGGAACGGACCACCACTGTGTGGGGTCAGGAACTACTGGTGCCGGGGCAGGCAACTTGGACCCAGTCCCACTCACGGAGTCTGTGAGGTTGGAAAGCCTTCCTCTCTCCACCCTGAGGGCCAGTCCTGAGGAACCACGAAGAGGTTCGTGGGAGTTTTTCCTGATCTCTATTGGAGGATGCGGGGGATCCTGCCCGTTATGCCAAAGAGTGAGTCCTGCAGCTTTTAGGAGCTCGAAAGCCAAGCCCGTCTCTGTTCTGATGTGGAAACTGAGGTCCAGGAAGGGGCAGTGGCTTGGCAGTGGCTTGGCAGTGGCCACTGGGCTCCTGGTGCCTTCTATGCCCTGAGTCAGGCGTGATTTCTCCTGGGCACTTCCTCTGACCTGGGTGACAGGTGAGGCCTCCTGCAGGACCCTTGGAAAGTTCCGGACTATCTGGATTATCCGAGTCTGAATGTCTTCATTCTTCATTGGGTGGGGGTTGTTTTCTCAAATGCTTTTAGGTGGTTAAACTACTTTTCTCCCTGGGGAAAATGTAACCTAGCTTTTCTTCAACTGATATTTTTTCATATCCAGCTCAAGGCATGTTGGGTTCCTGGAGGCTGCCTACTCTTGGGGGGACTACTGGGGGTGGTGGGGGGATTTGACCCAGCTCCCTGAGCACCTGCTTGGGTGAGCAGCCCTCACCTCCCCCAGTGAAAGACCCCGTCAGCCCAGGAGGGGCATGAAGCAGGAGGTACCTCTTGGCTGAGCGCTGGGCTGGGAGGAGCCCAGGAAACCCCACTCCTGGGACCTCCTGGGGCAGGACCCCCAGACATCAGGGTGCAGGGGCCTGGGGGCAGGGGTGGGTGCTCACCTGGTTCTGCAGGCGACTGGGTCCCTGGGAGAGCCAGCACCTGCTGATCACTGAGGATGGCCCTGGTGGAAGGGTACAGACAGGCCCCCTGCCTCTCCAAGCTCCCTTCCCCCACCAGTTGGGCCCTGCACTGCCCTCTGCCCGCTGGGCCCCACCTCTTGGATGAGCAGAGATGGCTTAATCCAAGACCCACTGGATAGGAAGGGAGCCCTGAGGCTGTTGGCTCCAGGGCCAGGTTAATTGAAGAAGCGATTGGATAGGGAGTGGGGAGAGGGAGGGGGCAGGGCTGGGATCATGGGGCCTCCCTCCTGCTCCCTCCCTCCTTTCTCAGAGGAGCCAACTTCAAAAGCCCTGTCCGCCTGCCTGCTCTGCTGCAGCCCGTCCAGGGAAGCCCCTTGACCAGGCTTGTTGGCTGGGCTTGGAGTGGGACCTGGAGTGGCGGCCGTACTCCCCACCTGAGGACGCCAGGATCATGTGTGAGGCCCAGTGGTGGCAGTGAGGGAGGGCCTGACCCTGCGAGCCCATGGTGAG
Source organism: Equus przewalskii (assembly GCF_037783145.1). Lineage (NCBI taxonomy): Eukaryota > Metazoa > Chordata > Mammalia > Perissodactyla > Equidae > Equus > Equus przewalskii. The sequence goes on from NC_091851.1 coordinate 49,656,530, forward strand.
CAGCTGCCGGCCGCTGGGGAGGGGGCTCACCTGGGCCAAGGGGCTGGGAATGTGCACAGCCCAAGAGGCTGCTTGTCTTGCTGTGCCTACTGGGAAATTCCCCCTGGTTCCCGCCACCACTGCCTGGCTCCTGGGTGCTGTGCCTGGCCTTCCCGGCAGTGTGGGGGAGGGAGTGTGCTGGCCATCCCAGTCTGCCTCCTGGGGCCGGGCCACCCTGTCCTCACAGGCTTGGCTGGTATGAGCCTTGGGCCCCTGGGGCGGGAGGGCAGACAGGCCTTCTCAGGACCCCCAGCAACCAACCTACTGTGCTGGGACTTCTGCAGCACCACTGAGGGCTCCTGCTCTCACTGTGACCTCTGACCTGCAGCAGGCAGAGGGGCGACTCTGAGTTAGCCATCATGCCTGCTGAGAATGTCTAGAGGGGTTTGAGAAAGGGCCACAGCTAACTGCATTTGCTCCTCCCGCTAGTGCTGCTGGGTGCCTCAGGCAGGAGCCCACCATGGACACCCAGGGCCAGGTGCTGGGTCGGGCTCCCCTGCCAGTGCTGGGAAGCGGAGTCGCAGAGTCGAGTCCTGTCGTCGCGCTGAGTTCACATGATTAATTTTCCAGTCGCTGTCTGACTCCAGCTTGGGGGCCTGAGGAAGAGCTTGGGGGCTGGGAACCTGGGGACAAGCCTGCCTCTCCCTGTCTCTCTCCCCCCCCCCAATCTCTCTCGCCCCCTCTCTCCCTCATTCTCCCTCTCTCCCCCTCTCTTCCCTGCCCCTGTCTCTCTCCCCTTCCCCTGCCCCCTCTCCCTCCCCCCCGCCCCCCACCTCCCTTTCTCTCTCTCTCTGATGTTTGGGCTTCTGGGTGGGGCTTCTCCCCGTGAGAGCCAGTCTCCTCCATTCTAGGGGAGGGAGGTGGCCTGTGAATGGAATGTCTGGTGGGCATAATATGGCCCCTTCTTTACCTCTGTGGGTTTCCCCAGGCCTTCCCCTTCAGAAGGGATATGGCCTTGAGCTCTGAGCCTCACCCCAATCCTGGTTAGGTTAGAGGTACAGGGGGACCCCAGTTTCCATGGCTCTGAGAGCTGGTTGTAGTAGAGCCATTGATGAGAGGGGTGTTGCAGAAGAGAGATCAGTTCTGCCCCAGGCTCCTGTGGGGAGGGCAGAGCAACAGCTGTGCAGCCCAGCTGTGGGCACCCAGGGCAAACAGAGTGCTGAAGAGTAGGGGGGCGCTCACCCAGCGTAGAGCCCATCCCTGGTGGGGGTTGTGTCTGGGAGGTCTGGGGACGGGTCCAGGCACGTCAAGGGCAGGGTTGTTCTTGGAGGGACTTGCTGCTGTACCAGACCTAGGCCACCCCTGCCCTCCATGGTCTTGTGGGCACTTGGCCCCTCACTCCCGTGCAGACCAGAGCACCAGGTGCTTCTGCCTCTGGAACTCTGTCTCTTTACCAGCCCTTCAGGGCTCAGCCCACAAATCTCTGCCTGGAACATCGAGCTGTCCGGTTTGGAGACCTTTTGTCTATCCTTCCCTAAAAACTACAACGGGCAAGGATTTGTCCTGGCAGACCCATGCCTGAATCATTTGTTGAATGGTAGAGTGACATCGCCATTTTACACCAGCTCAGATTCCCCGTGGCCAAGGGATTGGGTGGGGTGGGGGGTGGAAAGCAAATTGCTCCGGGGCTGCTGGAGGTGTGGGCGCCCCACCTTGACCCGGTGACCCTTCAGGTGCCCCCCAAGCCCGTGGTCTGGGTGCTCCTGCTGGCGCTGCTAGGGATCATGCCACGCCAGGCTGCACTCCGTGCTTGCAGCGTCCCTGACGTGCTCCACCACTACCGTGCGGTCATCTTCGAGGACTTGCAGGCTGTTGTAAGACGTGTTGGGCCAGGGGCCGAAGGGACCGGGCCAGGGTCCAGAGACCTCTATTTCATTAAGAAAAACCTGACTGGAGCTGCCACCCCCCAGCGGCGTGGACTGGTGGGAGCCTCTTGTGGCGCCCAGAAGGTATGAAAGAAGCCCAGCCCTCCAGCCCCCTCCCTCCGGGCCTCTCCATAGGCTCTTCCCCCAGCACTGAATTCCTTTCTTCCCTCCCCAGGAGCACAGTATCCTCCTGTCCATCGCGTCCCTGGGTCAGACCCTGCGTGGGGCGGTGGCGGGGAGCCGCCGCGGGGCGCTGGAGAAAGCGGCATGGACCGTGGCCGTGCGCATCGAGGCAGTGATGCAGCGCCACTGCTGGACGCTGCGCCAGGTGCGCGTCCCTCAGTGTGTGTGGGTCCAGACCCCGTCCTTCTCCCTTGTGCCCGCTGCACCTCGCACAGCCCCACGGTCTGGGGGCTCACGTCGGGCCCAGTGACCGGCGCGACTCCCTTCCCCAGGGGCTGGATGCGAGCTGCGGGCGCGGGCTCCTTCGCACTCGCTGACTGCCCCGTCCCCGACAGCGGAGCCGCAGGCCGGAGAGGCGACCCGCGCGGCGTCGTGGCGGCCGGAGGCGGCTGCTGCTGCGCGCCCTGGACGCCGTCGCCACCTGCTGGGAGAAGCTCTTCGCGCTGCGCGCCGCGGGCACAGACGGCTCCCGGCCGCCCGGGCGGCGGCGAAGAGCCGGCGGGCCGTGGATCGTGGGCGCCAGCCCGGTCGGTGGACGACTGCGCGCTCCCGGTCTCCTCGGCGGCCTCGGCTGACCGCGGGGCCCCGGCCCCTCCCCTGTCGCGGCCCCAGGACTTGGAGGTTCGAGCCCCGCGCGGCCGCGCTGGTCCGGAGGCGCCCCGCTCTCCACGCGCCAGAGAAGCCTCAATAAACTGAGCTGGTGCTGCGATGCGGTTCCCTTTCCCTTCGTCTGCCGGCCGTGAGGCCAGCCTCCCCGGGTCTGCGCCTCCACGCGGAGCGGGGCTGGGGGAGACGGCGGGCGGCGCTGCCAGCTTCGGCCAGCAGGGGGCGTCTCGGGACGCTGGACCGAACTCCCGTTCAGTCCCGGGCCCAGGTCGGGGGGCGGGGCGGAGGATTCCTGCGGCCTTAAAACGTGGCGTGTCCGTCCTGCTCTACTCGAATGGGGGAAGGGGTGGAAATGGAGGGGAGGGGAAGGCTGAGCTTTGTGAATTCGGAACAAAACAACCGGATAAAGGAAACGGGCCTGAGGGGAAGCCAGAGTCGCTGGCCCTGGCTGCAAGCGGGCCAGGCCATTTCCTGTGGCCCTGGGAGGGTCACCAAGACCCACCCCCACCCCTGGACTGGACAGGCTGGCCAGGGACCCTACATTTGCTTGGCTGGGTGAGAGGCCGACCCCTGGACTCCCCCGCCCACAGCTGCGCAGGTCTGGGGGTCCGGTGACCCCTTCCTCATCGCAGCCTATGGAGGGGGAAGTAGAGCACCTGGCCAGGGCCGACGTCCAGTGGGCTCAGCACCTATCATCATGTCCACCAGACAGGTGGACCAGCCCAGGAGGCACCAAACAGGGCTTGCTTCTGGGCACCCTGGCAGGAGGTGCAGAGAAGCCTCTATGTGGAGCAATGGGCATGGGCCCAAAACCACCACAGGGCTGACCCTGACCCAGCTCCCCGCTGGACACATGTAACACGTTTAGTCTGTGCAGTAGGAATTACTGTCACTGTTTTATAGATGAGGAAACTGAGGCCCCAGGAGGTTACAAGACTTGCCCCAAATCACACAGCCGGGAAGCGTAAGAGCTGGGGTAACACCCAGGCCCGGAGCATGGTTACACCCCCTACGCGCCCTGGGCACAGGATGGGGAGCTGAGCTTCCTGGACCTCAGTGTTTGCTGGAGTTCACATTGCTGGGGCCCTGCTGTTCGAGCCTTGGGGTGTGGCCCCGTGTCCAGGTAAGAGAAAAAAGGCCTAATTTAGTTGGGGATGAGGTGTAGGGCAGCAGAGTTGGGGGCTGGAAAAGGTCAGTAAGAGAGTCCAGGGGTCTTGGTGTAGGGACAGGCCCTCCATAGAGGCCTCCACCATGGCCCTGTTTCCCCAAGGACAGCTGGCTCCTTGCACTTGGACCTGCCCCAGCCCCCAGGTCGGTGGGCAGAGTATTCCTCTCATGGCACCTGAGCATGGCCTCCTGGGCTATCATGGCTGCTGCCCACCCATGGTGCTCCCCTCCTGCTGCTGAGAACGGTCAGACTGTGCTAGGGGGGAGGTGGGTGGGCAACAGGGCAGCCCCTCCATCCACCCATGCCTGAGGAGGGTTCGAACCACAGTCCCTGGGGGGTAGGAGGAGGAGCAGAGGCCTCAGAGTTTGGGGGATACAATCTCTGCCTGAGTCCTGGACCACGACCACATGAATGGGCAGGATGCTCCAGCACCCTGGCCTCTATTTCTCCTGGGGTCTCCTGCTGGAGCCCAGCTGGTAATATGTATGTGTGTGTGAGTGTGTGCACAGAGGTATGTCCTGGGGGGCTGCCTGCAGGTGTGTACATGCAGGAGTGTATGTTTCTGCACAGGTCCCAGCTCACACCTCCCCCTGCCTGGCAGAGCTCCTTCTCAGGCAGGCCCTCCTGATGTCTAACCAGGTCTGTCCCGGCAAATTGAGTGCCTGGCGGTGGGGATTGGAGGCTTGTGGCCTGAGTCAGTAGAACTCAGTGCTGCCCGTTCTCACTCCCAGGTGGTTCTCAGCACAGCCCCCCACCATACACCCCCTGTCCTTTCTTTCAAGGCCTCACACATGCCAAGTGGCTTTGGCGCTGGGCACAGGCTCTGCACGTCTTGCCCAGTCCTGTTCCTGCCAACTCCCCGATGCTGGGCGGGCATTGTGGGTGTGGTGGTCTGGGTCCCTGTCCCCATGTCTCAGAAACCACCTGTGCAGTTTCCTAGGGGTGCTGCAGCAAATTACCACCAACTGGGTGTTTGAACCCAACAGAAAGCTCTCACTGGCCTGAAGTCAAGCTGTCGTGGGGCTGTACTCCCTCCAGGGACTCCAAAGGGAGAATCCATTCTTGCCTCTTCACTTCTGATGGCTCCAGGCATTCCTTGGCTTGTGGCTCCCTCACTTCCAAATCTGCTTGTCTTCTCATGGCTTCTCTCCTCTTTATAAGGATCTTTGCCACTGGATCTCGTGCCTCCTGGGTAATCCAGGATGATCTCTTCCCCTCAAGATCCTTAATTACATCTGCCAAGACCCTTTCTCCAAATAAGGTCCCACTCATAGTTCCAGGAGGTGGACACAGCTTTTGTGGGGGCCACCATCAACCATTCAACCTCCTACAGCTCCTTCCTCAGGCCAGATGCGGGCAGGGTGGACTTCTGGGACAGAGTTCACTTGTCCATGGTGGGGACATCCCAACCAGACCAAGTCTAGGGGCAGGCACACAGCTACATCGGGCTGCCAAGGGACAGAGACTAGAGAGAACAGTGGGGGTGCCCCGCTCAGACCCTGAGACGCCCCTTCAGACTTCAGTGCCAGGACCCCTTTGTGGATTGTTTGCAGCCGCACATGAGCTGCTCAGTTAGCGTTCGCTGGCTGGAGCTGACTGGCACTGACGCAGAGGTGGGAAGAGACAACCACGGGCACAGCCATTGGCCATGGGGCCACTGGGGCAGAGTGCTGGCAGCATGACCGGTGCATGGGCCCTGCGTGTCTGTGGACTCGAGGTGTCTGCCAGGCCAGCCTGCTCTGCTCTCCCTGCTGAAGACGGAGCATGTGGCCTGAGCCTGGTGCTTCCTCCATAAGACATTGTTTCTGGGGCACATATGTGGTCGGGTTGGGGCCTGCACCCAGTGGTGGTATCCCATCTCACACGTGCTTTCCCTACTGCTGCCAGGGAGCTGGGGGCTGGGGCCCAGAAGGAGGAGGGGCTGTATGAGGGTGGCAGATGGGGCCGCAGGGCACTGACCAGGGTTGTGCAACTTCCTGCAGCCAGGGAGCCAAACCCCCCACCCCCAGCCCATGCAGCGCTGAAAGGCAGGGGGGGCCAGGCAGGCTTTGAAGGGTAGCCCGGGTCCCATGGCCTCCCCAGACTGAGAGCCTTTGAAAGAACATCTGGAACACTGGCAACCAGCAAACTAGTCTCTGGATTTGAAAAACCAAAAAGTTAATCCCAACTGTGTCCCTGTGTGTTCCCCACCCCCACCTCCCACCTCCCACCTCTGCCCCTTCCCAGGTGGCAAACAGGCCGCAGGGGTGGGGTCCATGCCAGCCCAGTGCACTGGCCCTTCTGAGGGCTGCAGGCTGCCCTGCCCCGGGGTCCTTTTCTGAGCTCTGGCAGCACCTCCCCCCACCCCCCCACACACTGGCCACCACCCCAGTCCAACTGAGCAAGGGGAGGTGGTACAGAGCCCAGTGCCTCCATGCCCAGGCTTCGTGCTCCTGGAGCCGAGGCTATGGGACAGGACGTGGGTTCACCGGGCCGTCCATCTGGCGCTGGGTGCTGAGGAGGCTGCGGCAGCATGCAGACTGGGAGGCTCAGGAGGAAGCACCTGCACGCAGCCCTGGAGGATGCGCCGGCCCTGCTGGCACTTGGCCCTGTGTGTGAGCCTGAGTGTGGGGTCCCCCAGCCCTGCAGGTGTGCAAGGAGGCCCCCTACGCCAGCTGTGGTTGGTGCAGAAACAAACAAGGCCCCCCCACCAGGAAGCAAAGCAAATACTGCTGGTGGGGAGTGCCAGGTGCTGGAGACCATTGTCCCTGCCAGTGGCCTGCGGGACCCTGGGGAGGGGGTGCCCAGGGACAGTCCCCATCCTGGCCCCTCCCTAGGAAAAGACCCAGCTTTGTAAACAAAGAAACAAACAACCATTGCAACCCCTCCCCCAAGAACAAGCAGGGAGCTGGCACCTGCTGGGGGAAGTGAGTCTTTGTTTGGGGGGAAATGGGGAGGTCAGAGGAGGGGCTGTAGTGTGTGTTGTGGGCAGGTGCGGCATCCTGGGGTGGACGCTGGCCCCCGGGGGTCACCTTCGGCTGTGTCCTGAAGGGACCTCTGCTCACGTCTGGGAGGGGCACCGCCTGGCTCTGTGAAGTCCTGTCGCAGGCCTTGTCGCCTCCCTCCAGGGCCCAGTTGTGATCGTTGTGGCTTGGGGGTGAGGTGGCCCAGTCCGCCGGCCGCCCCCGCGTCCCCTGCCGGCCTGCGCGGGGCGTGAGGCCAGGGGTCCGGCTGCGGCCCGAGATAAGCGCCGCACCCGCCGCCGCTTCCTGCGCTTCCTCCCGCGCCGCCGCCGCGCGCCCCTTCCTGTTTTCTCGCGGCCGGGCGGGGCCGCGGGGGCCGGGGGGCCGCCGGGGCCGGGGGCCTTGGGGACGGGCCGGGGGCGTGGGGAACAGGAGGCGTGGGGGACGGGCCCGGGGCGTGGGGGCCGCAGGGGATGGGGTGGGGGTGTGAGGGACAGGGGGCCGCGGGGCACTGGGGGACGCGGGGACGGGGGCCTGCGGGGGCAGAGGGTGTGGGGGACCGGCCGGGGGGCCGCGGAGGCCGGGGCCGGGGCGCGGGGAACAAGGCCGAGGGCGAGGAGCTCCCACGGTGCTTGCACCCCACCCGGGGGAATTCCCCTAGAGGCTGAGCGCTGGTGTGGAGGTAGGGGAGGTGGGAGGAAGCCGGAGTGGGCTGGGGCCTGAAACCCAAAGTGGAGGAATCTTGGGCTCCCACCCAGCCCCCTCCCCAGTCCTGGGCCAGGAACCTCCACACACGGCCAAGACCTTGGGGGACTGGACCTGAGCGTGTTCCTTAGGGCCCCTCCCCAGTCTGTTGCATGAAGCAAGGTGGGCTGGGGTGGAGGATTGAGTTTCGATTTTGGGGGGGCCCATGAGGATTGCAGGTCACTAGCTCTGGACCCCCTTTTTGGGATCAGCTGCTCTAGCATATAGATTTAAGGTGCTTCTCACTCAGACTTGGTTATTTGAGTTACAAATTTATGTAATTTTAATGAAAACACGCATCTACGCAAAACCTTGCATGATCATAGCAACATTCTTCACAATCCCCCAAACATGGAAACAGCCTGAATGTCCATCAGCTGATGAATAGATAGAATGGATCCATCCACACAATGGAATATTATTCAGTCCTAAAAAGGAACGAAGTGCTGATTCATGCTACAACAGGGATGAACTTTGAAAACATCATGTTCAGTGAACAAAGCTAGACTCAAAAGGCCACTTTGTATGATTCTATTCATATGAAATGTCCAGAACAGGCAAATCCACGGAGACGGAAAGTAGATTAGTGTTTCCCAGGGACTGGGAGCAGGAGGAATCAGGAGTGATGCTAATGGGCATGGGTTTCTTTTTGGGATGATGGAAAAGTGCTAAAATTGGACAGTGGTAATGGTTGCACCTACTAAAACCACTAACTTGCCTACTTGAGAATGTAGGTGGGCTTTGTAGAATGTGAGCTCCATGGGGCCGGCCCCGTGGCCGAGTGGTTAACTTCGCGCGCTCCTCTTTGGCTGCCCAGGGTTTCGCCAGTTTGGATCCTGGGCGCGGACATGGCACCGCTCATCAGGCCATGCTGAGGCGGTGGCCCACATGCCACAACTAGAAGGACCCACAACTAAAAATACGCAACTATGTACCGGGGGGCTTTGGGGAGAAAAAGGAAATATAAAATCTTTAAAAAGAAAAAAAGAATGTGAGCTCCATAGCTGGATCATGTCAGTGCTGTCTGGTTGAGTGGAGGGAGCTTAGGTTCCTCCTGCCCGCCCAGCATGGCCTTCTTGGGGTCTGAGTATGAGCACAGCCTTGGTCCTGGTGTGTCTCTTGGTGTGGTGTGTGGCTGGGTGTGGGTGGGGGCGTGTGGTGTTCCCAAAGGTGTCTGAGGTGATGGTGTGTCTACTGGGGAGAGGGGTGCACCTTCTTGCTCTCAGCAGCCCCTGCCAGACCTCCTCCCCTGGTGGCTTGCTGGGGAGGGCTCAGCACCTCAGCCCAGGTCACTCCAGGGCCAGGCTGGGTCCCGGGCGTGGGAGCTGTGGCTTTTGCCAGGCAGGGCTGCTAGAACTTCCCGCCAGGAGCTAGGCGGCCTGGGTCTGTTCCTGGCGGGTCTGACTCAGCGGGAGCTGGGGGTGGGGACTTCCCTTCTCTAACCCTTGGGGAAGCAGGTGGGTGGAGCCAGGAGGGGGAGGGGTGGGAAGCCCGACCCAAGGCAGGAGCCACCCAGGCCCGGGGCTGTGGTCCTGCCTAGGAGGGCGGCTCCATGTAGCTCCGGCAGAGCCAGGCCTTTTGGGAGCTCCCCAGTCAAGGCGCTGGGCAGAGGATCCTCTAAGCAGACCCCTACCCCACCCTCTGTGCTGGCCCACTGCTGCTGAGGAGCAGCTATTTGAAACAGCTGCCCTCGGTGGGAGGCCCCTTTCATGTTCCCGTTCTGCTCCTGCTCCTGGATGCCCCCAGCCCCTGGCGCTGGGGACTCGCTCCAAATTGGGCCCCTCACTGGTCTCCCACCCTGGCACTGGGGAAGGGGCTTCTGGGGAGCAAGCTGTTCTGCCTCCTTGGGCAATGTCCTCCCTACTCTGGCAATGGGGTGTGCTGCCACCTCAAGGCACTCTTATGGCCCCACATCCCACTGATCCCAGGGGCCTGGAGGGGCAGATCCTCTGGATTAGGGGGGAGGGAGGCGGGGGGAGTCAGGAGCCCAAAGAAGGGGATGTGAGAATACTGCTCCAGCCTGTGCCAGAAAACAGGAGAGACAGACGTAGCATCCGCTCGTCCAGGACCTGTTCTGTGTGTGTCCATGGGTGTCTCTGGGGTGAGGGCACGGATGGGACAATGGCTGGGCCCAGGTAGTGAGGCCCTCTGTGGGGCTGTTCACATAGCAACAGGACAGGCTGGGCTGGTCCTCCCTCCCCCTGCCCTGGCCAGGGATGGGGTACAGAGGTGGGAGGGTCCACACCTGGGCAGAGGCTCCTGGACTCTGGCTGCCGTGGGTCTCGTCCCTACAGTGGGCTATCCCTACAGTGGGCTATCCCCACAGTGGGCGCTCCTTGGCCCAGCTGACCCAGGGCCCCAGGGGTGGGTCACCTGTCCCCCAGGGGGGCAGGTCCAGAGCAGGAGTTGGTGGGCTGTGAGGGTTGGGTGTGGCTTGCACACTCATAGGTGATGTGTGCTTCTCTTCATGCATGAGCCCAGGACTCAGCATGGGTTCCCCTCCATGACGTATGTGGCTGGATTGGACCACCCTTGTCCCTTTGTGCCTCAGCTTCCCTGCCTCCCTACTGTGTGCCAGCACTCATGTATGCTTTGAAGGAGCAAATGACGCCACTGGTGTCCCCTGGGCTATTTCTGTCTGTCCCTCCACCTGCTCAGGCCATCTCTCTCCACCTCGGAGTCCATCTCCCACCCTCCTCCGCTTGTCTGTTTCTGTCCCTTTATGTGTATCTCTCTCTGTCCCTTTGTCTTTGAGTTTTCTGGGCCCTCCTGCCGATGGGGTGGGGATGGGGGCCCAGGTGCAGCCCCCTCACTCCGCCAGCTGAGATGTGGGGCTTTTGCCAGTTAATACAAAGATGATGTCAACCTGCCTCCGAGAGGCAGGACACCTGAGGACAGCCCCACAGTCTGTTCACCTCCCTGCACACTCAGGCAGCAGCGTGGACACCCAGGCTTGCTGTACGTCCGTGTGTAGTCTCAGACACCATGGGCGTCACACACAGAGTCACCCTCAGGGCTGGTCACACAGAAGCACATGGCCACACTGTCACAGCATCACAGCCACACACACACATGTACACACTCACTCACACATATGCAGATTCAGTCTCACCAGTAGTTGACTCACAGAACCACACACATTGTCATACAGAACCCTCATGTGTCACAGACACCCGCACTCGCAGGCACTCGGAAGACTGAATTCAGTGACTTTCCCACATCAGGGTTGTCAGGAGTCACCTGTATCCCTCAATATGCTATGGGGGTGGGCGCTGGGGTAGGATAGACCAAGGGGACACATGACCCCTCCTCTTGGCTTAGAAGACCTGCTAGGCCCTGAGAAGTATGTGAATGAGCAGGGGATTCACTTCTGGGGGTGTCATGGATCCTGTCCCAGGAAAGAATCACCCAGGATGATTGCTGCCAACTTCTCTTGAACCTGTGGGCTCCTCAGTGAGGGGCACTGGGAAGGAACTTGGAGTACCAAGGAGGAAGTGTGAACAGAGGGTGTCCAGTCTTGCTGGGAGGGGCATAGGGCTAGTGTGATGGGGCTCCAGAGTTTAGGGCTTGAGATGTGCAGCTTGAGCCCTGCTGGTCTGGTCATTGACCTGGACAGGTCACCCTAGGGAGCAGTGTAGCTGACATGGTGCTGCTCTCTCTGAGGACACTGGATTGAGACTGACAGTCAGGGGCCCTGTGATGCACGTCTGCAAACAGATTTTGACACACACACACACTCCCCCACCTCCCTGGGAGAAGGGCACTGTCCTGGGCAGGTCTTGGGCTTGAAGGAAGTTCCAAGGAGGAGATGAGGATGGTGAAACCTGGGTGGGGATGGAGGGGGGTTGCTGGGTTAGTCTGATCCTTATTAGGCTTAAGATGGGTGGGCCAGGAGGGGAATGGAGGGCTGGCAGGGTTAGGGGACCGCACGTGTGCTTCCCAGCAACTCTGCATGAGGGGCGCATCCTGGAAGGATGAAGTGGGGGCTGTGGGGTCCTCGCTGGGGTCAGGCTCTCTGGGGGCCATCTGGAGGGAAGGGCACAGCCAAGGGTGCTCCAACAAGCACAGACGCTGGTGGCAGAGGAAAGGTGAGGGGCTTTATTGTGGCTTTGCCTGGCCCAGGGGGACCCAGCTCCGGCTCCTCCTTTCCTTTACAGCAAAAAAGCGTTGTTATTCCTCACGTTTAAAAAGCCCCTGCTACATGGATGCTTTTGATCAGTGAAATCCCTTAGAAAAAGTTAAAGGTTTAATAAAAATTAAATATGTTGTATTATGTATATAAAAAAGGCAAAGTAAAAAATACAGCTTGGTTCTAGAAAATACACTGCAGGAAAAGGATTAGGCGCTTCAAAAACTTAACCTTGGCAGGGCCAGCCAACAGATCATAGGCCTGGGCTCCCTGGAAAAGCCCCGGGCGTGTGGGAACCACCCCAGCAGGATGCCCGCGGCGGCGGCCGCTGAGCGCACGCGTCGCTGGTTCCCGCGGGGCTGTTCCAAGTAGCCTGCAACGTACACCCGCGACAGACAGAGCGGCGACACACGGCGTGGGCCGCCGGCCTAGCCGGAGATGCATGCGCTGTAGTAGACGGCGCTGCTGGCGTCGGACAGCGCGGCTATCAGGCTGCTCTCCTCCGGACAGGACATGGCACGCGGGCCCAGCTTGGCCAGCGCCACGTGGTATGGGAGCCCGGTGGCGTCGGGCCGAGTCCGGCTGCAGTTGAGGTACTGGTCGAACTCGGTGAGGTCCACGTCGGCCCACAGGTCGGCGGCGGGCCCCAGGGGCTCCGCGCCCTCCAGCGGCGGGGCCTCGGGCGGCGGCGACAGCGGGCCGGGATACGGGCCCGGGCCGGGCGCGCCCAGGGCACCGTAGTAGAGGCCGGAGAGCGGCGCGGCGGGGGCCGGCGCGGTCCTGAGCGCCTCGGCCAGGGGCGCCCCGTAGCAGCCACCGGGGTCCCGGGGCAGCTCGGCGGGGGCGTAGGGCGCGCGGAAGGGCCGCAGCGCGCAGTCCTCGGGTGCGGCGGGCGGCGGGAAGAAGGCGGCCTCTCCAGGCTCCAGGCCGTCCAGCGGCGAGCGCTCGGGTGTGGGCAGCCCCAGGCCGTCGAACTCTGCGCCCAGCGTGGGCAGCTCGCGGAAAACACGGGCCGGCCCGGGCGCCGCGGGGAAGGGCTCGGGCGGCGGCGGGGGCGCCAGGCCCGGGAGCAGGAGGCCGGGCTCCAGCCGCCGGGCCTTGCGCGCCTGCTTCTTGCGGCGCGGCCGGTACTTGTAGTTGGGGTGGTCGCGCAGGTGCTGCACGCGCAGCCGTTCCGCCTCTTCCACGAAGGGCCGCTTCTCGGCTGTGCTCAGCTCCTTCCACGCCTTGCCTGCGGGGCGCGGGCGCGGGTCAGTGGGGGGCCGTCGGGCGGGCGCACTGCCGGGCCCTGCGTGCGCCCTGGGCGCGCCGCGAGGGTAGGGAGCGGCCCTTGCCCATTCTGATCCCCTTCCACGAAGTCCCCCTCCCCCGACTGCTCACCCTTCCCGCCCGTCCGCGTCACTCACCCAGCATCTTGCTGAGCACCGCGTTGTGCAGGTCTGGGTTCTGCTGCGCCAGCCGCTTGCGCTCGTCCTTCGCCCACACCATGAAGGCATTCATGGGCCGCCGGATGCGCGACTCGTCGGCCGTCTGGCGCTCTCCGCGGCTGGCCGGGCTGAGGCCATAGCGCCCCGGCTCGGGGCTTCGCGGCGGGCTGCGCTGCGGACTGGGCGGCGAGGCGGGCGCGGCGGGCGCGGCGGGGGCGGCGGGGAGGCCGCGCGGCTCAGGGGCGGCCCCGAGTCCCGGGGCCCATGCACAGTCGCGGCGGGCTGGCGGGTCGTCCTGTGCGCCGTAGCCGGGCGGCGATCTCTGCATTCCAGCTAGGCGCGGCCTGGGCGGAACGGAGCGCGGGAGCGCGGAGGGTGGGCGGCTGGCACTGCGGGACGGGTGCAGAGGGCGGGCCGGGACAGGCGGACGGACGGCGGTGGCCTCGCGCCGGGTGGGCGCCCAGATATAGCGGCGCGGGGCCAATCGGCGGCGCTGCGGGCGGGGCGGGGCGGGGCGGGGCGGGCCAGGGCCGGGGCCGGGGCCGGGGCCGGGGCCGCCCCTCTCCGGGGGCTCCCTTTCTTCTCCACCGTCCGGATTCCTCCGCGGCCTCCTCCGCGCAGCGCCCCCCGCGCTCTCTCTGAAGGAGAGACCCCCCGAGTAGGAAAGGGCCACTGATGTGGGCTGGAGCTTGGAAGGGAGCGTCCTCATGGGAGTGTCAGACTGTGAGAGACAGCTGCCGCCCCCACCCACGGAGAGAGACCCCCCAGGCGGTAATTGGGGGAGGGTGGCTGCCCCCGCCCCTCCCCCATGAAATTGCATTGGGAAGAGGGGTCATATTTTAACACTGTGTTCTTGGGAGGCTGCCTGTCGCCGGCCTGTAAGTCCTTCCTCGAGTCCCGCTCAAAGATAAGGGGCACCTTGGAAAAAGCGCCCTGTATCTTGGGGAAGTGCTCTAGAAAACCCCAGGGTCATTGTGTCCCCCGCAACTTCTACCCACATGTGGAACTTTCAGCACTGGGGGCTTCGATCTCTACCCCCAAGCCTGTCCATGGGGTTAAAGGCGAAGATGGTCTTCGTGTCCTCTCCTCCACTCCAAGACCGATTTGGAACAGGGCGAACCTCGGCGGCAGACCTCCTGACCCAGTGAGCCAAGGGGGCTGCGAGGGCGGAGCAGCCTGCGGGGAAGGCAGAGCCCCGGCCTCGGCCTCGCTGCCCCGCTTCAGGGCTTCAGGGCCTGTGGGGGTCGACGGCTGGGACCAGCAGGAGCTCAGCCCGGGCAATCCCTGCAGTGAGAGTGGGGCTGGACCAGGGTCAGGGCAGGTGTGGGGAAGGGAGCCCCTCCCTGGGACCCTCAGGCCTGGGAGGGTTTCCAGAGGAGCTTCCAGCCCCCTCTCGGTCTGCATTCCCCCACCAGGAAGGGGTCTGGGCTCTGGAAGCTGAGGGGTCCTCCCCGGGGCAGTCTTCCTCTCATGCTGAGGGTGGTTCTTTTCGGGGTAGGGCCAGTGTCCTCAGCAGCCCTGGGGTGGTTCACAGTTTTCCCTCCTGTGCATTCATTTGCAGCCCGTGCTTACCATGTCAGGAGCCCCCACCGCAAGCCTTGGGAGCTCCGTGGTACATTGCCACAGGTGTCGGTGACCCTGGGCCTGTGTAGCCAGAGGCTCTCTGTCCTCTGTTCCTCTAGGCCACATACAGTCAGCGTTTATGAATGCGGTGGGTCCTGAGCTGCTTCCAGGAGCCCTCCTGCCCTGGGGAGGAGCCAGCACCCCCACAGGGCTCCCTTGACCTAAGGGCTGTTGGGTGTACAACTTGTCCCCACATCAGGTTCTGTCGTGGAGGATCCCGTCCATCGGCTTGAGGAATAAAGGGTGAGGTTTCCAGCTCTCCCAGGCCCCAGGGCCTGATTCTCGGACACAGCCCGCACTGGTGTTTGGGGCAGTCAAGGCACCAGGAAGGGGGTTCTCTGGGCCCCAGGGAAGCCGGCTTTTCCTGGGAGGCAGGCAGGAAGGGTGCTGGGGTGGACGGACACACAGGCCTCTCCCAGAGATGCCAGCTCCCCTTTGGCCTGTGTGGGTGGTGGGGGGCAGCCTGCAGCGGTGGGAGGGATGTGTGTGGAAGGCTGTAGCTGAGGGACCGTCCGAGGGGCCAGTGCTTGGTGGATGCTGCCACCTCCCGCAGTGTTCTGGGTGTGGTCTGAGGTCAGCCTGGGCAGCAGCTGGTCTGGGACAACGGTCACTGGCGTTCAGGAAGGAGGCCTGCAGGATCCTCTGCTACAGCCCCTCCCACGTTGGGATGGATTTTCAGTCCCCCCAGGAGCCCTGCCTGGTCCCCTGCAACCCCCGACGGCCCAGAGCTGTCCCAGCTGCTGCAGATGCAGAGGCAGCCATGTCCGGCGTTACCTCACTGCCCACTGCTCCCTCCGGATGGCCGCCTCGCCCGGCGCCAGCCCGTGGCCCTCCCTCTTGGCCGAGCTGTGCGACTCAGGTGTCCGGCTGTCATGTCCTGTGGGCTGGGGCTGGGCAGAGTGAGCAGAGAGCCTCCTGGCATGCCCCCCCGCCTCTTCTCGGTCAGGCCACCCTCCTCTGCATGCTGCCTGAGGGTGAGGACGGTGGCTCTGGCCCACTGTGCAGATGCAGAAACAATGGGGGTGTGGACTGCAGTTGGGGTGGCCCTGACCCCGGAGTCTCAGGCTGAGGGGACTCCCCAGGCCTGGTGTGGGTGTGGCCAGCTGTGCTGGGGGCAGGGCGTCAGCAGTGTGTGTCTGTGCATCTGTGTGTGGTCTGTGTGTCTGTCTGTCTGTGTGCCTGGGGGTGGGGGTGAGGAAGACGCTAGTGTTGGAGGCTGCCCAGGGCCTTGGGAGCCAGAGTCCAGCCTCTGCTATGAGGAGATGGGACCCACAGGGCATAGAAAGGGGGTCCTGTTCAGTGAAGTCCTGGCCATCCACACCCACCAAGGGAGGGGCCCCCAAGACTTCTCTGGCCACCAAGCTGTGGCCCCGGTTCCTTCCAGAGCGGGAGTGATTTGCCAGTCCGCGGGCATTCCTGTAGCTCCAGAACCCACTCAGCCTGGCCTGGCCAGGGTCTGCAGCCCCCAGCTCCCTAGAAAGAAAGGTGAATTGAAGGGGCCAGCATTCTCTGCAAATGTGGGGCTAGCCTCCCTGCTGTCCACCCTCCACCTCCCTCACCCTGGATGGGACCCCCAGGCTCTGGGGGAGGCCTGCAAAGGATGCTGGATAATCCCCCATGGTGGTGGCTCTGGGTGGGGGCTTGGCTGGGCTCCGGGGCGGCGGACCTCCCAGGCACTGCCCGGGGCACAGACCTCACAGGGTCCCACCGCCCAGCCTGGCTGCTGCAGGAGCAGCGAGGCTGGGACCAATTACAGAGTCTCAAGGGGCTGGACCCTCCTGCTCCCTGAGGGTGGGGTGGGGTCCCCGCTGGACAAGGTCCAGGTGGAGCCGACTCTCTAGTCTCCTGAGGCCGGAGCTCTGGAGCCAGGAGGCCCAGAAGAGGTCCTGCCTCTTGGTCCTGGAGACCAGGGCTGCAGGCCTGGCCCGCATCCCCAGGCTTTGCTCTGCGGCCTCTCAGAGGGCTGGGGCGGGGCAGAGGGTGGGAGAGAATTCGAGGTGTGGGGTCAGCCTCAACCTCTGCCCTGGGGTCAGGGCCTCTGGGGAGGCCACCTGAAGGCCTAGAACCAACCGGGCCCACGTGTGTGTGTGTGAGTCTCTCCCAGCGGCAGGACTGGGGATCCAGGTGCTTGCCCCACCCGGTGGGTGCTGTGCTGCTGTCAGCCTGGGGTGCTGGACCTGGTGTGCACAGAGCCCCCAGGCTCCTGGGAAAGGTCGGGGGTGGGCAGGAGGGAGTGGGCTCGGGCAGCTTTCCAGAACGTTAGTTTGAGGTCATTGCGCGACTTGCCACAGTCATGTGGCCCTGAGAGCCACAGGCTGAGCTGGGTGTTTGTCAGTGTGCTCTTGGGGTGTGGGGCCACCTGAGGGTCTGGAGCCTCTTGAGTGAGCAGAAGAGTGGGGTGCTGCTGCGGCTGTGGGTGTCTTGGGGGTGTGCTGCAGGTCCAGGGGTGCCGTGCAGGGTGTTGGATCTGCCCCCGAGTGCTGTGGGGTACTCAGTGCTCAGCAGGACTAAGCAAGTGGGGGCCTCTCTGGGCCGAGGGCACAAGCTTGTGGATGCTGGGGCGCCAAGTGCAGCATGTATGAGGAGCCCGCCCCGTGGCACGGGCAGGCGCACCGTGCATGGTTGGGGCTGGGCTGCGTGCAATTGGAGTGGCTTTTGTGGGTGTTCCAGGAGTTGGGGATGTTGCAGAGGCTGTTTCCAAATGCTGGGGGTGTCGAGCTGTGTCGTGGAGCCGCGTCCTGGGCTGTTGCTGCGTGCTCAGCGGGAGCTCCATGGGAACCGGCAGCTCTGGGTTTCCGCGGCAACAGCAGGGAGGAGCCAGGAAACCCAGCTCAGGAAGGAAGGCCACAGCTGCGAGGAGGGAGCCGAGGGCCAGCCTGGCTGAGCAGGCGCCAGACACTCTGTCTGTCCAGTTGTCTGGCCCCAGCCAGGCCCGGCGCTCCTGACCCTGGCTCCTCCCCCCTTGCCTCCCTATCCAGGCTCGGGGCAGCTGCTGGTATGGTGTCTTCCTTCAGAGCTCAGTGCCCCAGGCCTGGGTGTGGGAGTGTCCTGGTCCTGCAGGAGTCGTGCCCTGGTCCCCTTGGTGGCTTTTGGTGTGGCAGAGCCCTCTGTGTGCCCTGAGTGGGTGTTGGCACACTTGGATATCCTGGGCCCCCAGGAGTGCGGTGCCCACCTGCCCTGGGCTAGGCTGGCCCCCCACTCTCCTGCCAGGCTCTGGTGACAGTCCTCAGCTGCCCTGGGAATTGTGGGAAGAAGGAGCAGGGCCCCCGGGTGTTGTGGGCCCCCCACCGTGGGGGCAGGGCAGCCCTGTGCTTCTTTTCTGCTGTTGCCCTGGCTTTGGTGACAAATGGCTTTGAAGGTCCATCGGTTTAGAGCTGCCAAGTGGGCTGGAGGGGGCAGGTCTGTGTTCCTGGGGACCATTCACCCCTTCTCCCTCAGGGGCCGGAATCGTTCATCATCCATTCATTTGTTCATTATCGAGCACCCACCATGTATAGGCCCTGTTCTGGGAGATAAGGATTTGACACAAATCAAACAGACCCAAGTCCCTGCCTGTGGGGAGCTCCTGCTCTGATGCAGAGAGAGGACAATGAACAAACCCACAACCAGATCAGCGTTTGGGGCACCAGGCTGTGAGACGCGCTGTACAGAGTGGGGCTGCCTGGTGTGGAGGAGGGAGTCAGGGGTGTCACTGCCTCTCCTTTCACGAGGTGACTTTTGAACCAGCCCCTGAAGGAAACACATGAAGGAGATGAGAGGATACATGGGGAGGAGTGTTCTATGCAGAGGGAACAGAATGTGCAAAGGCCCTGAGGCAGGGAAGAATGCTGGTGGGAGAACAGGGAGTGCAGAGGGACGGGGATGAGGAGCTGTATGGGGCCTGGGAGGGTCTTGCTTTTTTCTCTGAAGGAGACTTGGCAACCTGGGAGGGTTTTGAGCAGAGGAGGGGCATGATCCGACTTAGCTTTCCATAGCCTCGGCACAGTTGCTGTGTGGAGATGGGCCTGTGCAGGGCAGGAAGGAATGGACTTACCACTGGGAGTGAAGGACAGTGATCTGCTCCTGGAGGGGGGCCTGGCCAAGGTCACCTCCCAGTGTGCCTCCTCCGTGAGTTTCCCTGATCCCTCTCCAGGAGGGCAGGGCCGGTGTGCTGGACCCCTGGGAGGCACTGCCTCAGGGACCCCTGGGGAGGGGGAGGGTGGAGTGGCCGCCAGGCTGGCGGGCTGGCAGGGCAGAGAGGGCGGCGTTTCTGTTTCTGGGAATTGTGTGGGGGAAGCGCATTGTTAGAGCGAGCCTGGCGCAGCCTTCAGGGCCGCTGGGGCCTCTGGGGAAGCCTCCTGCCTCCCCCCAGTGCTGCCTCGGGGGAGGGAGCTGGGCCTGGGGACTTTCCAGAGATGCTGCCCTGGGCAGGCGGCCCTTCCCGTTCTGCAGACAGGGAGACTGAGGCCCAGAGAGACGGCAGCCGCAGGTGCCTACTGGCGCACGGGCTGGGTCTCTTGCTGGATCTAGGTCCCTGGTCTCTGCGCTGCCTGAGCTCAGAGGCCAGGCTCTGAGGAAGGCTTCGATGGAGTCGGCAGGGGTCATCGCCCTGCAGAGCCCCTGTGGCGGGGACCCGCGGCCCCACGGTGGGCTGGGGGTCTGATGGAATAGGGTGCAGAGACAGCTTGGTGTCTGGGCTGTGGGGAGCTGCCTCCCGGCTGCAGGGGATGGTGCCCCAGAAGCCCTACCCCCACAGCCATGGGGAGTGAGGGGCTCCCTGTGAGCTGGGCAGCAGGCCCTTCCCACCAAGGCCCCTGCCCCAGAGGAGGAGAGTGTGCACGTGTGTGGCCCGATAGGGTCAAGGCCACTTTGGGTGGGTGGGGGGCACGGGACACATATCAAAAAATAAATGGCCTGAGCTTCCGATGTTTCCCCAGCTGAGGACAGGCAGGGGAGGCCTCTGGGCCAGAGGTGCAGCCAGCCCATGCAGGTGGACTCTGGCGGTGTCAGGTGTCCCCAGACCCTTGTCAGGGCCACGTTGGGCCCCTCAGAGACCCCAGGACAGGGCTGGGCTCCCCAGAGAGGGGCGCTCCTGAGGGCAGACCATGCATCTCTCCATAAGGGGGTCAAGTGTGGACGACTCTGCAGGGGAGATGAGCTGCGGGGTCAGCCCCCGGGGGGGCGGAAGTGGGGCTTCTCCCTGCAGGAACAGAAGGAGGCCCCTTGGCCATTGGCCGGCAGAGCGTCCAGGAGGGCATTCTGGAGTAGGGCAGGTTGGGTGGGTCTGGGAAGGTGAGTGTGCTGGCCCCCTCCCGCCGCCCCCAGGGCTCCTTCCCTGCTCCTTGCTGAGGCCCCCCTCCAGCCACACATCCAGACCCAGCCCCTGTCCCCCTTGACTTCGTGCCTCCTTGTCAGGCCCACCTGGCCCTCCAGCCTCTGTCCTCCATACCCGCTCCTCTGCCTGAGCCTGTCCCAGTGGGAGGTGGAGGGGCTGGGGTCCTGGAGAGAGGCTGGCCCTGGCTCTAGGAGGGCCCCCGTGACAGGCCTTCCGCCCAGAGTGGCAGGGAGGTCAGTTCCGAGCTGGCTAGCTCTGGAGGTGGGGTCCCCGCTGGGTGGCAGGCTGAACGTGTGGGTCCCTCCTGCCCGCTCCGCAGGCCTTTGCTCCTTCCTCTTTCCTGAGGTGTTTACTGAGCACCTGTCAGGTGTCTGGGGTGGGGGGCACGGCAGATGGTGGCACACAGGCCTCGTTCTCCTGGCTGAGCGGTCCGGGGCACACAAATGCTTCTGGATGTCCGTGGCGGCTCTGAGTGTCTGAGTGCCCTTGGGGTGCCTGGTGTGCGCACGTGCAAACACCTTCACGCTTCCCCTGGGTGGCTGGGCCACATGTGCAGGTGCACACCCGACGTATAAAAGAGGAAGTGAAGTTCTTCACCTACGGGGGGTTGGGGTGAGTCTGGAGGGACCCAGCCCTGGCAAGCGCCCTGTTGGGGTACAGCCAGGTTCACACGAACACCCCAAAGGAGAACCCCAGGTTCTGATGTCGCCCTCCGGGCGCAGCTTTCTGAAGGCACAGGAGGCCAGGGGCCCAGGCAGCTTGCTGGTGGACGCTCCCCAGAGGAGGAAGTTCAAGGTCACATAAGGTCCACGGAGGGTCTGGGGTAGGCGGTGAAGGTCCTGAGCAATGTTCCAGGGTCGTGAACTCACGAGGGGCCCCAGGATTAGGGACTTCTAAGGCGAGGAGTTGGAAGTTTCAGGGCTGGTCATTGCTCCTCTGGCCTCAGCCCTGGAGCAATGGAGGGGTGGGACCCACTTACAGCCCCCACATATGAGGGCCACTCTCCAGGACTAACCACAGTCCCATGCTGGCTGCTGCCTGGCCGGCTGTCCAGTCTGTGGCTCACTCCTGCCACCTACAGGTCACTGCTTATTGTGGGCCACACAGGCGACCAACCAGGTCAACCCACCTGGGCTCCTGGCTCCCCGCTCACCCCTCATGCGGCCACGCCCCTCCCCAGGTGGTGGTGGCCTCCATGCGGGACTGGACTGTGTCTGGATTCAGGGCTCCCATCCCGGGGGAAGGGCTGTGGTCCCCGGTTCCCCAGCTCAGAAGCTCCCTGCCTCTTCCGCCACCCATCCTGACCAGCCCTGCCCTGGGCTCGCCAGACGCCCTGCTGCAGCTGCGTGGGCTGGGCCCTCTGCTGGCCCTCCTCATGCAGGGCCCCCACCTCCTGGCCATTGTCCTCGTGGAGCCACTGCATCTTGGTCTCCCTCTGTCTGCAGTCTTGGTGGGCCTCAATCGAGATCCACCGAGACAAGCCAGGCTCTTTACGAGCTGTCTCTGTGGCCCTCCCCAGAGGCCCCGAGGTAGAGACCACCTGGCTTCTCATGGAGAAGAAAGGGCCCAAGGTGAGTGATCTGGGATTTCCACTCTGGCTGGGCAGGGCAAGGCCCTGCTTCTCAGCCAGGGCTCCTCCTCTCCGTGTCCTTACTTTGGTGCCACGTAGGGGGCAGTGCAGAGAGTAGAACCTACGTTACAAAGGAAACCAATTACACTGAAACACAGTTGTCAAAATATTTTCTGAAATGTGTGACATAGAAACCTAAGTGCTTCTTTGTTACCGCAGTTCCCAGAAGCGGTGGGCGCCAGGGCGTTGCAGGACAGCGTGGCGTGAAGGGGTTCTGGCCTGTGCTGTGGTGGGTGCAGCACGGCTGTGGGGTGTGGGTCCTGTTTCATTCGTAACGAAATGCTTCTGTTAGAGACCAATGGAAAGGAGATGACAACTCCTTCCCACCTAGTTTCTTTTGCAACAGGGGGCTGGTCCCTGACTCCCATCTGGGTCTGGGATCTGAACCACTGCACCCTGGGCCACCGAAGTGGAGCCATGAACTTAACAGCTGCACCACCAGGCCGGCCCCAAGGCTCTTCCTTCTTAACAGCTCCCTCGCCGTGCTTGAGATCCACTGTGCTGGCACAGCTTTGTGGCTTAAAACATGCAGCCCAGCCTAACGCTCAGAGGCATCCCTTGCACAGAGCCCCTTGTGGGGGTGGTGGGAGGCCTTCCCTTGCGAGGGGTGGTCTGCCAGGCAGGGTAGGGGTGAGTCCTCAGGCTGGCTTCTGGGGTGTCTGCATGCCTGCTGCCCTGCCCAGCACTTTGTGCTCATCCATCCTGCGGGAGATCACACGGGGCAGCCTCGAGGCTCCCCGACAGCACCTGCTCCAGGGGCTGTGTTGGCACAGTGGACGAATCATGCATCTGGCACAAAGCCGTCCTGACAGCCCGGGGAGGCTCCTGCAAGCCTGTCCTGGTCCTCTGTCTTCTGACTCTAATCTTAGGGACTGGAGGCTGTTTTGAGGTCCCTTGGACACACAGCTGCCTGCTCCAGAGGGTGCAGGCTGGAAGCCCTGCTCCATACTGGCTGTGTGGGTTTGTGTTCCCTCCCCTGGGCTCCAGCCTCTGTCAGAAGCCAGAGCTGAGCCCAGCATCTCAGGACCCCCAGTGGTACTGGGAGGTCTCCAGCCCAAGGGGGAGTTCTGTCCAAGAAGCCCTTGAATCAGCTTGCCCCTGTCTGTCGGGAGGTCCGGGTGGGCAGTGGGGACCAGCTCTGAAGCCCTCGCAGCCTGGATCTCTGAGGTTGCGCTCTCTGGCCTTCCTGCAGGTCCCTCTTTTACAGGACCCTGGCAGCTCCCTGTTCTGGCCTGTCACTGTAGAGAGGGGGGTTGAAGGGTGTGTGACTCCAGCTTCCACAGTGTCCCGGACATAGCTGGACCCTCAGAGGCTGCACACACATGCTCAGAACACAGGATTCTGGCCACAGACTTGCTTGGTTGCATGGACTCAGAGCTATGGCCCCCAGCTTACAGTGAGGGGCAGAATCAGAGTCTGGAAACTGGAGGTGCTGAGTTCACTCATCATAGGGCCTCTGTCCTGGAAAACCTTTGCTCCCTATCAAGAATTCCATGCTTTTTCCTTATGATTACTAAGGAATCTCATAACTCACCATGTTTCCCTTTTCACCTTGGTTGCTGGGAAGCTCAGTCATATCTAATTAATGCCAGTGAGGGCTCAAGCATGGTCAGCCCAGGTTATCTAGACATCCCATTTGCCACCTGGCGTCACAACCGGCCTGAATTTCAGTGACTGCGGGGCCCACAACCCTATAGACATAAGTCTCCTGGCCTCTACCCTCCCCTAGGGTTGTGCCCCTCCAGCAAACCACCAGCATCCGCACCACTGAGGCCGGATGCCAGCCCCTCCCCTCTCCTCCTCCCCTCTCCTCCCGCCCGGCTGGGCCCTTCCCAGCGACGCCACCGCGAGGACAACCTCATTGCTCGTGCACGGCCCCGCCCTGCTCAGTGCGGTCCCGACAGCAGCCCCGCGAGGCAGACGTCACTATCCCCATTTCGCAGACGGGTAGACTGAGGCACAGAGCGGTCAAGGCTAGTTTGCACGGCCGAGCCCGCCTGTGGCGGCAGGGGCCTCGCCGGGGGAGCCCTGCAAGTCCCCTGGCGCCTCCCTCACCCGGCGCTGGCCGCCTCCAGCCCCGCCTCCGGCTGCTGCTCCCCGCCACCTCCGGGCCGCCCTCGGGCCGCACGGCCGGACGCCAGCCGAGCGCAGGGCAGGGCAGCCGCGCAGCGGGAGAGAAGGGCTCGCGGCTGGTGGAGAGAGACGTCGCGCTCGAGAGCGACCCCGTGCTGCTCCGGGGCGCGGGGGTCGGCGGGAACGCGCCCGGGCCGCGCGCGGCCGCAGCGCCCTCCACCGGCTAACGCGCTCGCGCGGGGACTTGTGGGATCGCGAGTCCTTCGGCCCCCTGGGCCTCCCGCGATGGCCTGCATCAGGACTACACTTCCCAGAAAGCCATGCGCGGCCGCGGGGTCTCCTGGAAGTTGTGGTCCGGACGGAACGAGTGCTCGCGAGGCGGGCGGGCGCGGGAACTACGTGTTCCAGGGTGCAGCGCGGCAGCCGCGGGGCCGGGATTTGAACCGAGGGTCTCCCGCCCGCGGCCCGGCTGCGTCGTCTGCGGCGGGTGCGGGAGGCGGCGGGCCGGGTGCCGGCCGGAGGCGGAGGCCGGGCTGGGGGCGCTGCCCTCCAGGCCATGATGGGCAAGGAGGAGGAGATTGCTCGGATCGCCCGGAGGCTGGACAAGATGGTGACCAAGAAGAGCGCGGTGAGGGGCGCGGGCCGCCAGGACCCCGGGACCCCCGTCCCGCCGAGCCCCCGCCGAGCCGCCGAGCCCGTCGGGCCGGGAGATCAGCCGAGGGCAAGACGAGACCCCGGCCCGGCGGACACTCCCGGACGCGGGGAGACCCGCCGGGGGTCGAGACCCCTGCCCTCCCGCCCCGCGCCCTCGGCAGAGGCCACGATCGGCCTGGACCTTGTCCCGGCGGCCGCCCGCCCTGGACTCGGACCCGCAGACCGGGGTCCCCCGCCCGGTCCCCCGTGCCCTAACCCCTGGCCCCGCCCCGCCCCTCCAGGCCTCGCGGACGCCGCGGGGCAGCCTCTCGTATCGGCCTGCCCGGCCCGGCCCGCCCCGCTGAGCCCACCCGGGGCCCCGCGCCCTGCTCGGGGGCAGGAGTTTGGAGAGTGAGACCGACCCTTTCCCTGGAGCTCAGCGCCTTCCGACCCCGCGGCCTGGGGCTGCGGCCCTCCTCCCCCCTTCACAGGCCGGAGGCCTCTCTGTTTGCGAGGCCCGGTTCCTTTCCTGTCTGCGCCCCACAAGAACCAGGTTTCCCTAATAAATTCTTCCCTTCCCAGCCAGGACTCAGCCAGCATCAGCTGGAGTGGGTGGACGTGTAGAGACCCTTGGGAAAGAGCCTCGAGGTCCCACCTGGCCTGGG
Source organism: Equus przewalskii (assembly GCF_037783145.1). NCBI lineage: Eukaryota > Metazoa > Chordata > Mammalia > Perissodactyla > Equidae > Equus > Equus przewalskii. The sequence continues at coordinate 49,681,571 of NC_091851.1, forward strand.
ATGCTGGGCGCTGGAGCCCCTGACCCGTGGTGCTCCCGTGTGCCCGGGCTCTGCAGGAGGCCGCGCTGCTGCTCTCAGAGGGCAGGCAGACAGGGTTGCAGTCCCAGCCCCCCTCAGCTTTGAGACCTTGGCCACCTGGTACCCTCACACAGAAGCCCCTTGGTGGGTGGTCCCTGCCTCTGGGGGGTGGGGAGGGGTCCCAGCTGGCTCCCTGAGAGGCTCAATAAACACAACCTGCTCTCACTCCCTGCCTGTGAGCTCCTGGGGTAGCCGAGTCATGGGCTTGATGCCTGTGCCGCCCCCTTGGGCTGTGTGCCTGCACTGGGGATTTGGGGGTGGCTTTTTGGGTTGAACAGGGTTGATTCTGGGTCCCTGTTGACCCAGGTTCTGGAGACGGGTCTACCCTGAGCCAGGAAGGGGGCCAGTTCCCACTCATCCCTTCATCCAGCAAGCAACCCCTCCACCCACACTCTGTCCATGCGCCTGGGGGGCCTGGGCAGCATAGGCAGGGGTGTGGGAACTTGAGCTGTTTCCAGAGAAGACCAGAGAGGAGCTGCTTCCCCCTGAAGGAGACAAAACAAATGATAAAGGCCGCCTGGGGGGCTGGGTGGGGCCGGGTAGAACTGGGGAGGGCTATCCAGGTGGCAGCACAGCGTGCATGGAAGCCCCAGGGGAGAGGAAGGGGAGCTAGGGGCCTTGAGTGCTGTGGAGCGGGCCGGGAGCCAGCAGGGCTCCTGGCGGGTCCCAGGGCCTGCAAGGCCCTGCCAGGGAGTTGGGGCCATGACTGGGAGGTCAGTATTGTGTTGATGCCTCTCTGGTCCGTAGCCCACGGGAGGCTGGTGTTGCGCAGCAGCCCAGGCACTGTCTCAGAAGATGACCAGTGACCAACACTGTGCGCTGGCTCTGGTGACCACCTGTCCCCTCTGAGGAGGTCATCCAGGGCTGGACTCTGCAGAGCCCAAGAGGCAGGGCCTGCTGGGGCAGTGAGGAGGGGGCTGCAGCCTGAACAGAGGTGCCACACAGTTGGCGAGGGCAGGGGCCCACCCTGCCGTGGCCTGGGCTGCAGGACGTCAGGCTCACCCTCAGGTGGCTGGGTGGGAGCATCTGCCGGCTTCACGTCAGGGGAGAGACATGCACATGTGAAGACATATCAGTGCATGAAAAAATGAGGCATTTGTGGAGGAAAGCAGGAGAGGAGGATGAGGGTGTTAAGTAGGAGAGGCCTTGCTGAGAAGGTGTCATTTGAACAAAGCTCTGGAGGGAGGGAGAGCACAAGCTTGTTGACATTCTGAGAGGTGTGTCCCTGGCAGTGGGAGCAGCAGGTGCAAAGGCCCTGGAGCAAGCAGCTTAGCTTGCTGGAAGAACATCAGGAGCTGTGCCTGGAGCAGAGACATGCAGCGTGTTTGTGCGTGGCCTCATGCGAGGAGGCTTTGAGAAAAGAGATGTGGGGCAGGGGTGGGGGGCAAGGCAGAGAAGGGAGAGGCGGGGTCTGCTGGAATATTCCAGACGAGAGGTGGTGGCCGGCCTGAGAGGCTGATGAGGTGGTGGGGCCGGGGGACTTGTAGATGCTGGTGTGGGTGTGATGGGGGTGGAGGCGCCTGAGGGTTTGGCCTCAGCGGGGGCAGTGACTGTTCCTGGGTTGGCCCCTCACAGCTGATGGGTGGGCCACTTTGGGAGGGAGGCTGCCCCACCCACTTGGGCAAGGAACACAGGACAAGACGGGGTAGTGAGCACTCCTGGGGCTATACCTTCACCTGGACGCAGTGCTCCTGCTGGGGAGGGGCTTTGGCCCTCGAAGGTGTTTCCCGTTGTCATGTGCCCTGGGACCTGTAGCGCTGGGGCTGTGTCTGCAGAGCCACTTCTCTTCACGTTCCCATCCTCCCTGGGTGCCTGGCCTCGGGGGTGTCTCAATTGTCATTGCCTCGTGTCCCCTATCCTCATGTAGGAGGAGTGGGATCATCCACCGAGCTCTCGAGGTCGTTTGTGAAAGTCCCCCTTGTCCTTCCAGGAGGGAGCCCTGGACCTGCTGCGGGAGCTGAAGGCCATGCCCGTCACACTGCACCTGCTGCAGGTAGGGCCCTGCATGCCCCTGCCTGGGATGGTGCCTGGCACCTGGCAGGGCTTCCTGGCCCCACCCTGGGCCTTGGTTGGCACAGGCGCCTGTTCCTGAGGAGACCCACCCTGCCTTTCCCTGCTGCCCCATGAGGCAGGGGGGGCGTCCGAGGATGACCGCCCTGTTCCTGGCTGAGGCTCCTGAGTGCCAAAGGGGACAGGAGCCCTCGGGAAGGGTGTCCACCTCCCCTCACTGGTCCAGCCCCTACCCCGTGGGGAGCCTCCCAGGGTCTGTGAGGAGGGTCTGCCTGCCACCCCATCCCAGGCCACTTGCCTTGCAGTCCACTCGCGTCGGCATGTCCGTCAATGCCCTGCGGAAGCAGAGCTCAGATGAGGAGGTCATCGCCCTGGCCAAGTCACTCATCAAGTCCTGGAAGAAGCTACTGGGTGCGAGTCAGGCAGCATGGGCCGAGTGCTGGGGCGAGGGGCACCCCGAGAAGTGCTGGCTCTATCGCTGGCCAGCACTGTGTAGGGTGCTGGTAGTGCTGTCCCCGAGCCAGGGCCCCCTGGGAGCGGGGTGGGCTGGCACGGGAGGTGGCTCCGCATAGAGCAAGGAGAGGAGAGTTGAGGGTAGGAGCAGGGCTGCATTGAGGGCAGAGCCCGAGAGGGAGCCCCGTGGAGCTGGAGAGATCTCATGGAGGGGACAGGGGTCAGGGCCCTCCCGCCCCAGGGGAGGAGCTGGGAGGAGGAGGAAGGGGAGCCAGCGCCACTCAGAGGGAAGGGGCTGCAGAGATGCCCACTCCAGACCCTGTGCCCCCCCGCCCCCCGCTCTCCCGGGCTTTGTCAAACCCTTGGGAAATAAAGCCGCCTGTCTTGGGCCTCTCTCCAGTCCCACGTGGCCATGGGGCCGCGTGCTGAACAAGTGTGTTTGTTCTGGTGGTGTGTGGGATGTCTCGTCCTGGGGGAAGGTCCCCAGCGCGGGCTGGGGTTTCTGGATCCCTGTGGGGCATGCGCTCGGTGGACTTTGGCTCACTGTGGTGCCCGAGGCCCGGCTGCGGGGGGCGGTGCCCAAACACTTCACCTGTAGAGGCCGTCACCCTGAGGGGTTTCCATACTCAGGGAGCCCTCTGGGTGGACGGCAGCCCCTCTGCAGGACAGGTGGTGGGGTGGACCCAGAGAGGCCCCCAGGCTGCCTGCTTGAGCACAGGCACGTGGGGGAGAGTGGCAGTGGGAGAGGGCCTGGTTGTTGGCAGGGAGCCTCGGCTGGCCCCCTGGGGAGGCTGGGCCTTGATGGTGCCATGCACTCCTCCCTGGCCCGGCCCTGCCCTCTGGATCTGCTTTCCCCCCGGCCAGCCACCAACTCTTTCCTGGCACCTGCAGATGCTTCAGACGCCAAAGGCAGGGATCGGCGGAGGGGCGGGGCTCTGCCCACATCCTCAACAGAGGCCTGCGAAGCCAAGGAGCCCAGGTAGCGCCCTGGAAGGCAGGGTACACCCTCCCGCCCCCGGCCCCCTTGCTTGGTGGGCGTGCTGATTTCCATGTGCTCCCAGGGCTGAGGCCCTTTAGCTCCTTGGAAGGGCCCCCCGGGGAGCCGTGCCTGGCTGGGTGGCCTCTTGCTGGACACTCCCCTTCCGAAGCTCCTCTCGATGCTTGAGAGCGAGGCTTGTCTGCCTGGCTGCAAGGAGTTGCTGCACCTCGAGAGGGCCTGTGGTCATGGCCCTGGCTTCTCGCTGGCCGGCGTCCCTCACTCCTGGACCCCCGCGGGTGCCTCAGTGGTGTGGGCTCAGGGCGTCTGGCTGTGCTGCCCCTGCTGCTCCAGGGAGGGCGGTCGTGGAGATGGGGCGTCATGGAGAGAGGCTGCTCTGCCCTTGACCTGTGGGGGCAGCAGTGGCCGGGGCTGGAGAGGCTGAGCTCTGGACTTGCGGCGTGGCCGAGCCGGCCTGGGGCTCATCCACCCCGCTGCACTGGAGTTTGTCCTCCAGGAAGCTGCCTGCCTCTGCTGCTTCCTTGGGGTCACGGGGCCGCAAGACACGGGTGTGAGGTGTGCTGGGTGGATGCATCTTGGCAGACAGCCAGGCAGTTGTGGCCGGTGGGGCCACCTGGGGCATGGTACTGGGTCTCAGGCAGCCCCGAGTGCCCTCTGCCTCTCCCTGTGCTGCTGCTGGTGTTGGTTGTGTGGCCCTGTGGCCGCTGTCAGTGGGGGCAGACGGGATTTGGAGGGATTGTGGTCGTGATGCTGGCTTTCTGGGGACTGGCGTCTCACGGGGTGCATGTGGCCTGAGCTGGCCTGTCTCTCCAGCCGCAAGAGGCCGGAGCTGCCTAGGACGCCGTCGACCCCCAGGATCACGACGTTTCCCCCGGTGCCCATCACCTGCGACGCCGTGCGCACCAAGTGCCGCGAGATGCTGGCCGCAGCCCTGCAGACGGACCGTGAGCGCTGCGGCCGGCCGCCCAGCCCGCTGGGGTCCTGGGTCCTGACACACGCCGGGTTCCCAGGGGCCTGGGCCTGCCTGTCCGTAGAGGCCTGAGTCCACTGGGCCCTCAGGGGCGGCCCTCCCCCAGCCCGTTGCTGCTGACCCTGGGTGGGGCAGGGGTGTTGGGGTCCACCAGAGTGCCTGGGTCGGGGCTCTGGCTGCCGGTGCTGGCCAGGCCGAGAGGTGGTGGGTGGAGCCAGTGGGCGGCTAGTTGGGGCTGCCTCTTGCAGATGACCACATGGCCATCGGTGCAGACTGCGAGCGCCTATCGGCCCAGATTGAGGAATATATCCTTTGTGCGGGGGCTGGGAGGCTGGGGCTTCTGGTGGAGTCCTGAGGCTGGCCAGGCCAAGCTCCCCCTGGTGGCCACTGCCTGCTCGCCGGGCAGTCTGGCGGCTCACCCCTCTTGGCGAGGAGGACCTTCCCTGGACGCACTGAAGGGCTGACTCTGCCTGCCTGTGGTGCCTGGCCCCCAGGGCCTCGAGCCTGCAGCTGGGTATCAGCTAGGATTGGGCCCAGTGGGGCCCCTCCTGGCAGACCCTCAGCTCCCTGTCAGGCCTGGGTGGGCAGACTGACCCCTGTGTTGCTGGGCTCCTCTTCCCAGCCCAGCCTGCACCCCCAACAGGGCCCCAAGAAGAGGCCTCCGCTGGCCCTGGTGGGCCCGGTGGGCGGGTGGAGGGCAGCAGCCTTGGCCTCTGATGGGTCCTTAAACATGTGCACGCATCTTCCGGGATGTGGGGAACACTGACATGAAGTACAAGAATCGTGTGCGCAGCCGCATCTCCAACCTCAAGGATGCCAAGAACCCCGAGCTGCGGCGGAACGTGCTGTGTGGGGCCATCGCGCCCCAGCAGATCGCGGTGATGACGTCGGAGGTGAGCCCCGGGTGGCGGGGAGGCTGCCCCAGGAGCGCAGGCTAAGCCACAGCCCCTCGCCTCAGGAGATGGCCAGCGACGAGCTGAAGGAGATCCGTAAGGCCATGACCAAGGAGGCTATCCGTGAGCACCAGATGGCCCGCACGGGTGGCACGCAGACCGACCTGTTCACCTGTGGGAAGTGCAGGAAGAAGAGCTGCACCTACACACAGGTGCGGCTGCCCGCAGCTCCTGGCCGCACCCTCGGCTGCACACGCACCTACACCTGCCCCATCTCTGGGCCGGCATCCACTGCATGCCTGGGCTCATGTGGGGTGGCAGTGCCTGAGTTGGGGTCCGAGCCTCTTGGTCCCTGACTGGATCTCCTTCGGGCCCTCCCCTGGCCCCAGCGTCTTGGGTGGTGGGTCCTCTTGCTCTGAGGCACTAACGTTGGGGGTCACGGACTGGCCTGGTGTGGAGGGGCCCCAGGAGTGTTGCTGCCGGCAGGAGGGTGGGTGTGCTGTGCTGCGTAGTGATGGCCGCAGGACTCCACTCACATGCGTGGAGGTGGATGCTGATGTGGACCCCCAGAAGTGCTGGGGAACCCTGGTAAGAAGATACCACTTGGGGCAGCTGGAAGGTTGGGGTTGCTGGGCAGTCTCCAGTGTAGGTCACCTGTGGTGGCTCAGCGGCTGTGAGGCCAGCACTGCCTGAGGCCACCAGTGGCCTCCCTGGGTTATGACTCCAGGGAAGACCTGCTGCCCAGGGCCTCCTGCTCTGTGGCTGTGGCCCTCTCAGTATGGCCCTCCCCACAGGTGCAGACCCGCAGCTCTGATGAGCCCATGACCACCTTTGTCGTCTGCAACGAGTGTGGAAACCGCTGGAAGGTACCCCAGCTCCATTCTCTGGAGGCGAGTGTCTCCCGCCTCTGTGGGGTCTGTGTGGTGGGAAGTGGCATACAGGCCAGCCTCCTGAGAGCTTCAGAGGTGGCAGGTGGAGACAGCAGCCCAGCCTCTCGCCCTGTGGGGTCATGCAGGCTGTGCAGCCATCCCTCCCACCTGGTCTCTTGCAGTTCTGCTGAGCCCTCATGCACGTGTGCCTGCAGCCCTGGGCCGTGGCCAGCGCTGGCGGCCCTCCCCATAGACAGCTTCTCTGGAGACCCACCCTCAGCCGGCCCGGGTTCCCCGGAAGCAGTGCGTCCTGCCCCCACCTGCCTGCAGCACAGCTTTCTCCCAAATTATTAAATGTTTCTTTTTGCCACTGTGCGGTTCCTGGTTCTTGGTCCTGGTGGGCTGTGCACAGGCTTGGGCTGCAAGCTGGGTCCCCAACGGCCCCTGTCTGGTCTGACCCCCCACCACCGCTGGGGACAACCCTCCACATTGGAGTTTGGCCCTGGCGTGAAGAGCCTGCTGGCCCTGAGGGGCTTGTGTGGCTCCAGGACGCTGGGTGGGCCCTGCCTGTGTGTCCGCGAATGAGGGGCAAGTGCTCAGTGTGCACGGCGCAAGTTTGTACAGGCATGCACCTGGGTGGGAGGAGCCTGGGGCACGTAGGGAACCGTCCCCAGGCACCGCAGCTCAGGGACCGGGGCTTACGTGCCTGCCTGTGGCCCTTCAAGATGGCTCGTCCTGGCCCTGCCTCTGCTCGTGGGGCCCAGACCGGAGTCTCAGGGCCCAGGGCTGGCAGGAACTGTGAATCGTTTCACCTTCGAGGGAACAGAGTGCGGTCGCATGCCTCATGGGCCTGCAAGTCAGTGGTGACACTGCCTGGCCCCCAGGAACGCTCAGCGGGGGTCAGCCCCAGCAGGGTCCTGGCCCCGCTGGCCAGTCTCTGGGGGTGACCTTTGATACATGCCAGGGTCCCTGCCCCTGGGACCCAGGTCACGGGGCCCTCGCCGGGGTGGGGCTGGGCACAGCTGCCCGCTGGGCGGTTGCTCTGAGTCGGGTGGAGGTGGGCAGAGCACACAGAGGCCAAATTCCCTCACAGAGCTGGCTGTCCCCCTGCCCTGGGCCTGGGCCAAGTCTTCACCCGCTTAATCTCCCTCCAAACACGGAAAGAGAGACTTTTGCTTTAAAAATAGCTTCAATAGGGGCCAGCCTGGTGGTGTAGTGGTTAAGTTCATGCACTCTGCTTTGGCAGCCTGGGGTTTATGGGCCCAGATCCTAGGCACGGACCTACACACTGCTCGTCAAGCCACGGTTTGGTGGCATCCCACATACAAAATAGAGGAAGGTTGGCACAGATGTTAGCTCAGGGACTATCTTCCTCAGCAAAAAAAAAAACCCCTTCAATAAGACGACATCCTATTCTGGGGGAGGAGGAATGGAGATAAATATGAAAACTTTCTTTTTGATAAAACACAGTGAGGACATGTTTCCAGGTTTCAAGTTAATGAATGTGTGTAAAAGAGAAACTGGGTCCTGTTGCCTTGAGCCTGGCTCTGAGGTCCTGGGTCTGATTCCAGGTGCGGACAGCTCAAGCTGGGAGGGCTCCTCCACCACAAGAGCAGATGGTGCACAGGCTCCGCTCTCCAGCAGGGCTGCCAGGGAGGGGGCCCAAGCCAGGCTGCTGAGTCCCAGGCGCCCCTGGGAGGGTCCTTCTTGCCGTGAGCACACAGCTGGCTGGCGGGGGGCCGGGGCAGGAGGGGCCCTCACGCTTGCCTCTTAACAAGACCTTGGGGCGCTGGGTCTCCTGGGCAGGAGGAGCTTCCGGCCGACGCTGCACCTGCAGCTCCTGCCTGGGACTGCCCCCAGCCGTTCTGGCCCCACACATGTGTCAACACTAGCTGACACACACACACTTGCGAAGGCAAGCTGAGTCTCTGCCCTTGGGAGGGGTTGTGTGTCGGTGCTGCCTCGGCAGGCGGCCTAGGCCTCGTTGGAGGACTGGGAGCCCCCCCGGAGCAGCAGGGCACGGTAGGTGGGGGAGCTGAGGAAGCGGGGGTACGAGTCCCGGTGCATGAGTGTGTAAATCTGCAGCTGTGCGTCGTCGAACGTATGTGCAGATGGCTCCTGCATCTTCTTGTTGATGCCCTCTCGTACGCGGGAGTCCAGGCTCACCTGCAGGACAGGGTGCCATGGTCAGGCCCAGGAGGCGCCCCCACCCCCACCGTCCCCGTGTGGCGCACCTCCTTGGGCGACAGGATGGACACGTAGTCCTCGTAGATGAGCCGCGCCTTCTCGTCCACCACGTGCTGGTTAGCCTCGGCCTTGAGCTCCTCGCAGGCCAGCCAGAAGAGCATGTTCTCCTCGCTGTACTCAGTGCGCAGGAACTCCCGGAACACGGTGCGGCCTGCTGCGCTGTGCATCAGCTTGTCAAAGGACTGTGCCCAGCTCCGCACCTCCTCAGGGCTCGGTGTGGCGCTGTGAACATTTGCCACCAGGCTGGCTCAGGCTCCAGTCCCCTCTGCCCAGACCCCCCCGACACACAGGCACGCGCACACGCACGCTGCCCAGACTCACCACGCCTCACAGCTGGGGAGGGGCTGCAGCTTGCTCTCCCGGGAGGCCCGCCATGCTCGCCGCCGCTCTTCATTCCTAACGGCAGAGAGGAAGGGGCACTGTGCTCCAGCACACACGAACAGGTGTGTGCACACAGGACACCAGCACCGTGAACCCGATATGCATGAACAGGAGGCCAAGGGGCTCTCGGCACACCTGTAAACCCACTGAGGTGGGCAGCTCCTAGGAAAGCGTCTGCGCCCGCTGTCCACCGGCCCCGGGCTGAGCCGTGCCAGCAGCATTTGACCCGGGGACCTTTTCTGCCTTCTTGCTTTTGGGACTTCATGGGCTCCCCCTTCCTCCCAGAGGCCCTGACTGATGCAGTGGGAAAGCCCCCGGCCCGCATGTCTGACCTGACTCTCCCTAGGGGACTCTTCCTTCCCTTGGCTCCCAGCACCGCTTCAGTGCTGGCTCCCAAGTCCATACCTGCAGCTGGCCTTCTCCAGGCCACTAAGACGGCGAATAGACATCTCAAACCCAAACGATCTGACAGAACTGAGTTCCCACCCCACCCCCGCCTGCCAGACCCCAACCCCCTCCCTCGGCCCCACAGCCAAACTCTGAGTCCCACCTATCCAGGGCCTCCCACCTCGACCCCCAGGCCACCTGCTCCTATCTCGGGCCTGGGCTCAGGCCTCAGTTGCTCACTGGTCAGCTGACTCCACTTTGGGTCCCCACAGTGCTGGCCACTCAACAACCAAGGCCCAGAGCCTGAATAGGGCCAGGTCTCTGCAAGGCGTGGAAACTCCAACAGCTTCCTTGCATGCCTAAAAATCTGTTCCCACCTGGAGGCCCACGCCTGCCCCCCCCAACCCCACGCTGCTCTGGAGGGTGGTCCCCATTGTCCCCTGGCCCGCTCTCTGCTCAATGCCCCCTCACTGACACAGTCAGTAGGATCTGCTTCTGTCTTGCTCTGCTCTAGGTCCCCAGGGCTAGCCGTGGCCAGCTCATAGAGGTGTCAGTAAGCATGTGCTGAGTAAACGGACGAGTGTGCATACATGCACATGTGCATGCACACACACACACATGCACAGAAGAGTAGCCAGGTGCCTGCACATGGACACACTCTTGGGCACACCAGGCACAAAAGCCACCTGTGCCCATGGACAAGTGCTGTGGGTGGCAGGTGTGTCCTGCCTGCAGGTAACACTTCAGAAGCCACCTGTGGGTGTGGGGAGGGGACCCTGGCCCAGGTCTGCTGCCTCCCCACTACGTACCAGGAGCAGCTGCAGCAGCAGCACCAGCACAGGCAGCAGGGGTTGCGGCTGGCGGCAGCCGGGGGGGCCACTTCATGACTGGACATTGAGGGGGGCTGGTCTGCCTCCTCTGGCCCTGTGTGCTGGAGAAAGACGGGGCCTACCTCAGGTTCCAGGCCAGAACCCACGGGCACAAGCACCTCTCACCCACTGCCTGCCCGCTGGCGGCCACACTCCCAGGGGAATGACCCTTCCGGCCTCCCAGGTGTCATCACCCCACCCTACCCCCCCCCCCCCGGCGCCCCCAGGGCAGCAGAGGCAGGGTGGAGGCGGCGCACCTGCTTCTCAGCCTCATGCGGGGTGGGCATGGGTGGGTGGACCAGGTCACCCGGGCTCCGTGGTGCTGGCTCTGGGACCCTCACCACAGCCTGAGAGTCTGAGAAGAGAAGGTGAGGTTTGCACTGAGCCCTGAGACCCCAGCCCCTGACTGCCCCCTGGGAGGGGTCGTCAGAGTCTCTCCCTCCTTCTCAGAGCCCTGGGGGCCTGTTCCCCTGCCTTCCACCTCCAGACTCCTCCGTCCAGCTCCTAAGCCACCCCAGCTTGCACCAGGGCTGTGAAGGGGCGGGGCTCAATGAGGAGGGGGCCCCAGACAAGATCCCCACAGGAGGTTCCGGGACACCCCTATCTACTCCTCCCTGGGAAGCCGGAAGCCTGGGTTCCTCTTTCTTGGTTTTCGGCTCCTAGCCCCTCCCAAGGGGGCTGGGGGCCCCAAGAACCTGGGGCTATCAGGTCGGTGCATAGGGGGGTGGTCAGACATTCAGACCCCCCAGTTCCCTCCATCCCGGTGTCCTGCAGGTTTTCTGCTGGGGGGATGCTCCCCACAGGGAGTCCAGGTCAGCCTGTGGGCCCCAGAGGACTCCGACCCGATCACTGGGGCAGCCAACTAGGCCTGCAGTATGGACGACTCGAATGGGACTCGGGCAGGACTTCCTGAGGGTGCGGGAAGTGGGGCAGCGCAGGGTGAAGAGGGCCGCGAGCTTCCCAGGGACAGAGGGCTCCTCGGTCCCAGCCGCTGCCCCTGGCACCACCCCCGGGGTCTCCCGGCGTCCCTCCCTCCCCCACTCCACGCCAGGCTGCGGAAACCACCGCGCGCGCCGCGAGGCCTCCCAGCAGGGCGGGCGCGCCGTCGGGAAGCGGGGCGGCGGGGGGCGTCCCGCTCCCGAGTGGGCGCTGCGAGGACCCGGAGCGGGGCGCCCTTTCGAGCCCGAGCGGCACCCTCCGCGGCGGAGGCGCGCGGGGTCGCCGACGCCGGAGCCGAGCAGGCCCCGCGTGCCCCCGTGCAGGGCCCGGAGTCCAGCAGGCCGGCGCTAGTCGGCGCCCTGGGGGAGGTTTCGAAGCCTCCCCGCCACCGCCCCCTCCGGCGCCCACCTGGGCCCAGGTAAGGCCCTCAGGGCCCGGGGCGCACCCTGCACTTCGGCCACGCGGACCTTCCTGAGCGCCTGCCCCGCGTCTGGCGGCCAGGAGGCTCACGAATTGCTTTCACTTTATTTCCTCATTTAATTATCGTTCTTGCTGCCCCCCCATCCCTCAGCTTGTGGCCTTTTAATCCCTGTTTGGTCCAAGTTGGCCTCTTGGGGTCTGGAGGACAGGAGGAGAAGGCAGATACTCCAGGGCAGGCCACTCCTGGGGCAGGGAAGCAGAGCTCACCTGGGGCTCTGGCCAGGTACGGGCGAGGCCGGGAGCGCATGTAGAGTAGACGCCCCGAGTCAGGCACACTCAGGGCACCTCGCCTCCTGGGCCTGGGCAGCAGAGGACCCTGCCCTGAGCCAAGTCTAGTGGCAAGGAGCAGGGTCCCCTGGGGCGTGGACCTCTCACCACCTGCCTGGCCTCCTCTGAGATCATGGGGGACCCTCACACTGGGGTCAATCAAGCAGATGGGGAAGCAGCAGCCCCAGAGCACCTCTTCCCTCAGGGGTCAAGTTTCTAGGGAAAGGAAGGGGTGTGGCAACCTCTGAGATCTGGTAGCTGTACCCCAGACGGGTGACTTCCCCAGGCAGATCTGTCCTTCCTCCTCTGCACCACCACCCACTGCGTGGGGGCAGGGCCTCAGCCCCAGCGCCTTGAAGACTGCGCCCCTCAGCTGCCATCTCCAACCAAGCCCAGAGTTGGAGGAGGGAGCCTGTCTGAGGGTGCAGGGCTGGGTGTTGGGGCTGAGTCTGGGGCAGAGAAAGGGCAAATCTCTGGCTCCCTGAACCGTCCTCAGGGTAGCTGGGGCCAGCCGTGCCCCCAGGGCACCCGCTCTCTCCAAGGGAGTACAGAGGCTGAACTAGGGCTCCTGCTCCTCATCCTGGCATCCGGGAGGGTGCACCCTCCCCTTCCACAGCTCCTCCAGGCTTTGGGCCCCAAGTCTGGGATGGGAGAGGCGGGACAGGCAGCAAGTTTGGCCTCTGGGGACACAGGCTCCCTCGGGAGTGGCTGCTGCTCTGCTCCACAGAAGGAAAAAGAACGTCCCCGAGCCCGCCAGTCCAAAAAAAGAATAAGAAAATGTGACAATCCCAGAAAAAATGCTGTCGCCTTTAGGAGGGGGTGGGCAGAGGGGCTCCATTCCCTCCTTGTGATCCTACTCAGTTCCTTTCCTATCTGCTGCCCACCCTCCCCATGTGGCTGCTGAGGGAGCCCCGCCTGGGTCCTCCAAGGTAGACCAGGTCTTCCTAGCCCTGGTGACCCTCACCCCAGCCCACCTCCGCAATGGTGAGGCGACCCACTTCTCTCTCTCCCTCTCTCCGCTGGGAGGGTCTGGCCTGGAGGAGCCCGTCTCCTTCAGGGGCTTCTTCCTCCAGGCTCCGGTGCCCCTACCCCTACCTCAAGGAACTCGCCGTGGCGCTCCCACTCACCAGCGACCCCAAGGCAGGTGGGGGCGGAAGGGGCCAGGTTCGCTCTGGGCCCCACCCTGGCTGCCGAAGGGGCGTGCACTGCAGCAGCAGGGACTCAAGTCAGACGGCAGGAGGAACTCCTGCGGCGTTCTAGAGGGAGGCCGGCGCCGAGAGCCCTCGATCGGCTGGGGCTGGGGGCGCAGCGCCTCCCATGCGACTCGCAGGGCTGAGCCGCTGCCGGATCCAAAGGGGTGGGGGCGGGGGCGGACCGGGTGTCCTGCCTCGGCCCCTCCCCACCAGGCTGAGGGGGGGCGGGAGACGCGGAAACCTGGGTTCTTCCGGCCCCCCCTTTGAGCAATCACTTCCCCAGGCTTTGCGCTGCAGAAAAAGGGGAACTCTGTTCCAGCGCCCCCTCCCCCACGCGCGGGGGGCGGGCTCCAGTCCTGCCGCGGCCCAGGGTCCACGTGGACCCCGCGGCGGCAGTCCTCGGGGTGCGGATCCCGGCGCCGACTCCCGAAGCTCCCGGCCCGCGCGGCCCCGGGGCCCGGGGCGGGGAGAGGCAGGGCCGCCGTCCTCGGCGCCGCGCGCGCACTCACCGGCCGCGCTCCCGAGCCGCTCGCGCTGCCGCCGGCCCGCGCGCTCCGAGGTCCGGCCGGATGGTCGGGGAGGGGGCGCGGGGCGCAGTGCGCAGGCGCCTCGGCCGCACTTCCCCAAAGCGCGGGGCCGGGACTTCCTCGCGCGGGGAGGCGCCCGGCCCGCCCCGCCCGGCGCGCCCCGCCCCGCGCGCGCCGGCTTCGCGCCCCACCGCCCCCTCCCCACGCCCCGCCCCCTCTGGAGCTGTGCTTCGGTCCCCACCGTGGCTGAGGGTGGCCCGTGGAGATGAGGTGTAAGAATGGGGCCGCTCGCCTCGGGGCGGCCTGAGCTGGCACTGTAGTAGATGGGGGTGTGGCCGTGCCCCCCAATCTGCTCAGCTGGGCCATTCCAGCTTGGCCATTCATGTGGGCGTCCATGAGACTCCGGTCCAGGGTGGGGCACCAGAGCCCTCCAGACTTCCGCGTCCCCACTTGCTACTTGGCCCTCTTGAATAAGAAGAGGCCGCTGGAAGGGACCGTCCGATGGCTACTCCCCGCCCGGCCCTAGCCTCTCTGAGACTAGGTGCGGTTATCTGCGAAATGGGGTTGAGGGCGGGCTGTCTTCCTGCGGTCGGGGGCTTCCCAAGGAAGGGGGGGTTCCTGTGCTGCGGTGCCAGTCGATGCTGGGGTCTGGGTTCTTAGATCTGGACTCACCAGATGTCCCTGGCAGTAGGGCCTGGCTGAGTCCTTCCGACTCCTCCAGTTGCCCCAAGATGTCCTAAAGTTTGAAGCCACACCCTCCCCTTTGCCACTGTCGACGAAAATAATCCATAACCAATCTATAAATGAAAATTTGGGTGAGTTTATTCCGAGCTGAAATCTGAGGACCATGGCCCGGGGCCTTTCTTCCCGAAGGAAGAAAGGGCACCGAAGAAGTGGGGTGCACAGAGTGGTTATATACCCCCAGACAGGATGTTTCACATATGATTGAAATGTCCCTTTTACAATAGTCCCGAGACTGCTCTGTCGGCACAGCACAGCGATTGATGGAAATAGCAGCTAAGTCTGCTCTCTCAGTGAACACAGCAGGGTGGCAGTCTGCTGTCTCAAAGCTGGGTGGTCACAGGTGAGCTGGGTGGTCAAAGGTGAGTGCAGCAATCAGTTCCTAGCCTAAGGAAAGATGCTTATCCCGAAAGGAAATGCCAATGTGGGGGGGAGGGGGAAGTTGCACCTTTATCTCAAGGGCCTTTGTTCTGGCCATAGGAAATGTCTAAGCAGATATACAGTGGGAGCTCAATAGCCACAGTCAGGCCCTTTTGGAAAAAACAAAGGCCGAATTAGGTTTATACCAAATGGCTTCCTCATATACTCCAATATATCTATTGCTTGCCATTTTTATTTGTCACCACGAGTGCCCTCTCCCTTCTTTTTGGCCAACTCTCCTCATGTGTTATGACCCGGTACAGCTGTAAGTTAGATTCCTATCCCAGCATGCTTTGGGCCTGTGTCTGAGGAGAGCTGACCCTGCTGGGGAAATGGTCTGCAGCATGTCTGGGACCCCAGGATCACTGCGGCTCCTGTCCTCAGTGCAGGTGCTCAGCCTGATCAGCTCTGGTGCCCGGCCTGCTCACAAGTGCCTTCCTACTGCGCCAGCCGTGTGTGCATGCTCATCAGAACTCTCCCCCTTGAGGGGGAAGGACTCATGGGTGCTGGGAGTCCTTTCCACAGGGATCCTGAGCCCTGCGCCAGGCAGTGGGGCCCAGCAGAAAGCAGGCAGGCGGGCAGGAGGGAGGTGTGTGGCGCCACATCTGGGCTCCGCGGAGGACCCGGTGGCAGGACAGCAGGGCGGGGCCTGAGAGCACAGGGCCAGGCTAGAGGAGAGTGAGGTGCAAGGTTAGAGGTGAGAGGGGCCCTGGAGGTGGGGGTCCCTCTCAGTGCTGCGTGCCCGGGGAGCTTGGTGACTTGACTGCGGTGCTGTCTGGCTGCCCTGCCCACAGGCTGGACAGGACAGGGCAGAGGCTGGAAGCCTGTTCAGACAGGAGGCGGTTGCTTCCCATTTAGCCCAGATAACAGTCCTGAGAAGCAGGTCCCACAAAGACGGGCCAGCACCTGGTCAAGGTCACACAGCCGGTGTGACACACAGCACAGTGCTTAGTGTCATGTCTCCACCCCCTCCTGAGAAACGTGTGGGGCAGCGGCCAGGGGGTCAGCACACGTCTCTCCGCTCTCGACACCCTCTTCCACCCCCACACCCCCCCAGTCCTCCATACAACTCCCTTCTCTCTTCACTCCCCATGTCCTCTGGCCACTTGGGCCTGCTGTCCATTCCCCTTGCCTCAGGCCTTCTGGGTCATCTGTATCTCCTCTGGGGAGTCTGTGTCTGCACAGACCACCCCCATATTCTACAGGAGGAACCCAGGTGGGCTGGGCAGGAGCTCTTTCAAGGCCATGCAGCAGGTAATGATGGAGATGGGATTTGAACCCGGGACCCTCTAGCCAGAGCATGAGCTCCCAGTCCCAAGGACCCGCCAGATCCCTCACAACCCCCAACACATTGGGCCTTGGCCCACATGCATTGCTGTCCCATAGCAGAAACTTCCTCTAGGCCCTGCGGAAGGGTCCTCGGCCCCTCTCCCTGGTCTCCTCTGCAGACCTAGGGACCACTCCCGGTGTGAGGATCAGAGACACCGCATGTGCCAGCTCTGTGTCTGGTGCAGAGCAGTCTGTGAGCCCACCTTGTGCTGGCCTTCTCCTCAGGGCTCTGTGCACTTGTCTTGTCCGTCTGTCCTTGTGTGCCTCCCTGATACATGGTGACCCCTCTTATGGAGCTCTCACTATGTGGGGCATGGCGCCAAGCGAGGGGCATGAGACCTCCATTTTGAAGATTTTATTTTTCCTTTTTCTCCCCAAAGCCCCCTGGTACATAGTTATATATTTTCCGTTGTGGGTCCTTCTAGTTGTGGCACGTGGGACGCTGCCTCAGCATGGCTTGATGAGCAGTGCCATGTCCTCGCCCAGTATCCAAACTGGCAAAACCCTGGGCCGCCAAAGCGGAGCATGCAAATTTAACCACTTGGCCACGGGGCTGGCCCAGAGACCTCCATTTTAAAGAGGAAGAAATAGATGTTCAGAGAAGCGATGAAATAAAATGAGCTTTTACTAAGCAGATCACACCATCCCAAGCACTCAGTACTTCCCCAAGAGACAGAACGCTGGGGTCCAGACTGCAGGGGCTTGGCCGGGGGAGCCAGGGCTGGCTGCCATCCTGTGCACATCAGGGTTCAGTGGCCGTCACTCCTGGATGGGGAGACTGCCGCCCATTCCCTATCTCTCTGTCCTCTGCCCACGGACACCTTCTCTCACCCTGTTCCTCTTTCCTCCCCCTCCCTTCTAACCCGCCCCCCCCCCCCCCCCACCATACATAGCTCTCCCCACCCTCCTGGAACTGCCACAGACTCCACCTCCATACACAGTTCTGGGCTTGTATCAAGGCCAAGGGCAGCAACAGCTCAGAAAGGGTGAAGGGTCAAGTGCAGGGGAAAAGGGCTTGCTGAGGGCTCAGAGGGCCTAGGTCCCCGTGGGGCTCTGTCCTGTCCTGAGCCAGGTTAGGGAGGGGCACTGGCTGTCACGCAGCAGGATTCCTAGTCAGAACCCAGCTCTGCCCTCTGCCGGTAAAGAGCGCACCTCTCCTGGATCAGTTCTCTGCCGGTGGACTCAGCAGGAGCCCCTGGCAGGGAGAGGGCTCGTTTGAGTCCCTCCTGCAGACCCCCCTCTGCAGCCAGTGGCTGGGATGGGCTGGGAGGGAGGAAAAGGCAGAGGTGGCCTAAAGAAGTTCCAGACTCCACAAAGAGCCTGTCTCAAGGAGAAGAGTAAATTCTGTCCAGAAACTTGGGAGGCTTTTCAGAGCCCAGAGGGTGTGCAGGATGGGCATGTGTCAGAATGGGGCAGGGGTAGTTTCCTTCCTGTCCTGTGTGTGAATGTGTGCGTGAGGGTGTGTGTGTGTGGTGGGCGGGTAAGGGGGCGTGAGGGGAGCAGAGGAGGCCATTCAGAATGGAAAGGAAAACCAGAGGGTGATTTTCTGTCTGGAGCACTAGGGGCCTGCCTCACCCAGCGCCTCAGCCCTCTGGAGGACCTCCCGCCCAAGGCTGACCCTCCAAAGGCCAGCTCTGGCTGGTGCAGTTACCCCCTGCCCAGGATGTCATCCTCCTCTCTGATCCCCTGATGGGATGACCTGACATCTGGGGTTCCACTTAGGCCCCACTTTCTCCCCAAGGCTGCCGTTACTTCTGGGGGTGTGACTGTTGCCCAGCCAGGTTCCTCCTGTCCCCCCCAGACTGGGGGCCCTCAGGGACTCAGAGGGCACTAGGTTGCCTGATGGGGGCAGACCTGTATCTGGGAGATTAGGAGTGTCTCTGTCCCCTGATAATCTGACACCTGTCCACTTGCACCTTCCTACTTTGTTGGGGGAGCCCCA
Organism: Equus przewalskii; assembly: GCF_037783145.1. Lineage (NCBI taxonomy): Eukaryota > Metazoa > Chordata > Mammalia > Perissodactyla > Equidae > Equus > Equus przewalskii. Next base: position 49,699,563 of record NC_091851.1, read on the forward strand.
CGCTGTGTACCCAGATGTCTGTGGCATCGGATGTGGGGGAGGCAGCAACCACACTCCCCCCTTCCTTCTCCGTGGACCTGGAGAGGGGGAGCGGAAAGACCAGGGGGCACCTGGAGAACGAGAACTTTATGTGTGAAGGTGGGGCGCGTTCGCGTGCTGTGGGGTCACCGTCAACGCGGGAAGATGCTGCCATCGACTTTCTCCTCCAGGATGGTCTCCACGCGCCTCCGCTGCGGGGAGAAGGGCTGGGACCAGGTGGCGGGGAGGCGGGTGGGGCCCCCTCTCCGCCCCCTCCCGGGCTTGCAGGCACCTCTTGACGGTCCAGCGGGTCCCGAATCCGCGTGGGCTTCAGCTGCGGCGGCAGGAACAGCTCCAGCCTGATGGCGGCGCGCGCGGACTTCTGCTGCAGAATGAGGAGGGAGATCTCCTCCGCCTGCGGGTCCCGGGGTCGGGGCGTTTCTGAGCCCCCGCGACGCTCTGCCCCGCCACGCCCCGCCCCCTCCCGCAGAGCACCGGGCGGGTCGTACCCCGACACGCTATCGGCCTCCACCCCGACCCCTCCCGCAGGGCATCCCAACTGGTCCCCTCACCCTCTAGCCCCGTGTTTGATCCGTTCCCACCCGACCCCACCCCACCCCACCCCACCCCACCCCACCCCACCCCACCCCACCCCGCCCCGCCCCGCCCCTTGCCTCAGGGGGCCCAGGCCGGTCTCCCCCTCCTGGCCTGCCCCCTAACCTTCTCGCCTGCCCGTCCCCTCCCTCCGGCCCCCTCGCCTCACCCGCATGCGGGTGTAGCGCAGCCGCAAGGCGCGGATGCGTCCGCGGGCCTCGGCTGCTTTGAGGACGCCGAGGAGCCGGTCCTGGCGCTCCGCGGGCAGCTCCACCGACTGCGTCCACGCGCGCGGGTCGGGCATACGGTTCGCCAGCTCCACCGACTCGCGCGGGAAGATGGAGGCGGCCGCGCCCACGTCCTCAAGCAGGTCACCGAAGAGCAGCTGGTGGTGGCGCTGCTCGGGGCGTAGGGCCGCCAGCCCCTCCAGCGTTAGGGCCCAGCCGGGCTTGGGGGCCTCCGGCGTGGACGTTCCCCTGGTGCACTCCTGCGGGACCCTGAGCCCCGCATCCTTCGCCTGCGGCTGCATCCTCGGCCCTGCCCCGGGAAGAGGGCTTTCCTTTGGTGCCCAAGCGGTGTCCCTTGGGCAGCTGCCTGCCCCTCTGGCCTGACCTGGCCCCACCGTGCACCCCCAGCTCCGGCCGCTCTAGACTCCTTGCAGTCACACTTGCCCCAAACTAGCACCGGTCCTCATCAGCTCAGCCTACCTACTCAATTCTGCAGGCAGCTGGAACTTTCGGATCCACTCAGAGTTTCAGGAAATTCTCTTCCTGCCCACAGGCTGTTTCTCTGTCCACTGAGAAAATGCTGAGACCTCAGAGTTGACCTCAGGCCTTACCCGGGCCTTACCCACGTGAACCTGCTCTGGGGGATGCTTGGTGGACCCTTTCCCGTGAGGCTGGGGATCCTCACTGTGCTTCAGCCCCCCAAGTCTGGGGTCACCGGTCAGTCAGCAACCCCCCACCCTCCTTGGAACCCCAGGGACTGGTCTGGTGTAGTCTGCCCCACACTGGCCTCAGGCCCCTCTGCTTTAGGGGCTGCAGGTGGAGGTGAGCCTTCACTATACCCTGGGACTCATGCTCTTCTGGGAGATATGTGTAGGTTTGTGTGTATCTGTGAGTGTGTGTGTGTCTGGGTGTTCCTGTGTAGGTCAGTCTCTGTGACTGTGGGAGGTCTCGTGTGTGTGTGTGTGTGTGGGGGGGGGGGCGGTTCAGAGCCTAATGGACAGACGTCTTGCTGCAGGGGAGACCCCATCCTCCTAGCTTGTCCCCTGCTGGGTCTAGATGGCAGAAGGAAGAGCAGAGCCCAGGGAGGAGGTGATAGACGAGGGGAGGGTCCTCGAGTGGGGAAAGGGAACAGCCTGAGGAGCGTTCAGCCCTGCAGGTTCCTCCCTTCCCCCAACCAGCCCACAGCAGCCAGACCCCAGACTCTGGGCCAGGTCCTGGCCCACTGTGGGCCAGAGGCTACAGCCACAGTCTAGGTGTCTGCTGGCAACGTGCCCCCCGCACCGCCCCCATCCTTAGCTACCGGGTCGAGGGCCAGGCCCTTGCCCTACCCGGCTTCCAGGCCCCACACCCCATGCTTCATATACTTCATGCCTTTTGGGTCTGAGCCTCCAACTCCACGCCGCCAACTCTCTGGGGCTTGTTGACTCGGTTGCCCGGCAACCGGGAGGCCAGCCCCTCCCCAACCCGACGGGGGGCGGAGCTGTCCTCCGGTGGGGCGTGGGCAGAGCAGGGGTCCAGGGCTCCCGGTCGCTCACCCCAGCTGCTCTGGGCGGTCGAGGACTGTGGAGGAGGTGACCGCTGGCTTTTTCAGCCTGAGTCCTTGTCTTTGCTTTTTGGGGAGCCCCAAATGCACTCTTCTGGGAGCTGTGGGCCCAGCTTCCTGGCTGGAGAGGTCTTCGAGGGCTAGTTTTGGGGCAGGGGGCACAGCTATGAGGAGACCTTTGTGGCTGAGCCCCTTTCCCCTCTGCATGGCCCAAGAGGCCTCCCACAGCCAGTGGTGTTCACAGAAAGGGGAAAGTGGAGCAGAACTCTGGACGCTCACCTCTTCCAAGGCAAGTTTGGGCCCCGAGGGATCCCACCAGACCAGACCCCGGTTTTACTCAACCTAAATCTCTGGGTCCTGGGTTCTAGATTTCCGTCATCTGAGTATTCGTTAATTTTATAACTAATTCGCTTTTTAGTTTACTAATTCTATAATTTATTCATGAACTCAACAGTTTATTCTAGAATTCATTAATTCACGCTTGCAGTCCACAGTTTACATTCGGCCCAAATTAGTGCATTCAATCCATAATTTGTTAACGTGTGGGTGGCTTCCACAGTGCATACATAACTCTACCCCTCACTCTTGAATGTGCCCCCAGGGCCGACGTGGGTGAGGGGCCCATGAATGGTGCCTTTTTGGGAGTTCAGGACCTGAGCCCTGAGGTCGTGCTGTCCTGGTTTTGGGGGTGGGGTCTCAGCTGAGGTTCTGGCCTTTCTGCAGGAGGCTGTTGACTGTTTTGAAAGCTCGTTCTGGCCTCCTGGTCAGAGAGTGAGCGATGTCTCTGTGCCTCTCTATTCCCGAGCCGGCACCATCCCCCAGCTCCACAGAGTGACTACCACCCTTCCAGCCCCCAAGACTTTTCATGGCCGTTCCTTAGATGCTGCCCCCCCAACTCTGCATGTGCCTTTAGGGGGTGGCCTGGGCCTTGAGATTCAGCACCAACCTGGGGCTTTGTTGAAGACAAAGTTCTCTGGGCCCTGGAAGAAGCAATGAGGGCTTAGGAAGGCTGACCAGCAGGTCACCTCCTCCAGACAGGCCTCCTAGATACAAGCAGCCCAGGTTGGTGCCGCCTCTGGCCCTCACTCTGTGCTCTCGCATGGCGAGTTCTCTGAGACAGGGAGCTGGGCCCCTGGGGTCTCAGCCTCCTGGGGTCCAGGTCAGGGGGCAAACAGGAGGGGAGTGGCTTGCTGGCTTCTGGTGGTGAAGTGGGGTAACGGGGGAGTGGGGGCACCTTCTCCTGCAAGAAGGGACTTGTGACTTGCCCGCTATTTTTGTAGGATTGAAAAACATTGATGCTCCCTTCCTCCCCGATTCCTGGAGGGCTTGGTGCCCACAGAGCTCACGTTCCTGAGCATGGCCTCTTCCTGCTTCTCCATACACCTGCGGTTGCATTGGGAAGGGAGGTGTTCCCCGTGTGTCTAGGGCCCAGCAACTGTGAGACACCCACCAGGCAGGTGTCTTCCATCTGTTTCGGTGTCCAGGATTCGTGTTTTTCAAGGGCCAATGGAAACGCTGAGATCTAAAAGCGTGTTGATTGGCGCCAAAGCCTGAAAATAAACTTCAAAATAAAATTAATAAGCTTTATTGAATGGCTACAAAATTTAACACTATATTGAAAATCTATGACTCAATTCTCTTGTTACATAATATAAATATTATGAGGTTGAAATCATAAGAGCAAATTAGTTTATTATGATGAAACTTAGAATTATTAAAATCCTTTCACTTTTTTGACAGCACAAGTGGCCGAGTACGGCCTGGTGACTGAAGTCCCCAGGGGACGGCTGTTCAGTGTGAGGCTGCCAGCAATGATGCTTTGGTTCCCGTGCCCAGCCTGGGGGTGGGGAAGCATGCAGAGAGGGAGGGGAGCAGACAGCGAGCCTGCCCCAGACCGTGGGGCCAGCGCTCGAGTCTGCTGTCTGGCCTTTACGGGCTGTGAGTCTTTGGATGTGAGTGTGAGGTATGTTTACCGCAGGCTGTGGGTGCAAATATCACCCTGGGCCCAGGTCCTGCCCCAGATACCTCTGACCTCTGAGCGCAGCCCAGGTGGGGCTTTAACTGTGATTTGTGGACGTGTGTTCTGTGCTGTCATTCGTGTAAGCTGCGTGTCGTGGGCTGTCCCTGGTGCCCCTGTGTCTGTTTTGCCTGCATATGACGTGTGTTTGAAGTTGACTTGCTTTGACCCAAATGCTCTCTTGTACAACATGTGTCCCCTGCTGTGCCATGTGTCCATGTGTGACGTATGTTCTGTGTCTCACCCTGGCAGCTCAGGGGTCAGGAGAGGCCTAGACGATTTCTTTTGGGTGTTAGCCCCCTTTGTGGGGGCCCTCCAGGGTCCAGGGCTGGGCTGCTGCCACCCACGAGGAGTGACCAGCCAGGTGACCGAGCCTGCCCTTCGGCTGAGACTGTCCCTGCGAGGGGCCAGGTGTCCGCTTCCTGCTGCCCTTGTGCTGGCTGGGTTGGATGTGCCCTCATGGGGCTCTCAGGCCGTAACTCACGCGGCCTCCGAGCAGCCTCATGGCCCATCCTCTTCCCCAGGCTGAGGTCTGCTGGGCGAGGAGGCAGCTATAGGCCGTTAGGAAACAGCTCTGTTGGCTGGTGAGCAGGTCGGCGGGCACAGGTAGCTGGGGCAGGATGGACTGAGGTTGGCTGCTTGGGCCTTGGGGAGCCCAGCTCGGGGGCTGCTGGGGGCCACGGCTCCCTGGGATCCTGCCGCTGCTGGGCCCCTGCTATCAGCGGGAGGTGCTTCGAGCCTCGTCTGCAGAGGTGGTGCACATGTCTGCTCCCTGGGTGTCCGAGGGCCCTGATCTGTGTGTTTCCTGTTCTCGTGTCTACGCACATGTCTCATGTGTGCCTTGGTGTGATGTGCATCTGTGTGCACATGTTTATGCGTCCCTTTGAGTGTGTGTGCATTTCTGAGCGCATACCCATGCCTGTGTGTCTACCCATGTGCCTGTTGGGGCATCTTTGGTGTGTGCAGGCATGTGAGTCTGTGTGTCCCTGCGTGTCCTGAATGTCTCTGTGGACATGCCCTGTGTCTCCACACGTGTTCCTGAGTCGGCTGTAGTGAAGAAGTCCTGGGGGACAGCTTGAGATGCTGAGTCCTGGGGCATCTGCCTGCTCCATCCTCTCCTGATTCGCCAGGTATCCTAGCGACACTGCTCCTAGTTGCCTAGCAACCAGGTCCCCATCCTTGGAGACGGCTGCTCAGAGCAGGGTCTGGGTTGTGTGGGTAGAGCCCATGCAGGAACAATGACCCAAGGCTGAGTGGGGCTGGTGACTCAACTCAGGGGTCACACACATGGCATCTGACCCCGGTGCTGGGAAGGAGGCAGGTCCATGGGAGCTCTTCAGCTGTGTGGGTGCTGGGGGCCCAGGCTGTGAGGGAATGATACTCAGATGTTGCTCTGGGACCCAGCTGTGGCAGAGACACCCTTGGTGTGTCTTGGTGACAGACAAACCTGAATTCGAATCCTGTCTCTGCCATTTTGACAGATGGCTTCACACCTCTGAAACTTAGTGCTCTTGTCTGCACAAAGGTGATGCTGATGGCAATGGCCAGATGCAGTGGGGATGGATGAGCTCATGTTCATGATGGACGTGGTGCACAGTAGGCATGCAAGGCACACAGTAGGCATGTAGGGTGCCAGCAGAATCCGGGCATCCTCTTGTTACAACAAGGCTGTGATCTGCTTAGGGCTGGCTGGGCAGGAGCACTGCCACGTGTCCACCCACCTGCTGGCCCACTGTGGCTCAACTCCCCCTGGACCTGGCTGAGGGGCACTGTTCTGGGCATGGAATGCCAACTAAGGCTGGTGTGAGTCCGTCCAAGGCCGTGTCTCTGCGTGGGAGACGTGGCCCCATGTCTGTGTGTCTTGTGTGTGTCTCCCCGAGTTGCTGTCCTGTGTGTCTGTTCTGTCTGTGTCCATGTCTTTGTGAGTCCCCATGTGCCTCTCCCTGAGTCCCGGTGTGTCCTTGTGTATGTGTCTGTCCACGTGTCTGAGCTCCTGTGTGCCTCTTTGTCACTGCATCCCAGCCAGTCTCTGTCTAGGCTCTGTGGATCTGAGCCTCTCTGTCGTTCATCACTAGGTGTGTGCCCTGGTCTTTGCGTGTGTCTCCATCCAGCGTGGGGCCTGGTGACCTCTTCCCTGTGCCCCCTCCTCCAGCTTGCGTGGCCCCTCCCCTTCTGGAGCTGCAGCCTCCTCCCCCTCCCCCAGCTCTGCGCTAGGCTGCTGCGCCTGGTCTGGCGTCTACTGAGAAGGAGCAGCTGCCGCTGCTGCTGCGGCCCATCCAGACCTGGCCCTGGTGCTCGGGCAGGCGGGGGCTCCCGGCCCTGTTCTGCCAGCCAGCCGAGGGTTAGGGTCTCTACCACCCCAGCTCCCCAGAGGTTGCTGAGGTAAGACTTGAGCTGCTGGGGTCGGGTGTGGGGGTGACCTGCAGATGGCCTGCAGCTCCTGGCAGGACTGCAGAGGGGCAGGCGGAGGCTGTGTGCTTGGCCGCCCTGTGTTCTGTGTCCCAGGTGTTTCTGGGCATGTCTTGACCCCTTTTGTGCTTGTGTGTGCATGAGGGCAGGTTTGGGTATCTGTGTGAGTGCGGGGGTGTGTGTGTGCACCTGTGTGTCCCTGTGCCTGTGAGCACACGGGTGGCTGTATGTCCCTGAGTCCCTGTGGGTGGACACGTGTCCCGCTGGGTAACTACATCCACGCGTCCCATGTAGGAGCAAGGCAGATGAGACTGTGTCCCTGTGTGTGCACACGTGCCTCTGTGTTTGTGTGTCCCTGTCTGTACATACACGTCTCTTGTGTTCCTGTGTGTGTACTCGTGTGTGCCTGCGTGTCCATGCATATACAGGCACATCTCTGTGCTTTGTGTGTCCTTGTGTGTGTGTGTATGCCTCTGTCTGTGGCTGCCCCTGGGGGGTCCATATGCCTGCTGGGCTGTGCACACTGTGCTTGGAGGCCTTGGCTGGGTGGGTGTTGGGTCTGCGGTCACATGTCCCTGTGCCCTCCCAGGTACTGAGTGGCTTCGCAAGCAGGGTGGCAGCATGGAGTCCCTCTTCCCTGCCCCGTTCTGGGAGGTCCTCTACGGCAGCCACCTGCAGGGCAACCTGTCCCTCCTGAGCCCCAACCACAGCCTGCTGCCCCCCCACCTGCTGCTCAACGCCAGCCATGGCGCCTTCCTGCCCCTCGGGCTCAAGGTCACCATCCTGGGGCTCTACCTGGCTGTGTGCATCGGGGGGCTGCTGGGGAACTGCCTCGTCATGTATGTCATCCTCAGGTAGGCTGGGCCCTGCTGAGCTCCCCGACTGGTGAGTCCCACACAGCTGCAGAGGGGAAACAGGCACGGGCTGCTCCCCAGGAATTTCCTGCTTCCCCATTCAATTCCTGGTTGTCCTGTCACGGGGCAGGGTCGATCCTGAGGCCCTGGATGCTCAGCTCCTCGGGGTGGGGGCCCCTGACTAGGGGGAGAGGGAGAGGAGGGGACCAGCCCTGCCCCCCCAGTTGGGGTTGGGGAGGGGTGCGCAGCTCTGTCCCAGACAGAGCACCATCCTGACTCCTGACAGATGATGCTTCCTGGTCTGAGCCGTGGGCCAGGCTCCCAGTCAAGCCGCCGCGTGAGGATCTCATGGGTCCCACAGCAACCCCGAGAGGCCGCTCTTGTCAGCCCATTGCAGGGCTGGTGCTGGCAGGCACCAGAAACGCCTTCCCTCCAGCTCCAGGACTCCGTGTTCACTGCTGGTGTCTGGGCTGACTCCAGCGTCTGTTAGTGCTCAGAATGGGAAAGCTTGTGGGGCCAAGAGGGGAGGGCAGGCTGCTGGAGGGGTTGACATCATAGGGGGACAGCGTGGGGGCCAGTGTGGGGAACAGTGTGGAGCAAGTGTGGGGACAGCTTGAAGACAGCATGGTGGACAGGGTGGAATGACAGTGTAGGGAGACAGTGTAGGGGCAGAGTGGAGGACAGCATGGGGACAGTGTGTGGGAGAGTATGGGGATGTGCTTGTGTGTGCACGTGTGTACATGCACACGCAAGTGCACACACGTGTGTACATGGATATGTGCGATGTATATGCACACTGTACATGTATGTGTGAGCATGCACATGTATGTGTGCATGGTGTGTGTAGTGTGCATGCTCAGAGAAGGGGCTGGGAGGAGCAGCTGACCCACAGGGTTCTGGACTCACATGCCCCTTCTTGGCTGGAGGGTGTGTTGTGGGTGAGAATTGAGCCGTCTGGAGGGTGCTGTCCATCCTCTGTGAGTGCTCCCCTCTGCTTCTCCCTGCACTGGGGCCTCATGACTCCCAGAGTTACATCCTGGATTACAGGAGACAAGGAAGGTTGTCTTGCCCACAAGCGGCCCCCAGAGAGAGAGTGGTGCACAGGAGCTGTTGTGACTGCACTGGCCCGAGAAGCAGCACTGTGTGCTCTGAGCCGGTGGGCTGGGCTGGGCTCCCTCAGGATTTAGAAACACCCAGTTCCAAGCCCTGCTCCTTTCTAAAGACTTTATTTTTTCAAGAGCAGTTTTAGGTTCACAGCAAAACTGAGAGGCAGGTACAGAGATTTCCCGTATACCCTCTGCCCCACACATCATAGCCTCCTCCATATCAACATCCCTCACCTGATGGTGCATTTGTCACAGTTGAAGAACCCGCGTTACACATCAGAATCACCCAGAGTCCATCGTTTACAGAAGGGTTCACTCTTGTTGTTGTACATTCTGTGGCTTTGGACAAATGTTCGAGGACGTGCATCCATCCTTATAGTATCACACAGAGTAGTTTCGCTGCCCTAACCATCGTCTGCTCCACCTTCATCCCTCCCGCTACTCCCAGGCAACCTCTCATCTTTTTATTGTCTCCATAGTTTTCCCTTTTCCAGAATATCTTATAGTTGGAATCATGCAGCATGTAGCCTTTTCAGATTGGCTTCTTTCACTTAGTGATACTCATTTAAGTTTCCTCCACGTCTTTTCATGGCTTGACAGCTCTTTTTTTTTTTAAGCGCTGAGTAATATTCCATTATCTGAATGGACCACAATTTATTTATCCATCCACCTACTGAAGGACATCTTGGTTGCCTCCAAGGTTTTCTATTCTTTTCTTTTTTTTTGCTGAGAAAGATTTGCCCTGAGCTAATATCTGTGCTAGTCTTCTTCTATTTTATATGTGGGTTGCCACCACAGCATGGCTGCCAAGGAGTGGTGTAGGGCCTCACCCAGGATCTGAATCTGGGCCACTGAAGTGGAGCGTGCCGAACTTAACCCTAGGCCAAGGGGCCTGCCCCTGCCTCCAAGTTTTGGCAATTATGGATAAAGCTATTGTAAACATCTGTGTTCAGGTTTTGTGTGGACATAAGTTTTCAACACCTTTGGGTAAATACCAAGGAGCGTGATTGCTAGATCAAATAGTAAGAATAGGTTTAGTTTTGTAAGAGACTGCCAAACTGTCTTCCAAGGTGGCTGTATCATCTTGCATTTCCACCAGCAAAAAATGAGAGTTCCTGTTGCTCCACATCCTCGCCGGCATTTGGTGTCAGTGTTCCAGGTTTTGGCCATTCTAATAGATATGTAGTGGTGTCTCACTGTTGCTTTACTTTGCATTCCTTAATGACATATGATGTGGAGTGTCTTTTTATGTGCTTATTTGCTGTCTGTGTATCTTCTGTGGTGAGGGGTCTGTTCAGGGCTTTGGCCCATTTTTTAACTGGGTTGTCTCTTTTCTTTTAGTTGAGTAGTAAGAGTCCTTGCTGTATTCTGAATAGCAGTCCTGTATCAGATGTTTCTTTGGCAAATATTTTCTCCCATCTGCAGCTGGTCTTCTGGCTCTCTTGACTGTCTCTGCTTTTCACCAGCTCCGTGGCCTTGAGAAGGCCAGTTAGATCCTCTGAGTCTGTATGTCCTCCTGCAAAGAATGGGGATCAAAATAGCATTTTTGGAATCTTAAGTGAGATAAAACCCATGTGAAGAGCTTGGTGCAGGTGTCTGCCATCATCATTTTTGTTGTTGTTATTTGATCATCAGGAAGTCTTCTTCATGCTTATTCTTAACCCCTCTCTAAGAGGCAGAACTAAACCCCAGGTTCCTTCATGGCAGCTTAGTTGACATGGAACATCGTCACTTCTGGTGCTGCCACTGTCATCACCGTGTCTATGACCACCACCACCATAGCCACTATCACAACTGTTAATTCATTCGACAAATACTTATTAAGCACCCATAATTTTCCAAACCCTGTTCCAGATGCTTAGGTACAACCCGACCCCGTTAGCACCCCTCCCACCCCTGTCGTCATTTCCTCTCTCCATCGCTAGACGACAGTGTGGACTGAAGCCCTCTGACGTACTCTTACAGACTCTGGAGCCCTTGAAAGCCTCTGGCAGCTGCAGGGCCAGCCTTTCGGTCCACAAAGGGTCTTGGCGGAGAGTTGAAAGGGAGGAGGGTAGGCTCTTTCTCTGACGATTCCTACCCCTTCACTCCCCTTCAGAGTCAGGTGTGAGCTCTGCTGCCCGACCCGACTTTTCTAAAACAGACCAGTCTTTGGGTTCGGAACTCACACGTGTGCTCGAAGTACTTGAAGGGCTTGTTAAAATGTTTGCCCCAGGCCCCATGCCCTTGGGCTGGGCCTGGAGCCTGCGTTTTACCAAGGGTCTCAGAGTGGGTACCCCTCCTGGTGGCCAACAGGAAGGCCGCTTGCCCTTTGCTGCCAGGTCCAGCCACGGTGGCTGAGGAAGCTGTCCTTTTTGCTGTCCTCTCTGCAGACACACCAAGATGAAAACAGCTACCAACATCTACATCTTCAACCTGGCCCTGGCTGACACCCTGGTGCTACTCACACTGCCCTTCCAGGGCACAGATGTCCTCCTCGGCTTCTGGCCGTTTGGGAATGCCCTGTGCAAGACGGTCATTGCCATCGACTATTACAACATGTTCACCAGCACCTTCACACTGACCGCCATGAGTGTGGACCGCTATGTAGCCATCTGCCACCCCATCCGTGCCCTCGACGTCCGGACGTCCAGCAAGGCCCAGGCTGTCAATGTGGCCATCTGGGCCCTGGCCTCCGTCGTCGGCGTCCCTGTAGCCATCATGGGCTCTGCACAGGTCGAGGATGAAGGTCAGTGGGGTGGGCCCTCCCCAGCACCATGCTCCCCGCCCACCTGCCCTGACCCCACTTCTCTCCCCGCAGAGATTGAGTGTCTGGTGGAGATCCCCACCCCACAGGACTACTGGGGCCCCGTGTTTGCCATCTGCATCTTCCTCTTCTCCTTCATCATCCCCGTGCTCATCATCTCTGTCTGCTATAGCCTCATGATTCGACGGCTGCGTGGCGTCCGCCTGCTGTCCGGCTCCCGCGAGAAGGACCGGAACCTGCGGCGCATCACGCGGCTGGTGCTGGTGGTGGTGGCTGTGTTTGTGGGCTGCTGGACCCCTGTCCAGGTGTTCGTGCTGGTCCAAGGGCTGGGCGTGCAGCCGGGCAGTGAGGCCACAGTGGCCATCCTGCGTTTCTGCACCGCACTCGGCTACGTCAACAGCTGCCTCAACCCCATCCTCTATGCCTTCCTGGACGAGAACTTCAAGGCCTGCTTCCGCAAGTTCTGCTGTGCATCTGCCCTGCGCCGGGAGATGCAGGTGTCTGACCGTGTGCGCAGCATTGCCAAGGATGTGGCCCTTGCCTGCAAGACCTCTGAGACAGTCCCGCGGCCTGCATGACTAGGCGTGGACCTGCCCATGGCTCCTGTCAGCCCGCAGAGCCCGTCAACACCCAACACGGAGCTCACCCAGGTCACTGCGCTCTAGGCTGATGCACCACCTGAGCCCTGAGCCCCTCCAGCCTCAGTGAGCTTCCCTGTGGCCCCATGGGGCCTAGTGACATTATGGGACAGGTCAGAGCATTAAGGCTGCCTCCGTGGACCCGGTCAGCTCAGACTAAAGCTGCCTTCCTGGTGCAGGGTGGGGAGGGCATGCAAGGACTCAGCAGTGAGCGTGACTGGCCAGAGCCCATGCTGACCCTCCCGTGCTTCCTGGGCCTCTCCCCTGCTGCGCCCTGCATGCTCCAGTGGGCACTCACCTGGAGGTGCAACAGCAGCGTGTGTAGTCCTGCATGCCCCTTGTGCTGTGTGCTGTCTGCATGGAGCCCTGTAGCATCTTGGGGCAGCCGGACCCGTTTGGCACTGCCTGGAGAGCCAGCAGGCGTCTCTGGGCAGTGGGACTCGCCCTGAGCACGAAGCTGCTGATAGGACTCGCTCGTGCCTCATGCTGCTGCTGCTTCCTTGTCCCCTACTCCCGCTTCCCCTCATAGGCTTCTCAGTGAGACTCTTCCATCCAGAAGCGCAATAAGTTATCTGCAGACGCAGCCATCCAGGCGTGCGGAGGTGGCTCAGGAAGATGGACGGGGCGGAGTGGGGGCTGCGTGACCACTGCAGGCTGCTAAGTCGTACACGAAGTGGCCCCGTGTGCCTGGTCTCAGCTGTTAGTGCTGAGGAGGGCTCTGTCATGCTCCATCTGGGGGCTCTCCCTCACCGTCTCACCTTTCCTTGAAATCAGAGGTCAGCGGCTGTGCAGCTGGCAGAAGCCTGTGCCCTCTTTGGGTCCTAGTGGCCTTGGAAGAGTGGGGCTCAGGACAGCTTCTGCTCTGCACCCCAGTAACTGACCCCCTGCTTCATTTACAAGCCTCCAGGCATCTGTGGGGGAGGCCTGAGCTTCCTGCTGTCAGGACTCATCTCAAACGGTGCCAAATTGGAGGCAGGGTTCACGTGCAGAGCTGGTGTGAGCGCTGGGGCTTGGCAGGGCCTGCTGGAGCCAAACTGTAGGGACTCTCTGGGCTGTGGGGACTGCAGGGGTATTCCTGCTGTGGTCACTGGCAGAAGTGCCCTCCCCGGTCTGCAGATGGAAGCTGCACGTTGGAGACCTTACACACTCTTCCTGCAGACACACTACTGACACACCTGTGACACCGAGAAGACTGTTCTGCCTTCGCCTGTGGGCTGAGCTGCAGACTTCGGCCAGGCGCCCTGGCGCACCTGCAGAGAACAGAACGGTGGCTCTGGGCTGGCTCTGCTTCAGGGGCCCTGGCCCCTGGGGTGCGTCCCGGGAGGATGGGCCTCCCCGTGCTGCCTGCAGAGCAAGGCTCTGAAGACTTGGCGGCCGTTTCTTGCCACGGCTGAAAGATTTATGAATTTGTGCCCGTGTAACATGTATCTTCATGTAGTAGTGCATGTGACAAGTATGATTTCCCAACACGTAACCAACCCTTAACCTGTCTCCAGGGGTCATGAAGGGGTCGTAATAAACCCCTGCCCACTGGCCAGGGCACTCTCCTCACCAAGGTGTTTCTGACTCGGGCTGGGTGGGCACTGGCATGTGGGGGTCAGTTGGTGAGTCCGCCTGGCACTCTCTACCTGACCAGGCTCTGTCCTTGGCAGAGGGTCCCTGGGAGGCTCCTACTTTGGGACTGGTGCGACGGTTCATGAGAGGCTGGGGGCTGTTCCCTTTTCTTCAGCATTCACAGTTTCTCCCTAAACAACCAACTCCTGTACCTGCAGCACGAAGCTCCTTGCGGATCCGGGGGGGCACCCTTCCCACGTGGGTCCCGGGGCTCTTTGCCCCGTGAAGCCACAGCAGACCTCCAGCCCTTCTCTCTTCCTTGAGTGGATCCAAGAGGAGTATTTTTTTTTCAAAGATTTTATTTTTTCATTTTTCTCCCCAAAGCCCCCCAGTACATAGTTGTATATTCTTTGTTGTGGGTCCTTCTAGTTGTGGCATGTGGGACGCTGCCTCAGCGTGGTTTGATGAGCAGTGCCATGTCCGCACCCAGGATTTGAACCACCTCCGCCCCACTGTGCCCCCGCCTCCACCCCACTGCACCCCACCTCTGCCCCCACTGTGCCCCCACCTCCACCCCACTGCGCCCCCACCTCCACCCCACTGTGCCCCACCTCCACCCCACTGTGCCCTCACCTCCACCCCACTGCACCCCACGTCTGCCCCCACTGCACCCCCACCTCCGCCCCACTGTGCCCCACCTCCACCCCACTGTGCCCTCACCTCCACCCCACTGCACCCCACCTCTGCCCCCACTGCACCCCCACCGTGCCGCACCTCCACCCCACTGTGCCCTCACCTCCGCCCCACCGTGCCACACCTCCACCCCACTGTGCCCTCACCTCCACCCCACTGTGCTCCACTGCACCCCACTGCGCCCCCACCTCCACCCCACTGTGCCCCCACCTCCACCCCGCTGTGCCCTCACCTCCACCCCACTGTGCTCCACTGCACCCCACTGCGCCTCCACCTCCACCCCACTGCGCCCCCACCTCCACCCCACTGTGCCCCCACCTCCACCCCACTGCGCCCCCACCTCCACCCCACTGCGCCCCCACCTCCACCCCACTGTGCCCCCACCTCCACCCCACTGTGCCCTCACCTCCACCCCACTGTGCTCCACTGCACCCCACCTCCACCCCACTGCGCCCCACCACTCCCCCACTGTGTCCCACCTCCACCCACTCCTCTGCCCCCATCAGCCGCTGGGCTTGGTCAAGTCTCCCGACTTCTCTGAGCCTCGGTTTCCCCACCCGTGCAAAATGGATGGCTGAACCTTCCTTGCAAAGTTTTGGGAGGAAGGCCAGGGCCGTGGGGAGGTGTCAGCGTCCAGCTCCACCTCAGGGAAGCTGTGGGCCACCTGCCACATCCAGGGATGTTGTGGCCTGTGGAGGCCTTGCTGAGGGCCTGGGCATGGTGGTGCTGGGCCAGGCTCCAGGCAATGGCGGTGAGATTTGGGGACCCGAAGGGGAGGACCAGGTCCTCCCTGGGGTCAGGAGTCAGAGCGCGGGGAACTTCTCCTCGTGCCCACTCTGTCTCAGGAGGTCATGATGGCGTGTGAGGAGACAGCCAGGGTCCCTCCAGCAGCTCACTTGGGCAGGACACTTGTGAGGGCTCTCCTCTGCCCTCCATCTTGGCTGGCCCTTGGCTCTCTGTCCTTGGGGTCTTGTGGCCCCTGCTTGAGGACCCTCTCTGCTATAGGATGTGGGGATGGGGCGGGGGCTGTGGACCTCCTGGTAGTGCCTGATCTGCCTTGATCCCCACCACGGTGCTCCTGGTGGAAGACGTCACTCCCACTGCTGGGCTGTGGATGGGGTCAGGAACTACCCAAGGAAATGAAGGGTCTGGGGTCTTCTGAGGAGACTTGGTTGGCTCCTTCTCTGCTTTGGATGTTCTGCTGAGGCCCGGGGGCAGACTAGGGTGGCATGGGAGTCTACACAGGAGACTGGCCCAGGAGTCTCTTGCTCTGGCACTGTTGGAGGCTTCTCATGACACAGCCCTGCCTGCGTTAGTGCTGTGCCGGTTCATTTGCTCGTCCACACCACGCACCTGCTCTGCCACCACTGTGGCCCTAGACGGGGAGTTGGGAGGCTCAGCCTGTCTCCTTGAGGAGCTCTCAGGGCACAGGATGAGCGCTGATACCGTGATTGCGGCTGCTGCTTGCGAGGTATGACTGCAGCACAGTGAAGAAGCCGCTAGCTCCTCCACGGGGAAGTGGGAATGTATGGAGGGCCGGGGGAGGCCGTCATGCACCCTGGGCCACCTCCCCGGGTGGTGAGTGGTGGGTGGGTCCTTCATGCTAGCTTAACAGACTCGTCAAGCTCTGTCATGACGACTGAGCCCCAGGGCATCTGTGCTGAGAAGGGTTATTGGGAGCTGCTGGGTGACTCACAGAACAGCAAGGCTGGAGCACCAGGCGTGTAAGCAGCTGGGAGCCACGAAGCCTAGAGCGGGGAGCCTGGCTGAGGACTACCAAGGCAGTCTTCAGGGACCCCACCCCTCCCACCTGGCAGAAAACAGTCTCTGAGCAGCCAGACCCTCAGTGTCCCCACCCAGCCCTCAGAGTTTCAGTGTGGACTCCCTCTGGCCCCACACCCTGGCGAGGAAGGGGTCCAAGTGACCACTGCTCTCTCTAGACTGTGGGGTCAGAGGTCCTGGCAGAAGGGCCCCGGGTCCTATACTAGAACATGAGTGGGCCGTAGGCCATCTCACGGAGCGCACAAAGGGGCATGGCCCACACCACTGGGGGACTCGAGGAGACCTGAGCCATGGCATGGGGCAGGCGGGGGCACAGGTGCCCTGGTGAAATGTCACCCGCGCAGCAGGCCTTGAGTGTGTGTTTCCTGGCTCTTTTGGCGCAGCATCTTTGGCTTCTGCAGGGACTGGCTTTGCTGCCCCAGGGAAGCCCTATCTTGGAAGGAGCCTGGAATCTTGAGGGTGGAGTGCCGCGCTGGCCCCAGATGAGCTCACCATTCAGGTTCCTCTCTCCCCAGACGACTGTGGTCAGGGAGCTGTCTAGGCAGGCTGTCCACCGGTCCATCTTTCTGTGGTGACCTGAGTCAGATGTCTCTTGTGCCAGGACCTTCGGCCTGGGTCAGAAAGGCAGGGTTGGGCCAGGACCTGCAGCCCCACACCTGTCTACCCAGGGGCTGTCCAGGAGGCAGAGACGTGGGAAGGGATGGGCCCATGGCACCTCTGCAGGTTTGGTGACCAACCTGTATCAGTCTTTGTCTTCCTGCATGGAGAAAACAGTGCTGGGAGGGGAATAGGCGGGATGTTCCTTGAAAGGGACAGCCCTTTTCCCGCAGACCCGCCAAGGCCCTGGTGGGAGGGGTGCTCAGGCCCCTGGGCACCGGAACGTAGTGCGGAAGCTCTTGCGGAAGCTGTTGTCCAGAAAGGCGTAGAGGAAAGGGTTGAGGCAGGAGCTGGTGTAGCTGAGGCTGGTGATGGCATAGGAGATGCCAATGACCAGTGACGTCTGAGGCAGGTCTGTGGTCAGGGCCACGATGGAGGCCAGGTGGAAGGGCGTCCAGCAGAGCAGGCCCACGGCTAGCACAGCCAGGACCAGGACGGTCACCTTCCGCTTGGCCTTGCCCAGAGCCTTGGCTCCGGAGTGGAGCCGCAGGGCGCGCAGCCGACGCAGCAGATCTGCATAGAGTGCACAGAGGGTGCACATGGGCACCATGAAGCCCACCACCAGCATGTAGACGCGGCTGGCCTTGAGCCAGGCCCGCTCAGGCCGAGGGAAGCTCAGCCCACAGCTTGTGACCTGCAGCTCGTTGCTGTGGACGCCGGCGAAGGCGAAGTAGGGCAGCACCATGACAGTGACGGCGAGCCAGATGCACAGGCTGGTGACCTTCGCCCCCCGGAGGGTGCGCTGGGGCATGCGGTGGGACTGTGCTGTGGCCAGCACCACCAGGTAACGGTCTACGCTCATGGCCGCCAGGAAGTAGACACTGGAGAAGATGTTGTAGTGGTCGATGGCCAGCACTAGCTTGCAGAGCAGCTCCCCAAAGGGCCAGCGCTGCAGCAGGTGCTCAGCGATGTTGACGGGCAGCACCAGCGTGAAGAGGTCATCTGCGATGGCCAGGTTCAGGATGAACACATTGGTCACTGTCTTCATCTTGGGCGCCCTGAGGATCACGTAGATGACGGCTGTGTTGCCCGTCAGCCCCACGGCACAGATCACAGAGTACACTGCCGGCAGGAGCACGTAGAGGACCGGCGGTGGCTCAGGGAAGGTGACGTTGTAGCTGGTGCCGTTGTCCCCAGAGAGGCTGGCGCCTGTGGCGGCCGAGAAGGGGGAGCCTCTGCTGCCGAGGGGCTCGGGTCCAACAGCCTGCATCATGAGGTGGGGCCGAGAATGATTCATGCCCTGGGCAGTGGGAGGTGCCTCGGAGTTAGGGGTTCAGGCAGGGGCTTCCTTGGGCTGGATTCTGAGAAAGAAACAATCAGAAAGCTTGGGATCTGGCTGTCAGCTTAGAACAGCAGCTGCCTCAAGTTCTCTGACAGAGGCTGTGAGCTCTTTGGCAGGATCGAGGACACACAGGGTCTCTGTCCACTCCTGTCCAGTGGCCAGAGAGAGCCTGGTGGGGTACGTAGGGGCCTCCTCCTGGGCAGCGCTTTTGGCTGGTCACTTTCTTTCCCCAAGTTCGCCTCCCCCTGCAGAGAGTAGCTGCTGACCACCCTTCTGGGAAGAGGGGACTTGCATCTTCATCTGCCCACTCCAGCCTTTGTCCCGGCCACCCCCCCAGGCACATCTACCTAGAATCAAGTCAGTCCCCTCAAAAATGTGCCTCCCAGGCATATCCCTGGCTCCCTTTGAATCCTGGAGTCCTGGAGCTCCTGCCCTCCCGGTCACACTGCACACCCCCTACATGGCCACCTGCTCTTCTCCTGACTGACCTGTCCAGTGACACTTGTCCAGAAGTTCACATTGGTGAGCGTGTGGTGGCCAGCCCAGGCGGTGGCAGGGGCAGAGGGGGTGATGTGGCCCCCACAGACGGACTTTTAGGACCTGACCTGTCGGCAGCCTCAGCAGAGCTGGCTTTCTGCACTGATGCACTGTGAGGGTGGGAGGCGGGTCCTGCTGGCTGACGTGGAGCCCTGGTAGGAAGAGGGGGCGGGAGCTGTGGGTACCTGCTGTCATCCCCAGGTCTCTGTGGTGTTCACTTGCCTGGGCCCACTCTCCAGCGGGAGGCCCTGGTGCATGTGCCTGTCTGCACGTGTGTCAGGAGGGCTTCTGGTGCAGGGGCTTCTGGGCTCTCCCGGGTCTATGGGCCCCATTGAGCATATTCATACCTCTGTCTGAGGGTCTCCACAGACCCGGGCACCCTTATCTGTGTACGGGGTGTCTTGGTCGGTGTTATGCCTGACGCTGTGCGTGTGGATGCGTGCATGTGTGTGTGTACCTGCACTGTGTCTGTGTGCGTGGAGTGTCGGTGGCGAGCTCTGGACCTGTGTCTGAGGGGTCTGTGTGGGTCCCTGGCTGGGTCTGTGTGCCTTCGTGTGGAAGCAGAACTTGTTGCTCACAGACAACCCAATTTCCTATTTTTTTTGTGCTAAAAGAGGAACACGTACATGTGCAAAATCACGCAAGTGGCTGGAGGCTGCTGAGGGAAGGCAGTCACTCTCACCAGCTCCTGGGCCTTCCCTAAGCTGCCTGCTTCACTGGCCACTCGCCCAGGTACCTGCACAGGGTGAGAGCATGTGCCGCTTTGTGCTGAGGCTTCACTTTGCCATGGTCTCTCAGTTCTGCTCGGCCGCACGTGCCTGACTTACCTCATTCCATTCGTGGGCTGCTGGGCTGTCTCTGGTGCCGCTTTTGCAGACAACGCTGCGGCTGACGGCAGTGCCGGCCCTGTCCAGCAGTCTTTCAGCGTGGTCTCTGCGTCGGAGCTCTGTGCTCTGGTCTGGGGGGACGTGGCTGCTCACAGCCGTCACCCCCTCACCTGCTTCTTTCACTAGAGCTGTGGCTCCGTGTCCCCAGGCTGCAAGCCTCAGCCAGGGGCTCCAACCGTCCCACCAGGGCTGAGCTTTCATCTAACAGGCTACCTCGAGGGTGACCCACCCCACTCCCCTGGCAGCCCCAAGGACCAGGCCTGGGGTGGGTGTCCTTCACAGCAGGCCACACCCCAGAAGGGACCCTTGCACCCTTCTGCTCTCTGCCCCAGCTTGTGGGACACCAGATGCCACCCCAGACTTTCTGCAGAGTTGGCTGTTCTGGAGGGGCTCTTCTCTCAAGCCCCTGGAGGGGGAGCAGCCATGTACAGGAAGTACAGGAGCCCTCCTGTGGGGTTTCCCACCATGTCCCTGCTTCCTCTGAGGCCAGCCACAAGTCTGGTGTCCCCTCTTCACTCCGCCAGTGTCTTGCTGAGTCTGTGACTCCGGGCTTCTCCCGGACCTGTGCTCTACTCTCCTGAGTCTGCCCTGGGGGCCGGCCTGGCCTCCCACCCAGCCTGTCACGTCTGAAGTGGGACGGGGGTTAAGGGGCTGTGAGGCTGAGGACGGGGCACCAGGCGTGCGTGCGTAGTTCCTGGCACACTTGCTGACGGGCTCAGGGCCCTGGGGAGCTGGCACCTCTCAGATGCCCCCGACCCACAGAGGCGTATCATCATGGCTCCACTGCCACACCACGGCCGTGGTGGCCCAGGCCCCCCTCTCCTGGCCCTCGCAGAACAGTGGGGCAGCTTCTTTGGCCCATGGGCTGGGCATTGTGAGTGTCATTTTTTGGAAATGATTTCTATTCTCAGATGATTTGCCAGTTCAAATCAGCCTGTGAGGCCCTTCCAGGCTGTGGTGTGCAGAGGGCAGGAGAAGGGCAAAGGCTCTGCTGGCGTCTCCAGGGGCTGGGGTGGAGCGACAACAGTACAGTGCGGGTCCGTGTGGGGCAGGGGTGTGGATCCGTGTGGGGCATGGGCATGGGTCCATGTGGAGCAGGGGTGTGGATCCGTGTGGGGCAGTGGTGTAGATCCGTGTGGGGCATGGGTATGGGTCCGTGTCGAGCAGGGGTGTGGGTCCGTGTGGGGCATGGGCACGGGTCTGTGTGGGGCAGGGGTCTGGGTCCGTGTGGAGCAGGGGTGTGGATCCATGTGGGGCACGGGCACAGGTCCGTGTGGGGCAGGGGTGTGGGTCTGTGTGGAGCAGGGGTGTAGATCCATGTGGGGCATGGGTACGGGTCTGTGTGGGGCAGGGGTCTGGGTCCGTGTGGAGCAGGGGTGTGGATCCATGTGGGGCATGGGCACAGGTCTGTGTGGGGCAGGGGTGTGGATCCGTGTGGGGCAGGGGTGTAGATCCATGTGGGGCATGGGTACGGGTCTGTGTCGGGCAGGGGTGTGGGTCTGTGTGGAGCAGGGGTGTGGATCCATGTGGAGTAGAGGTGTGGATCCATGTGGGGCATGGGCACGAGTCTGTGTGGGGCAGGGGTGTGGGTCCGTGTGGATCAGAGGTGTGGATCCATGTGGGGCATGGGCACAGGTGTGTTTGGGGCAGGGGTGCAGGTCCATTTGGGGCAGGGGTGCAGGTCTGTGTGGAGCAGGGGTGTGGGTCCATGTGGGGCATGGGCACAGGTCCATGTCTGGCAAGGGTGCTAGTCCGTGTGGAACATGGGTGCCAGTCCGTGTGGCGTTGAGCATGCGTTGTATATCTGCTTTGAGCATTTGCTTTGTCCCAAAGACAAGAACAAATGCCCTTAAGATAAATGTGTAGCTTCCCCCACATTGACATTTCTTTAAGGACAAGCATCTCTCCCTAGGCTGGGGACTGGTTGCTGTGACCACTCAGCTCAAGACAGCAGACCTGTCACCCTGCTGTGTCCATCAATCGCTGTGCCGACAAAGCAGTCTGGTGACTATTGTAAAAGGAACATTTCGATCATGTGAAACATGCTCTTTGAGGGTATATAACCACTCTGTACACCCCACCTCTTTGGTTCCCTTCCTTCTTTGGGGAAGGAAGGCCCCGGGCTATATGGTCCTCACATTTGGCTCAGAATAAACTCACCCCAATTTTCATTTGTAGATTGGTTATAGACAGGCCTGAGGGATCCTGGCAGTTCCTGACCTTCCTGTGCCAGGTGGGAGGGGGGCCCTGGGCTCACAGTGGGTGGGACAGGCCTGGGGCAGCCAGACTGGGGCCCACAGGGGCTTTTCCTCAGCCAGCTCTCAAATATCCCAACCCTAGGCCGAGTCATTCATCTGCACCACAAGCATTTGCCCAGGAGCACAGCCGCCAACAAGGAACCCTCCTGCTTCATGGGGCTGACCCCTCGGTGGGGAAGGCAGGAAATAAAATAAACTCCAATGCCAAGTGCACTGCAAGGGGTGGCCCAGGATGTGGAGGCTGCAGAGAAGCCAGCGAGGGGCCCCAGCCGTGCTGGTGACCTGTCCGTCTTCAGTGGGACCATCCTTGCTGAAACCCCAGGGAGGTGGGACAGGCCTTGCAAGTGTGCTGGGGGGCAAAGGGCCGCGGTGGGAGGAGCCGAGGGGGAGAGAGGGGCCACCAGGGGAGGAGCTTGGGGGAGGGGCCTCTGAGAGTTTTCAGCAGGGAAGGATGGACCTGCCGGGTCCTCAGGCCAAGAGGGTCTGTGGGGTGAGGGGTGGGGGGAGCAGGGGGCCCAGGAGGCTGAAGGAGGGGCCTTGCGGGAACCCTGCCCTGGAGGTCTGTTGAGGCAGGGGGTCAGAGGTCAGGATGGCGTCTGGAGTCCAGCTGGCCATGCGCGCAGCACCAACCCTGCCCCAGGCCCTCAGGAGCAGGGTTTGAGGAGCAGCCTGGGCTGGGGCTCAGCCTGTTGCTCTCAGGGCTTCCTCGGGGTGTAACGCCTGCATAGCCACGGCCATGTGCACTCCCGTCTCCCCCAGGCTACAGCACAGAAGCTTCCAGCGTGACTTAGAATGCAAGCGTGGGAAAGGAGGTGAGATGGCTGTCTGGCGCCCAGGTCCTTCCCTGCCTGGGAGGGTGGTTTGAGTCAATGCCGGGAGAGCTTGCTGCCTCCCTTCACAGACCCCTGGAGGAAGGCTGGCGGGGCGGGGGTGCGGCTGCTGCCCCTCCTTCCTGCCCAGGCTCCAGCCCCCCGGAGCACGCCTTCCTGGTCTAGAGGGGGCTTCACTGAGGAGGCGTCCCCACCCTGAGTTTGAGGCACAGGACGTGTTTGTGGGTGTGAGGGGGTGGGGAAAGGCCTCTCCCTGTCCCCTGCCGGATCCTCTGTGGTCACTTAGGGAGCGTGGACAGGACAGGGGGCAGGCAGGTGCCTGTCTGCCTCAAGTGGGAAGGGTCATGGGCTTGTCTGTGCATGTGAACACACACACATGTGGGCGGAGGGAGTGTGTATGTACCTTGACACCTTCTGCTTGTACCTGCAAGGGTAGGGTTCCCTGGACCAGAGATGGACCCAGGAGGGAGCCATCCATGAGCATGGCTTCCTGGTCAGTCTGTGAATTCTTACCAAAGGTTGGTGGACGGGTAAGGCTGATTTGTGCTCAAATCAACTCTCGCGGAGTCGGGACTCAGACAAGGTCTCCGCTCTTGCGATGACCCTGGAGGTGGGCAGTGCTTGCCCGTCCACATGGGCTCTTGCCCACACTGCTCGGCGGTTTCTGGGCCTGGGGAGTGTGGGCAGCCATCCTCCTCCAAAGGACTGGCTGGGTCTGGATGCTCCAGAGGCCAGACCAGTTGACCTCAGACCAAGCTCTCTGTCCATGGGCAGACGATGCAGGAGCGTGAAGGTTGGAGCAAGGCCAGGCCCCTTGGCAGTTCTTGGGCAAGGGAGGGCAGACTGAGCCAGCAGCTGCTAGGGCCTGACGATGGGCCCTGTTGGGCAAGGGGTCTCTGGCCTTGCTCACTCCTGTCCCTCTCGCCTCAGAGGACAGAGCTTGGCCTGAGCTTGCTTCAGAAGCTCTGACCACCTTGTGCCCTGAACCTAGAACCCGCCACACGCCGTCCCGCGTGTGCACAGATCCCAGCACATGTGTGTGGACTTCCCCCGGTTAATTCCAGATTGCACAGTGTTCTGTCCTGACAGGTGGTTGTGGGGGGCTGTCCGGACTGGTCACTGAGAGATTGCCCCTCTGCTGGGGAAGTCTGAGCACTGGCCAGGGACCGTCTCTGGCTGGGGGCACGTCAGTGATGCAGGAGGTGGTCGGGGCAGGCGCGAGCCCCATGGTCACACGCTGCTGCACACATCCCTATAGTGCGGGTGTTGGTGAACATGCGTGTATTTCACGCCCTGTGTTCACAGTATCTTGCCCACACATGTCATGTTTACACACCCTGTGCTGTTTGCTCAGCCTCAGGCTGATGCTCGCACATGTGACTTGCTGATGCACCTCCGTGTCCCGCCTCCGGTCTGCACGTGGCAGCAGCACGTGTTCCTTCCTCTGAGTCTCATTTGCACCTCCCGAGGCTGTTCCACAGGGATCAGAGCTCTGGGCGCCTTCCCCAAGGGCTCTGCCCCCAGCCCACACCTTCTCTGCAGCCTCTGGCCAGTGAGCGGGTCCTGCTTGGTTGGCACCACTCTGAGGGCCCTGCGGGCCCTGCGGGCCCTGATGCTGGGAGCGGTCAGGTGCTCTGCGTGGGAGGAGCACGGGGCAGCACGTGGGGGTTGGGGAGGGCCCTGCCTGGGCTGGGGGAGGCCTTACAGAGTGGGCAGAGTGCTGGGAAGGAGGCCAGGCATGACTGGGGGCCCTGGAAGGCGATATCCTGCCCATTTACCAGGGAGGCTGCCTGGGCGGACACGAGAGAACACTGCCCCCCAAGAGAAGGCTGCCTGGTGTGGCCCAGAGGGCCAGGCCTGGGTTCAGTCAGAAGATGACCCCTTGTCTCCCTATCTCCACCCAACCAGGCCGAGACATCTGTGCCAACTCTCTTGTCTGTCTCCTCCTGGTGTGAGTGTCTGTTCTGTGCCAGGCCCTGGCAGTGCCACGACACACAGGAGCAGTGTTGCCATTACCCCTTTGTGGGTAAGGACAAGAGGCTTTGCGGGGGGCTTCCCTGGCCTGTCCTGCAATCCTGTAGCAACAGGACACCTTAGCGTCCAGCAGAGCTGCTGCCATCAGCAGCGTCTACGGGGGAACAGCTAGGGGTTGGCTCTAGTGCCAAGCCCCTGGCCTCCCTCAGGAGCCTGGCCTTCTGTAGGCAGGTGCCGGCGCAGCTGTAAACTCAGATCCCCTGCTTCCTTCCCAGGGGTGGAGGAGACCCTCAGGGCCAGCGGCTCATGCCGTGGAGACGGGTCCTGCCTGAGGTCTCTGTCCACACCTCCAGGTGATGGTCAGGAGTAGAGGTCTAGCTCTTCCTTGCTGTGAGATCCAGGATGGGGGTATCCAATGTCTCTGAGCTTCCATTTCCTCATTTGTCAAATTGAGATCATAATTTTCCTGCCTCATTCACAGTGTAGAGAGGATTAGGTTGAGATGATGTGGGCCCAGGTCTGTGCGCGATGCCTGCGCAGATCAGGCCCAGTGGGCATCGATGTTGGAAGGGGCCCCCCCTGCCCATGCTGTTCTGGACGTGGTCTGGGGCTTCAGCCTGGGGCTCTGGCAGCTCGGATGGACACTTGGAGCAAACGCTGGCCTCACGTCGTCTGTGAGTGGGACAGGGGGCTGACAAGGGGCTGTGAGCTGCAGGCTGCAGGGATAGAGGGCTCCCTGGAGGCAGTGTGTAGGGGGATCATCAGCCTGCACAGGGAACTGGGAAACTGAGCGGCCAGCCACTGGCTCGAGAAGTGCAGCTCTGCCGCGGAGATGCAGCACCTTGAAGCCCCCCCTTCCTGCCAGAACAGCTTTCCCCTACCAACGAGGGGCAGCCATTTTCCCCAGGGGTGGGGTAGACAGGCAGAGTTCCCCGCCTGTGCCAGGCTGGGCCGGTTCTGTGCAATACAGCCCAACACTGACCCCCAGTGGCTATTTCTGAGACTGCTGCAGAGCAGAGGGGACAGTTGGCTTAGTGGGGTGACCCCGGGATGTCCCACTCCAGCCCAGATGCCTCAGCACTCTTCCTAAAGAATCGCCTGGACACACTCAAAGAAGGTCCAGTGGTAGGGCCGCAGGCTTGGTGACAGCGCTACACGTGGCTCATTCAACATATTTGCCACCTCCCGTGTTGGGGGAAGTCTCTGAGGATCCAGGGACAAGTGGGTCTCAGCCCCAAGCAGTTCCTTTCTGGAAATGCTCTTTGTCATGCCAGAGGCTTCTCTGTGACGGGACAACCATGATGGGGTCAGGTCAGGCTTCCTGAAGAGATGTCCTCTGAGCTGTGCCTCTAGAGGTGATGGGGTCTGGGGTTGGGGTAGAGGACCGTGCAAGTGAGGCTGGTGGGAGAACTGTGAGGTGCCAGAGTGGGTGAAGCGGGGGAGGGGGTGAGGCTGGAGGGCTGGCCCAGCTGCACTGGGAGGAGACCACAAGGGAACTCTATCTGCAGGCAGTGGGGGGCACAGAGGGTTTTAGACAGAGGAGTGACATGGCCACATTTGTGTCCCAAAACAATAATTCTGGATGCTGGTTGGAAGGTGGACCAAATCATTGAGGCTGGCAGTAAGTGGCCCAGCCTGGTGGGGGCGGAAGGCACTGCCAGGCAGGACCTGGGGACAGGCTGAAGGTGGGGGAGGGGAAATATGAATACCAGCAAGCCTGAGGATAGAAGAGTGGTGACATCTGGTGTCAGGAGACCTGGTTGGAGTCTCAGTTGCCAGCTGACACAGTGACCGAGACGCAGAGGGGTCTGTGGGAAGGGGCTTAATGGGTCTCAAGTGCCTCAAACTGAGCTGAGCCCCCGGGAGGCCTCAGTCTGCTTCCTTCTAGCTGCGCAGTGAGGTGTGGAGCTCTGAGGGCAGCACGGGTCAAATCCTACATCTTGAAACAGCAGAGGAGGTTTCCAGGGTTCTTCTGAGGGTGGAGGGGTGTCTGGGCAGCAGAGGCTGCCTGGAGCCGAGAAAGACAATGGACAAGGCAGGAGGGAGCCTGAGGGCTCAGCCTGAGCAGGACACAGCAGCTTGAAGGGCTGTAGGAAATGGTGTCCAGGGGGCTTTGGGGCCTGAGATTTATGTGTGATCTGTGCGGAGGTGTCACCCCTGCAGTGGGGGAGAGCGGATGTGGTGGGCATGAGAGAGTGGACACTCACACGTGGTGCGTGTGCATGTGCTGTGGGCGTGCCTGGGCGTGTGTGTGCACATGTGCACGCGCGTGTGATGGGAGTGCTCCCTCTTGCCTTCCTCTAGTCTCTTCCTTCAGTTTCGCTGAACTTGGCAGCCAGAGTGATTTTACTAAAATCCAGTAGAATCGTGTCATTTCTCTCTCTAAAAGCCTTTAAAAACTAGTCACTAATATATTAATGAATGAAGTGATGTGACCATGTTTGGGTCTGCTTCGCGATGATGCTGCGAATGTGGGTGCAGAACAGACAGAGGACAGTGGTCCCGAGCTGGTCTTTCTTAGGTCTGGTGATGTCCACGTGTGTTCTCTCTACTTCTGTGTATGTTTGACATTTTGTCAGGATAAGTTGCGAAAGACTTTGAAATGTCAAAAAAAGTTTATTGGGTGCCCTGTTGGCTCATCCTTCCAGATTTCCTGTTTTTTATTATCTTTGAACTATTTGATAGCTCTATAACTGCAGGAAATTGATAGTAATGCAAACAATTCTTGTTCGTAGAATTTCATGCAGTGGAAAGCAATCAGTGATTGCTCTTTGGGTATTGACCAGTTTTACATCTACCTACAAATGCATTTCAGGACTCTTGATTGCCCATGTATGCATCTGTGGTTTGGATTCTCCTTTGAACTGGGTTCTAACATTCTACTGGTTTCTGTACTGATGAGTGTTGTTGGTTGAATTCTGTCTGCAAAAAGGATGTGCTGAAGTCCTAACCCCCAGCACCTGTGAATGTGTCCTTATTTGGCAATCAGGTCTTCTCAGATGTGAGTAGTTAAATGGGGTCATACTGAAGTTGGGTCCTTATAAGAAGAGGGAAATTTGGACACAGACACAGAAGACACAGGGAGAATGCCAGGTGACGACGGAGGCAGACAGAGGACACCTGGGGCCACCAGAAGCTGGAAGAGGTGAGGAAGGACTCTTGCTCACAGCCTTTGGAGAGAGTTTGGCCCCACTGACACCTTGATTTTGGAGTTCTGCCTTCCAGAGCTGTGAGGGAATAAATTTCTGTTGTTTTAAGTACTTCCCTCCCTGCCCAGGCTGTGGCACTTTGTTAGGATGGACCCAAGAAACGCATGCAGTGCGCATGGGAGGGGTGTCCCAGGCCTGAGGAAAGGAGCCCAGTGGGAGGCGGGCCTGGGGGATCATGGAGAGGAGTTTGCACTTCTTCCTAAAGGCAGTGGGAGGCTTTTGAAAAACAACTCATTCTAGAAAAAGTTAAAGGATAAGTTTTTGAAGGTAAAGTCATGACCCTCACATCAAAGATTTTGTCTTACTTGTTGTATTAGTTCTAACTCCTGCGGCCGAGAACACGGTGCGTATCTGTGCAGCCACGCTCGGCTCTGCAGAGGCTCCTGGCAGAGGTTGGCCCAGGGCGGGGGCTGGGGTCATGTGGAAGACCCCCTTGTGTTGAAGGTGGAGCCTTAGTGCATCTGCCCTGGATCATTGACTCTTATCATTCAGTCCACGAACGGCAGTGGAAGTGGTTCTGGCAGTCCTGGCTCCAGATGTGTGCATGTGTGTGTGCACATGTGTTTGTGGACATGCTGCAGTGTAGATGGATCACAAGGTGGTAGATGCCCTGGGGGCGAGTGTGCTGCAGTGTAGACACATTGCGGCTGGATGCACTCCGCTGTGTGTGCATTACAGGTCGGATACACTGAGTGTAGTGCAGAGAGGACCCTCTGCAGTGTTGATGTGCTGGCTGCAGTGTAGACACATTGCGGCTGGATGCACTCCGCTGTGTGTGCATTACAGGTCGGATACACTGAGTGTAGTGCAGAGAGGACCCTCTGCAGTGTTGATGTGCTGGCTGCAGTGTAGACACATTGCGGCTGGATGCACTCCGCTGTGTGTGCATTACAGGTCGGATACACTGAGTGTAGTGCAGAGAGGACCCTCTGCAGTGTTGATGTGCTGGCTGCAGTGTAGATGGACCACAGTCTAGACCCTGTGGTGTAGATGCAGGTCTCAGAGTGGACAGTGTGGGCTGTCCAGTCACCACATCCACATGCCGCTGCTCCGAGGCCTCTGTCTGGGCCCACGCTCTGGGCAGAGTGGGAGGCTGGGGCCCTGGGCCAGGGCAGGTGGGGCAAGCCATGATTGTGGGGCTGAAACTCAACCCTGAGCCCAGGTGGAGGTGCCCTGGTGGGGTTGTGTCCTCCTTGGCCAGGCCCCTGTCACACCCTCCTCACTGCACATCCTCATGGCCCCAGGCCTGAGTTCTGCCTGTGCTGGGGGAGCCCTGGGAGCTGGTGGGGGGGTGACAGGCCACATTTCTCTCCGAGGGCCCCTGTCTTGATCCACGGCCTTGTTGGAAAGGGCCTGACGGCTTGTTTCAAGGGCCTGTGGATCATGTTAACCGTCCCACTGCAGGCAGGTCGGGGAGGGGCCTGGCACTGGGTTTTATCCTTTATGTTTAGCTGAAGCACAAGAAACACACTGACACATTCAGATCACCAGTGTGTGCCCCTGTGGACCCTCACAGCAAGCCCCGTACCACACAGAGCGCCACCCGTGACCCCCGGCTTTAACAGGGTCTTCAGGACCCCACTTGCATCCCCAGACTGTGTCTCCTCCCTCATCCGCCAGCGGTGGCAGAGTCTCCTCCAGTTTGCCCACTGGGATGGCTCCCAGGGCTTCTTGAGGGAGTTGGGGGGCCCCCTGTCTGTGGGGCGCTGCGACTTTCTGGGAGTCAGCAGCATGCTCCCACTAGACTCGCCACAGGGCCAACATCCAAAGGAGGGGCAACCTATTGCCCCAGCCCCAACCCCTGACCCTTCAGAATCCCTGGAGTTGTTCCCACCCCGAGGCCCCAGGGTCAGAATCTCTGGGGTTGGCAATAGGACTGGGCATTCAAAAATGTGTATTTAAATATCTTACTATATTTTATTTATCCTTTTTTGAGGAGGCGGAGTAGGTCATACATGCAGATGGTTCAAAGGGAAGAAAGCACAGGAGGAGCCTGGTGCCTCTTGGCGGCCACAGAGCACTGTGGTTTTATGCGTGGCCGCCCCGCCTGTCCATGTAGCGCCGTGGCGGGGAGAGGCTAAGCATGGTGCGGGGCTATCTAGTCCCTTACTGATGGACATTTAGGTTGTTTCCAACCTTTTTTCCCTGGTCAACGGTGCCAAAGATGTCTTTGAACATGTGCATTTCCCAGCGACGAGCACATCCTAGGATAGACTCCTGAAGTGCTGGGCTAAAGCATGTGTGCAGTTTAAACTTTGAAAGATCTGTTGTCAAATCACCCTCTACAGAGCTCCCCCCAATGCCCGCCCCACAGCAGTGGGTACAGTGCTTTGTCCCCACACCCTCCCAGCATATCCGTGTTAGGAAACCTTGGGATCTTTGCCAACCAAAGAGGTTTAAAAGAGAGACTCTGCAGCTAAAATTGCATTTTCCCTACATGAGTCAGGTTGAACAACTTCTTATATGTTTAAAAGTTGTATTGCCCCTCGTTCTGTAAACTGTTTATATCCTCAACCCATTTTTTTATTGAGTTGTTGGACTTCGTCTTATTGATTTGTACGTAGCAAAGCGTTATCCCTAAATACTTGCAAATATTTTTCCTCATTTGTTATCTGACTTCTGTCTTCATTTAAAGTAGTTTTGCTGTGTAGAAATTTCTTATGATGTGAGGTAACTAATCTTTCATGGTTTGGGCTTCGTGAGCTCGTAATATTCTCCCCATGCCTTCTTCTAGCACTTTTATGGTTATTTTTAAACGTTTAAGTCTTTGACCCATTTAGGATTTATTTTGGTATAAGATCCAAGTTAGGGATCTGTGTCAGTTAGGGTCCAAGTAGGAGGCAGATGTCACCCTCAAATTGGGAAATTTGGGGAGAGCTGAATAAAGGGATCGAGGTGTGGGCAGGGTGTAGAGAAACTACGAAGGGTAAGTCAGGGTCTACCCTTGGACCTGAGAGGATGCAAAGAAGCTGCCCAATGACAGCTGAGACCTGAGGGTTGGGATCCTGCAGGGTGGGGCTGGGGAACATGGGGCTCCTCGTTGGCCAGTCCCAACCAGCAGCCAGGAGGCCGGCAGCTGGCAGGTGCATCTGCAGGTCACTTTCGGCTCTGGGCAGGGCAAAGAAGGGGAGAAGGAGATGTGCCGGATGCCGGATGTGTCCAGCACGGGATGTGAACCAGCTGTTGGATCCACACGTCGCCTTGGGAACGGGCTCTTTGAGGGTCTCCCCGGGGGCTTGGACAGAGCCCGCCGAGGTTGCAGAGTGGAGTTAGGGTTAGAGGGCTCTGGAGGCCACAGGGAAGGGCCTGTGTGGGATGAGCTTGCCATGAGCTGGTCTGGACAAGGCCACGATCTGTCTTTCCAGCCCAGGGCTGTCCCTGGTGAGCAATGCAGAGTGCGCGGTGTTGGTCTTGCGGTGGTGGGGGGCTGATCTGGGGATGTGGAGCTGCACGGAGAAGGTCTGCGGGGATGGGGAGTGTGTGCAGGGTCCCCATCCTCCTCCTAACGGCCTGAGTGAGGACACCATGTGCACCCTCTTTCATTCATTCATTTTTTCATTCATTCATTCGGCACATATGTGTCAAGGCCTTACCAAACAGTTATGATGCTTCTTGACATACAATTCCACATAAAAACATTAAACCATAAATCAGTGTAACAAAGTCCAAAACACTGATGATTTTCCCCAGGATGACTATTTGGAAACTTTTGGGCAAAAAGAAAAATGCCGAATTCTTAGAACAATTGTTTTTGGTGCCCTGATTTGGTGGTTCCCTAAACAATTGTTATGACTTAGAAATTCAGTGCCCAGGTGGGAAGGTGCCCTGCGGTGGCGCCTTGACAGTGCAGACTTGGGGAGAGGGAGTGGGAATTTGGGTCCAGTGCAGACGGCCTAGGGAGAGGGGCTTGGCAGTCGTCCTGTGGGAGCTGCTGCGAGGGCATCCTGGGGCGGGGGTGGGGGCTGCCCAGGGCTACTAAAGATGGCAGTAAGCAGAGCTTGGACAGCATGCGATGTGTGCGGAGGGGGCCCCACGGTCCACGCCCAGGTCAGAGGAGAAGGCGGGGAGGCAAGGAAGCTGGTGGGATGTTCCTCCTGGTGGGAGGCATCCAGGACCAGAGGAGACCCAGCCCTGGGAGACGGCGAGTGCTCTGTCCGGGGTGGCCGGGGTTGGGGGGGTGGATCCCAGGGTGGAGATTCACTCTGCTTGTGGAATTTAAATTTGGGGAATCCATGGGGACGCAGGCAGGTATGCAGGGGTGCTGAGGGTGACACAAGAAGACTGTGTGGGAGTGGGCTGAGGGGTTGACCTGCTGCTTGTCTCCAGGCCCCCTGGTTTTCCTGGATGAAGGGGTTGCTGGGACCCTCAGTTTTACACCAGGACAGGCTGGGCAAATCTCAACGGGCTGGTCACCTGCCTGTGTCTTTGCTGCTGATGTGGCTGAGCTGCTCCCTGGGTCTGAGGCGCTGGGGTTCTGCAGGAAAGAGAGAGGGAAGCCAAGTCAAAGTTCAAGCTGCTTCCCCTACCCCAAACCAAGGGAGCCGTGGACACAGAGGGCAGCCCCACCCAGCACGCCCTCCCACTCCCAGGTGAGGTGTCCTGCCTGGTCTGCAAGGCGCCGCTGGACCTGGGCCCCCGGGCCACCTGTTCCCCTGCTCCACCCTGGGCCTTGCCCATCCTTTGAGCTCCTTGGTGGCCATGGCCCTGGTGTGTGGGGAGGGAGGGGAGTCACCTCACCCAGTTTACCTGGAGTGAGGCTTGTTTCTCCTTGTCTGTACAAGGCTAGGCTGCTCTGCATTTTCATGGCAAATTTGTTTTCCGAGCCGCTGTTGAAATTCTGAAAGCAGAGAAAATGCATTTGCTCCATCACCTTTCCGGATGTGACAAGTCCTATAAAATCTATTAAAGCCTTTAATGAAATCCCTGCTCAGAGCTGCTCCTTGAATGAAGGTGGAATCGGAATTTAAATTAAAATGTTGTTTTTGTAGTCTGTCTGCTTTGCCTGGGAAGAAATTAAAGGGACAGCTTACCTTTCTGCCGTCATTCTCAGGCTTGGTGGGTGCCGGGCTTGGCGGCCCTCTGACCAGGTGCTGGGGGCCTTCCTCCAATGTCTGGGGGAGGCGTGGGCTGGCACAGAGGCAGCAGCTGTCCCCACACCCGAGACAGAGGATGCCATACAGAGGAGAAGGCAGGTGCACCTGCAGGCCAGGTAGCCACTTGGCACTGGAGACAGATGTGTTTACTTACAAGAAGATGCAGCCCCTGTGCTCATAGAGCCACAGTCTGGGGCAGATAGGCTCACTCACTCGGAATAGTGCCAATGCCCAGAAGGGAGAGCAAGAGCAATTACGGGGCTGAGGCTGTCGGGGGTGGCTGTGGGAGGGTCAGTGCAAGGTGGAAACACTTGAGCTCCTTTGGTTAGGATGGGGCAGGGAACAACATCCCAGACAGGCGACTGCCCTTGGGAAGGCCGTGCAGGAGGCAGGGTGGGGCCGGGGCAGTGAGAAGGCCCTCATACCGTTCCTTCTCCCCATGAGCTAAGTCCTGCCCTGAGGACTTCAAACACGCTCAGCAGTGTGTCCTTAAGAAGTAAACCCAGGGCCTGTCAGCTTCTGTCTCTCTTCACAGAGAGTTCTGCAGAGTCTGCTGCTCCAAGGGCTCTGCTGACTCCTCCTCACCCTCTCTCCTCTGCCAGGCACCCCTGGCTGGAGGGGGAGACAGACATCGACCGGAAGAGCTGGAAGACCTGGCGTTGCGCAGCGGCCTTGGGTGAGTGTGCGTATGGACAGCGGTGTGAAAACACACACAGGGCACCAAAAAGATGCTATTCTTTCCTGTTTTCCAGGCTGGCAACATCACCCCCTTCCTTCTATGATGAAAAGGAGTTCTAAAAAACAGTCAAAACATGTTTGAAGTGTGTTGCAGCTAAGAGCTATGAAGCAGCTGCAGGGGGGAGGCCCAGGGACCCCCATTGTGGGCAGGGGAACTGCATAAGCAGCGAGTGTGGGCCAGTTCAGGGGAGAAGATGCAAAGAGTCACAACTGAAGGAAAGTGGGAGCCCCAGCTGGGTGTGGACATTTGTGAGACGCCAACTACTCCCTAAATGTGGTGGAAATGCTTACAAGTCAACAATAATCACAACTGAACAGAAGAAAAGGGCTGCATGGGACGTGCAGAGACGAGCTTTCCAGAGTGGAGGTGGGGAAGTGGTTTTGGGGAGCCATGCATGTTGCCTCGGTCTGTCCCCAGAAGAAGCCTTGCAGGTGTGGAGCCACCTGTGAGCAGCAGGGACCCTGGTGCCACCCTTGTGGCTTGGTGGGGTGGAGGGTGCGGCATAGCCAGCAAGTTTCCTCCAGTGTGAAGGGCACCACCAGGGCTATTTGGCATGGAGGATGTTCCAGGCCCAGAATCCTCAGGGACCAAGACCAGGGAAAAGCCTCTCCCGCCCTCGTGACGTCCTCAGGTTCTGGGTCTTTGGCCAGTCACTGGCAGCTTGAGGGTGTGGTGCCTCCGCCTGTCTTGAGGCTTTCTCCACTGGCCCAAATCGTATGAAAAGACACCCAACTTCACTAGTAACTGGGAAACACAAGAGGGTGGCAAAATTGAAAACTCGGATCCCCCAAGCATGGGTGAGTGGATGTGAAGTGGTGAATTTCATGCTGTGGCAGGAGTGTGACCAACATGAGCACTGGAGAGCCTCATCTGCAGCACCCAGGGTCATCCGAGTCCCCCAGGGTCGTCTGAGTCCCCTAGGGTCATCTGAGTTCCCCAGGGTCATTGTGACACCCAGGGTCATCCACAGCAGCCAGAGGCAAGAAGATAGGGTCATTGAAAGTGTACTTGTCATGACAAAAAAGTGGACCTGGGTATCCCTCAGCAGAAAAACACAGAGGTGTGGCTTATTCATTCTAGGTAATGCCACACAGGTTAAAATCAGCCAGATCAGCTCTGATTCACCTCAAAAATAATGTTGAGAGATAAAAGCAAGTTGCAAAGGGTTTGGCTCTGCGTGATCACATTAATGTAATCTGCAAAGAACGTCATGTGTTGTTCTTAGATGTGTATGTAGATAGTACAACTATGAAAACATGCAGAGAGATGATACGCACCCATCTCAGAGATGATCCCTCAGGGGAGCATGGCGAAGGCCTGAGTGTTCCCCACCATCTGTTTGAACATTTTCACACTTAAAAATTAAAAAAAAAAAAAAAAAAGGTTGTGGGGGATGGAATGAGGAGGTAGCATCCTGAAGGAAGTTTACCCCCAGGTGGTGGAGGGAGCGAGCAGGCACTGGTGGGGCTGGGAAGAGGGAGGACTTCAAGGGTTCCAGGCAGGATTTGGCAGGAGGATGAGCTGAAGAGAAGGGAGAGAGGCCAGGGCACAGGCATCTGGGGGGGCCAGCGGCCAGACACCAGGGGCCAGGGGACAGGCAGGACTAGGTTTCTGGCCTCAAGGTGGGCTGGTGCTGAGCAGGTCACAATGAGTCAGGAGGACACTTCTGGAAACCTGGAGCTCAGGTGAGGACACATACCTGCAGCGTGCCGCAGACTCTGGGCAGTAGAGACAACGTGTGGCCCAGGGAGGGGTCAGGCCCTCTCCATCCAGGCTTCAGGGGTCAGGTACTGGGTCGGGATAGGGCTGGGCATAGAGATATGGGGTAGAGAGGGCTGGAGATCTGCAGAGCTGAGAGCACGCTTAATTACGCGTCATATAGAAGGCGGTTCATGAAGCAAACAGAGTGTTAAAGGCTGGCTCAATCATGGAGAGTCGTTTCCTGTGGCTCAACAAGTTTATAATAAACAGTGAAACTTTTATTTATGGCACAGCTGCTAATTGCACAGTAAACATTTTTTCATCAAGCAATTGCTGTTTACTCATTTGCCAATCAGCTCATTATCCAGCCACCTCTCTCCGTGCTCCCAGTATTCCCACTTCCCAAACCCTGTTGTTTGTAAGGATTCCCCCTGCAGCTGTCCTCCAGGCCACCATGGCTCCAAGGCTGTGCCCACTCACCTCCTGGGGGGGGGTCATCCCTCCTCCCCAGCCGGTTCAAGCCCTGCTCTGTCCTGCTGCCCATGCTCTAAGTCGGGGCTCCTCATGACCAGCCCTGACCCTGGAGGCCCTGCACGATAGCCCTGCTGACCTGTCCCGACTGCCCTTCCTTCTCTGGCTCCTGAGCCTTATGGCCCCCAGGGCAAGCCTTGCCTCCCTCTCTCCTCACCTTTATCATAGCCCCTCAGCTTGCCTGGAAATGTTGAGGGAGGTCTCCAATCTGTTCATACCTTCATTCATTTCTTTATTCAGCCTTCACCACCTCTGGTGTACGGGACATGCCATCAATCCTTCTCTGGGCCGGGCCCCTCAGGAGCTCTTGTCCATTCCTTCCCACGTGTCCTGTGCAGGCTGGCCACAGAGTGAGCCCAAGTGGAGCTGAAGCAATGTGGAGTGTGAACTGGTCGATCCCCTGGGTGGAACAGACCTCTCACCCAGCACTTGGACATCATGACGCCTTGTGGCCATGACCGGAGCAGCACTGGTCACACACTGGTGGGGCTCTGCTGCTCTCCACCCGGGGGCGGGCCACAGGACGGGCCTCTGGGGACTGAGTAAGCCCCCAGCTGTTTGGGACAACTGCGTGTGCGTGTTGGAAGGGCAGGCTTAAGAAGGAGATAGTAGGCTTTGCAGTAATAGAGGATTTGGACGCTTGCATACTGATTGGAGAAAGAAAAACCTGTGCCTGTGTGGGCATCCTGAACTGGTAAGGGGTCATTCATACTGCTCTCCTTCCCAAATGTTTCTGGGCCCCTTCTCTTGGGGTCCAGGGGAGGATGTGGCTCAGGCCTGCTTTCTGGGCTCCTAGTTGTTGGGTAACAGAGCTGTCATAACTGCACTGAAGTGCAGCAGGCACACAGAGGGCTGTGGGAATCTGGGGGCCCTGGGACCCCTGTGCTCAGCCCTGGGCCTGAAGTTTGCTGAGTGGACCAGTGGACCAGTTGACCAGCAGGTTGGGCTGTATGCAGCCCAGAGGCCCGGTGTGTGTGTGGGGGCGCCTCAGATCTGCTTGTGGATTCCACACGTGTAAGGGAGACTGTGGCCTGTCCTGCCCACAGTCACCCCTGCCTCTGTCTTGTCCTGGGCCTGGACACTCCCTGGGTTTGAGTCTGGTCCCTTCCCCCTCTGCCCACCAGTCCCAACTCCAAGCCTGGCAGGGGCTGGACTGGGTCTGGCGTCAGGACACAAAGAGCCACTAGGCTGAGGCTCTGAGCAGCCTAGGGGCTTCGGCTCAGGCTGGGGGATGCGCCGCTGACGTCTCACAACATCTTCTTCCTTCGTTCCCCCTAGACTCTGTTTTCAATCAGTTCAATTAGTACAAGCTTAAAGCACTTAGGGAGAATTAGTGCCAGGCTGTGCAGAGACACTCGTGCCCCCGCCTGCCCCGTCCCCCTTGTCTCCCACCCAGGCCTGTCCTGCTTCTCCTGGAGATCCCACTCTGGCCCGACCTTCTCTCCAGGGCCTGCAGAGGGGAGGGTGGGCAGCCCAGGAGAGAGACCTGGAGACACAGGCCCTGAGATGGGACAGGGGCAGGGGACAAGGAGAGGATAACCCGCTACCCCGGAGACCCTGGGCCTGGGCTTGCTCGTAGAGGAGGCAAAGCAAGGATGCTGGTTAGAAGCTCAGCCCCTGAGCCAGGGTGCCGGGTGCAAATTCAGGGCCGTGACTCTAGCCAGCCCCTCCTCTCTGCGCCTCCCCCTCCGCTTCCCCCTCTGTCTCACCCCCTTCTTCCTTCCCCTCCTTTCCCTCACTCCCTCTCCCATCCGTGCCTGTCTCCCTCCCTCCCTCTCCCTGACCTCCCTTGCAGGGAGAAAGAGGAGGATTCAGTCCCTGCCCTCGGGGTGTGGGTGAGTTTGTCTGTGATGCTCCTGCTCACAGCTGCTCCCACTTCTGTGATCTCTGGGGAGAGGGAAGGAGTCTGCTGCAGTTTTCTAGGGTGGGGGAAATGTGCCAGTCTCTGCCCCCCCTGTGGTTTCCAGCGACCCCCAGCCTGGTACCCCTTGCTCCCCTCCATGAGATGGGGATCTGTGCCTCAGAAGGAAGCCTCTGCACTCTGCACACCAGGGTGAGTAGGTGCCAGCCCTGTGCCCTGCATGTGGCGAAGGTTTTCTGAGCCAGCTCCAGAGCCACTTAGAGGAGGTGACCTCTCTGTGCTGCAGACCCCCTGGTCAGAGGCCTGGGCCCCTCCTCCAGGCGAGTAGATGGAGGGGGAGCAGGGCAGGTGCAGTGCCCAACTTTGCAGACAGAGCCCTTTGTATCGGGACCCACCCACCCCTCCCCAAGCCTTCCGGCCCTGCCCCTCCCCACTCCCCCAGCCTCTCAAAGAAGGCCTGTTCTCGCATCCTTCTCTGGGAGATCCCCCACCAGTGCAGCCTCCCTCAGATGTGTGCACTGGGGGTGTCAGCAGTCCTACCAGTGTCCTTCCTTCCTTCATTCATCCACACTGATTTGGAACTGTGAGCAGGCCTTGAGCTGGGCGCTGCGTAAGACAGACCCACGCTGCCCCTTATCTTCTCCCTGAGGAGTTGGATGCTGGACAAATGATTACACAATTACTTGTGCAATTCCATCTGTGATCAGGGCTACCAGGAGGAGGGGCCCAGGGGCCCAGAGAACTCCAAGGACACCCTGACCTATCTGGAAGCTTCCCAGAGAGGGCTTAGCAGGAGGATCCAGGGGAAGGAGCTGGTAGGGCAAAGCCTGGGAGGTAGGAGGGAGCAAACCTGAATGTGGCTTAGCTCAGGGGAGAAAGGGGATGGGTTGAGGCCCGAAGGGGGTCCTGCCAGCAGGTGGAGGCCTGTGTATTTGTCCTGAAGTGATGGGGCCTGACAGGGGTGCGCAGGACAGGTGGTGCTGCTGTCAGTGGGTGTAGGGAGGGGCGGGGCATGGGCAGGGGGAGGGGAAAGCCCCAGCTGTTCTCTAGCCAAGGAAGGTGCAAGCCTGATTCTGCAGGGACACCTTCCCATGCCCTCACGCATCACGGGGCCAAGCATGGCAGGCCGACACGGCCCTCTGTAGACAGCTGAAATGGTCTGAGGGGGGCACTGGAGGTGTTTGCACCTCAACAGCAGGAGATGAAGGAGACCAGCCCACTTGTTAAACTGACACCTGTGTCCAACCTTCCCTGTCCTGCTCTGGCTGTCCATGGCCACGCCCCGTGGCAGCCTTCCCTGGACCCCATCACACTGAACTCCAGCACACGCAGGTAGCCATGTCTCACGTTGCCACTGAGCACGTGAGTGCACCCAGGAGAGTCTCCCAAGGAAGGGATGCCGAGGGGTATGAGGCAGTGGGCTCCAGAACTGTGGACCTCACTACCCAGTAAAAGTCCATTAGAAGTGGTTGGACCACCCACGGAGCTGCTGTGAGGGGCCAGCCTGGCGGCAGTGCAGCTTTAAGATAACGTGTTCTGCTGTGGCAGCCTGGGGTTCCCCAGCGAGGACATACACACTGCTTGTCAAGCCGTGCTGTGGCAGGTGTCCTACATATAAAATAGAGGAAGATGGGCACAGATGTTAGCTCAGGGCCAATCTTCTTCAGCAAAAGGAGGAGTAGTGGTGGTGGAAGTTAGCTCAGGGCTAATCTTCCTCAAAAAAAAGAGCTACGAACTTATGTTACTGTCTGTTCAAAACAGAAAGTGTGTTAGATGCCCCTCACCTAAAAGGGCATCATCTCAAATCCAGGGTAACTCTTCATGTTGGAGACATTTCCCTTCATCGAAACCTCCTTTCTGATCTTGTGCACTCGTTCCTGGAGTTGAAGACATTCTGGGTAGGGAGGAGCTGCTTCCTGACCCCCACTCCCAGCTCCACTGAGGGCTTCTGTACACGTGCAGGATGAGACCAGAGGAAGGTGGAGGGACCTCAAGGATGCTTAATGGCCAGGATGTTCCCTCTCTGGTGCTCTCTGTTTCCATTACAAGTTTTCACTTCCTAATGATGCAATTTCTAACGTAACAGCCCTACATTGTAGGATAACTGTGAAAACCACCAAAGAGAGGCCGGAAGATAAAGACAGTTTGGATCATCATCTGCAGAAGGCAGTCACTGCAGGTAGCTTGTGGGTGAGCCTGTGGATGCCCCTGAGGCTCATCTTTGAGGGAGACACCCAGCAGGCACTGCAGGTATTCATGCAGGTCATGCTGGGCTCAGGACAGACACCTGCGCAGAGCAGACCAGATGCGTGTCTCGCAGGGCTCCCAGCCGAGCAGGAGAGGCACAAACAGAGGCATGCCTATGCACAGGAAGATGAGTGCAGTGAGGGGACCACATCCAGAGCAGAGGGCTCTAACCACTGGCCAAGAGGTCCACAGGCCTCTGAAGGAGCTGAGACCTTGAGATGCAGCCTGTCCCCTCAGCAGTGGGCACTGGAGAGTGTCCCAGCTATGGCCAGTATGTGCAAAGGCCTGTGGGAGGAGGCGACTCAAGAAGCCTCTGTCGGGGGGACACGCATGGCTCACCTCAGGGAAGGCCTCTTACTCTGAGGAGGGGAATGTAGGGAACATGCTGGGCCCTGGGTGGAGAGGGAGTGGACACCAGTGGGGATGGGTGGGGAGGGCTGGACCTCAGCCTGTACCCAGGCACACCCACTAGCTGGGAGCTGATAGAGGCTGGTCCACATGGCACCCTCTCGTGGTTGTGGGGCTAGATCTGTAGCTCTTGTGCTTTCTTTAGCCCCATTCCCTTCATGGGGGCAGGAATGGTGGGTGCACATGTGTGCAGTTGCACTCACAGACATGCGTGCACACACACATGTGCACACCTAGATGTGCACATTTGCAGGCACGCACACACATGCACACATAAATGTGCATGTACACTTGTACAAGATGTGTATACACAGACATGTAACCACAGGTGTGCACACATAGTGCACGTGCAGATGTGCACACAGATGTGCACACGTGTCCACACACAACGCATGTACAAACAGCCCCACTGTGCAGCTCTGCCTCTGCCACTTGCTGTTACTTCTCCCTGTTGTGGGTTCTCCTTTGAGACGGTGGGAGCGCAGGAATGGAAGTGTGTTCTCTCGAGGCAGAAGCCCTGGCTTCAACTCCTGGCTGTCTTCTCTGGGCTTAGTTTCCAGTCTGTGGCCGGGGGATTCTGGAATCTTGCTCACAGGCTGCTGGAGGGAGTCAGTGCACATGGGCAAGGGGCTGGCGCTGGCTGCTGGGAGCTGCTGTCAAAGACGGTCATTATGCAAGACCAGGGGTCTGCTGCCCTGTTTCTGTGCTCTGCGACCCAGGAGTTGGGTGGATGGGCTCCTGGCCTGAGAAGGGGAGGGGCTCTGTTGTGGGTGTGCTGGGGATTTATGGGCAAGTGTCACTTCCCCCCAGTGGGTGGCAGTACTGGGTTCAGCCTCATATGGAGCATGACCTCGAATGCTCCCTCTTGTGCTGTCCTCCCTGGAGCCAGGTCCCTGGTGGGCCAATCCCCCACAGACTCCACACAGTCCAGGAGACTTTTGGGAGAACTTCTGGTCAAAAGGCCAAGTGACCGGGTAGAGTGGGGTCAGGATTAGGCAACTGATCGAGGCTGGTCTACACGGGGCCCTCTTGTAGGGGTGGGGCTAGGGTGAGGGTTAGGGTCAGGAGGGTCCCAGTGAGCTGAGAACTTTCACCTCTGAACTCTGGTTCAAGGACAAAGTTTGGCTGGGTTGGGGCTCCAGCATGCTTGGATGGGCCCTGGGAGCCCAGCCACTAGGCCCCCAAGATGACTGATTCACCACAGGGCAACTCTGTCTTCTGTCCCCTGCAGGGTGGTCAGCGTGAGGCCACCATGGGGTCAGGCTGGCAGTCAGTGCTGAAGCGTCTTACTGCTGTAGCACAGCCCCTCCTGTGGCTGACACGGCTGCTGGTGTCCCCACTCCCCGGCGAGCCTGGCTTTGTGCTCTGTGCCCTGAGAGCTGGGAGTGGGCAGAACATGCTGATCAGGCAGCTTCGGAGGCGGACACCCAGAGCAGTGCTCCCGTTTCTGACCACAGAATATGGTTTCCACCTTGTCTGCCACTTTCTTGCCTGCTGAAACGTGGGTGACTGAGCACGGGGTCCATAGACGTCTGGGGCAGCTGGGGCAGGTTGTGAGGGGCTGCTACAGAGTTTCTTCTGTCTGGTGGTGGCTTCCCCATCCCTTTTCTTGGCTCCATGAGGGGCACAGAGACCCAGATGATGCACAGCAACTCTCCCTGAAGCAGGTGAACTCTGCACCTCCCTGTCTTCGTCTTCATTCATTCAGGAAGCAGGCGAGCACTCTTCTTGGTGTCCGGGTGCAGTGTGGAGAATGGGCAGGCTCTGCTCTGGGTCGGAGGTGGTGGAGGAATGGTGGGCCCTGCTCTGTGGAGGGGGTCATGGAGAACAGTCAGGCCGACACACAGTCCAGGGTCAGCAAGGCTGGGGTGAGTGTGAGGATGTGAGAGAGCAGCGTCTGGGGCGGCTGGACTGGCGTCAGGAAGGCCTCTCGAGGAGGGAAGGGACCAGCCGTGGGACGGGGAGAGCCTCAGCACGGGGGACTGCAAGGCCAGGGCTGTGGCGGGGGCACGCAGAGGGAGATACAGGGAGCCATAGCTGGACATAGGGCCCCAGCCACAGGAGTGAGGGGAAGGGTCTCCGTGGGCAGCCACTCGGGGGCCTGAGCAAGACGTGAGGCAATCTGCCCTGGGAGAGCTCAGGAGACAGTCTGTTCCTTCATTCAACAGGTACTTAACAAGTGTCTCAGGGTTAGAACCCTCTCGCCCATGGAGCTTGTGCCTCAGTCGGGGGAGACAACCACACACCCAAACGTCCAAGTTGTTCCACGTTCCAGGCTGGTAAATGCTGGGGACTGCAGGGTAGTGGCCCTGAGGCACTCAGGTTGCTCAGAACCGGCCTTCTTGGGAAGTCGCAGCTCAAGAACACCCAGGCAGGAGGCTGGGGTGGCTGCTGGGGAGGGTGGGCACGGCAGGCCATTCGGTCCCCTGGGTGGCAGGGCCTGGGCTGAGGATGAGTCCAGAATTGGCTTTGGAGTCAAGACAAGAAGAGGACATGGCAGCCCGCCCCTGCAGGAGGGGCCCCGGCCAGCCCCAGCCCCTCTGTCCACAGGATGCTTGTTGGCTGCCAGGAGCTTCCAGGATGAAGTTGAAGGTAGAGGTGGCAACTGCAACCTACAGCACCAGTCACGGATACGTCTCCTCTGCTGGTTTGCTGTTCACCTTCTCCGTGGCACTGGGAGAAAGCAGCTTTTTGCAAACATCGGTGACGAAGGTTCAAAGGTTTGGTCGCACAAAGGGAAGCTACGGTGTGGTGGGAGTTTGCAGCCTGCCTGTTGATTTGGAGCCTCATGTGTGTTGGGAGTCTTCTTTGATTGAGAAGCTGGTGGCAGGCAATGCCCCATGTTTCTGGGTGCCCCTCAGAGTCAGGTGTGAGGGGTCCGTCTGTGCACCTTGGATGTCCAGCTGAATCTCAGCCGCCTTGAATCTGATCCCAGGGCTTTGTGTGGTCTCAGGAATCTGCATATCTGCTGGCCCCACCTCCTGCACCCCTGTGTGTGCACATGCAAGTCTGTTCCAGGCTCCGGTGCTGCATGCGCTCTGTATGATGCTGTGGGACATCGGCAGGGTTTTCGAGCTTCCAGCAAGTCCACCTTGGCTGACGCAGGACGGGGTACCAGTGTCATGGCTCCGTTGTGGCCAATTCGATGGACCACAGAAAAGCCCTTTACCCTTTCTGAGCCCCAAAGCAGGTAGAAGCAGTCCTCTGGAAACGCAGTGGCAACCTGCTGTGATGCCTGTAAGCCGGTGCCTGCTGGGGCTCAGCTCATGGTCACCGTGACCACTTTCCTGACATTCTCTATCGTTGCCCTCCTCTTCAGCGCCCTGCTCATATCTGGTCCACTCAACCTCCCTCTCCCTGGGCCCTGCGTGAGATTTGCATACAGGTGCCCCTGCCTGGTGCAGCTGAAGGGGTGGGGATGGGGTGAGCAGCCCATGCTAGGAGGGCCAGCAGCACAGAACACATGTGGTGGGAAAATGGCTACTCGGAATGTGGGTTTTATTTCCCTGCCACCTCCTCAGAGCTGCCTCCTGACTCCTGTGCCAGATGGGAGAGGTGGGCTCTGGTATTTGGGGCCCTTTGGTATTAGCTCCCCCTGGAGCCTTGTCACCTTTAGTCACTGTCCAAGCCTCAGTTCCTGGTCTATAATTGGGGGGATGGAGGCATGGGGA
Source organism: Equus przewalskii (assembly GCF_037783145.1). Classification (NCBI taxonomy): domain Eukaryota; kingdom Metazoa; phylum Chordata; class Mammalia; order Perissodactyla; family Equidae; genus Equus; species Equus przewalskii. The sequence continues at coordinate 49,743,629 of NC_091851.1, forward strand.
ACAGCCTACAAGAGCTTGTGTAAGGAGGAACCCAGGCCCTGCACCTGCTGGAGATGGACTGCCCAGGCCCCTGGAGGACCCCTCCACCCAGGCTGCACTTGCACAAAGGCCTCCTGTGAAGACTTCCAGGGCTCCCTCCAGACGGGTGGTGCTCAACTAGGCAGGACTGCGAGCCTCGACAGGGCCACCCACAAACCCTGATGTCACTGTGTGTCTGAAGTGTTTTTATAAATCCAGCAATTATCTGGTGAGTAGTCCAACTCTAAAATAGGTTGAATTTTAAAATGTAAATGTTGGACATGCACCCCGGTTTTTGCGATACCACTCTGGAATTCTTTGCCTTCTGACAGCCTGGGAGCCTCATGGATCAGAGGTGTCTCACTCTCCTGATTTTCTCAGGTCCTGGTTACCCACCTTGGTGAAGGTCGGGGAAGGTTCTGGCTCATAGCACCTGCTTCCCAGTCACCTCTGGGTCCTCTTCCGTTAGCCTCTTCCGAATCTCCCACCCCAGCCTGTGCTCCTGGGGCCAGGGCTGCCCATGTTCTGTTGGCCTGCCCCTCTTTCATTCTAGATTCAGCAGTGCCCAGACGTTGGGGTTGAGGTTGATGTTGTCATCCAGGCCTCTGGTTGGGCATGGGGCTGCCTTGCCTGGATGTGTCCTGGGCTCTTGGTGTGCATGTGTGTGGTGGGGATCAGGTATGTAGGGGCATGCGGATTGTTACTCTGGTGGCCTCCAATGAGCCATGTCCCCTGTATCCACAGCTGAAGTAGCCCCTCCCTCAAGTACTGATCTGCACCAGCAAATCTGATGCACCCATCCATCCATCCATCCATCCACACCCACCCATCATCTGTCTATCCACCCACATACCTACCCATCCATCCATACATCCACCCATCTATCCATCAATCTATCCATCCATTCATCCATCCATCCACCCACCCACCTATCCACCCATCCATCCATTCATCCATCCACCCACCCACCCACCCATCCATCCATCCATCCACCTATCCATCCACCCACCCAACCATCCATCCATCCATCCACCCACCCACCCATCCACCCATCCACCCACCCATCCATCCATACATCCATCCACCCACCCACCCATACACCCATCCACCCACCCATCCACCCATCCACCCACCCATCCATCCATCCATCCATCCACCCACCCACCCATACACCCATCCACCCACCCATCCACCCATCCACCCATCCACCCACCCATCCATCCATACATCCATCCACCCACCCACCCATACACCCATCCACCCACCCATCCACCCATCCACCCACCCATCCATCCATACATCCATCCACCCACCCACTCAACCATCCACCCACCCACCCATCCATCCATCCACGCATCCATTCATCCATTCGTCCATGCACTCCTGGATGGCAGACTTGGGGCCTGGAAAGGTCAGGACTATTGATGGGCTCATCGCAGCCTTATCAGCAGGTTCAGGGTTCTGGGATGTGTGCATGTTTGTGAGTGTGGTGGGGGTAGGAGGACTGCAGAGGGTTGCAAGGTTCCAAGCTGCTCTAACCTGTGAAGACTGTGATATCTAGAGCTTGAATTGGGTTGGAATCCAGGGGAAGTGTGGCCTTGGGACCCTGGGTAGAGCTGTTAGGCCTGGCCTGATTCAGGTCCACTGGTCAGTTGGGCACTCCTAGGCTGACCAGGCCCAAATACCTGGAGGCCCTCTGGTCAGCGTTCCCTCTAGTTGTCCTGGTGGATGTGTCTTTCAGCCACCTGCCCAGGGCCCCTCAGCCATCCCAGCTGCCCGCCACCCTTCTGGCTTTGCTTATGTTCCCATCAGATGTCTCCTGCTCACTCTGGGGCTGGGACTAGAGTGAGGCAGTTGGGGCTTCAACACCAACCCCACCCTGGCCCTCCTTCTCCCCTAAAAGTTAGGGTGGGACCTCTCCCTTCCCAGAGGCTTTCACCCTGGGAGCTTTCTCCCAGTGAACTCCCACTTGGGGAAGGCACCACTGAGGCCTCTCCTTGTGGTGCAGAAGGCCCAGATCCCGCCTTGGGCTCCAGATGGTCCTGGGCTCCAGTCCCACCTCTGCCCTGAGCTGTGGGCCCTTTCCCCTTCTGAGCCACGTCTGCAAGTTGGGAACAACACTGTTGACCTTGCGGGGGACCCCATGCATGGAGGTGCACGAGCTAGGCATAGATGGGGTGTTCATCTTCCTCAGGGGCTGGAACCGTGGGTCAGGTGACCAGCTGGGATGACTACCTTGCTCCCTTGGTGGGGCTAGTATGCTTGTTGGGATGATGGGAGAGCTGGCACCAGGATCTGACCCCACTACCAGCTTCACTGAGGGCTCCAGCTGCCTTTTCCCACTGCTGGGCTCCGGGGCCCCAGCTGGGCCAGGGCGGGGGGTGGGGGCGGGTGGGAGGCGGGGAGGCCCTTGCCCCAGGGCACCATGTGAGACTGGTGGGCTGGCCAGGTCTGTCCCCTCCCTCCTTGCTCACCCAGGAAGCTGCTCCTGTCACACCCAGAGCGTGTGGCTGGCTCTTGGTCTCTAGCGCTGGGTGTGGCTGGAACCACCCCAGGATCAGTGTGTCCTGGGCTCCAGCCTGGGCATCTCAGAACTGAGTCTTGGGAGGGAGGGTTTCTGCTGACGTGGCCAGGACATGGCTGTCCCCAGATCTTGCTGAAGCCAGCCCGTGCCCGCAGCTGCACCAAGCTCTGTCCTTGCTTCAGTGGGGCCAAAGTGTTCGGGCGAAGGTGTTTCTCTCCTGGGCTCTGCGGGGGCACCCTCATGACCTGTCTCTTGTGGATGCTCTTGTGGCCACTAAGAAGCAGACGCCACCAGCCCAGCCTGCCATGGCAACCACCTGGGCCTCGCTCTCCGTCCGGGTCCCTGATTGGCTTTATCTCTGAGGCCATCTGTTCTTGGAGCAGAATTCCAAAGCCGTTTAAACAGAACCTGGAGTAGGGCAAGGAGCTGAGCCTGTCCTGCACGCAAGTGCACACACACACGAAGCACACAAAGCACACGCAAACAAGCGCACACACGCACACGTGGACGCACACACAAACAAATTGCGGCCCCTGCAGGGTGCCAGGCCATGAAAGGGGCAAAATTGGGGGAGGTTCTGTCTCCCTGGCAGACAGGCATCTCCTCCCCGCCCCCATGCGGGGAGCCCGGCTGCCGGTACATGTGCCTCAGCCGTCAATGTCTGTTCTCCTGTCCTCATGGCTCCATTGGAGAACCTTGGAAGGGCCCTCGGACCCAGCCTGCCTCTGCTTGGTCCCCAACGCAGCCTCCCCACACAGTGCCTGTGTGCAGCTCAAGGTCCCAGGCCTGGGGCCCTGACTCTGGCCCTCCCAATGCTGCCTCTCCTGCTCGTGGGGCTACTGGTCACCTTCCTGCTCCTACTGGTCAGATGATCACCTATCATGTCCGCTTCTCGGTCCTGGCATGACCAGGTGGCTTCCAGGCCCCGACACCTACCAGGAAAACAAGAACAGCCCTCAACTGCTCACTCTCTGTCCCTCACTCCCTGTCCCTCACTCTCCGTCCCTCACTCCCTGTCCCCTCTCTCTCAGTCCCTCACTCCCTGTCCCCTCACTCTCCGTCCCTCACTCCCTGTCCCTCACTCCCTGTCCCTCACTCCCTGTCCCTCACTCCCTGTCCCTCACTCCCTGTCCCTCACTCTCCGTCCCTCACTCTCCGTCCCTCACTCTCCGTCCCTCACTCCCTGTCCCTCACTCCCTGTCCCTCACTCCCTGTCCCCTCACTCCCCGTCCCTCACTCCCCGTCCCTCACTCCCCGTCCCTCACTCTCCGTCCCTCACTCTCCGTCCCTCACTCCCTGTCCCTCACTCCCTGTCCCCTCACTCCCCGTCCCTCACTCCCTGTCCCCTCACTCCCTGTCCCTCACTCCCCGTCCCTCACTCCCCGTCCCTCACTCCCTGTCCCTCACTCTCCGTCCCTCACTCCCTGTCCCTCACTCCCTGTCCCTCACTCCCTGTCCCCTCACTCTCCGTCCCTCACTCCCTGTCCCTCACTCCCTGTCCCTCACTCCCTGTCCCTCACTCCCTGTCCCCTCACTCCCCGTCCCTCACTCTCCGTCCCTCACTCCCTGTCCCTCACTCCCTGTCCCTCACTCCCTGTCCCCTCACTCTCCGTCCCTCACTCCCTGTCCCTCACTCCCTGTCCCTCACTCCCTGTCCCCTCACTCCCTGTCCCTTACTCCCTGTCCCTCACTCCCTGTCCTTCACTCCCTGTCCCTCACTCCCTGTCCCCTCACTCCCTGTCCCTCACTCCCTGTCCCTCACTCCCTGTCCCCTCACTCTCCGTCCCTCACTCCCTGTCCCCTCACTCCCTGTCCCTCACTCCCTGTCCCCTCACTCTCCGTCCCTCACTCCCTGTCCCTCACTCTCCGTCCCTCACTCCCTGTCCCTCACTCCCTGTCCCCTCACTCCCTGTCCCTCACTCCCTGTCCCTCACTCCCTGTCCCCTCACTCTCTGTCCCTCACTCCCTGTCCCTCACTCTCCGTCCCTCACTCCCTGTCCCTCACTCCCTGTCCCCTCACTCCCTGTCCCCTCACTCTCCGTCCCTCACTCCCTGTCCCTCACTCCCTGTCCCCTCACTCCCTGTCCCCTCACTCCCTGTCCCTCACTCCCTGTCCCCTCACTCCCTGTCCCCTCACTCTCCGTCCCTCACTCCCTGCCCCTCACTCCCTGTCCCTCTCTCCCTGTCCCTCACTCCCTGTCCTTCACTCCCTGTCCCTCACTCCCTGCCCCTCACTCCCTGTCCCTCACTCCCTGTCCCCTCACTCTCTTACCCCTCTCCCTCTGTCCCCGTCCCTGATTCCTGCCCTCATCCTCCTTCTCCTGCATAGTCTGGGGTCATTTCAGGTCCTTGTTGTCACCTCAATGCAGGGGGTTTCTCTCTCCCCTCGCAGTTTGCTGCCCCCCTTATTGGCTGCCGATTGCCCCTGGGTCTTGCTGCATCTGCTGTGAGGGGCGCCGTGTCCCCAGGAGCATTGGGTCTGGCCCTACTCAGGCCCAGCCTTCTGCTCACCGTGGCTGTTCCGGGGCATCCTTTCTGCTGTTCAATCTCCCAGATAACGTGGCCACTGACCCTCATGGGGCCCCAGTACTGCTGGATGGCTGCTTCCCAGGCGATGTCCCCTCTTTGTGCTTGGCGACGGGTGGCACCTAGTGTCCCCTCTGTGCTGCCCACTGTGCTCTGAGAGGCCTCGGTGGCCCTGGTCATGCTGAGTAGGTAGGGTGCCCCTGTGGCAGATCCAAGGGACATCAAGAGTGCACTTCTAGGCAGGTCTAACTACAGCCATGGGTCTGGGCGCCAGGCTGCATTGCCATGGCCCGAGGCTGCAGTGCCCCCAGGACCACCTGAGAGCCGCACCTGTTGGAACCTCAATCGAAACAGAGCAGTGGCAGGTGATGTCTAAGGGTGGCTTGCCCTGTCTACCTGTCAGGCGGTAGCAGGGTCCCTCGCCCCATGGAGCCCTAGAGAGAGGCTGGGCTGATGGCTGCCTGCCACAGATGGGACCCTCCCAGAGGACCAATGTGGCCAGAGGCAAACGCTCTCAGACTCCATGGGGCCCACATGTCCAGCAGGCCCCCGGGGACGTGTGGGCCTGGGCCTCTGTGCTGTCCTGCTGGCCCCTGAGTACCTGCAGCCGGAGCAGGACCCTTGTGGAGCCCCTGCAGCCTGGGTCCTCAGAGCGTATTGGACCCGGTCTCTGAACCCGCTTTTCTTGTGTGAAGGATGAGAAGCCTTTGGTTTTGTCAGAGGAAACGCAGGAGCATTCCCAGACCCCCACTGTTACTTTAAATAACCCGGCTCAACTCAAAGAACCCGGTTTCCCAGGTTAGGGAGTCCTGACTGGGTGGAGGGAGCTGGATTGCTAACCGCAGAGGGCACCTGGTGTCTGTGGTGCCGTGGGAAGCCTTGGGCTTCCTGGGAGTCTCCTGGGTTGGGAGGCCATCAGCCATGACTTAGCTGGGGACCCACAGGGCAGTTGTCTCTATCTTCCTCACTTTGTAGACGAGGAAACTGAGTCATGGAAGGGTTGGATAGCTCGCCCAAGGTCATTTGTCTGTAAGCACATCAGTCACTGCAGCCTAGGTACAGTGACGGACCCAGAGGGGATCTCTCACCTTGCCCCAGCAGCATCTGTAGCTGCCTTCACCCATTTTGCCTCTGCTCTGCCCCCATCGGCACCTCCCCTCATCTGCCCCACCTGCACCTATTTGCCCCTCCTGCCCCCATCTGCCCCTGCCCCCATCTGCCCCTCCTGTCCCCATCTGCCCCTGCCCCCATCTGCCCCTCCTGCCCCCATCTGCCCCTGCCCCCATCTGCCCCTCCTGTCCCCATCTGCCCCTGCCCCCATCTGCCCCTGCCCCCATCTGCCCCTCCTGCCCCCATCTGCCCCTGTCCCCATCTGCCCCTCCTGCCCCCATCTGCCCCTGTCCCTCATTTGTCCCTCCAACCCCCATCTGCCCCTGCCCCCATCTGCCCCTTCCCCCCATCAACCTCTCCTGCCCCATCTGCCCCTGCCCCCCATCTGCCCCTGTCCCCCATTTGCCCCTCCAACCCCCATCTGCCCCAACCCCATCTGCCTTTCTTGCCCCCATCTGCCCCTGCCTCCATCTGCCCCTGACCCCCATCTGCCCCTGTCCCCCATTTGCCCCTCCAACCCCCATCTCCCCCTGTGCCCCATCTGCCCCTGGCCCCCATCTGCCCCTGCCCCCCATTTGCCCCTCCTGCACCCGTCTGCCCCTGCTCCCCCTCTTTCCACACATGCTCACCAGCTTATGGGCAGGTTCACCCCTTCATTGCTGTCCTCTAACCAGATGACTCACCTTTATTTCCAGCCTGATCTTGGCCCTGAGCCTCAGACTGGAACCCATGTCCTGAGGACAACAGAGCTCATCCCACAAGCCGGCCCTCCCCAGGTCCCCCACTCAGTAAGTGCGCTGCTCCCAACCAATGGCTCAGACTGAATCCTGGAGTCCCACATAGCCCTTGCTGTGCCCTGGCTCCACACCCAAACTCTTAGCAGGCCAGCCCTTCCCCCAGCCCATATTCCAACATGGGCACACTTCTCTTTGGACCCCCACCTGTCCCTTTCCCAAACTAACTTTTCTCAGTGGAGGCCTCACTGCAGACGTGGAGACATTCAACTGTTTGCTGGCAGTCACAGGGCTGTGAGGGGACAGGGGCAGCCCAGGCTCTGTCCAGATCTGCCTCCTCCTGGCTCCAGGGCAGTGAAACCTGACCTCTCAACACCCATCCCTCCAGCTTGCAAGGCACTCGCCTCTGGACTGAGTGGATGGTCCTCGCTACCCTCGGACTTCACTTAAAGGTTAGTCTGTGAGGACAGGCACTGGCAGTTCTTTTTCCCAACCTCACCACCCCAGGGGCCAGCTTTGAGGCCTTCTGCTCTAAAGGAATTTTCCAGAAGGGGCCTTGGGCCTCGTCTGCCCCCTCCCACCTCCCAGGGATCCATCTTTGGGCCCTTTCATGGCCTGAGAGAACCCTGCGCAGCCAGACTGCATCCAGGCCTCTACCTGTCAGGGTCAGACATGTGTACACAGGTGGGCTAGTCCCCAGAACTGAGGATGGGATGGAGACCTCCCCAGGAGGTCATACCAGAGTCACCTCAGTGCTGAGTGGGATCTTCCTTCCAGCATTAGGGCAAGCTGGGTGGAGGCTGGGAGTGTCTAGTAGGGTCCGGCAATGGCCAAACTCTGTTGTCCCAAAGGGCCCTGGTGGGCAGTGAAGGAGCGAGGAATCATCCCAGAAAGGTCTCCCCCACTCCCCACTCCACTCCCTGCACCCCCCTAGCCGGTCTGGAGGAGCTGTGGGAGGTCTAAACCCAAGTTCCTTCCCTGCTCCCTTGAGGCCCACCCCTCCTAACCCTCCATCCCCGAGGGAGTTGGTTCTTCATCCCCCCTTCACCTCCCCCCACACAAAGGCTCCCCACCTGGGTTGGTGGGGAATCCGTAGTTCAGGGGCCTGCCCTTCCACAGCTATGATTGTGTTGGGGGAGGCAAGCCTCCACAGACCTGATCCCACCCCACCCTGACTGTCTCCCACCAGGTTTCTGGTCTGATTTGGTCTGGGGTGAGAGAGGAAAAGTGGGAAGGAGGAGAAAGGTGATGTGGGTAGGGGTAAGGGGGAGGGAAGGGGTAGGGAGAAAGTGGGGGAGGGAAGTGGGGGGAGGAGGAAGGGGAGGGGGAGGAGAATGGAAGGGGAAAGGGAACTTGGGGGAGGGGAGAAGGGGTGGGCAGGGGAGGGAAAGTCTCCCCAGGAAGGGCCCCTCCCCTCCTCACTTGTTAGTCCATTAGTGTGGGGGGCTGTGTCTTTGCTCCCCCCACCTGCAAGCAGGGCTCATTGTCTGGGGCCCATTGTGTGGGAAAGAAAGCCTCATTGGCAGGGCATCAGTTTGTGATCATCTGCTCCCTGGCCCCGATTGGCTGGATGAGAAGAGGGCTTCCCAGGGCGTGGGGACACAGAAGTTTGTGCAGCAACTTTTTCCGGCATGAAGTGACCGTGTGTCCAGCTTCGGAGTGGAGGTGTGCCCGCCCAGCCAGGATGATGCTCTGTGGGACCTTCCTGGGTGCGTACCTCCCCCCAGCCCCGTGCAACCCTCCCTCGGCCTGTTCATATGTTTCTGCCAAGACGCCAAAGGGACTAATTAGCTGAGTGTCCCGTCAGTGCTCAGTGCTCTTTTCTGGGCAGCCAGAAAGGAGGTGACAGACACATGCTCCCTCCGGAGCGAGGCCAGGGCCCTGGAAACTGGCCTGACACCTCCCCTTCCAGCTGATCGTGTGGTTTGTGGAAATAGCCTCACGTGGCGAGGCTGCCCTGTCTATGGGCTTGTCCCCAAAGGTTGCAGGTGGGAAGGCAATGGGCAGGAGTGCATGTGTGTCCAAGAGCAGGGGCTCTGAGGCTCTGGGGGAAGGCCGGGCGAAAAGAAGGAGTGAGTGCACCTCATGTCTTTTGTGCTTGTGACTGGAGATGTCCACCTGGGACTTACTGTAGTAATGGGGCTTTGGCTGGGGCCACTGATGCTTATGTTCCCATCACATGCAAACTCACTCTGTGTGTGTGAAACACTAACACAGTGTTAGAGCAAGGGTTAGTATGTGAGCTCCACAATAATCTCCCACATGTGTGTTTGTGGGTATAAGTATGTTCACACTGTGTCAAAAGGTTGGTGCGTTTGATATCTCAGCATGAAACAGTCTCACAATATGGCCCAGAGCGTGTGTGTGCGTGCGTGTGTGTGTGTGTGTGTGTGTGTATGAGAGAAGCTCACAACCAGGCGAGTGTGAGACAGGCACACAAAGTCAGCCCAGGGTGTTGGTAAGAGTGGCTCTGGGTTTTGTTTGCTCCATCTGCCAGAGCCTGCCTGGGGCAGCACCCCCCTCGCCCTCAGCTGTTCGTATACAATATTAATGCTGACCATCTCGCTCGCACACAACGGCCCTAATTGTCGTCTGCAGCTTTAAGGCGGGCGCCCATCTGCAGGGACGCTTTCAGAGGGAACAAGGAAACTCTCACCCCCAGCTGGTCACCGGAGAAGGTGGTGCCAATTACAGATGCAGAAAGTTCAGACCAAAATTACTTGAAAGAGTTTTTATGAAGCAAATGAACTGACACTTGGAATGTCTGTGTGCAGATTTGCACAAGTAATTGCACTTTATTTGAAATGATCTTACCGGCTAAGCGACCATTAAGCCTGCTCCACCGGCTTCCACAAAGCACTTCCTTAGCAAGCACTGCAGCCACAAGTTTGGTTTTGCAAATCTCGCCTTTTCTCCCCGTGTGGAGTTGGAGGACCCTGCATTCAGACAGATTGTTTCCCTGAGGATCTTCCTAAACTTAAAAGTCTCATGCAACTTCTCCATGGATTTTTATGAAATAAAGTTTAAAGGAACAATGTGCATCACGCTTAGTTATGGGAAAGACAATATTTTATGATTTAAAAAACTCCTGACAGTGTTTCACCCCGCGTGGGGAAGAAAGTTTTCGGTCTACCTTGCTGTGGTCACTTAGAGGCAGAGCCGGGATCCTCGTCTGGAACGGCCTCTGCCGGCGCGGCCGCGGCGATCGCCGGCCTGGCTCGGGCTCGCGCCGAGAACAAAGCCCGGGCCTGGCGCGGGAGCGCTGTCCGAAGTGCTGATCCAGTCGCGGGCGCGCCTGCCGCCCCGGCGCGCGGCCTGAAGCCGCGCCGAGCCTCGGACTCTTGCCTGCAAAGTCCCTTCCTCCTCCTTTCCTGTGACTCCTCCTTTGTTCTCTTGATGGAGTCAGCTAAAGATTTTGAACCTTCATTCATCAAAACTCATCTTCCGAAACGGCTCAGTGGGAGCTCCCAGAGCTTCTCTCCAGGTTCTTGGAACCGGCACCGATTTGAAGTTTCCCAGCACGTTCCAAATGCTAGCACGGAGCAGCCTCAGGTGGAGTCCAGAGCCCCATTCCCGACCACCAGAGCCACCCCCTCAGGAAGCCGCGCTTACTCAACGGAGGAGGGGTGAAGTACTGAGAGACTTAGGTTTGCGCAAATATAATTTGGGTTACCTGAAAAAACAATTATGCTGCACCAGGTCTTTTTGTGGCACATATTGATCTCTCCCTGATGTTACCTCTGTTTGCCGTTGTTTCCTAAGTTTGACCGTCACACATCTGAATTAAATACCTCCATGAAACACTGCGCGTTGCTGGGGAATACGGCTGATTCAGCACCGGCCCCCTTTGATTTCATCTTCATTGAGGAACAATGGCGAGCAGGTCTGTCTAAGCCTGCAGCCTGCCGATAAGAGTTTCATAGAATTTGTGAATGCCAAAGGTTTGGGATGTACAATATCCCAGCCCTCGCAGCGTGTCCGGAGGAGACAGAACACGGCTTTTCAGGAGAGCTCTCCGCGGGATATGTCCTTCTGTGCTAAGGGGTACGAGTTTACGAAAGGATAAAAACAATGGCAGGCAGTCATTGTAGGAACCTCAAAAACTATTCTCATTTGCCTAATTAATATTTCATCCTCAGCTTGACCAGTGAAGGCTTGTGTTTATTTCCTTTTGCTCAATCTAAAAGATTGCCCTGAGTACATTTTGTATCCTATTTGTTGAGAATAATGTTTGTGCGTATAGGAACTGAACATACTCACTGTAGGATGAAGCTCGGTCTACACATAATGTGGACGGCAGCACTGCGTGCTAAAAATAATTGCTTATGGAAGAGTTTTAGCTGATTTTCCAAACATGCTGTCTTAGAGAAAGCTAAATGTTTTAGTTCTGTCTCATTCATGCTTTTGGTGGCCTCAGACCTTCAGTGCTAATTAAGTTGGGGATGTTGTGTTCCTGCATAACTTTCCAAGAAATGCTATCTGCTGTCTGTTGAAATCTCTGCACTGAACTTCTGAGCCATGACTTTTACTGGCTCTCACTGTGGCCCGTGACAGTCCATTCTTTGCAGGTGTCTGAAATTCAGTTTGTGTCGTGTTTCACAATACAGTTTCTAACAACCTGATTATGATAACGGACAATTGTTTGCCTGATTCATAAGTAAGAAAAGGGAATTTGGATAGTAAGCAAGAATACCTTGACTCCTGGTTACTTTTACTGAGGAAATTCCTATATTTATCCCTGAATCTGGAAGAATATCACAAATTGACAGATGAGCTAGTGGACAATTGGGCTGCTTAAAGAGTGGATGGACACATCTACTGTGTGTGTTACGGATTTTTCTCCTCTTGATTTTCGTTGGATAGCTCCTTGCATGCAGTTTAAAAAAGACTCAAAAAGATAGAGCCTAGAACTTGAGTGGTATGCTCCCCTCTGGCTGAGATAAACTTAGCGGTTTAGGGCGTAGAGTACTTGTGCCTCAGGGATATCCAAGCTGTCTTTGAGGGGGTTTTATTATTTTAAAACTTAAAACAAAAAGTCAACATGTGATAAAAGAAAAAGATCTTTTTCTGACCCATTCTTTGTGTGTATAACTTTATTTTTTGGTCTGTGGCCATTAGTACCTTTTATGCACCTAAAAAAATACATATCCTTTTAAGTCACTGATCCCTGAATATGCAGATGAGCCAGTATGTCCCCCTCTTGGTTCATCTGAATAATAAATTCTGCAGTCCGTTTTTATGACGGTAGGTCATATTCCCAGCCACCAATAAATATTGTGAAGTGCTTTCGCTGCAGCCGTGCTAACCCAGGGCATCTGTCATTCCGGTTGCTGCTATTAGGAATTATTGGACTGAACCACTGAAGGAGAAAGCAGAGGGGGGTGAGCATGGCGCTCGTGACGCTCTCTGCCCTTTTGTGTGTTTTGCATAAAAAACTCCAATCGTGCTGCATATTAATTATAAATCCTTGTGGGTAAATGCAGGCACCTTCTGTTGGCTGAGGCTTGGAGCGGGAGACAGGGGTTCTGCTGGCCCGGGCACCTCTCACTCCCACGTCAGCAGATCCATCTCTCTGATGCTATACTGTAAATTTATTTCACCTCGGAGAGTAAACAGATATATTGGAGCCCCGAGGGTTCATGGGTAGCGTATTTACAAAGGAGCTCTCCGCCAGCCGTGCCACCGCTGCTAATGAGAGCCGTCATTAAGTAAATGAGACGTCGCCTTTAGCTGGCTTAGGAGTTCGCACACTGAGGGGAGAAGATATTTAATTGAGACCCGCACAGGCTCCCCACATGTGACCGCTGGAAGGGAGGCAGCTGCCTTTCCTCTCCTCCCCCGGCGCCCTGCACCCCCCATGTAAATTTCATGATTGCTTTCCGTGATGTCATTTTGAAAGAGGACAGACAATAGCTGTGGGGAAAGGTAAGTCAATGTTATGTTCTTTCGCTGACAAAGGCAGATATCCAGTGCTTGGCTTTTCTGGACAGGGAGAGGGCACGCCAGCGGAGTTAATTTCTAAGATGAAGGCTTTCTTTGCAGGAAAAGCAGGTCTGGGGATGGCTTTTTAAAACTGCTCTGTTGGTCTGAGGCTTTCTTCTCCTCCTGGGTCTGCCCATGGCTGTTTTCCTCCTCTTTCTCTGTCCCTCCCTGGCTTGCTCACGCACCTGGCCTCTCTGAGAGTCTAGTGGACACGTTGTGCGTCCAACAGAAAAGACATTGTGGGGAACCTTGTATCAAGACGAGAAACTTTGTGTGCATTTCTGGAGAGGAACGCAAATCCGTCTGCAGCCGTGGGACCCAGCTGCTACGTGCCTGGGGAAAACGCTGGTCCCTTGAGCAGAAGCTCTCTCTGGAGTGGGAACTTAGAGTTGGGGTACCTCGTGTGTGATCCCCCCACCCAAGACACCGAGCAGAGATGGTCATGTGAGCATTCTGTCTTTGCGTGTCACGTATTTCTAAACTTAAGGAACAACATCTAGGGTGCCTTATCTGTGGGATAGACGCACAGAACTGAACATCGGCCGTTCCTCTCAGTTCTTTTCTCACATGTGTTGGGGATCATGAGTGCTGTTGTTTAGGGTGTTGGTGTAACTGGATTTGTGTAGTTAAAACTAAGAATTAGTGTTGGCCAAGAAGTCGATATGAGCTCTGAGCAACGTGCTGCCATTTCCTGTAGGGTAACATGTTCTAGGGCTGTGGACTTTGTTCTGTCCATTGGATTCTCTTTCTTCTTTGTGAATCAAGAAAATAAACAAACCCACAGTGGCTCTTGTGTTCTGGCCTGGTGGGTCCCCACCATGAGCATCCCGCTTGCTCTTTCTGAGTCACTAAGGGCTTTTCTTGTCTCAGCACCACCTTTGCATCAGTGGACATCATTGGCTGGTAAAGTTGGGCATTTAATTTCTGAAACAAAACATCTGAGAGGTGGGTCGAGTAGTAGGGTGTGAGCTCGGTCTTGGGCCATCAGACTGTGTCACAATAATGGCAATAATGACAGTGATTATCATCATTATTCTTTTGGGAGAGGGAGATGGGAGAGGAATTTTGCCCTGGTGGCTTAAAAAAAATCAGAGAAGCCTGAGGACATCTCTGAGGCTGGTGGCTGAGTGAACAAAAGGCAGGAGGGGTGCTGGGCAGACTCGGAGGGGATGAGCCCTTGGCTGCGGTGTGGTGGGGCATGCTTGGACCCTGCCTCCTCAGGATGCTGCAGAGCCAGATTTGCCCTTGCTCTTGCCTGGGGAAGGCTGGGCAGGTGTTGGGGAGAGGCTGTCTCCTCGCCCCAGGGTCCTTCCCCTCCTCTTTGGCTGTGATTATCACCCCCTTCCGGATGCCCGTTAATTAATGGGAAACAAAAGAGTCAGAGAGTGGGGATTGGAGTTTATGGTGCTGGCGGGGAGGGTGTAGCCAGCAGGGCAGGAGCGCACTGTGCAGAGGAGGCCAGGTCAGTGCTTGGAGAGGTCTGTTTGCAAGAAGGACACAGCTTCATGAACCTCTGTCCTGTGGGGCTGGAGACAGGCCCTTGCGTGACCCCCATCCCCTGGGCACCCAGCGGCACTGGATCTCACAGAGTTGTTTTCAAAGAGTTGAATGTGGTGGAGGCCTTTCTGTCCTGGAACCGCCTGGCTCCAACCCCCTTGAATCACAATGTGGGCCTGGGAGATCACCCAGGGCAAGGGGCTGCTTCTGTCTAAAGAGTAACCCTCAAGAGGTGCCCACAGGTGTTGAGGCAGCCCCAAATATTCAGAGCCAATGCACCAGCCCTCTTGGAAGATTCTGGCAAAGGCGACAGTCACCTATGACCCCGAATTCTCCTGGTGCCTGAGAGAGGAGAATCTGCTCTGAGATGACCCCATGCAGTGGGCAGAACCTTGGGGCTACAAGATTGCTCTGCTCTCTGGGGGTCACAGCAACTTTTATGGGAAGCCCCGTCAGTGTCCAGAGGTGTCAGAGAGAGGCCTGCAGAGAGTGTGCTGGCACGGGAGTGCTCACCGGGCACTCGGATCTGCCCCAGGCACCTGAACCATAGCCTTGCTGACTTTGACTGGAGCTGGCCTGTCTTCCCTGCCCGCACTGCTATGGCTGTGCTGGGTGCTCTCCCTGGTGCTGCCCAGAGTCCAGGCCCCTCTGTCTTCCTCTAGCCTGGGGTCACTGAATGTGCCCAGGAGGACATGGGTGACTCTGTGTGGGCGTGTGGGTGGGGGCAGAGGGGATCTGTATCAACTCTGGTTGAGGAGACTGTGGTGTGCATGCAGCAGAGGCCAGCTGACCGCCCTCCTGGTGGTGCCCATGCCTGGGCAGTGGCTGCAGAGTGTGGACAGCTGGTTTGCCTGGACCAGCACAGGGCAGAGATGGTAGGACAAGGTGCCTGCAGACTCACAACATGGCAGAGAGGTGCCCCTGGGCCTCCACAGCTGCCCTGATGGTGGTGGGCAGGCTGCTGGGGCCGGGCTCATTCTGGGTGGACTTGGTGTTAGAGGTGCGTCTGCCATGGTGGGGAGTGAGTGAGGCACGGGGCTGTTCACCCCCCACCTGAGCTGGGGAAGGTGGGACAGGAGCTGCTAGAATACCTTGGTCAGCACTGGCCTAGAGTGGATGGGGAGGCCAGGAGCTGGCCCAGCTGGCAGGGCCGAGGGGTGGCAGCCAGGTGGGCGGGGGCTGCTGGCAGTCACCTGATCCTCGGGCAGACAGGGCCCTGGGCGGCAGTCACATTGACCGTCATCAGGCCTGTTGGAAAGACAAACGCTGTGCTGGTACCGCCCTGGAAGCCTCGTTCCAGATCCCTTTTTCTTGGCTTTTACCTTGTGGGAAGCTGGCAGGAGAGCTGAGAGGGTGCCTGGCTGGGCCCCCCACCCGCCTCCAGCTCCTAGATCCTCCTCCTCTGCTCTTTCCTGTGAACTCACTCAGGAATAAATCAGAAGCTAGTTGTCTATAAATGTAATTTTGACGGGAATTTTGTGGTGTGAGTTTTCAGTGAAATGGTCTTTGGGGGCCGGCGTCATTGGGGGATTAGTCAGCCTGAAAAATGCTGTGCTTCCCAGAAAGGATGAGAGCAGCTGCCCCTGGGGCTCCCTGGCGGGTGTGCTGCTCCCTGAAGACCCAGGGTCTGTCCTCTCTTGGGCCTCTCCCCGGGGCAGCCCACTGCCCAGCCCAGGTGCTTCTGGGTCTTTGGGTGGGGTGTCTTGAGGTTCTTGGCATATTCCCTGTCTTTCCTGGACAGTTAAATTCCCCCGGATTTTGCTTAAAGGAAAGCTTGGAACAAAGTGGGAGAGACGTTTTCCACTTAAGATGCTTTTGCTCTCAGACCCCGTTAGGTTGGCTTTAGAGAGAACAGATTAATAAATACTTGCAAGTAGGAAGCACAGCGTGCAATCGACTTCTTTTTTTTTTTTTTTGCTAAGGAAGATTAGACCTGAGCTAACATCTGTGCCCATCTTCCTCTCCTTTATGTACGGGGCACCCCCACAGCATGGCTTGACAAGTGGTGCGTAGGTCTGTGCCTGGGATCCGAAGCTCAGGACCTGGAAGCAGAACAGGAAAACTTAACTGTTACGCCACCAGGCTGGCCCCCAATCAACTTCTTTTCTATCTTCAATGTCACTGGAGCAGACCTGGTGCAAGTTTGAGCCCTTTTGCTCCTCAGTGGACTCCTGCAGGGAGGAGAACATGAGTTTTTCTTGTGAGAAGAGGGGCCTTACCCATTGCTTCATCCTTTTTTCATTTTTAAGTTTGCACTTGAACAAATGCAATGCTATTTTAATCAGATGGCATGGACATTGTAATGCGCCCCAGCCAGGCCGTGTCAGGACTGTGGCCTGGGAGCAGCTGCCGCATGGAGGGTGCATGTGGGACAGGCCCTCGAAGGAGTGGTGTGCTCGGTGGTCCTGCTTTGCTCAGGGTGGCTTGCCAGGTGTGCATGTGGACGTGTGATCCAGACGTTGGGAGGAAAATCGGACTTGCCATATGGGCTGAGCTGCTGACAGATGAGCCTGCCAGGCTCCCACCTCGCCCTCACGCCTGGCTTCACACCTGATCGTGTGCGACTTTGGTTTGAGGGCCCCAGCAGAAGCCATCTGGGTTCTCTCCTTTTTTCCTATTTTGTGGCCTAAAAACCACACAGTGGAAGAGCAGCATGAGCGAGAGGTCCCTGGAGCTGCCGGGCCAGTGGGCTCCTCTCACGGCAGCCAAGGCACCTCCAGGACCCCGGCTGGCCCGCCCCTGCCTTGGAGGGAGGGGTCCTGAGTTCTCTGCTGGTGGGAGCTTGGGTGCATTATGCTCCTGGTGTCTGCTCTGGAGGTCCTAGAGAATCCCCACAGTGCCCGGACCTCCAGCCATCAGCAGAGCCTCAGTGTGACACCCTGGGTCCAGTGAGCCAGACCCTAGCTTCGAGGCCCCCAGGCACCTCCTTCGTTCCCTGCACGTGTGGCTGAGTCAACTTCAGTCTTTACACCTGCAGGGTTTATTGAATTCTGAAAGTACAATGGCTTCGTCAATTGTCCCTGTGGGCAGCCTGGCACAGTTGCCATCTTCACAAGGTGCTTCACAGACTTAGAACCTCGCCGTGACCTAAATGAGGTGCTTCACAGACTTAGAACCTCGCCGTGACCTAAATGAGGTGCTGGGGACAAGGGCCTCCCAGCCCTGGGTTTCCCGGGACAGCAACCATCCTAGGGCCCTGGATTCTGTGATTCAAGGGAGCCTGCCCACCCACCAGACTGCTAAGTCGACACTTAATTGGCTTGTTAGTCGTCGGTTTGCACATGGAACTGTACAATGTCTCACACATTCTACCCTTTCCAAAGTTTCGTTTAGGCAAAAACAGGAATTTGAAATTGTGAGGGCTTACTACGTTTGACACGGTTTTCACTGAGACTGGGCCATCATCTATAAAACGGGACCAGAAATATGGCTGGGGTCATGAGGGGCAAATAGACACGACTGACACTGTTATTTCAACCCCAGTGCCTGGGGCTCACTGATCCATTTAATTCCCATTGACATGCCTGTGGGTGGACACTGTTATTGCCCCGTTTTACAGACAGAGAGCCAAGGCCAGGAGGCCGACTGGCTTCCCAGTGAGCCATGCAGCCCGATGTGAAGTCTCCAGAGGAGCCTCCCTCTGTGGCCCCAGCCCCCTGCTCCATGCCCTGCATCCCAGGCCCCTGTTCCATGCCCTGCATCCCAGCCCCCTGCTCCATGCCCTGCATCCCAGCCCCCTGCTCCATGCCCTGCATCCCAGCCCCCTGCTCCATGCCCTGCATCCCAGCCCCCTGCTCCATGCCCTGCATCCCAGCCCCCTGCTCCATGCCCTGCATCCCAGCCCCCTGCTCCATGCCCTGCATCCCAGGCCGCCCGGCTTGTCCTCAGACCACAGTCTCACCCTCGCTGCCTGGGAGATGTCCCGTGTCTGTCTCCAGCCTGCCTTCCGACCCGACTCTCCATCCCCACGCTGGGTTGCCCCAAGATCCCTGACACGCTTCCCTGGCTCTTTAACCTATTTTTGCCCCTCTGTCAAGTCCTCGTGCAAGTGCCGCCCTGGGTCCCCGGTGGACATCTCAGGCTTCAGTGTTGCTTGCAGGAGCCTTGTCATGGAGCCCCCTCTCTTGGCAACTCTGCTGTCACACTGCGTCACTCTGTGGGCGTCCTGCTCGCCCTTGAGGGGAGCCTGCAGGCCAGCTGGTCCGGGGCCCGCCTGCCAGGGGAGACACCCCAGGGTTTGGTTCTGGTACAGCCGTGGGTGCGAGCCCCAGGTTCCCTTGTAAACACAGGGCACCAAGTTTTCAATGCTGGGCTGGACATCACCACGGAAAGTTCTAAATTTTGGTCTTGAGGTAAGAAGGAAAACTGAAGTGGGAAGAAAAGCTACTTAAACGCTCAGTTGAGGAGTTTTCTGTTTTGAATTTTCCCTCCACCATCTGCTCCTTCTTGAGGTTGAGCTCTGCTTTCTGGTGAATCGAGACTGTGTCCACCCGGACAGAAAGTCAGGCTGTGCTATCCGAACTGAAGGGGTGCTTCTTGTTACTTCTTAATGGTCTGATTTATTTAGATTTTTGCGTAATCTCATTTTATTTCCACGGAGCCCACGCCCCACCCTGGCTCTGGGTGGCTTCTTGAGGGTCTCATTTGGCACCAGAGCAGCTTGGCTGTGAGGGTTCCCCTCCCCAACACACACAAACCAGCGATGTTCACAGTTTGAGCGAGTCGTGAAGACCCGAGAGCTTACCGCCTTCTGTCGTTGGCAGTTCTGATGCTTCCTGGAAACCCCGCTGAGGCTGCCAGAAAAGCCCGTAGAGACCCCAAGGCCCTGAAGTCGGGGACTTCTTCCTCAGTGCAACCCCAAAGGGAGAAGGAAGGCTCCCAGGAGCTCCGTGCCCCTCGAAGCCTGCGGGAGACGCGAGGGCCAGGCGGTGGCTTCTGGGCCCTGGCTTTTCCCGTCCAGCTGCAGATTACACATCTAGTTCCTGAGTTCAGAACCTGCTGAAGTGTGTGGGGTCCCTTTGTGCCCCAGGGTCTGCGCTCTCATGCTGGGCTTGCAGCCTGCACCCGTCGTTAGAGGACCTCAGACAGGCTCCGACAGGAGCGTCAGTGTCTGCTCGTTCTGTGATGCAGGTGCGTTCCTGAGAGCACTCTGCCGGGATCTCATCAGTGCAGCCGGGACCTGGGCGGGTCTCCCCCACCCCCGTGTGGCCCAGTCCCTCCAGGTGAGGGCCCCCGTACCACCCAGAGTCACTCAGAGGCCAGTGCCTCTGCTCTGTGTAAAGTGTGTTTTCTCCAAATTCTGCATTCTGCTCAGTGTTGGCTGAAGGCACTACATTCAGATTGGGAAATGCACATATGCCCCCCCACCCCAATATTTCTAAGTGTAAAAGGCAGCAGAGTGGGTTGTTGCTGGGCAGTGCTGGGAGGCCCATAGGAGGGGTCCTCCCCGACCCCCGGAAAATTGGCCTGAGCCCTGGAGCTGGGTACAGTTGAACTTTCCAGGGAGCAGCCACTCAACATCGGCAGCCTGGGGTGTGCTCTTCCCCCTCAAACAGGAATGCTCCCCTGTCCTGGAGTTGGAGGAGTAGGGGTGGGAGGAAGAAAACAGAGTGTTGTGAAAACCATTGCCTCGAGGGATTTGAGGCTCCAGAGCTGCCGGTACTGGCGGGAGGGTGCGCCCCCTGCTCTCCTGCCTGGATTCCAGGTTGGGGGCCTGAAGGCCCCTTCCCTTCTGCACTGGACATGAGGAGGAGCAAGGATGAATTATAAAGGGAGTTTAGAGCAGCTTTTCATACAAAGAAGAGCCCGTTCTAGTTGGGATACCTTTGAGGGCCTGAATAAAGTGTGGTTTCAAGGAAGAAGATGGCGTCCATCTCTCCTCTCCCCGGGCTGGGCAGTTCTGCTCCAGCAGAATCCGGAGCAGGCCCCTCCTGATCTGGGGAAGCCAATGTGTCCTCTGAAGACTCCAAGACCCACAAGCAGGGTTCCCCAAAACCAGCCCTCTGGTCTCTGACCTTTTGGAGGAGGCCTGTGCTGTCCCAGTCCCTTCTCGTTCCTTTGTTTTCCTCTGTGCACCGGCTTCTGCACCCCAGGATTGAGACAGGCAACTCAGGAGGTCTCTGGTCTGAGAGTGTCTGTGATTGTGGGTCAGAGAGGCAGGCCTGTGGGTCAGCCTTCTTTCCTGAGCACCTGGGTGGCCCGGGCTCTGGGCCTTGAGGGGCAGGAGCCACGCACACAGGTGAGGGGTGGGAGGGTCCTGAGGAGGGAGTTGCAGGCCCTGCGAGCTGTGGGTGGGTGCAGCTGAGAGAGCAATGCTTCCACAGCTCCTTCCCTGGGCTGTGGCCTGACTCAGCCAGCGGGGTGGGCTGTGGGGTGGGAAGGAGCCGTGCCCTACTGCCTCCTGCACACGCGGTAGCTGCATCCGTTTCCTTGGGGCTCCTCCCTGGCTTCTCCTGGCCTCCTGTTCTTGTCTTTCTTGTTGGCCTGGGGGGTCTGGGAGGATGCAGAGCTCTGGGGAGCTGCCTTCCCCTGGCTCCTTGTCTGGGGCTGGAGCACATGCGTCCAGCCTCTGAGATCCTAGAGTGTCCTGGGGTCTCACCGGCCTGGATAGAGGTCCAGACTGAGGTCACTAATGTTGACCCCACTGTTGACCACCACTTGGGGTGACTCGTTCTCCATGAAGTCCTGCGTGCGTCCGCATGGGCAGGTGTCCTGGCACCAACCTGGGTGTTGGAGGTCTGGCCCAGCGACTCCAAGACAGAGGCAGCTCAGCAACATTGTGCCTCTGGGGACACTCCTGCCTGCCCTGGGGCTGAGCCCCATCCCGAGACCCTCCCTCCCCTGCTGGCAGGCTCGCTGGCAGGCCGCCTGGAAAGCGCATCCTGTGATTGGGTTTGGAAAGTCATTATTACTGCCTAGCAGTTTAGCTGTTGTTTTTACAGCGTTGGTAAGGTTGAAAGAAATAATAATAATAATATAAGAAAGACTCAGCCGTAGTAACTGCTTGCAACATGCTATTTGCATTTTTAAGGAAACACTTCTTTGAGACAGCCTGGGTGAAAGGTCACTATTTGCATATAAATGGAAAAGAAAGTGTATGATGCTGGAAGTTACATCTGTATTATTTTCTCAGCAGTGAGCTGCTGTTGGAGAGATTAAGGGACATGGCTGCATTTGGCTTTTATTGAATAGAGAAAGTACCAGCGAGGCTGATTTAGAAGCAAAATAATGAGAGAAATGTGCAAAGCTATAGAATTGCCAACTCCCTCTGCCCCCACCTCTCTCCTATCATTTTCACCTAAACTCAGCAAAAGCAGGTCTGTCTTTGCTCCACTCAGCAAGTCTTCATTTTACTTCTCTCTGAATTCCAGCTTAAAAAAAAACAGAAAGAAAGAGAGCAGAACTTGCCCTCATTTTCCCCTCAACCCTGTTTGTGTTTCCTGCCAAAATCTAGTCCAACGAGTGGGACGCCAGTGCTGCCTTGAGAACCCTCAAACTCAGGAACAGAGACCCCCCACTGCAGCTCCGCTCTTCCCAGGCAGGACTCTCAGAAGGGGCCCCTGGGGCTGGGGGAGAGGGCACCCGGGTTCGGGACCTCTGGGAGGCTGCAGGAAAATTGTGGGGGGTCTCGAGGGTGCCCTGCCTTCCTTGCAGACCCTGCCAGGGACCTGCAGTGTCCAGGGCACAGGCACCACCTCCTTTTGGATTTTCAGGGCTGTGGGACTCTCCCAAGGGCTTGTCCAGCCCGTCTGTCTCTGGGCTTTCCAGCAGGCCCCCGGATGGAGCTGATGTCCCCGGGGAGCCAAGCCCAGGACACTTGAGCTTTTGTGGGCTTCACGTTGAGGAGCAGCCCTGGGACTGTGGGGGGCAGACGTGTAGTTGGAGAGGCCTGAGCACCCCCTGGGTCCTGGCTTCAATCTGTCCTCACCGGGCTCCGGTGACCACTTGCTACTGAAATCACACCCTACGCTCCATTATTTCTAAAAAAATATATATTTTTTAAAGATTTTTTTAAAATTTTTTTCCTTTTTCTCCCCAAAGCCCCCCAGTACATAGTTGTATATTCTTCGTTGTGGGTCCTTCTAGTTGTGGCATGTGGGACGCTGCCTCAGCGTGGCTTGATGAGCGGTGCCATGTCCGCGCCCAGAATTCGAACCAACGAAACACTGGGCCGCCTGCAGCGGAGCGCGGGAACCTAACCACTCGGCCATGGGGCCAGCCCCACTAAAAATATTTTTTGAAACAATCTCAAACTCACAGAAACAGGACAAAACTTTTTCCTGAACCGCTTCAGAGTTGTTTGTCAAGTCTGTGCCTGTCGCCCGGAACACTTGCTGGGGTGCTTCCAACAAAGGGGCTGTCTCCTCCAGAGCCGCCTCACTGGCGGGTCCCCCCATGCTCAGACGGCCTCGCGCTTCTCCCGCCACCTCAGAGGAGGGCTCGGAACCGCGAGGCCCCTTGGTGTCTTGGTTGGTCATGACCTTCATCCCTTTGAAGGGCACTGGTCAGTTGCTTGTGGAAGGCCTTTCAGTTTGGGTTGTTGGCCGTTCCCTGCGGTTGGGCTTGGGCTGCACGAAGACCAGGTTTGAGGCTCTTTTCCCCACGTCCTCACACCGATCCTCATCCTCTGCCCGCTGCTTAGACGGTGCCACCCAGCATCTCTCCTGCTGCAGTCACACTCTCCCTTTTGCACTTCATCAGTATTTGGGGGGAAGGCACTTTGAAACTATGAAAACACCTCATTCATCATCAAACCACCAATTTATTCATTTTTGTTGACATCTGTATAGATTCACGGAGCAGTTTATCTTTTGGGTTATAATTGCTATTTTGATGCCCAAGGTGTCCCGCTGGCCCCTGGAAGCCCACCAAAGCTGGCTTCCCGTCTTGTGCGCCTCAGCGCTCGGGATGCTTCCTTGCTCACCGTGCCTGAGCCAGCCCCAGGCACTGGCTCCTTTAGTGCTGGGAAATTATTTTTTATTATTTAATTCATGCTTTTCCTCCCATTTTCTTGGTTCCTCTTTCTGGAACTTCAGAGTTGATGATTTTCCTCCTTGTCTCCCATTTCTTTGTTTTTTTGTTTACTTTTCTAGTATATTTCTTTAGCTGTATCTCCCGACTCTTCTGTCGGGTTTTTCATTTTGGTTTTATATTTTATTTCCAAATTGGGGAAGATGGATGTGCTGGTGTTGTCTTCCTGAGTAACTCCCACACCAGTTCCACCCCCTGACACTGCCTGGGCCAGGCCACCTCCCCTCTGTCCAGTTGTCACTGGCTCTGTCCTTGTTCCTGCCCCTAGCTGTTGTCCACAAGGCGGATCGAGGGAGCTTCCTAAGGCTTGTGTTTGTTCATCCCACGCAGCTTCCTGGTGCACTGTCCCTCAAGGTTCTGCCCACAGATCTAGGGAAGGTCCAGGGAACAGGTGTCTGGGGTGGGGCCTCACTTTGAAACTGATGAGAAGCTACGAGACCTCCTCTGCAGCCCCTGGGAGCTGTGTGATGTGGTGTGGGCCTGTGTGCCCTCTGAGGGCCTTGTCTTCCAACCTCTGGGGGCATGGTCCTGACCTCAGGGCTTCAGGGTTAGAGATTCTCTGGGTTCAGAGGGTGGACTTCCGGGTTGTGGTCCCCCCCAGATGTCTACTGTGACCTGTGGGCAGTTTTGTGAGGGCCTTAAATTTGTTCCACGTTTGTGTTCTAACCCTTTTGTTCCTGCCTTTCTAGGCTTTGCCTTAAACCTGAGCAGCAGCAAGGAGGGGATGGATGAAAGTTGTGATGAAAAATGGGAAAAGAATTTTCCTTTTAAATGGCAAGTTTCGTTTATACTCAATTCTAGGGCCCAGCTTTTCAATGGATATGTTCAGTTTATCTCTTTGAAGTGGAGTGGAACAGAGAGGAGGAGGAATCTGCATTGCCAAGACCCCATCCCACACAAGGGCTGCTGAAAGCTGAGGTGGCCTGTCCTCCAGGGCAGAGGGCCCACTGCAGGGGCAGCCGGAGCATCTGTGGTCTGGCAGCTCGGTGACGCACATGCACAGGCGGGGCACGGAGCCGCGTGCTTGGTTTGTTATGGGAGGGAGGAGATTGGCTGCAGCCCTCGGCTCAGCAGTCGGCTGCTGGCATGTCCTGCTTTATGGGGTGAGAGCTGTGTCTGTGCTGCTTTGGGTCGTGGTTGTCTTCTCTTCATCCCGGTTGGTCGAGCTGCTGCAGGGCGGGGTCTGAGATGCCTTGCTCTGCCTTCCATGGCCCACCTCACTGCCCTTAACCCTTCCTCCTGCTGCAGCCCTGGGCCCAGCGCTCCGTGGCCCCCAGGATGAGGAGTGATGGGCAGTCCAGGCAGGACCAGGACCCAGGCCTGGGAGAAGTTTCTTCCCTTTGCAAGAGTCCCTGGAGGTGGCCCTGCTGCTCGGCCACATGCGTCCAGGCCAGGGACTCACACATCATGGCAGGAGGCAGTTCATCTCTTGTCGGACAGCTCCTGTCGTCAGAAAATTATTTTGATGTGAGCGTCCCCTCTAGGGTCCTTCTAAAGCTATCCAGAACACACTGAATCCTCCTCCCGCTGGACGGCCCTGACATGCGAAGCAGCTCTGGCCCATCCTCACTCCAGTCTCTCCCCTGACCTGGTATGTAGCAGGAGCACCTGTCCCCCCTTGTCATCCACAAGGCTCATGCCCCGGGGTTGAGCAGGACCCTGCACAGGGCGTCTGACTGCACAGCCTCTGCCCCTGTAGAGGTGGGCACTGCACCTCCCTTCCTGAGCCCGGGTGAGTGAAGGCTCAGGGCGAGGCCGTGCATCCGTGAGACTGTCACACTAGGCTCTCTTGTGTGTTCCATTGCCTTTTAAAGGACAGCTTTATTGAAATATAGTTATAGGTCATATGCTTCCCCCATTAGAAGTATGCAGTTCAGTGGTCTTAGTGAATTCATAGAATTATACATCTGTCACTACAATCTAATTTCAAGACATTTTCATCCCCCACAAAGAAACCCTGTGCCCATTAACAGTCGGTCCCCATTTGCACCCTCCCCCAGCCCCCAGCAACCACAAATCTACTTTCTGTCTCTATGGATTCTCCATTTCCAGACACTCTATAACTGTGGAACTGCACAATATGTGGTCTTTCTTGTCTGACTTCTTTTACTGAGCAAGATGTTTTTGAGGTTCACCCACGTTGTGCCATGTGTGAGTATTTTCATCCTTTTTATTGCCAAATACCATTCAGTCATATTTCTACCATCCATTCAGCAGTTAATGGACATTTTGGTTGTTTCCACTTTTTGGCTAGTAAGAATAAAGCTGCGATAAATAGTTTTGTACAAGGCTTTGTATGGACATATGTTTTCATTTCTCTTGGGTCTATACCCAGGAGTGGAATTGCTGTGTCATGTGGTGACTCTACGTTTAACATTTTGAGGAAATGCCAGACTGTTTTCCAAAGTGGTTGTGCCATTTCACATTTCTGTCAGCAACGTGTCCATTTTACGCATTCTCTCAACACTTGTTACTGTCTCTTTTTAAAAAATGTTACACCCATTTTAGTGAGTGTGAAGTGATATCTCATTGTGGTTTTGATTTGTATTTCCCTGATGACTAGATGTTGAGCATCTTTTCATGTGTGTATTGACCATTTGTATGGCTTCTTTGGAGAAATGTCTATTCAAATCCTTTGCCCATTTTTAAATTTGGTTATTTGTGTTATTGTTGAGTTCTAAGAGTTCTTTATGTATTCTGAATACAAGTCCCCTATCAGATATATGATTTGCAAATATTTTCTCCCTTTCTATGGATTGTCTTTTCAACTTAGTGGTGGTATTGTTTGACATACAAAAGTTTTAAACTTTGGAAAAATCCAATTTATCCATTTTTTCTTTTACTGCTTGTGCTTTTTGTGTCATATCTAAGAAACCATTGCCTAACTCAAAGTCAGGAAGATTTACACCTAAGTTTTCTAAGAGTTTTAGCTCTTACATTGAGATCTGTGATCCAGTGTGAGTTAATTTTTATGTATGGTGTCAGGGATCCAACTTCATTGTTCTGGCTATTCTATGTTACTTGAATTGCTGTATGAATTTTAGAATCAGTTTGTCAATTTTTGCAAACAAAATGAAACAGCTGGAGAGGTCACAAGGGGTCAGATTCTGGCAAGATTCAGAAAATAGCAGTGACAAGATTTAGGACCCAGGACCATCCCCAGCGTTCATGCTCGAGGAGCTGACAGCTGAGAGGGGAGAGGAAGAACTGAGTTTCGTGAGAAACAGATGTTATCGTCAGGGATGGGAGTCAGAAGAGGAGTTGTTGGCATGGCGAGTGGAGCAGAAGGAGCCTGCACGGGGGATGGAGGAGAGGCTCAGGTGCAGAGGTAAGCGGCAAGGTCCACCACATGAGGTCACGATGGGGATGTGACGTGGATGCTCCCGGTGGCCTTTGAGGACCGCTGTTCCGGTGGAGGGCTGTAGATGGAGGCCAGCTGGAGAGGGGACTGAGGAACAGAGTCAGCAAGTCTGAGTCTGTAAGAAATATAGTTATGAAGGAGGCAGAGATGGAGAGGTGGTGGGGCTCGGGTGTGGAGTCCAGGTGGATTGTATTTTAAACTTGAACACCTCAAGGAAGAGTCAAGCCCAAGAAGGTCCAGCTGAGAGGGAGCAAGATGCTTGAGAGGAACATGAAATATGATTGGTGTTCCTGGGACATTTTAATTGGTGCTGGGAAGGGGGATACCAAGCCCGGATGGAAAGGTTAGCTCAGCTGGGATGCAAGACCCCTCCCCATGTCAGGGACGGGGCGGGGACAGAGGAGGCCTGGGGCTGGGGCTGATGTGTCCCCCTGAATGGTGACAATCTCTTCTGGGTGTGTGTGTGTGTGGGAGCATGGGAGAGCCAGAAAGTGGGCTCCCCCCAAGTGAAGACCCTTCCCCGTCTGCACGTTGAGTGAGGAGTGTGTAGTCAGAGCTCCTGGCACCAAAGACAGCCTCTGGCCACCAGAGACACAAAACCTAGAGAGGATGCCGAAGACATTTGACTTCCCGCAGTCGCCACCTGGGCTCTCCCTCAGCCTTCCTGCCGTCTGTTCTTACGTCTGAGGTGGGCAGGGAGGGTCTGGCACAGAGGAAGGGGTTGGTCTGTCAGTGCTGGAGCAGGGCTGGATTCAGGGCCATCTAGGAACCATCCCAGGAGGACAGATCCTTCTGTGCAGGGCCCTCCAGAAGACTGGGGTTGGAAGTGGCCACAGACACCAGTGTCAGGAGGGAGAAGTGTGTGCTGTCTGTGTCCAGGGTCCCCAGGCGTGCCAGTGGGCATCTCTCCGGGAGGCCTCAGGGCACTACAGGAGGAGGAGTGCTCTGGCTCTAGGGCTTTGTGATGCTGTTTCACGCGAGATGTCGCGTCCCAGGCTTGGCTGCGCTGGCCACGGGTCTGCAGGGATGCTGAGTTGGAGAAAGTGGCATCATTAGGAGAGGGGTGGGCAGGCTGTGGCCTGGGTCAGGGCTCTGGCCCAGCGAGGAAGACACCAGTCAATCTCCCAGGAGATTACCCTCTCTGGAGGACGTGTACGCATCTGCTAACAGGCCCTGGATGCTTTTCTGAGCTTGTCTGCCCTCCAGAGTCCTGAAAAAGTGAGTTTGGGGCCTCTGTGAGAACTGATGCTGGGGCAATTGGAGCAGCCAGGGTGCACAGTACCAGGTCCCAAGGAGAGGTCACATCCAGTGCCACCG
The DNA here is from genome assembly GCF_037783145.1 of Equus przewalskii. Taxonomy (NCBI): domain Eukaryota; kingdom Metazoa; phylum Chordata; class Mammalia; order Perissodactyla; family Equidae; genus Equus; species Equus przewalskii. Next base: position 49,771,728 of record NC_091851.1, read on the forward strand.
TCCATGCCACCTGCTCCCAAAAGGCTTGTTTGCCATTTGTGTCTATGAGCAGGGATTCAGATGAGCCCATTAGAGACCTAAGAACCCAAAGAAATGGCTTGTCTTGAGGAAAACCTCCTCCTCACCTCAGATTCCTGGTGCTAAAGGCAGTGATGTCTCCACGTGTTCACAGGGCACCAGGTGCTGAGGAGGCACTTTCTACACCTGCTCTGAATCTCTGCACAGCGCTTTCCTCCCACCTTACGGATGAAGAAGGGGACTCAAAGGTCAGGAGCCAGAGCTGCTCTGCCCTGCTCCACCCCTGCGACCCACTGAGAGTTGCTGGCAGCGTGACCTCTGGCGGGGCATCCTGATGGGACCCCCACCCCCGTTTCTGTGCAGGGCCTTCCTTTGGCCTGGAGACTCTGCCTTAGTTTTGGCATGTGTGGGCTTCATGTGCTTCCTCTGTGCAAGCCGCAGTGCTGTCTGCTCAGTGCCTTCAGACAGGAGGGGTCTTGTCTATGGTGGGGCCTGGTCGCATGCAGGTCCGGGTGGGGGACCAAGAGGGTCCCTCAATTGTTTCCCAGCAAAGGAGAAGCACTGGGGAGCTTTACTGGGCTTCTAGCAGTGACTATAGTTTGCTGCCAAAAAATTCCCAAGAAAAGGAAGGAATTGTCTCAAGGTGGAGCCAGGTCTCCATAAACAGGGTTCTGGTCTTGGGGGTGCACCTCATTTGACTTCACTGCGTCCCAGGTCGCGGCACCAAGACGTCACTAGGGTGCTGTTCTGCTCTCTTGCCAAGAGGAGGCAGTAGTGGCTGTTTAGAGGTGGCGAGCCCAGAGCGGACGTTTTCAGGGCCCCAGTGCTTTGCCTGAGCAGATGTGGGGCTGCGGAGGTCAGAGCTGACCTGTGACAGGAGCACAGGACTTCACTTCCCTGGGCAGGTGAGCGTTGAGAAGCACCTGTGAGCTGGTTATCTCCCATCAATCAAAAAACCAGAGGTCCCTCTGCAGAGACATGTGAATTCACCTCTGCTGGGCTTCTCCTGGAGCAGGAAGAGCCCAGGGGAGTCCCACTGGGTGGGGGCACTTCTGGGGCACCATGCTGGGGAGCCGAGAGGGAGGGAACCATCCTGCGCGCAGCACAGTCTGGGGTCTTCTGTCCTTCCCTCCAGCTGTCAGCAGACGTGCCCCGTGAGCTCACGTATTTAACATATGTTACTGTGATAAGAAATTCCGTTGAGCCTTCAGGTCAGTCCGGTGTGCAGGTTTCTGCAGTGTCTTCTCTCCTGGGAGGTACATGGGGAAAGTGAACCCCATGTGCTTTGTGTCTGGGATCTCCCAGCTCCCACTGTCACCATGTAGACACAAGGAGACTCTCCTCCCCATTTTGAAGCATGAAACATACCCCACGGCCTGCATGAGTCTTGTTGATTCACCTCCTGAATTTCTTCCCTCCCACCCTCACGAGGTGAGGCTGCCTGCTCCCTCCTCCCCCATCACCCAGTTTGCAGTATCTTCCTTGTGAGTCCAGGGTCCTGGGCAACTCCCAAAGGCTATCCCCCACATTCCTATCATAGTTTTGGGAATTTGAATACCCAGTGGGTGGGCCTGGACCCACTGGGAGCATGCCAAATGACCGTTACACCTCCAGTCAGGCAATCCTCACAGGGGTCCCCTGCAGGTGGCCCATAGCTCAGTGAGGGGGAGGCACACAGTCGGTGCACACAGTAGGCGCCAAATACTGCTGGTTTTACCCATTCCTTTGAAGACCTTACATTAGGCTGTCTCCTTGACAACCAGTCTTCTTCCCTCTATGTCTGTGCTCCTGGAGGTCACAGGAGCCTTTCTAGACAAGAGGATGCTGTGGCCAGAGCCACAGGGCTGCCCAGGGCAGGAGTGGTGGAATTCTAGAAAAACAGCATTTGGGGATGCACATCAGAGAGGTGAAGGGAAGGAAGATAATAGGTATGACAACAGTGTGCCTGACCTGCCTTCAGCACAGTCCGGACTCACTTCCAAGGAGAAGCAGAGAGCAGGAGGCAGGAGTATTCATTTCCTGTTTTATTGTTGGTTACTTAATGACCTTCCCTTGAAACGCTGCGGTTGTAGAAAGCAGGTTGTCATGGAAACAGGGAGTGCCTTGCCAGGGATAGGTACACAATGCACTTCTTTGTCATGTCCAGCTGATGCCTTCAGCCTCTGCTCAGACGCGTTAATTTATGGGAGGAATTAAATATTAACTGGAGGCAGAGACACCGGGAAGATGCTGGGAACCGGGGGAAAGTGCTAGACCTTGTCTAACGGGCACCAGCCTCCTGGTTGCAGTGGCCACACCCACTCCCTAAAGGCTCCCTTTAGGCGTGTCCCTACAGCACCGGCTAGAGCCAGGATGATGCTCAGGAGTGCAGGGTGCTGGGAGCCTCCCAGGAGCATCCCGATCAGTGATTTCCTCAGAGCTCTTGCCTCTTGTCCCTGGAACAGCTGTGGGCCCAGGATTTTGTGCATCTTTCTGGGGAAAGGGGAGACTGTGTAAATGCTGTGTGAAAGAGTGGCCCAAGTTTCTTGATTTCTCCCCTTGAGCTGGAACAGCTGCCATTCATTAGATTTTCCTTTTCTGCCCTTCAGAAAATGAGTTCCGGGGTGAGCTGCTGAGTCAGAGGTGGACACACGGAGACAAGGCCAACAACTGCAGGACCTCGAGACTCCTCCTGAGCAGACACGGCAAGGTGAGGCGCTTGGGGGGAACTCTCGCCCTAGGCCCCCTGGGTCCCGGCAAAGTTTCTTCTCACCCCCAGCATGGAGCACAGAGGTGACTTTGGCCTAGTCGTCCTCAGTCCAGATTAGGACCGTCAGTGATCTGGTCACTTCAAAATTAAGGGAAGAAAAACGACTCTGAACAGAGTAAAAGTAAAATGTGATAGCAGAGTCTCACCTCCAGCAGGTCCTGCCCTGAGGTGCAGTCACACCTGGGCTCCCTGACACGCCTTGGCCACTGCCCTCTCCTCTCCCTGCCACGGCTGGGCAGGCTGGGCATCCCTGACAGACTTTGCCGCAGGAATTCACGGGGTCTGCTGACTGTTTCCATCGTCCCCAGTGGAGGCAGATGATACGTGCCCTGCTCACCCCTGAGGGGGCTCATCCCTCAGGCTCCCCGCCTCCTCAGGGGTGCCCTAACACTGGGTGGCACCTGCGCTTTCAGCCACACCAAAGCTAATTCTACGACTTCCCGTGACGTGCTCAGGTGGAGCCAGGCCCCCGGGCCCCGTGGTCCTCGAGATAGCAGTGCAGGTGACAACAGGCTTGGGGGCATCCATCCTCAGTTCTCAGATTCTGATCTCTCATTTTCTTGACGTGTAGACGCCATCAAGGATCCAAGCCACAATCGGGGTGTGGCCACCAAGGCTGGCAGCCCAGGGTGGGCGGAAGACTGGCATCTTAGGCGCAGCCTCCTTCGAGGGTGCTTGGGTTTTTCTCTTGCAGCCCAACATTTTCCTTTTGAGTCTGGTGACTAGAAAGTGCATCTTAGTGGTCTGTTATAGTGCCTGGTCAAGCACCTCATCACACTTTTATTCCTGTAGGATTATCAGTTCTTTGCTGAGCTGTGTTGGAGCCTGAGGTGAAAGGAAAAGTCAGTGACATGGATCATGTTTGTGTTTAAGTTTTTGGTATTCTATTCCTCATGGATTTTTTGCATTAATTTTGATGTTTTAAAATATTACAGTAAACTATTATTTATCTTGATCACTGAGGTTTTGTTTCCCCTTAAATTTGTACCTGGGCCAACACCTCACCCACCTCACGCCCTCTCAGCCTTGAGCATGCAAGGAAATCATGTAACTGAAAAAGTTACTTGATTTGAAGTCAGGGGCTCTGGGTGAGGTGTATCTACAATTGCTGGAGCTGTATAAGGGACAGTAGGAATGTTGCCGTCCCCTTGTGGCTCAGGCATGACAAGCTCGGAGGTGTGGGACCCGCCATGAACATGCGTGATGGCCCACGCTCAGGTTCTCCTGGAGCATCGGCTGCTTCACAAACACTCCATTAGAGAGTCATTTTCCTCTAGTTTGGGACGATAGGGCCTGAGTTACTGTTCTGAGCAGAGAGTGGGCCAGAGAAGAGGGGAGGATGTGCTTGTGAAAGGACTATGGGGCTGGCAGGTGCTGCTTTCTGACTGAGGAGCCCGAAGACGTCACAGCACAGGGGGAGTGGTGGCCTCGGGAGAGCAGAGCATCACACAGTGACAGCGGGACCGGCCTCAGGCAGCAGGTGGGTGAGGCGGGAGCTCAGTGCCTGGACAGTGGTGAGAGCAGAGGAGGCCTGTGTGGAGGCGGTCAGAGCCTGTCTCTGAGTTCAGCCTCTGAGTTCAGCCTTGGCATTGGGACAGCTCAGGGATGGTTTGGAAGGGGCTGTCAGAAAAGATCAGCTTGTTGTGTGTTTGGAGGAAATGCTGGGCATTGTGCTTTTTTTTTAACTTAAGGAGAAAAGGGGTAGTCGTTGATGGTAGGTCCTTAAACCTTGTCTTGACCTTGAAGAATGAAACCTTTGAGCCCCAAGTCACATAATATTCAGTGGATGAGTAGAGATGTGCAATCCAGAAAAGGTTGGTTGCATGTCATTTAGCCTTCTTCCTACCACTCCCAGTGGATGCTCCTATCGAGGGAGGGAGGCACCACCAGGCGTGGCCTTGCTGACCCGCCTCCATTGATGTGGCTGGATTTTTACCCCTGGGTAGGCAGAAATTCCATTTATGTTGGAGTTTTAAACAGATGGACCCAGACATGGCTGCTTTATCAGGATATCTATTTTGTAGCTATAATTTTAGTTTGGGGGTTGGAGTGAGCCACAATCCCATGCTTAGAGATGTCAGGAGAACCCCTCCCAAGACACGTTTTAATAATGCTCCGTGGGGTGTCCTTTCTACAACCCTAGGAGGAGGCTGGTCTGTTCAGCTGCCAGTAGGTCAAATAATGGGTGGAATGTCGGGAGAATTTCACACACAGTGGGACGTCCCCAAAGAGGGGACAGAACCGTCATTGCAAGGACCCAGGGGTGCTGTGAGGCAGAGCAGGGGTGCAGGCATGTGGTTTAGCCTCAGAGATCAGAGAACGGAGAGCAGGATGTGTGCCGAGGGTCCTGAGGTAGCAGAACTTCTACATCTTTGAAGCAGAAGGCTGCTCTTTGGGGAGGGTCCCTGATCTGGCATGTGGGTACATGCTCAGAAGAAAGGAAGCAGGGAAGGCTGTGCAGGAAATGGGGCCGGGGAGGTGGCTCTGAAGGAGTCTACTGGAATGCCTCGTGAGAAGTGGAGCAAGGAGCATCGTGAGCGCTGATGTAAGTCCCTGAGTGGAGCTTCTTCCCAGTGGCAGGAACATGGATCCGCCACGACTCTCCACAGGGGCTCCACAGCAGTGGTGTGTGCTATGGCCTTGCCCTTGGCTGTGCACAAGTGACAGACTAAAACAAGTCTGGGCCAGCGCCCCCCGCCCCTGCCCCCCGCCCGGCCCGCTGGGAGAAAGGGGAGTCTGGGCAGGTGCTGTCAGAGTCAATAGGGCAGGTAGGTGATGGCCAGTTTCCTGCCACCTCCTGTTATACCCCTCTGCCCTCCTTAGCCCATGTCACCCCTTCCTTCGAGGCAGGGCTGCCTGTGGTCTCCCAGGAGTCAGTGAATGCTACCCGCTTTGTCTAGCTCTTCCGGGAGGAAAAGCACCTCAACCTCCCACAGGGACACTGTAATCCGCATAATCTTGGGGATTTAAAAATTGTCCTAAGTCCATTCTAATTCTCCAGCTTTGCTAGCTGTTGGAACGCGTTCTGAACAAAATGAAACCTTAACCTATCTCCTCCCCCAGCCCAGGGCTGGGGGTGAATGTTCATGGTGGCCTCAGGAGGCCTGGAAGCCAGTGCAGCTTGAGGCTCAGGCCTCTGTTGAGTCCCTCCTGATGGCTCCTGGGTCTCAGAGACGTTTCTGACTGTTCCCATTCGTCTGGCCGTTCATTCTTACATAATATGAGCCGTGAATGAGGCTGTGCATTCTGCTCTCTGCAGGAGAGACAACGACCTCAACATGAATGGATGAGCTTATTTCAGATGGAGATGTGGACCATGAGGGAGATGAGCAGGCACAGGGTGGAGCCTCAGCCAGGGGGTGGGGGTGGGGGACGGGGGGGCGGGGGGGGGCGGGGGGGGGAGGCAGGGCACAGGCCTGACTACTGAGAGCTGCTGGCTGCCCAGGATGCTCCTTGTTCCCCAGGTCTGGAGTACCTCCCACCCTGAGGCTGTGCTCCCTAAACGTCCACAAGTCTTCACCCGTCCAGCAAGCCTCCCCACACCCACCCAGGCTCCAGAGTCTGAGCAGCACCCTCCCTAAACCCCTTCCCTGTAGTGAAGGACCTGCCCCCTTGGGCACTGAGGATGCCCCGAGGGCTGGGGAGGCAGGGCTGTGTCTGAGGCTGCTTAGGAGCAGGCTTTAGCACGGATTCTATTCTTTGTCGAGCTCTTAGCCATCCATGTAGAAGGGCAGGAACATGACTTAGGGTGGACAGGAGGGAAGCTCTTTAGCCATGAAGGCCAGGGAAGAATTAAGAAGAAAAGAGAGTGAAAGAGGGAGACAAAGGGAGAGAGACAGAAAGAGAGAAAGAAAAAGAAGAAGAAAAGAGAGACAGAGAGAAAGTCAGAGAGACAGAGAGAGACAGAGAGGGAGAGTGGGGATGAGTGGGTGAGCCAGGAAGAGAAAGCAGGGGTGGGGTGGGGTGGAGGAGCACCTCCAGAGGTCACCACAGGAGTCCCTGGACTTGGGTTGGGGGTGGGCAGACCTGGCCTTTGGGGGTAAAGGTCAAGATGTCACAAAGCCTGCTGGGCCTCAGACACCTCATGAGAGATCTCTGACTGGACATTCTTGGCCTTTGAGAGCGAGTCCACCCTCTCTGCTTGGTTACTGGCTGCATGTCTGTGTTCTGAGCGCATTTCTCACGACCACAGCCTCTGTCCAGACAAATCTACAGATTTCAAGGCTGCTACCTGCATTTGCTTTTTGGTCCCCGAGTCTATAAACGTCCAGTTCAGGGAACTGTTCGGTAAGGGTGCTGTGCAGAGGGGTCCGAAAAGGGACTGGTCTTTGTATCATGTCATTGTGAGAACCGTTTGGTTTAATAAGAGCTGACATCATTAATTTTGACTTTAAAATATACAGAACAGAACAACGCAGTAACATCCTTTTGAGTGAGACTACCATTACACGACAGTAATAAAGTGAGTTAAATGGAGGGACGAAGAGACGCTCCTGTCTGGTTAACAGATGTGGCAAAACAGGACATATTTGCCTTTGTAACTTTTTTTCCTCCACATAGTTTCCTACTGAAGACAGAACCACTGACATATTAATCAGGGCGAAAAGGCAGTTTAAGGAGCACGGGGGGCTGTGACACACACTCCTGGTGGCACAATGCAGTTGGCGTTAGAGAAACAGCACAGGCGACGCTCTTGAGAGAGGTCGCTGGCCCACAGTGGGAGGGGGTCGAGTCAGCTGCGATGAGGGGCCCTTTAGTGATCTGTGGGTGGTGCAAAAATAGGGACTTGATTGGTTTGTGCTTGGAACAAGTGAAGGGTTTTAAAAAATAAATCAGTGAAAAGTTGGGATGTGTCTCATTGTCTTTGCATCAGTGAGTGGCTTGTCTTTGTGGTGGGGGCAGAAGGCCCTGGGGGCTGCCAACAAGCCAGGTTTTGTGAGTTGGGTGGTGTGGGGCTGCCCAAGCACCGGTCCTCCATCTGCCACATGGAGCACCGACGTTGAGGCATGAGGACAGCACAGAACCCACCCCTGAAGTGCTCTGACTTCTCCAAGAGGGAAAACGGTGTAACTCGAGTGGGGCTTGTTCCATCACAGCTCTGTCCAGATGCTTCTGGGGCAGCCACCACTGCTAGTTTCAAACAGCTCGGAAATCAAGTTTTCCCTGCTTCCCTGTTGACGTCTCAAGTCATCCGGCTCTTACAAATTCATTCTTGTATTAAAGAGTTAACCCTCATTCTTCCTCCTGTAGTTCAGATTTTCCCTCTTTAAAATCAAAGATACATGCACTGAAGAGAACTTCTCACTTATTGACCATTTGATGCAGATAAATTGCAAATGGAAAGGTGCTCAGCAAACACATACACAGCTGTCAGCTTCGTCAATGGACTTGCGGTTTGCAAGCAGCGCCCATTACGCATCCTTGCAACCCTCTGTATTCTCTGCTCTTTGAATAATTTATCCGCAGGAAACCCAAATTGCCAAGGCACGCTTTAACCTAGCAGAATGCTTGCCAATTTCCTTGGGAAAACTGACAAAAAAAAAAAAAAAAAGAGCTGTAGATTGCATTTCAGCTGAAAGCAGGCGCCCGCAATCAGATGCATTAGCCCCATTGTGAGGCCTGCATCGGAAGGCATCGTGCTCGGCTCGGCGCAGACGACATTTGAAGGCTCGTAAATGTAATGAAGTCCCTTTGACACCTGCTCCTCTCTTCACTTTAAATGTGAGCCATTGGTCCATGGGGAACCTCTGCTTTAAAAATAGAAATTATAGCAATTGTCTTACGTGCTATTGGAAGGCTGTAATAAGTACACCGCTTGTAGCACGTGGCTCTGAGCCTGGAGTCAACAGGTTGCATAAATTGCTCCAGGTTTGGATTTTTCTTCCTTAACAAATCCCATAAATCACTGTATGCTAGTGCTGCCCATGGGGAGGTTCACTTTACAAATTTCACCTTCTAGTTGGGGAAACCCTTTTCTCCCTTCCTGGGCCGTAGTTTGGACACTTGTCTCCCGCTGGCATTGGGGTGCGGCAGCCTGCTTCTGCTGCCCTTCCTTCCTGTCTCAGCTTCTTCTTGCCCACTGTCTGGCTTTCCCTTTGACAGCCTTGTTTGTGGCCTGGGTCAGGTGGAACTGCTCCCTTCCTTCCCCTTCATGGGGTCAGGTCATGAGCCCGGCTATGTGGGGGCCTCCTGGGGTGTGTGGGGTGCACCCTGTCAGGCAGAGGTGCCTCCCACCTGGTCTCTCTCTCCCTCGGACACTTGGAGTGCGTCATGGTTCCTGCTGACCTCCTGCCTTCCAGTCACCTGCCTGCTCAGATTTGTCAGGTGTGACACAGGTGGGGGATTCTATGTGATTACTGTAGCACCTGGGGCTTCTCCCCCTGCCCCAGGCCTGTCTGTGACCCTCGTCCACAGGCTTCACTCTCCTGGGGGTTCTCCTTTGTCTCCCTCATAGGACAATGTGGGTAGCACACCCCATGACAGTTGGTCAGGGGCAGGGAGTGTTCGGGGCATGGGGCACTGATGGGCTCAGTTGGGGTGGCCAGAGGCTGTGTGGGGTCTGGGCTGTATGGGGTGCCTCACCCTTTCCTGGGAGAAGCAACATCCCTGGGGAGGTGGCCTATGGGTTCGGTTCAGATGACCTCTCGGCCTGCATTCCTGCCTTAGCCCGGCTCTCAGCAGAGACTGCTTCCTGCCCCTGGAGCCGTGCCATCTAGCATGGTGGCCACGGGCACTTAGCACATGGCTGGTCAAAGTCAGAGGTGCAGTGAGCCCAGGAGATGGGCAGGGTTTCTAAGAGTTAGCACAAAACAAAATCCCATTCATAATTTTTCATACTGATTGCTGTTGAAGTGATAATGTTTTGGATAGATTGGGCTAAGTATAGTATTAAAATTAACTTCACCTGTTTCTTTTTACATGTACAATGTGGCTATTGGACGGTTTACAATGACATGTGTGACTTGCACTCCAGCCACTGGGCAGTGGTGCCCTGGAGGCCCCTGTGCCTCTGGAACACATGCGTTGGGGGTCCTTTCTCAGTTAGGGATGGTCTGGTCCCTGAGCTCAGGCTGCCTCTCCCTGGGACAGCACATGGTAGAAACTGAGGCTCTCCATCCCTGGATGCTTCGTGGGGGCCCGTTGGAGTCCCAGCTGCCTGTCTCTAACAGGACAACCTTTGTGCCTTGGGGACACTAACTCCCCTGGGAAGCCGGGCTCTGGGGCACTGTGGGGTCAGAGTCTCCAGGGCGACCTGCTCTGGAGCCTTGGCACCTGCTGGCCTGGTGAACAGCTGCTGGTGCTTCTTACTCTCACCAGGAGACCGCGCCTCATGGGACCCCAACTTTACAGATGATCTGGCAGATGGGGCAGGCGTCAGGCCTGCAGCTTCCTCCTCCTTTGCTACCTCCAGGCCAGCGGGAGGGCCAGGAGCAGAAGATGGGGGACAGCCTGGCGCTGGAGGTCTCTGCTCCGAAGCACCTCCCCCTTGCCTGCTGCTCCTGGTCCCAGCCTCTCCCACCCTGTGAGCCTATTGCTTGTCATCCTGTGTCATGGATTCACCTTTATCTGCAAAGCTTGATCCAGAAAATGGCTGGAGGTCCCCACACAGCCCTTGAGGGTGGTTCTGTGCTGTGTTCCTGTTAACATCCTAGTTGTTTTTACTTGCAGATGAGCTTAGAAAATGAGGAAAAGCGAGCTAGGACGCGATCCAAGGCCCGAGGTGAGTGCCGCCTCCCTGCCCCGTGGTGGGGCTGGCCCGGGCAGTCTAAGGCTCAGCTCCAGCCCAGAGTCTGGGGTTCTAAAGCTGTAAATGCCACTTTCCCCAACAGTTTCCTTGGAGAACAGAGACCCCACAGCGCTGAGACCCTGCATACACCTCCCCTATGCTGAGCTCTGGGTCCCAAGGTGTCTAGTAGCCTTGGGCCTCTTCAGCCTCAGGGCTCCTGGCAGGGCTGCTGAGGGGCCTGGGGTCAAGATGAGGAGGCAGAGACAGCTCCAGAATGGGGGAAGTGAAGCTCGGTTAGAAGACCGTTCTGTTTGGAAATGAGAGGCTGCCAGCCCTCCACCACCAGCCTCTTTGCTCCCAGGATGTCAGTCTTGGTGCTGGCAGGCCTGGGAGGGTGTTGGGCTAAGCTGGCAGTGGGTGAGGTGAGAGAGGGCCAATGCCCGGCTTGCTCTGCAAGGACGGAGCCTGACCCCGTGGCTGGCCTCGCCTCCCTGAAACTCAGGGCACGCCGGCCAGGGCTGCGTGTTCCCGTGTGTGGGCAGCCCTCACTGAGTGGCGGAGAACACTGAGCTTCCCAGGCATGCCACTCAGTTGGACCTGCACGTTTTTGCCCCCAGCAGCCTGTCACTGAGGGAGCAGCCACTCAGCCCCTCTGTGCTCTCCAACCAGCTTTATCTGTTGGGTCATGTTTCCTGCCAGAAGCCAACTTCTACCTGTGATTAGAGAAAGAGATACCGTGCTGGCCCCGGGGGCCGGAGAGCCTGCCGTAGGCGAGCGTCTGTCCCACCGTGCAAAACCACTGGCCCTCATGGGAGTGGTCTGGTGTGACCATCAGAGGAGGCGGCTCTCTCTGTTAGACCCTGGAGGATGTTCTGGGAGGTCGGGAAAAGATAGGGTTCAGTTCTCACAGGGATTGCCTCCAGTTTTACTCCATTTGTCCTGTCAGGGCAACGTGTCTTTTTGATTCTGGCTCCCACATGTGCTTCTGTTTCTCTTTCTCCCCCAGCGCCCCCAGAGCCTGCAGGTGCCGATCTCAGGTAAGAATGGCTTCCTGCCAGCACCGAGCATTGCCCGTGCCTGTGACCTCGGCACCCTAAATGTCCCACGCTGGGCACTTCTGACTGACTGACTGCATCCCGAGCCCTTGCTTTCCCTCATGAGGCCCCTCCTCCTCACCATGTGTCCAGCTTCCCTCACCCTGCCCCTGCCTCTCCCATCTCCGTCCTGGTCCCATCACGCAGCTGGCCTCTCAACAGGGGCACAGACGTGCTCACACCTGGTCACCACCAGGACCTATCGCCATGGGCTGCAGCCAGCAACACGGGGCTGTGTTAGTGGGCTCTCACAAATGCTTCTGGGTCAGATGGTCTGAGGTCCCATTCAGCCAGAGATGAGGGCACAGGCCATTCCATGTCCCGAGTCGTCCGCTGACTCAAGATGCAGATCTTGCATTTGCTGAGCTCGGTGACTTCCAGATTCTAGGTCACATCCCACAGGGACAAGTGTCTTGAGAAGGAGGGAGGATAGCCTGAGGCAGCGATTTGCTGGGTCGGAGCAGGAGGGGCCAGGCTCTCCTTCTTGGGGGCAGGCTTGCACGCTTGCTGGCTTCTGTCCTGGGCTTGGCCAAAGCCTTCTTGCGTGGAGGGAGAAAGCCACTGTGTGCTGGCCATGTGTCGGGGCTGTCCCAGCACTGCTCACACAGCCTTCGTCTTGCTCAGAGCTCTGATGAATGGTGTCCGGTAACCGGCAAAGAAAACTGCCCCTGGTTTCCCCCTTTTTCTAAGGAGGGTAGTGCCAATGCGTCCTGGCTCAAAACACTAGATAAGGAAGGCAGGTGGTGCTTGTCAAGGGTCCACAGTGCCAGGTGGGCACTGGGCACCCCATTTAATTTTCACAAATTCCTTGTGAGACAGGGTCAGACTTGAACTGCAGCTGAGACAACATGCCCCAGGCTCTTCCTTGAGGAGATGAAGGCGCTCCTTCCTCGTAGCAGCTCTGGTGCTGAGGACACCAAGACGCCCGGCACCCAGCACCCAGGGCGGCAGATTGGGGGGTCAGTAAGCGGCTCCGCCCATACTGAGTCAGGAGTGACGCGCTCATCTCGATGGAGGTTTCCGTGAGCTTCCAGCTCCCGGATGGAGACAAATACAACCTTCTAGTTACTGAGGGTCAATGCTATTCTTTCTCTGCTACCTCTGCCACCAGGTTAGCACAGCTCACTCCACATAATTGCCTGGTTCCAGGCCATCGGCCGCTTCTTAATTCCTAGGGATAAAGATTCTCGCTAAACTGTGAACAAATCTGGGGCCAGCACTATCTTATTCTTCACCAGATGTAGAACGGATGGCTCTTGACAATCAGGAAAACAAGAGGGCCTCAAAGTGCCCGGTGCCTCCAACGTTTGAGGCTGTGACTTGGAGGCAGAAGGGGAGGGGATATGGGAGGGTGATGCTCAGATCCCCAGGCCTGTGGCAGGCTCTGCAATGGCTGCACCGTCCAGTCTTGATCTCAGGGATTCTCATGGGAGCACTCCCTGGTGGTGTTATAACCCATTTGTGAAATGGGGAAACTAAGACTCAGAGAGTTTAAGTTTATCCAACCAGAAGAGCTGAATCACATAATCTACTGCTCCAGTCCTGGGCCACAGGGTGGGAGGGGTGAGGGTGCAATGACAGCCAAACCGGGTGCCTATCAGCTCCACAGAGTGTGCTTTGCCTGAGCACGGAGTCAGCTCCCTGCAGGGAGGTGCCTTCTGATGGGCTGGACCACTGGAGAAGACAGCATGTGATGCTCAGAGGGGCCAGGGAGCACAGGGTGGAGAGAGTGCTTCCAGGAGGAGGTGCTACTTCCCCTGGGCCATGTGACACTCACCTGGGGACATCTTGGGGACAATGAGATGGAGAAGGCTGAGCACAGGACTCAGGGAGGCTCCAGGTTTTGGTAACAGATGAAGTTACGGGGGACATTGAAGATGCAAACCTGAAAGACTAGGCGTTCTCTGGTAACTTTGAAGCAGCGGAAGCAGAAGTGACTTTCAAAACAGATTTGTTCTGAAATATTCTGAGAGAGGCCCTAGCCAGTGGAAGTGAGGGGACTGTGTGGGCATCTGGATTTTGTCCTCCTTCATTACTCTTGTGGTCTCAGCTTATTCACTTAGTAATTTACTTAGTGAGACTCATACTTTTTTAATGGAGAAACTAAGGACAAATGCATTGACATTTAATGTTCTAGCAACAATGCCTTCAGCAATTCTTCAAGCTTCTGAGAATGGATGCTTAGAGTAAAGTGGAACAGACTGTGTCAGGCCAATCGCACAAACTCTGCATAGAAGGTGTCGTTTATTCCTGTGTGCACAACCGCTTGTTGGCCACGAGCTACAAGAGGGGATGTGATCCGTGCTGTGCTCATGGCTCACACTCTGTGCACGTTGGCCGTTGTGGGCATGTTTTCACACAGGAGTGGGCAGATACTTTAAGCCAGGTCTTCGTCCTCTTCCAGCACACGACAGACTGAGGTCAGACAGACAAGATCCCTGTCCTGGTGGGGCTGACACTGTGGGTGCCAGCACAGGGCGAGCGACCCACAGAGAAGACTCCCCCACGATGTCAGATAAACTCCTGCGGAGTCACTTGAAGCAGGGACCAAGTTATGGTGGAGCTGCACGGTACAGGCTTTGCTCTGTGGATGAGGGACTTACACCCCATTGTCCCAGAACTCCACAGCCCACCCCCTGCCCAGCTTGTCCCTTCCCCAGATCAAGCAGAACCCCCAGGAAGCCACTTGTTCTCTGGGCAGGGGCAGGTGTTGTGAGGCGAGCTGAGGAGAGGATTGGCCTGGAAGAAGCAGGATCTTAGCTGCCCACTTTGAGTTTCACTGTGCCCTGAATTTAACACCCAGTGCCCAGGAGAAAACAAACAAAGCTGGTGGTTTTTCCCTTTGCACCAGTGATGAATCAACAGACACTTCCACTTGTGTTTTAGTCTGGGCCCATCTGCTGTCATACCACCTCAAAGTGGCTCTGCTGGTGACGTTGGTTAGGCAGGAGGGTGGGGTACCAGCCCCCTCTGCAGATGGAAGTGGCTGGACCCCTTTTGGAGCACCTTTGGGGCCACCTCCAAGTTCTGGGAGAGACCTCTGTCTGTCACACCTGCATCCTGGTTCTCTCCCAGCCCGTCTGTCCTCACCTGAGGGCCTTCTCCTTGAGCCACTGGCTGGCTCCCACGTAGGGGACAGATGAGAGTGGGGGTCCTCTACCTGCCTCCAGTCCCCTCCAGGGGCGGTGGCCGGAGCATAGGGCTTCAGCTTCCCCTGACACCTATCATTTATGTTTGGATCTCTTGGAGCGGTCCCCAGGAGCCTGCTCAGTGCACCATGAGCAGCCCTCGGAGAGCCCCCTGCCCATCTCCCTGGCCCTGCCACATGCAGGGAGCCTCGCCTGGGGCCCGGAGTGTGGGTGTTTGGGTCTGCCTCTCCGCTTGTGCTGACGAGAGCCTCCTGAGGCTGCTCTTCCTCATGTTCCCCGGCCCAAGCATACGAAGCCGTTGGTGAACCCCGCACTGGGGGTGCTCGTGGGGGAGCCGCATGACCGTGAGGCAGAGGCTGCTGTCATGTCGCCTCTGTTGGATGTTCCCTTGGCTGCCATGTGGGGAGCCAGGGTCTGGGGGCTTCCAGCTTCTTCTCCTAGAGTGGCCCTCGCCAGCTCCACACACACGGACTCAGCCTGTCCCACCGCCCTCTGAGTCGGGGCCTGGGGTGCCGCCCTCCCTCTGGGCTGGAGGCCAAGACCCTTCTGAACTGGAGGGTGGAGGTGGCTTGGAGCAGGTGACATGTTCGAGGGCAGTGCCAGTGCCCGCAGGCCTCCACAGCAGCTGTCACCTAATTGCCTGATTAACTCAGTGATTAATCAGCTAATTGGGGTCTCAGCTTCGAATCTCCAACAACAAGGAGCTCTTGTGAAAAGTCTCAAAGCTAGTTCTTGAGAGAGTGAAAGCAAATGTGGGGCATAGATTTTAGAACAGACGGGCTGGGGGCAGCGGCAACTCCTCTCTGTCTGGGAAGGAAATCCACAGCAAATGTGGCCCATCCTCCCTTCCCCCTTGTTCCCTCTCTGCTTTCTTTTCTTCTTTTCAAACACAATGCAAATCACACTGAGACCAGCCAGCAGGGAGGGCTGCAGGCAGTGTCCCCATCAGAGACCCCAGCTCCCCAGAGGCCGCTGCTGTGTTTGGGGGTGTGAGGCTCTGCCTCCACAGACTGCTCTGTTCTCCCTGACTGGTCAGTGGGTGTGGCCTGCATGGTCAGCTGGGCCCCACAGTCATCTGCGGTCAGGCCCTTGATCAATCAAATTAGAAACCACTGGGGGAGTCTGGACAGAAGTCAGGGGTGGTGCCACTTCTGGGTCCCAGGAGCCTCGAGGTTGGTGGGCCTGCACCGTCCTCCCTTCACAGGCTCTGAGAAGCCTGATCCGAGGTGGGGAGCTCAGACCCCATGACGTCGATCCTGTTAGAAACAAGGTCTTCCCATCATGGGCAGGACCGCCTGGGCCACACCCTCCGAGGAGGAGCTCAAGCCCCCTTCAGGTGGCCTCTGGAGGGCCCTCCACTTCGCTAGCTGTCAGTTGGCTGCTCCATAATACAGAGTCATGGCAGCTCCTTGCAGTCCTTGGTCCGTGGATGTGCCTAGCCTCACACGCCACGCTGGCTCTGTTGCCCTGGGGAGCCGACTCCTGGGGAAGTGGGTTGGGTGGTGTGGTTTGCATCCTTGATGAGAGGTTTCCAGAGTTTCCCATGGTTTGTTTCTGTGGGGAGATGGATGATGGTGGAGGGTGAGGAGCTCCTGGGGGTCTTGCCTCTGTCGCATGCTGGACCTGGGGTGGGCGCTGCAAGAGGCTCTGTGTTACCCCCACTGAGGTCTCACGGGCAGCTCCTGGGTCCTTGGCCGTCCTGGCTTTGCCTCCCTGGATGGGAAGCTGGGACCCACACCAGCTTTCAGGTTCTGGAGTGGGGTCTTCGCTGCCATGTTGCACCCGCCTCCAGCTGGAGACCTCTGGCTCAGGCCCAGCCTGTGTGTTTGCAGTTGCTCCTGCCTGGTGGTGCCGGCTCCACTTGCAGGCGAAAGGCTGCAGGTCTCAAAGAGCCGGTGACAGCTGTGGGGAGTCCCAGTGTTCGTGCTTTGCTATTGGGCCAGCCTCAGATGCTGGTCTGAGAGGGTCTCATTTCCCAGCCCCTGGAAGTCTGGTGGCAGTTTACGTGCAGTGGGAAAGACCTATTCCAGAAAAAAGGAAGCCATCCAGGAGAGGCTAGTGTTGGAAGTCTTGATCTCATAATACAGATCTTTAATTAAACACACTTATAAAATTGTAATAAGGCATTCATTTATTTAAATGGGGTGAGTTGTTTCATTAATTTTTAGCAAACTGCGAGCAGCCACTCTGAGATGCACTATTTGGAGATAATCTTTTGCTCCCCAGGGTGAGGGAGTGGGGTGGGCCCAGAGACTCCGACCCTCCCCATGCCGGGAGGGGCCCTGTCCTGGAGTGATGGCTCCTGCTTGTCTCCTCAGCTGCCCCACCCCAGGATGCACGGGCTCGGGACACGTCCGGGGCAAGTACTCCAGGCACCGCAGGTAAGGAGGGGGCCTCGCCCAGGTTCCTGGGAAAGAGGTTGCGCTGCCAGGGTGCTGGAGCCCCTTTCCCACTCTGAGCCCTTTCGTGGATCTAGAACCTTCCATCTCTGCCCGAGGCTGCGTAAAGGCAGTGTGCTCCCATTCGACCCTGTCCCTGTGTGGGAGAGCTCAGAGCAGACCTGGTGCACACTGGGGTGACCAGAGTGAGGTGCCACCTGATTGTCACTGTTGTCACCCTGTGGGTCACTTGACCTCAGGCGCCCACCACTGCAGCGCCAGGTTCAGAGGATGGGAGAGGGTGTGGGGATCTGGAGGTGGAGGTAGGAGCCCGGGCACTGCTTGGTGGGAGGAGGTGGCCAGTGTGACGAGGCCAGGCCTCGTGGAGGGAGCCGCTCCGTGTGGATGGCCCAGTGGGGTTAGGTCCTCCTGCTTTCCAGAGAAGCAGGAAATGCAGTCTGAAGCACAGTTAGGAGCTTTTCAGTTAATGTGAGTTTTAAGCACATCAGCCGGCCAGTCGTTGGGCTGAGGGCAGCGATGAGATGCAGAGGGAAAGTGGCGTAGAGGGTGAAGGCGGAGGGCCCTGGGTATCGACTGCCACGGTGGCCCGAACCCGCTCCTTCCCCCAGTTTGCAGAGCTGCCCTCTGGCCAAGAAGAGGAAGCTGGAGGGCGCGGAGGCCGAGCACCTGGTGTCCAAGCGGAAGTCACACCCCCTGAAGCTGGCTCTGGACGAGGGCTACGGCGTGGACAGCGACGGCAGCGAGGATGCTGAGGTGAAGGACGCCTCTGTGTCGGATGAATCAGAAGGAACTCCGGAGGAGGATGAGGCTGAGATGTCAGAACAGGAGGAGATTCATCGCCCTGAGCCAGCTGAAGGTGCTTTGTTGCTCTTTCTCCTCGAATAAAGGGAGCTTAGTGTGGCCCTGGAGGCACGCAGCCTGTGGATGGGGGGTGGGCGTCTGAGCGAGTGAAAGGGCCGCCGAGAAAGCCCTTCCTGAAAACAAGGCAGGCTTGTCCCTGACGTTTGCTGAGGCTTCCTGGAGAGGATCTGGCACAGGGAGTCTGGGGCCCGTGGGGGCATCTGAGAGTGAACACTGCGTGTGTAATTGTGGATGTGTATCTGCACACGTGTGAGAGAGAGATGTGCAGATGGACATGGGCTGTCTGTCTGTGCGTGGGAATCTCAGACAGACCCTGCCCCACCTGGCTCTTGGGGAGAGCCACTCGGGGCACGGTGGAGACTGTAAGGGGGTGCCCTGTGAAGCCAAGAGGGGGAACTGAGGGGCTCTCCCTGCTTGCACTTTCTTCCCCGTGGGGCACCCAGGCCTTGGCAGGTGCTGGTATGAAGGTGGCCCCAGGCCCTGGAGGGAAGCATGTGTCCTCAAGAGCCCCCACAGACTGAAGTCCTGAGGGTGGGAGCAAGGCGGAGGCACAAACTCCCCAACACCCCCAGCTTCTGGCGCCTTCTGACCTTGCAAGGTCTGAGATGGATTTTTATTTTATTTTGGAGCCAATCCAGGGAGAGTCCTCACACCCACCTCCCCCCTGGGGTTCTGGCTGTGCCTGAAGTGGTGGCCCTGTGGACTCCAGGTAGAAGGGGCTGGCTCGCCTGCTTTCTCATAAAGGAGGGAGTTTGGGGTTTGGGCATCAGCCCTGGCTCACTGCCCTGCTGGAGTGGGAATCCTTGTCGATGATCCCACAGGGTCTGCATGTGGTGAGCCCCCACTATATCTTAGTCATGGTGGTAATAAGATTTAAATTTGGGTCCTTTAAAAATATAAATTTTTTTACTACTTTTCAATTATGAAACAACTATTAATAGTCTGATATATTCTTTAAGCTCCATTTCATGAAATGCAGGTTTACCTGATTGGAAAAAGTACCCATAACGGGGAGGATAGTAATCAAAAATATCAGAGTAATTCTCAGCTTCAAAAATACAGTAGCGGTTACTCCATGCTCCTCCTAAAATAAGTTCACTGTGCTCTCCAGATCTGGGCAGAGGGCTGACACCAACGACCCAACCCAGTCCCCACTTCCAGGGTTCCGCGCTCCCCAGGCTGCGCAGGGCAGGTGGAGGGACCAGAGGCCCGGAGACCCACACGCCCCTCCCACATGGCCTTTCTGACTCTGTGCAGGAAGGAGCCCCGTCAAGTCTCATTTCGGATCCAACCCCGTCAGCAGCTCCATGGGCTCCTCCAAGGGCAGCTACAGCAGCTATCAGGAAATCATTGCAACTTCTCTCCTAAACTTGGGCCAAATAGCTGAAGAGACCCTGGTCGGGGAGGACTCTGGCCAGGTGGCCAAGGCAGGCCCCAGCATTGTGCACCTGGTTCAGGAGGAGCCTGAGGAAGGAGCTACCAGCGACGAGGGGGAAAAGGACGTCTTCATTCAGCCAGAGGACGCGGAGGAAGTCATTGAAGTCACCAGTGAGCGCCCCCAGGAGCTGTGTCCCCAGTCCCTGGAGGCCGTGGCCAGCGAGGAGTCTAGCCAGCGGCAAGTCAGCCTGGGTCATGAGGATGAAGAGGAGGAGGAGGAGGATGAAGATGAGGAGGAGGAAGAGGAGGAAGAGGACGAGGACGATGAGGATGACGAGGACGATGAGGAGGAGGCTGCTCCCGAGCTGATCTGCCCGGAGGATGCCTCCCCTCAGAAGGCCCCCAAGCCTGAGTACTCTGTCACGGTGGAGGTGCACTCTGACGACGGCAAGGATGAGGACTCGCGCTCCCAGAAGTCCACGGTCACGGACGAGTCGGAGATGTATGACGTGATGACCCGCGGGAACCTGGGCCTCCTGGAACAAGCCATTGCCCTGAAGGCTGAGCAAGTGAGAGCCGTCTGCGACCCAGGCTGCCCGCCTGTTGAGCAGGGCCAGTTGGGCCCTGGCGAGCAAGGGAAGGTGGCAAGGCCCTTGGATGCTGCGAGGAAGAGCTATTGCAGCAAAGGTAGGGGCCACACCTGCTCTCTGCCGTCCTCCAGGGACAGGGGCCCTCACAGGCTGGGGGGCAGCGGATGGATGCAGACAGGGGCCAACGCAGACACTGAGGAAACGGGCTTATACTGAACACGTAGGGTGATCCCGAGAGACACAGCTAAGGAGGTGAGAGGGACGGCAAGCTGGCCCCAGAGCCTCTGAAACAGCTGGGGGATGCGCCTGGGTCATGGGGAGGCCTAAACGAGCTGTAGCTCTGGGTACCCCTTAGCTGGTAGGTAGGTGGGGGCACAGGGCGCAGAATTTCTGGGAACACTCTCTCATATCAGACAGGGGGCAGATTTTGAGGGACACAGCTGAGGGGACATAGATGGGACATTATTTCAACCTGGAGGACAGCTTTCAGGAGACACCCTTTCAGGGTGGTACAGACTTGGGGGACAGCTGTTTAGGGGCTCAGATTCAGGCCATCACAGGCCTTGAAGGGATGTGGACACAGGGAGACCCAGGTGATGGTGACACGGGTTTAGGACAGGTGTCGGGGCCTGTGTGGGTGTCAGTTTGTGGGTGGCAGCCCTGGGGCCCATAGGCCAGGGCAGACATTGGTGGGACACTGTTGGGGACACATGGGGGACACAGATAGAGTGACAGCCCCAGTCTCAGGTTTGGGGACTCAGACATGTGGGACAGACATTAGGGGACCCAGATGCAGGGTGTCCTGCCTTTAAGGATACAGTTGAGGGCATAGACCCAGGGGACAGAGTCTCAGGGTGAGGCAGGGGGCTCAGCAGGAGCACTGAACAGTGCTGAGTCAGCCACTTGCTGTGGGAGAGACAGTGGAACTGGCTTTAAGGGGCTAACACTGAGGCACAGATGGGCGAGCATGGGACAGAGGCTGGGCGGCAGTGTTAGGAAGCTCAGGAAGCGTGGAGGAAGGCTAGTGAGCCCACAGGGCACCTCTGCCTGCCTGGTGGGGGGCAGCCCAGCTTCCTGCCCATTTGGACTCGAGAAGTGGAGCTGGGGCCCCACCCTCCCTGGTGGGGGTTCTGACGTGACTGTGACTTCTGCATACTCCCAAGGGGACGGCTCCCTCCTGGAGTTTCTCTGGGATGTTGGCTCTGCCCTGGGGATCATCCACATCCTGACAGGTTTCCCCTCTGGCCCCCACACACAGTAGTGCCCTCCCTGGGCCCACAGAGGCTAGACGAGGTCAGTGATTGAGATTGGGTGTAAGTTCCTGCCCAGGCATTTATCAGTCATGTGATTTCGGTGAGTTACTTAATGTCTTGTCCTCCTCATTTTGTCAAGTCCAAAGGACAGGTCCTGGAAGGGCCCTTGTCACATACCTTCAACTCTGTGCAGAGGCCAGAGCTCGGGTTATGGGAGCTCGTGGAGGCATGGCCCTCACATGGAAGCCCGTGGGCGATGTGTGATGCCAGCAGGAAAGAGGACACCAGCCTCAAGCTGAGTCGTCCTCTTCAGGACGCTGCGCGTCCTGCTCCTTGGGGCCGTTTCTCGGGGCTCCTTCATGTAGACAGCTCATGTGGACCAGTCTCTTCAGGATCGCCTCATTGTCCAGCCCCTCGTCCCTCTCGGGCTCTGGGGCAGCCTGGCCACTGTCCTCTCTGGACAGCCAGGGTGAAGGGTCACAAGCTGTCCCGTCCCTCCTGGCCCACTTCCTGGCTGCCCTCTCACTGACGCGTCTTGTGTGTTTAGATCCCTCAAGAGCTGAGAAGCGTGAGATCAAGTGCCCCACGCCGGGCTGCGACGGCACTGGCCACGTCACCGGGCTGTACCCTCACCACCGCAGCCTGTCTGGCTGCCCCCACAAGGACAGGATTCCCCCGGAGAGTGAGTGGCTCTGCGCGACCCAGGCTGTCTCTGGGGTTTGGATGGCGTCCCCAGGGAGGAGTGCCACCCGGGGCCCTATCCCTTTGGATTGGCACTGCCCAGATGCCCACACTGGAACCCTGTGAGGCTGGGGATGTGGAGTCTGCCCATTATCCACCTCGAGGTGGCAGCCTAGGTCAGGGCCCCAGGAGACTGCCACAGACACAGGCACATGGAGGGGAACCGGGGTCAGCAAGCTGGGGAGGGGCCCACCATCTGTGCTCTGGAGACTCAGGAGGAAAAGGCCTGTCCTTACTTCTAGGCTAGAGGCAGTAATTGTGAACATTAGGTTCAGAGGAGTGAATCACAGAACTAGAAGTTTTAGAGCTGAGTTGGTTTCTTCCCCATGGAGGCAGGGGGCCCTGTGGGAGGGGGTGCCTTGACTGGGCTGAAGCTTGGGGGCCGGAGCTGCCCTGGGTTGCTGCTTGGAGCTGCCGTGTCCCCACCCCGAGAACTGCGGCCTTCAGCTGGGGCTCCTGTATCCTCCTTGGCTGTGCTCACCGTCTCTCCCTCCCTGGTTCTCTCACAGTCTTGGCCATGCACGAGAACGTGCTGAAGTGCCCCACTCCTGGCTGTACGGGCCAGGGCCATGTGAACAGCAACCGCAACACACACAGAAGGTACTTGGGCTGAGCTGGGCGTGGTGAGGGCCGTGCAGGGGTCGTGCGGGGGTGGGCTGGGCCCGCTGTGTGTGCCTGGCCTGGACAGGGCTCGGGCCTGCCACGTCTCCCTGTGTGCTGCCCCTTGGGGATGGTACAAGGTCAGGGCAGACCTTCGGGGGTGGGCAGAGCTGCACCTGGAAGTGTGGTCACCTGGTGGTGTTGCCTTCTGTGCCACTGCAAATGGGGATCCTGAGAGACGGGAGGGCGGCTGGAGGAATGGATGTGCACTGGTGTGGAGGCCTATTGCCCACAGTGAGAGCTATGGAGGCTGTGTCCTGCCAATACTGGGGAACCCCTGCATGCCAGCTCTGGCTCGTGCAGGACCTAGCAGGCTAGGACCGAGCTTTGGCTGCCCTGTGGGTGTGCTGAGACCCCGGCAGAAACAAGGCTCTGGGGTGCACTTGAAGTTGGTTGTCTGTGTCCTCCTTGGCGAGAGGCGGCCCGTCCCCAACCCTTGCCTGGAGAGCTGTGGGCGGCCTGGCCACAGGGGGACGCGCCCTATCCAGCGGTACACTCAGCTGAGAGGACTGTGAGCTTCCGAGGCCGCTTCACTAAGAGGCTAAACTTCTCAGTGGAGCACGGCTGATGCAGCTTGGCTTTTGACAGACAGAGCCGCCCATGGTGTCTCTGGCTGAGTGCTTTCCTTGGTAGGACCTGCACCCTCCTGGGGTGACCCGGTGGTCCACATCCTCCAGGGTGGGCACCCAGGTCGTGGCCCAAGTCGGCTGACTGAACCTGAGCCGGAGACAGGTCCAGAAGGTGGCTCTGGCTGGTGGGGAGGGGAGGGAAGGAAGGGGCGAGGTGGAACCATGGCCCAGACCCACTCAGAGGAGGTGCTTTGCTCAGAGCTTTGAAGGCCTTTAAGATGTATTTTGTCCTCGTGTGTTGTTGGCTTAGAATTTCCCCAAACAGAAACTGACCAAGCAGCCTGTACTTCGAGGGTTTGAGGACAGAGCTGGAGAGAAGGCCCCACTCAGTAGGAGAGACCACCTCCCTGGGCTTCTCCTGGCAGCTGCTGGTCTCCCCAGCTCCCACGGGCATGACCTGGAGGAGAGGGCTCAGCTGTCCTCCTTGTCTTTTCTCTAGTTTGTCTGGGTGCCCTATTGCTGCTGCTGAGAAGTTAGCCAAATCTCATGAGAAGCAACAGCCGCAGACGGGAGATCCTTCCAAGAATAGCTCCCACTCGGACCGGATCCTCAGGTGAGCGAAATGAGCTGCAAAACCGAAGGGGCAGCCTCCCAAATGCCCAGGGCTTTGCAGTCTTTCCAGGGCTGCACGTGCCCATGCACATGCTCATGCTCATGTGTGTGCCCATGTTCACGCTCTTGCACGTGTGCTCATGTTCATGTGTGCGTGTGTGCCTTTGTTCATGCATGTGTGCCTATGATCATGCTCATGCATGTGTGCCTGTGTTCATGCTAGTGTGTGCGTGTGCCCATGTTCATGCTCATGTGTGCATGTGTGCATGCCTGTGTTCACATGTGCGTGTGCCCATGTTCATGCTTGTGTGTGCCTGTGATCATGCTCATGTGTGCATGTATCTGTGTGCGTGCCCATGTTCATGCTTGTGTGTATGCCTGTGTTCATGCTCATGTGTGTGTGTGTGTGTGCCCATGTTCATACTCGTGTGTGTGTGTGTGTGTGCACATGTGCGTGTGTGTGCTGATGCAAGCCACACATGGGACCCTGGGTCAGAGCTGGAGGGCAGTTTCAGGGGCACATAGGACAGAGTCTCATGTTTCCTGTGTTCGCAAGTGCCTTGGCTGTGGCACAAATACCCCCACAGCTGCCCATGCTTTACTGCCCTGTGAGTGTCTGAGCTCACCGCTTGAGAGCGTTCAGAGAGTGTTTGTGGAGATGCTGGTCCATCTGGAGAGAGCAGACCACATCTGAGGGCCATTGCCATCCAGAAAGCACCAGGAGCCGCTCGTCCCTGGCTGTCCTGCCTCTGCCTCCCTCAACCCAGGGATGGGCCTTAAACCAAGGGAGACTGTGCTTAGGTGCATGTGTGAATGTGTGCACATGTGTGTGCACGTGTGTACATCTATATGTGTAGATATGACTCATCACAGAACGCATCCCTCCCTCTATGTGACCCTGTGAAGTGGGTGCCAGGAATAAGGCCTTAGGCTCAGGAACTCACCCAAGGCCACACTTACCAGGCAGGGCAGCTGGCACTGGCACCCGGCCAGCCTGGCTTTGGAGTCTTGCTCCCAACCACAATTCTTCGTCCGGTAGGGCCACTTCCCTGAGGCGCACGGCACCTGCTGTGCTGGGGAACGACCCCACCCTCTCCTTTCCCCACCTGCTGTCCTCGCTCAGTGGACATCCTGTTCTCAATTTCTTTGAGGAACTAGAACTCACAAAGGTCTTCCCTCTCCTCAGTTCTCCAGACCCTGTTCCATATTCGCCTCCCAAAGGAGAGTGGGAGACCAGGGCTACTGTATCCTGCATGGGCCGTGCCTGGTGGCTATGGACAGGGTGGTGGCCTCCTGCCACCCACCTCCTTTCAGGGCCACCCAGCCCATCCCTTCCCTGGCATGTGCCTGGGAGTCTCAGCCAGAGGAGCTTGGCACCCACCTTGGCCTGCTCCGAGGTCCCATGCGAGGGGTCTGTGGGTGGGGAAGGGGCCTTGCCCCCCTGCACTGGGACATGCTCGCAGTCCTGTTCATGGGGCGCCTTCAGCTCTGCATGTCCAGCGGGCTCTGCCCACCAGCTGGCTCTCATGATGGTCGGAACTGCTTCCTTCCTCCCTGTTATTACTGTTCCTTCCAGCTTCCTATCAGTTACCACTTCTGTCCTTTTCCTTCCTGGAGCTAAGTCACTGATAAAACGTCAAACCACCAGGCATGTGAGGTCCTGTGAGGTCTGGTGGGGGGAAAACTGGCTCCAAACTTGGAAGCTGTGCCCCCAGGGACCTTTGATCTCAGTTTGTTTGCCTGTAAAAGTGGGACAACAGTGTTGTCTATCAACTTCGAGCTTCTTACGAGACTCCACGGAGGCAGTGACATTTTGCCTCCCTGGCCCTTGATGAGGAGCCTGGAATGGAAGTTTGTGCCCAGGATGCAGGAGCCTTCTGCTCAGGCTCTGGCCATCCTGTGAGGCCACATTTCTGGATGTCGGGCCCTGGTGCAGGGAAAGTTCTTGCAAAGCTTTGCTGGAATCGTGGACACTCAGTCCGTGCTGCTTGCTGAGAAAGCCATCCAAACACGGTAGGGATGTTAAATTTAGGATTCGTTTTACCCTGGGGGTGCCTGAGTGTTCTCCAGCAGCTTCTTTCCATGTCACTGGGCCAAAGTCTAGCCAGGCCTTCTCACCCTCCTTTGGGCAGAAAATGTGCCCACATTCTGGTGGTGTCTGGTTTTCCAAGGCCCTTTAGTGCTGACCTCCTCATGGTTGCAGGGTCCTTCTGTCACTAGGCTTGTTTTTGGGCCACACTCAAATTCTTACAGCACCCAGTGCATTGGAGGCCCTCACCATTGGCCTCTTCCTAATTCTGCCCATCCACTCTTTCCGGACTGAAGTCATTGCTTGGTGCAGAGACAGGAGCAAAGAGAGCTGGGGGCGGGGTGGTTCTCCCAGCCTCCTTCTCCCTTTTCCTTCTCTCTGAGCTAACTGGTACAGAAGCTCCCCTACTCCGTGTGGTTGCCATTCTCTGCCTGGCTGGTCTTCCTGCCCTGGCTCCCATGCTGTCTCAGCCAGCGTCTTCACACCATCCCTTAGGCATTTAGAAATCTGAATTCTTCCAAGAGCTTCAGTAACGATGAACTGAACACTCACAGTGGCCTTTCCACGCCTGTTCTTAACTCCTCCAGCAGCCTCTCCAGGGGCCGTCTCAATGACTTGAAGAGAAGACAGTGGAAGGCTGAGCCCCTGCACAGGTGGACACACCCGTGTCCCCTCTGGATACCCCAACTCCCTGCCCACTGGGGAGTTCTGAGTTTTCCTGCAGCTAGAATTCTGCATTGCAGTGGCTGCCTGCCACCCCGGGGATGCTCCTGCCAGGCCCCCTGCCGAGGGCCCAGACTGGTGGTGGCAGAGCTCTTTGAACCTGCTCTCCCAAGTTCTGAGTGGAAGTCTTGGACCCTCCCTCCTCTAGCTAATGCCGTCTGCAAGGGATGTGCTGTTCAAGGTTCCTATTGCTTCTGGCTTGCAGGCAGTTCTTCCTCACATGGATCAGGCCCTGGGCACCCTTTACTGGTGGGACATGGGGGAAGGTCTCTCTGGGTCTCTGTCTACACTTGACTCTGAGGGGTCCCTGTCCAGGCTGTGGGATAGGGCACTGCGGATGGGTCGCATGGGGTCCCTGGGTCCTGTCCTCATGGTTCTGCATCTCTATCCCGCACCCCAGGCCCATGTGCTTTGTGAAGCAGCTCGAGGTCCCTCCGTACGGAAGTTACCGGCCTAGTGTGGCTCCTGCCACACCCAGGGCCAACCTGGCCAAGGAGCTGGAGAAGTTCTCCAAGGTCACCTTCGATTACGCAAGTTTTGACGCTCAGGTTTTTGGCAAACGCATGCTTGCCCCAAAGATTCAGACCAGCGAAACCTCACCTAAAGCCTTTAAATGTAAGTCGGGGAGAAATGCTCCTGGGCTATGCTGGGTTTGAGGGGCAGTAGAGGAGGGACCCCAGCCAGGAGCGTTGTAGGGAATTCCTACCCTGGGGGGCTGGTGGATGGGATCGGACACAGGCCTGGACCCAGCTACCCCAGTGTCCACTGTGATGGCCTTTATGGGGTCTGCTTATCTCCCATGTTGCCACCTCCATGTTCACCATCAAACCTGATATATCTCCTCACTAATTGTGAGACAAAACTGAGGTCCTTTATGATGTGCATCTTCAAAGGCTTAAGAATAACTTTGCTGACGTGGTCCACCACAGAAGCCATCTGCCTTCCTGCTTGGGGACCATCTTGCTGGATACAACGTGTTATTTGTGATATTAGCAGCAAATTTGCTGAGTACTTGTACTAACAAAATTCATCCGTACAGACCTTTGAGAACAATCCTTCCTGCCTTTTTGATCACTTATTGCAGTAATTTGTGGGTTTCAAGCCCTTTAGTACTGGAAATACATATGAAATGGAAAAGCAGCCCCAGTGTACCCCTGAGATTGGAACTGGCATCTCCTGGTGGATGTTGTTGGTCCCCAAATGCAACAGAGATGAGTTTCCTAGATATTAATAATAACAATACCAATTGAAACAATTACCACTGGAGCACGTACATCTCCTGCTTGTTAGGACTGAGAGCCTCATGTCTTCAGACACGGGCACTCACCTGCACTAGAGCACCCCAAGGAGCTCTCCATGTGTCTGGAACTGTGTTGGCAATGTGTGATTACTCAGGGACATCCCGCCTGAGAGTGAGTGTGTGGCTACTGCGCAGTCCCTAGAGACGATGGCGTTTGACGCCTGAGCTTGTCGTGTTTATTTGAGGGAGATGTCACTGTATTAAAGCAGTGACTATTCTGGGGACACCAAAATCAGCCTTTTGAGATGCTGTGACAGAATTTTCCTACTTGTGTGATACTCCAAACACTCGTCCTATTTACAGACTTCTTTAGTCTCTCAATAAGCACACACCGATAGACAGCTTGTTTTTGTTTGAAATACCAGGGATGCTGGAATGTCTGGAGGGTTTTGCTCTTTCTGCCCAAATTTGGGTCAAGCCAGAAATAGCCTCTTCAGTGCCTGACAAGAGGGCAAGTGGGAGCAGGGCATGTGGGCACCTGCGAGTGGGTTGAATGACCCGGCCCTACCTTCCCCTTGGCGGTGCCCAGGGCACGCTCAGCTGTCCCAGAGCCCCCAGTGTGCTGCGTGGCCGCCTCATGTTCAAGTTACATATCAGCCTGGTGTTGTTCCCTCTTTGCAGCCGAACCTTTCCCAAAGGCCGCTTCCCCCAGGCACAGCCCCTGCGCTTCCTCCTCTTCCGCAGGCTTCGACTACGCCCACGACGCGGAGGCCGCTCACATGGCTGCCACCGCCATCCTGAACCTCTCCACTCGCTGCTGGGAGATGCCCGAGAACCTCAGCACGAAGCCACAGGACCTGCCCAGCAAGGTGGGCGTGTCCCCTGGGGAAGCTGGTCTGAGGCGGAGGGGGGCGGGGTTTACTGCCAAGACCACATGCCCCCCTACCAATGTGCTCAGCAACACCCAATGTCTCCTTGGTAATTATCGTCCTTGTCTTCTCTCCCTCCTGGCCACAGCCCTGGACGACCAGAGAGGTGGGAAGGGTCCTTCTGACAGCTGTGTGCTGTGCCTAAGGGGCCAAACATACATGTTCCCACATTTCCCTGAGTCTGAAGATTGAGCACATGCGTGTTCTCACGTTTCCCTGAGTCCAAGGGTCATGCACACGTGTGCTCCCACGGTTTCCTGAATCTGAGGGTCACGCACACATGTGTTCCCACATTTCCCTGAGTCTGTGGGTCGCACATACGTGTTCCCACATGTTTCCCTGAATCCGAGAGTTGCGCACACACATGTTCCACATTTCCATAAGTGTGAGGGTTGTGCACACGTGTGTTCCCATGTTTCCCTGAGTCTGAGGGTTGTACACACGTGTTCCCACATGTTTCCCTGAATCTGAGGGTCGTGCACACATGTGTTCCATGTTTCCATAACTGTGAGGGTTGTGCACACACGTGTTCCCATGTTTCCCTGTGTCTGAGGGTCGTGCACACGTGCTCCTACATTTCCCTGAGTCTGTGGGTTGCACACACATGTTCCCACATGTTTCCCTGAATCTGAGTGTTGTGCACACGTGTATTCCATGTTTCAATAACTGTGAGGGTTGTGCACACACGTGTTCCCATGTTTCCCTGTGTCTGAGGGTCACGCACACGCATGTGCTCCCACGTTTCCCTTAGTCTGCGGGTGGGGCGCACAGTGCTCCTTTGTGTCTCTCTGCGTCTGTTGGTGGTTCTCCCCTGACCACGCTCTCGGCCCTCTCCAGGGTCTGGTTTGTGGTGCTGGGGACTCGAGGGAGAGAGGTGGTTCCCCATGTGAGTCTGAGATGGTGGCGTGCCAGCACCCCTCCTCCTGGGCCCTTCGATTCCTGTTTGGCTTGGCTTCCTTTTGAGGGAGCCGCTGTTGCAGGCCTTCTGGATGCTGAGGTAACGCACCAGAAGGCATGCGGGAAGGGCGGAATCACTAACAGACCTCACCTGTGCAAGTGCAGGCAGCGGACATCGAGGTGGACGAGAACGGGACCCTGGACCTGAGCATGCATAAGTACCGCAAGCGGGGCAGTGCCCTCCCCAGCAGCAGCAGCAACAGCAGCCCAGGCGTGAAGTCTCCTGATGCCTCCCAGCGCCAGGGCGGCACCAGTGCCCCCAGCAGCTCCATGACCTCGCCCCAGTCCAGCCAGGCCTCCCGCCAGGATGAGTGGGACCGGCCTCTGGACTACACTAAGCCCAGCCGCCAGCGAGAGGAGGAGCCCGAGGAGGTAGGTGCGGGAGCTGAGCCAGGGGCAGCGCTGCAGGGGTCTTGCCCTGCCTGAGGGCTCTTGTCGATGCACCTGCTTCTCCAGCAGAGCCTCGGGGGTCCTGTCCTTCCCACATAGGGCTCTGCAGCCTCCGGGAAGCTAGGAATGGAGGGATTGTCACCCTTTTGCCATGCTGTGGCCTCATCTGTCCGAGAGAGGGGTGGTCTTCTCACCTCCGCAGACGCGGCAGTGAGTAGGGTGCAGGCCCTCAGGGAGGGCAGGGAGAAAGGCCTCCTTCAGACCCCCTGGAGGGGGATTTGGGAATGGCTCTGAGTTCCTTGGTTTTGTGGGCATCCCACCAACCTGCTGTCCAGGTCGGGAGACCTCGAACTCTGGTGGCTGCCCCTTGTAACCATCCCCAGGACACTCCAGGCCTCCTGGCTCCTTGGACAGAGGCAGGAGAAAAATCCTGGTCTTGAGAGCCCCCTTGGGCAGTGGTCTGAGTCCCAAGACCAGCACTCCTGGTAAAGAGCAGCAAGCCAGGTGTCTGTGCCGGAGCTGTGGTCTGGGGCCACCGAGCATTCCCTCTCCCGTCATCCGCTCGTCGAGATGATCGAGGGTTTTTCCGCAAAGAGATGTGTGTCTGGAGCAGCACAGCCCAGTGTGACAGCAGCACAGGCTCAGGGCAGCCTCCACACAGTGCAGGTCCCCTCCTGTCTCCTCCCTTCTCCCTGCCAGCCCCTCAAGAAGGCAGGGGGCAGGTTCCTGTGGATAGAGGCAGGGCCAGCCCCCCAGGAGGGCGGGTGTGGGTGATAGAGAGGCCGGACCCCCAGGAGGGCAGGGGCGGCACCTTGTGGAGGGGGAGCTTCCATACTCCTGGGAGCCAGGCTCCCTGTACACACTTCACATGCTCCCCACTTTACGGAGGAGTGGACTGGGCCCCAGGCTGAGATCACTTGGCTCATCACGAGCTGCAACTGGGTGCCAGGCCCCAGAAGAGGGGCGCCTCAAAGACTGAGGCCCAGTGGAGGCCGTGTCTATGGGGCTGCACAGGCACTTTTCTCCCTGGCTGGTGGGAGCGCAGTCTGAGGCTGGGGCGGGGCCCTCCTGTGTGGGGGCCACCAGTACAGTGTCTCCACGTCTGCTCTCCTCCTTGTTCCATTCGTGCCCCCAGGACTACGTCGTCCCTCCCCAGTGCCCTCGGCACCTTCCCTGCCCCTTTCCTCGACACCCCCCCGCCCCCCCCCCCCCCCCCCCCGCCTCAGGCTGGTCTCCCAGGCTGCTCTGCCCCTCCCCCTCCCCCTTCACACTCCCCATGAACATCCTCCTCCCCTCCCAGGACTGTCACCATCCTTGGTGGGGTGACCCAGGTCTCAGAGACCCAGTGAAGCCTGCCCATGCTCTATCCCGGGATCAGAAGTCCACTCTCCAGCCAGAAGCCTCGGCCTCCCTCTCCTCCAGCCCCTTATCCTGGGCACAGGTGCTCCACATCTTTCTGGATCACCCCCAGAAACGCCTCCTGAATCAGGCCTTCCTGAGACCTCCACCACGGGCCTGGAGTCCCTACTCAGACTCGCTTTCCAGCTCTGCCCGCTGACCCTTCACTGTCCCCACTAAGGCTGAGGCCTCTGCCTGGCAGCAGCCCCTTCTCACTGCCCCAAGAGACCCCAGGCCCCTGTGTCCATGGGCCTCTGGGGTGCTTTCCCTGCTCTGGAGCAGCATCCTCCTCATTTATCCTGAAGACTCAGCTTAAGTTGAAGAGCTTCGTCCAGCTTGCTCAGGCAAAACTCTCCTCGTGCCTCGTTCCATAGCAGTGACAATAGCAGTGACAGCAATGCCCACAATGGCAACGAGACCACCAGTCACAGAGAGCTGTGTGTGCTGGGCTGTGGCTCCTCTGGCTCGTCCTCAGTCGAGCCCTGGGTGTCCTGTGAGGCCGCTGTTTTCTCAAGCTTTGAGGCGTGGCATCTGGGCCCCAGGACGCTGCACAACTTGCCTGGGACCTAGGGCGAGAGCCTGTGTGGGATCTGAACTGCGAGCCACCCCATGGGGTTAACCGCTTCTGCCACAGGCCGACCTGCAGGGCACTGACCTTCCTGACTCTGTGGCTCCCCCACCCTCTATGGCAGGGACAGTCCTTGTTCTCTCCTCGTCCACAGCACCCTACCCTTGGGTGATGAGTGGACACCACCAGACCCAGCATTTGAGTTCAAAGCACTTATTAAATGCCTGCTGTTGTCAAGGCGTTGTGCTGGGTCGGGGCATAGGGCCCGACGGTCACAAGGTCACTGTGATTGTCATCGTACTTCGTACGTTGTCACTCTCATTGTGCTATCTCATCATCACAGCATCTCAGCAGACACGTATTTTGCTAGTGCCCACTGTCTACCGGGTGCCATTTGTAGCTCCGAAGGGGCTGCACTTGTAGACTCTTGTGTTTAGAAGGAGGCCCAGCATGGTTAGGTGGAGGTGACCCACGTGCCCAAGGCCGTGGAGGGTGTCAGGAACTGGCCACACTGGGCCACTCAGGAGCTCTGGCTGCAGTGGGGGAGCACTCCAGCCCCGGGGGGTGCTGTCTCCTGTATCTTAGGGGAGTAAGTCTTCCTCTCATCCAGAAGACAGGAGACTCCAGAAAATGCCTCTGTGGACACTGTTCTGAAGGGTCCCTCTCCCTCAGCCCCCGGGTTGGGCGCCCAGCCCCCCGCCAGCCGGTTAAAACATCTCCCTGCTGGTTTTTTGCAGTCAGAGCCAGCAGCCCATTCTTTTGCTTCTTCTGAAGCAGATGACCAGGAAGTGTCGGAAGAGAATTTTGAGGAGCGGAAGTACCCCGGGGAAGTTACCCTGAGCAACTTTAAGCTGAAGTTTCTCTCCAAGGACATAAAGAAGGAGCTGCTCACGTAAGTCCCCACCTCGGCCGACAGGACTCCTTGGAGAACCTCAACAGTCTAGAAAGGATCGTGTCTTGGTCTGAGCCATAATGACTGGGCCTACTCCATCTGGGGCTTTCCCCTCGCCCTGGCCTAGCTCTG
The DNA here is from genome assembly GCF_037783145.1 of Equus przewalskii. Lineage (NCBI taxonomy): Eukaryota > Metazoa > Chordata > Mammalia > Perissodactyla > Equidae > Equus > Equus przewalskii. The sequence goes on from NC_091851.1 coordinate 49,804,784, forward strand.
ACTGTCCTCCTGCCCTGACCCTCTTGGGGGAGAGGTTGGGCATCCTTCACTAGAACCCTCTTGAGCCAGGCAATGAGTGATAGGTTCCCCGCCATCTCTGCACCACACTGGGCACGAACACAATCCTTTGAAGTGGTTAGGAATGACGTGTTCTGGTCCACAGAGCAGGATGAGGGCTGAGGGGGCTGACCCTCTCCCAAGCCACAGCTGTTGCCCTGGCTCCCAGCGCTGGGCCTGATGTGTGTTCAGCCTTAGGACTCAGCACCCTCAGCCCTGGCAGAGGCTGACTCCTTTGAGCTGGTCCTCATGGGGTTTAACCAGGTGTCGTTGGGGAGCCAGAAGCTGCTTGTAGATGTGAGCTGCCCTGTGGCCTCTGGTCAGCCTTCACTGAGAACCACCTCTCCTTGAGGACGCTCACTGTGCTCAGCTTGCTCCTGGGGTTCCTCTTCTCCTTACCCTGAGCCCCACCAGCTTCCTGCCACCCTGTAGCTGGCTGTCTTAGGAACTCCCTGCCGTGATGTTTGTGGGCAAATGCATGTGCACGCATAGCACATGTGCATCAGAGGTGTCCTAGCTTCAAGTGGAACCTTAATTTGGCTCTTTTTCTCCTTGAGTTAAGTTGTGTGGGAGAAACTTGCAGCTCAAGAGGCGAGGGCTGTGCTCTGAGGACTGAGGGGGAGGGGTTGGCCGTGGCTCGTGGGTGAGGCAGGAGCAGGTGCCAGCTCCCTCCCCGAGGAGGCTCAGCCTGGGGGCCAGGCCTGGCAGGTGTGCCTTGCTCTCTGTTCTGACGCTCTTTTTCCTTTGTCCAGCTGTCCCACCCCAGGCTGTGATGGCAGCGGCCACATCACCGGAAACTATGCCTCCCACCGCAGGTTCGTGCCCCACTCGGGTCCGGCCTGGCCTGGGTGCCATGTGGTGGGTCTTCCTCCTCTCCTCCTCTGCGCTCCTCTTTGCTTACCCCGATATCCCATCTCTTCTCTTTCAGCCTCTCTGGTTGCCCTCTTGCTGACAAGAGCCTCAGAAACCTCATGGCTGCCCATTCTGCTGACCTCAAGTATGTCTGCCCTCCTCGCCTCCCATCTCTTGGGCGACTCCCTTGCTCTGCTCTCTCCTTCCATGAGGCTACAGACAAAATCGGCCTTCTCCAGGGCTCCAGCCCCAGGCTGGCCCCACCACGGGGTGGGGCAGAGAGGCAGGGCCAGGGAGGGGCTGATTCCGCTTGTCTGGGGCCACTGCTGCTGCCTGCCTCCTGCTCTGAGTGCTGCTGCTGCCTGTCTTCTTGCCTGTCTTCTTGGGTCAGGGGCTGCTGTGGCTCCTGTGCCTCCCTCAGCCCACCTTTCGGGAGCTGGGGGCAGGAGGCCGGGGCGGGGGAGCACGACCCGCCTCCCGCTCCCAATGGTCCCCTCCTCCTCTCCTTCTCCCGGGGACCCCTGCTGGGCTGTCTGAGCCTCCTGTCCTCACTGCTTTGAGATTTGGGAGAAGCCCAGACTGGCCTTGGCTTGGAGGCCTTGCGTTGCTCCATGGGCTGCAGGCTGTGTGGCCCTTGCTGGAGGAACTGATGCTGATGGTGAAAGAGAGAGCTCTTTGCCCTGCCCTCTCCTGCAGCCCCTTCCCGCTGCTTCCATCTTGGCCTCTGGTGCCTCCCGGACATGCCTCCCCTCCATGTGCATCCCTCCTCTTTGCTGAGCACCCGCTTTTTCTGCTTCTGCTCCTCCCTGCCCGTAACACATGGGTGGGGACGGTCCTGTGGCCCCAGCTAGCCTGCTTGACCGTCCAGCTCAGATGAGATGCACCCAGAGGTTTCCTAGGTGTCAGTGTCCTCTTGGTTGGAGTTGGGGACTGTCATTGCCTTTTGTCTTCATGCCTTCAGTTAAGCTGTGACGTCCCAGCTGGTGTGCCCCTGAGCTGTGCGGCTCTCGTCCTGGGCCCCCAGGCTGAGCCAAGGCTGAGGAAGGAGGTCCTACTCTTGTCCCTTTTGGGTCACCCCTCTTCAGGGGCGTCCCTCCCTTCCTCAGGCCTCTGTGCTGGGGAGCGCTGAATCCAGGCCACATTTCCCTGGCTCGTTCCATTCTGGGGCCAGACAGGAGCTGGGGTGCTGGTGCTTCTAAGGTGAGGACCTGCTGTTGGTGACAGCTTCCAGGGACCTGAGCGGATTTAGAAACAGGGCAGAAAGCTCTAGAGCTCCAGAGTCCCCATGCTGCCAGCCTTCCCTTGTCACTCTCAGGAGGCCCAGCAGCCAGGAGAAGCATGTCATTGCCTGTTGTCACCAATGGGGCCTTCCATTCCTGCAGATGGGGCCGGATTTACTGCCAGAATCATCCTTCCGGGAGTTACCAGCTTTAACGTAAACGTTTTCTGAGGCTCAGCTCGTGGCAGATCCATGTTCACTCATTCATTCCTGGTGTCCAGCCCCAGAAATCCACTGGGAACCCTGAGTCCTGCCAGCCCAGGAACGTCCTCCCCAACCTCCGTCTCTCCTCTCCTCTCACTCCCTTTCTCTGTTTCCTTTTCCAATTCTTCTTGCTTTTCTAACTATGATCAGTTTTCAGGGTTTTCCAGTCTAAGGGTCATTAGACTCTAAGATGTGACCACAGGTGCTCGGTAGCTCTTTCCTCTTGCAGAGCAGGTGCTCAGGGAAGGAGAACATGGGCCCATCTGAGTCTGGAAGTGTGGCCATCTGGGAGGCTTGGCCCCTCTAAGACTAAGCACTGTGAAGAGCTTTACCCACAACTTGTTTGGAAATAGCAACAGGAAGTCTTCTGTGTATGAAAACACGTCACTCGTCAGCCTCAGCAAGGTCTAGGGGGGCGGCTGAGGTGCCCCTGACTCCCTCCGAAGCACTTCTCTCCACTTGGGGGTCTTTCTGTGAGAGCTCACGCCTGCCTCCCTCAGGCCACAGGTGGGCTTGGGATGGACGTGTGCTGGACTCCACCATGTTCCTCGTACACCAACGCTCCCCTCTCCCTCCTCCTGTCCACTGGGTATCTGGCATGGGCTGTTCCTCACCAGCCTTGTGGCAGCAACAGGTGAAGGGGACCCATCCCCAAGGGGGCAAAGACATGTGTGCCACCGCCTTGCAGACGAGGCTCTTTTGGTGGCTTCCCTCTCAACACCTGGTGCAGCGACAGGCCCACATGATGCGTTTTCTGTTTCAGTCAAGTCCCAAGGACATTTGCTTTTCCCTTCCATGTACCCAGTGTGATCAGGAGACCTGCTGCCTTGGGCTGCTCATCCCGCTCTGTGCACAGGGAGTTGGAGGGCAGCCACACACCCTGCAAGGGTGTGACACGGGGACCTCTGCACAGGGTCAGGGACAGCCCCCACATGGGACAGGGATGGGGCTCGGAGGCGAGACCTGGTGTGTACCGCCAAGCTGTGCTGAGTCCCTTAGACACGGATTCTTCCACCTGCCCAGGCAGAACACTCAGAAGCAGGTGGCAGAAGGGCTCCTACAGCTGATCCTGTGGGGCCATAAGAGCCGCTGTGCTGCCAGCACCCAGCACAGACACCTGCTTCTCCAGCCGCCTGAATGCCATCCTCTCTGGGACACGACTCTCAGGAAAAGCCATTGGCTCAAGGCCTTGTGAAGAATGTGGGACGGCCTCACCTGCCTGGAGCAGGTGTGCCTCAGTAGGACCCCTGGGAATGCAGTCCCACCGGCTGGGACCTCCCCCAGACTCAGTCACAGGTGCTAGTGGGGGCTGCCCCGTGCCAGGTATGTCACCCACAGGCCAGAGCTGAGCTTAGGCCCTCAAGGCCTAGGGCTGCTAGGGGCCATGACGCCCTGGCCACGGCTCGTGATGCCGAGCCTCTGAGTTCTGTTGCTCACTTCCCTGAAGCTAAGGAGCAGGGCCCCGGACAGCCGCCAGAGCAGCTGCAAAAGCAGGAAGAAGGCCTGTCCTCCCTCTCTGCGCTTGGTCTCCCAGGGAGCAGGAATGGCCGGCTTGGGCCATGGAGTGCTTGGCAGGGCACCCTGCGCTGAGGAAGGGGCGGCCTCAACATGGAGAGCTGTGCGAGGGACACCCTGACGTGCCCAAAGGGCCTGGTGCCCACGGCCCCGAGCAGCTTGCACCCTGGAGCCTGGACTCTGCAGAGATGCTAAGCTTCAGGGTAGAAGTGTGGTAGCAGTTTGGGGTTTGTTTGAAAGGGTGAAGCCTACCCAAATGGGGGTGATGAGTGGTTTCTATTAAAATGCAAAAACCTCCTTGCTCCAGGTGTATATGGGTTGAACTGTGATCACAGGTGACTGGGGCAGGAGTCATCATAATTTCAATGGGGTTTCAATTACCCCCAAACCCAGCAGGAGGGTGATTTGACCAGTTGGTGGATGATAGGCCAGGGAGGCCTTTGGGTGTGTGGCCCCAGGGCAGGGGTGAGGAGGGTGCTTTGAGAAAGTTGAGGGGGCTGGAGAAGGAGCTGGGCGGGGAGGCCTGGGTATCAAGCCCTTCAGTCATCGGGCCAGCCTCAGGGTTTCTCTGATGGGGAATGGGCAGTGTCAGCCTGGCCTGCGGGGGTCCAGCTGAAGGTCCTGAGGCTGCGGGGAGTTCTTTGGCCTTTCTGGCTTCCTCTGACCTGCCCCAAATGCCACACTCAGCGTGTGCGTGTGCCGGTGAAGGAGGACACTGAGGAAGGGCCTCGGGTGCAGCGCAGGGACCTGAGTGGATGGAGCCCCCTGTGGATGAGATGCAAAGACCTGCACCCTGTTCCAGCTGGCACTGGTCCCACGACCCTCTTGGGGCCACTTTCGCACTAAGCAGCGGCTTCAGCTCTCACGGTTCTCTCTCTGTGCGGATGAAACCAGAAATGGCGGATATGCGCTCTGAGAGCAGCAGGCTCTCCAGAGGCAAGCAGCCAGGTCCTGCCAGGTCCCGCCAGGTCCCGGGGGGCTAGAGCCATGCCCTCGTGAGGGCGAGGTGTGAAGCCACAGGTGTGCTCCAGAGGGGCAGCCCTGGGATCCACCTTCCCGTGCTGATGCCAGCAGGAGCTCGCCCCGTTTTCCTCAGCTGACAGTCGGTGGAAAGGAACTTAGGAAAACCCACGCTCGTATAGTGAAGTGAAATCTTTACCTTCTACGCAATCGCTCGTCAAACATTTTGGGTGCATAAAGCTGGGCTTTTGTGTTTTGTGTCTCCCCACCTTACCTCACCGGTGCTGCTGCCCCTCCATGACCTGGCTGCGTGAGTTCTTCACTCACGAAGAATTGCACCCCAAGGTGACGGGTGCCGTGGCCAGCATGCCGTGGGCACTTAGTCGGCATCTGTTCATTTGCTCTGACATGACAAGCCTCCGCGAGACCAAGGCTTCTTCCTCCCAGGGATGTCAAGGAAGATGAACTGGTCTTAGGGGTTAGATTTCCCTTTCTGAGCAGTCGTGTTTAAAGTTAAGGCCCATGTGTGTTCTGGAACCTTCTAGTCCAGCCTAGAACCCCAAAGAAGGCCACAGTGGGAGCCCACTGTCCCTGCAGGGGAGACATGCTCTCCTCTTGGCCTTCCTGGGCCCCTTTGGGAGCCTGGGTATCAAAGTTCTGAAGCCTGGAGGTGGTGGTAGCAGGCCGGCCAGACACACGGCTGTTTGCGAGACCTCGGTGCTGGGGAGGCGGGTGGGCCCATGGGGGGCTGGGCACAGAGGGCATCTTTCTGTGGCCAGGAGTTTTCACTGGCTCTGGTCCCAGCTGCCCTGTCCTCCGCAGGTGCCCCACGCCCGGCTGTGACGGCTCTGGCCACATAACGGGGAACTACGCATCGCACCGGAGGTGAGCCTGCCACAGCCGGGGTGTCAGGCTGGTGGGGCGGGTCCCCTCGTCAGATGGAGTTGTAAAGCTCCGAATAAGACATTGATGTTGCCAGCAACCAGAGCCTGTTTCATCTCTTTAATCTGAGTTGTCGCTGTTCCCAGAGCCTCATCTGGTTGCCACTGTATCCGGAGCTGGGGGTTCATAGCGACGCTTCTGTCAGTGGCCCTGCTGCCCAGGAGAGCGCTCGCTGGCACGAGGGTCCTAGGATCTGCTGGTTGCTGACCGCAGGCCTGGGGGGAGGGGCGAGGCAGGTGGGTGTGGACTGCTGCAGCACTTTTCCTCTCTCAAACTAGCTTGTCCGGCTGCCCTCGTGCCAAGAAAGGTGGAGCCAAGGTGACCCCCACGAAGGATGACAGGGAGGATCCTGAGCTGATGAAGTAAGTCAGGGTCCTACCGGCCCCATTGTTGCTTTGCAGAATTGGGATTTTCCTGTATTTCATATTTTGAAGAAGTTCCTTCTAGATTCCCTTTTCATTGATAGGGCAATCTCATTTTCACCGACGTTCTCGTACCCTGCCTGTGATGCCTGCAAGGCACGAGCCACCTGCGTGGTGTTGAGGGCGTAGGCGCTGGCTCCCTTCTGAGCTTCTGAGGTCTGGGGGTGTTTGGTGGGGCTGGGAGACGCGAACGCTCTGCCACTCGTGCACCTGGGGGTCCTGGGCACCCACAGGCATCACAATCTGTGCTTCTTTGGTCTGGAGGGAAAGGTCAGGTGCAGGAGTCAAGGAGGATTAGAAAGACGATGATCCTTGAATCGTGCGTGTCTGCACTCCCACACTCCTGTGTGCTCACACACCTTTGCAGGGAGCTGGTGTGGAGTGAGGGAGCCCAGGATGGTCACCCCAACGGGGACCTTGACACTGCCATGAGGAGGAGAAAGACCTCTTGGGCTTTAAGTGACTGAAGTCCCTGAAACCCTCTACTGACCTTCTCACTGGGGGTGCCCGACACGTCATCAGGGGCTTTGCATGAACTCTGATCCTGTGTGTGCCCAACTCCATGGGCCTTGTATTATTGCAACCTCATCTTTCCAGACGAGAACTTGGCCCCTGAGCCCCCACTTGCAGGTGGGGCCAAGGCTGTGCCACAGGTGCAAACAGGGAGGCCCACTGTCTAATTTGCCCTGGACTTTCAGGGCTGACCCCAGGCAAAGCAGGCAGTGGTCCCCTTGGCAGGTGAGGAGTGGAAGGGAATGGCTCTGGCTGCCTTGTGGGGCTGGCTTGGTCAGGGCGAGCCTGGCAGGTCCACAGGAAGCAGTGTACCCTGACTGTTGCCTGTGGGCCACGAACAACCAGATGCTCGCCCCTGCAGAGGGAGCACCCTGGACCAAGGGAAACCTGGCTCCTCCTCGGAGCTCAGCCCAGCTGTGTCCAAACATCTGTTTGGCCACAGAGGATGGGCTCAACTGACCAGTATCACACACTGCAAAAGGACAGCCCCCCGCCTGTTTGGTGTAATAAGGCTGTGGCTCATTTAATTTTTACAGTGAGACTGTAATGAACGTTAAATCAACAAGGCAAAGTACGCGGTTGTTAGTATCGGGACTGCTGCCTACAGATGCTAGGGTGCATAAAGAGTATTCTCCCTTCCAAGAATCCAGGAATTTGCCTGTGATCAAATAAATGCAGTGCTGTTATGAGTTTAGTAAGGATCCTGCTGGTAGGGATATTATAAGTGAATTGTGCTACATTTGCAAATGAGTAAAATCGAGATCAGCATTTTTCAAGTTAACTGGGAAAAATGGTTTTCCTCTTCCTAATGTGCCATCAACTTTGCTTTTTAAAAAACAAGGTTTCTGCAGCCAAGTGGAGAATGTGACTTTTAGAAACAGTTTAGCGTTTACAGGACGGGCGAAGTTCCTAATGGCTCCATGGCAAGGAGCGGGGACTGGCACTTAGAACAGCTCCATTTTATAGGGCCTCATCCCCAGCCATAAACTTTAACCATATTTATAATTGACTAGCATCTTTAGATGCTTGCAGGCTGCAGCAGAAATTATAATAGGTGCATCAGGCTCTGCTGCACAACAGGATTTTGCTGGCACGCACTAGCTGTGATTTTGGAAGGGCTGGTGGAAGATGCATTTCTTTCTATGACATCTTGTGTCTGCACTGTTTGAGATTAAGTCATGTCAGCACTTTGTGGTAAATCCCTTTGGCCACAACTAAATAACGGGCAATAAAAGTCTGTGGATGTTCCAGCATCGGGGTCGGGAGCTGAATGCCCATTGCTGGCAGAGAGGTCCCCAGCTGTCCCCAGCCACGCTGGCATCTGATGAGAGATGTGCTGCTCCCGCACCCCCCTGCACGCTCACCCTGGGAGCAAGAAGCTCCCAACTTGGCACCGACACACGTCCTAATGGGAGGTCACCTGATGGCTTGGAAGGTCTGGGCCTGGGTGTGGAGGGAGAGAGAAGCATCGTCACGCTTCTGAAATACTCACTATGAATGTAACTCCTGGAAACACCAGGAGTTAGGGTTTTGCAAAGAAACTAGGAAGAGAGCATTTGGATTCAACTGTGTGCTGTGACTGTGAAGAGCCACCTCTCGATTGTCCTTTTGATCTTGCGAGGTTGGGCCTCACAGGCACCTTAGGGTGCCCGGACCAGGGGTCCCTTGGGGTCCATAGTTGGGAAGTGTCCCGGTTTGGGGAGCAGACATAGCATGAAACCTCCCCGTGGCTCTTGCAGGGGCACCGGCGGTGTCTCCACTCTGGACTTGTGGCTGAGATGAGCTTGGATGGACTCAGTGGATGTCCCACATGTCTGAGGCCCACGTGGGTGGGATGGGAAAGAAAGGGAGGAGAGCCAGTAGAGGGGACAAGTGAGGACAGTCTTGGCCGAGGAGGCTGGGAAAGTGTCTGCAAGGGCTGCCTCTGAGATGCAGCCAGAGTGTGGGGGCAACGAGGCCGGGTCAGCCTTGCTCCTGGGCAGCACAGCCCTGTCCCCAACCCCACCACTGCAGCAGGAGCCCCTGGGGTGGCCCTGCCTCTGACGTCTCTGGACCCTAGGGGCCTCTCTGTGCAGTGGGGCCACGTGTCCCCTCCTGGTCCTGTGTGTCTTCTGGTCTACAGCACACAGGAAGTGGGTGACAGATGGCAGGTTAAACAAGTCTCGTTTGTTGGAGGGAGAAGACTGAGAACTCGCGGATGGAGGCTCTTGTCCGCGATTGGCTGTTTACTCCCAGGTGACCCTGCCCTTAGATCCCAGAACCCGAAATCTCTGTGCCCAGAAGGTGCTGCAGGGAGCTCCTGGACTACCCCTCACTGAAGGAGGCCTCGACCTTGCGTTGTCCTGTTTTCTGTGCCGCAGAATGGGAGTCTCTCTGAAACTTTCTCTGTGTCTCGCCTGTTCCTGGGCTTTTGTCATTTCCCTAAGGGATTCTCTTTCTCTCCTAACAACCTGAACCAAGGAAAATGCTGCTCCAAGCTGGCCTGGGGCAGGTGTCCTTGTGGGATGTCTGAGTCGAGTCCTCCCACATAAGCTGTGGGGCCTCGTGTTCTTCCTTCCAGAACACACATTTCAGTGTGGCAAAGCTGGAACATCCCTGGGCATCAGGCCATAATCAGCCTCATTCTGGGATGCTGGGGGTGACGGGGCCTCTGCTGTCTCTGAGCTGCCTGACTAAGGGTGCACTCATGACCTTTTGTGACCCCACAGGCTCCCCGGGTCCTGTGCTTGGTGCAAGCTCCCAGCAAGTGACCTCTGGGTGGCCTCACCCAACACCTTAATCCCACATTGCTGGTGTGACACAGAAGTGATGTTGGCAGCAAGGTCTAGGTGTGGACCCAGAGGCCCCTGAGAGCCAGCCCCAGGGCTCAGGGGCTCACGGCTGCTGGGGGGCGGGGAGAGAAGGTAGCTACTGACCTCCAGCTGTGCAGGGAACACCAAGCTGAGGCTGGAGAGGGAGCTGCTCCCTTCATCTCCCATCAGGAAAGCCCAGGTTCTTCTCTGAGGCTCCAGCACTCGTCCCAACAATGGGAGTTTATCCAGGAGCCCCCAGCAGATCTCAGTGTCTGGCTTGGCAGGGTCCCTGGCTTCCTCCCACCTTTAGCCCTGCTGTGCTCACCTCTGACCTCTGTGCCCAGGTGCCCAGTTCCAGGCTGCGTGGGGCTTGGTCACATCAGCGGAAAGTATGCCTCTCACAGAAGTGCATCTGGCTGCCCACTGGCCGCCCGGAGGCAGAAAGAGGGTTCCCTCAACGGCTCGTCGTTTTCCTGGAAATCACTGAAGAACGAGGGGCCCACCTGCCCCACTCCGGGCTGTGACGGCTCCGGCCACGCCAACGGGAGCTTCCTCACCCATCGGAGGTAACTGTCCCTGCACCCCCTTTCCTGTCTATGCCTCCAGTGGGGACCCCAGCTTTGGGGCTGTAGGCAAAGCCCCCAGGGAGGGCCAGACTAGGGCACAGGTGTGACCCGTAGTTTCTGGAGGCCCAGCTTGGAGCCTCGGGGGGAAGCCATGGAAAGCCCGTTAGTACCAGATAGTGATGTTATTGACATGTGTCACCCTGTGTGTCTACTGTCATAAACTTCCTTCCACATCCCGACAGGGTCCCTCTGGCAAGAGCGAGCAGGGCCTGTGTCATGTGCACGTGCCTAACCAGCTGCGGCTTCTTGAAAAGCCTTGCCTGTCACGCTCAAGCCCTGCCCTTCCCCCGGGCCTCTTCTTTGAACTTTGGACCCAGGCCTCTGCCTGCTTTGCAAGGGGCCCGGTGAGAAGACCCCTCCCTGCCTGGGCAGTGGGCTGGGTAGCGCTGACCGGCTCTCCCTTGTCCCCCAACACCTGCCCCAGGGCCAGGCAGCGAGGTGATGGCCGAGGGGCACAGGCTCACCACCTGGTCCCGTCAGATGTCCTTTTCTTTCTTTCTTTTTGCCCTTGTCTCTCTACCTACATGATTAATTAACTCATTCATTCCACTAGTCTTTACTCAGAGTCCACCAGTGCCAGGCTCTGGAGACAGAGAGAAAACAAGAGTGACAACGGCCCTCCTGGAGTTGACGTAGGCAGAGTGGGTGGGGAGGCAGACTGCAAACACACAAATGAGTAAAATCCCCATGTGGTGGAGGATGGAAGCTCTGGGGGGAAGTAGCAGCAGGGAGGGGTGAGGAGCTCCCCTAGGCCATCTGGGGACAGGCTTCAGGGCTGTGGCCAGAGTGGGGAAGAGCCGGGGCTGCTGGACGAGGAGTGAGGGAGCTTGGGGCCGAGCTGGGGAGCAGGGGGTAAAAGGAGATGAGCCTGAAAGTTCCAAACCAGGATCCTACCAGGCTGCCGGCCTGCGATGATTTGGGTTTCACTGTGGTGTGTGACCTCAGATGGCCCATGGTGTGTGACCTCAGACTGGCCCATGGCGTGTGACCTCGACGGCCCCTGACATGTGATCTCAGACTGGCCTGTGGTGTGTGACCTCAGACTGGCTGGTGGTGTGTGACTTCGGATGGCCCCTGGTGTGTGACCTCAGATTGGCCTATGGTGTGTGACCTCGGACTGGCCTGTGGTGTGTGAGCTCGGATGGCCTCTGGCGTGTGATCTCAGACTGGCCCGTGGCATGTGACCTCGGACTGGCCCGCGGAATGTGACCTTGGATGGCCCCTGGTGTGTGACCTTGGATGGCCCCTGGTGTGTGATCTCAGAGGGCCCGTGGTGTGTGACATTGGATGGCCTGTGGTATGTGACCTCGGACTGGCCTGTGGTGTGTGACTTTGGATGGCCTGTGGTGTGTGACCTTGAATGGCCTGTGGCGTATGACCTTGGATGGCCTGTGGCATGTGACCTTGAACTGGATCTTGATGTGTGACCTTTGCTTCCAGCTTGTCTGGCTGTCCCAGAGCGACCTTTGCTGGAAAGAAGGGAAAGCTCTCAGGGGACGAGGCTCTCAGCACGAAGTTCAAAACGAGTGACGGTAAGGATGTCCTCCTACAGCCCCTGTGTGTGAGCTTGGCGACCTGCCAGTGGGTAGGGCTGGTGACCAGGGCTTAGGCCAGCAACGCCCCTCCTGGAGTGAGTCACAGTGGACACAGACCCTGTGGCCTGAGCTGACAGGTCTCCTGATCTTGGCTCTGGGCCTCTGGCTGCCCATTTCTGGGCTCCCGGCCCTTGGTGGCCGAGCCTGCTTTGACCTGGGTATTGCTGAGTGCTGACATCACAGAGCCTGCTGGCAGCGCAGGAGGCCATGTTCTCAGGGTTTGTGGAGTTGTGAACTCACTTAAACTCAATGAAGAGGGAAGCTGAGGAAATTCAGCATCATCTGGAGAAGCTCCCATTTGTATCTTAGCGATTATTACCTGCTAAGAGATCTATACATTCTGACCTGTGACCTGGGGCCCGGAGGCAAACAACAGACACGGCTAGTAGTCTCCGAGTCCGACTTTCCCGGCATGAAATGTGGGATGTGAGCTGCCTGCAAGGGAGCTCGGACCCAGGCCGTGCCTCTGCTTGGAAAAGGGCCCCGTTCCGTCTGGGAAGCACCCACTGTGGGCCTGGCCTTGAGGCCGAGAGCTGTAACGGAGCTTTCTCTCTGGGGCAGTGCTGGAGAATGACGAGGAGATCAAGCAGCTGAACCAGGAGATTCGCGACCTGAATGAGTCCAATTCGGAGATGGAGGCCGCCATGGTGCAGCTGCAGTCCCAGGTGGGTGGCACTGCCCACCCGCCCAGCCCTGGAGTCAAGCCTTTGCCCTCCGCTCCCCCGCCCTCCTCTTTAGTGCATTGGGGAGAGCTGCCCTCATCACGCTCAGTGTGGGCTGAGCTGACAGTGCAGTGCACGCGCCGCCCGCCAGTGTTGGTGGCGCTACTAGCATTAGGGGTCCCGTTGTGCTGCTGGCTGGGGGTCCCATCAGGGCGAGTGGTCCTTTAGGGTTGCTCATCCTGTCAGTAGGGCTGTGTGCGTTCTGAGAGCCTGGCCAGAGCCGGCCTCCACCGCAGTGCTATCATACACCGGCTGAGAGGCTTGGCGAGCCTCCTCACCAACCTGCACCTCACTGGTGGAATGGAGACAAGAACAGGAAATCTGCTCCTTGTGGTTGCTGTAAGATGAATGCATTTCTGTGAGGAAAGCAGTTAGCACAAGGGTCTGGCCCTGAAAGAGCCGCTGTTGCTTAGTTGACAGGTTACCAATTAAGTGTACGCCCCGTAGCTCTCTGATTTCCCCCAAATGAACATTTGTAGTCAGAAAAACAAAGCAGTAGAGGTCTTATTTTGAAAAAAGGACAATGCTTTACCCTTGGCTGCTGAATGGGGGTCGGAGCAGAGCTGGGGGGCACAGACAGAGTAGCCACACATAGCCAGGTGCCCTATGGCTGGAGGGACAAAGGGAGAAGAGGGACCAGGCCCTGCAGGATGGAAGGGCAGAGAGGATGGGTGGGAAGATGGTGAGGCCCCTTTCCAGAGGCTGTGTTGTGACGTGTTGGAGCCCCACATGTCCTCTCGTGCTGTCCTTCCTCCATGGGCAGATGAGCTTCTGCTCTGACCTCCTGTCACTCAGAAACCTGTGTAAAAATAGCATCAGCACCTGGAGACCAGAAAGGATGTTCGTTCTGCCTGCAGCATCTTCTCCAGGTTCACAGGCAGTAGAAGCCGAGAAGTGTGGGCTGTCTCTGGGCACTGAGTGTGGCTGTGTGGCTGTCACCTGCTGTCCCTCCCTGCTCCTTCCCTTCTCAAAGTCCAAGGACCCTCCCTGTGTCAGCTCCCTTGGGGCAGCATCTCTGATTTCTCTTTATTTGACAACGCCCACTTTTTAAAATTTGTGTTCCTAATAGTTTACATCATTGTGAGATTTCAGTTGTACGTTATTTGTTGTCTGTCACTGCATAAGTGCTCCCCTTCACCCCATGTGCCCTCCCCCACCCCCTTCCCCTGGTCACCACTGAACTGCTTTCTTTGTCTGTGTGTTTGTTCATGTTCCACATATGAGTGAAATCATCTGGTGTCTGTCTTTCTCAGTCTGGCTTATTTCACTTAGCATAATTCCCTTCAGGTCCATGCATGTTATTGCAAATGGGATGAATTTGTCTTTTTTAGGGCTGAGTAGTATTCCATTGTGTAAATATACCACATCTTCTTTATCCAACCATCAGTTGACGAACGCCCACCTTTTTAAAGACAGATTCTTCATGAGCATCCTTTCAGAAGGACTCACAGCCCCCTTCCCCTGGAGGGAGTTTTGAATTGTGTGCTCTGCAGAAGGGCTCAGGCAAGGAGAAGGCAGCCTCAACTCCTACTCAAATCTTTTAAAGCCACAGGCTTGTCATCAGGTGACAAAAGTGTGATCTCCCCAGCCACAGGTCACAGAGTCACGTGGTTGGAGGAAAGTACTCGATGTCGTTCACGGCCTCCTAAAAGGCTGCTTGCTGTGCCGCACTTAGGGGACGGCTTGGTGTGCCACCCACAGTGTGTGAGTTTGCCTCAGGCCCTGGGGCAGGCGTCCCACCTGCCCCACGCTGACTGTGAACCTCTGCACAGGGTTACACTCCCCCTGAGACTCACCTATGGCCTGAGCTGCCCAGAGCAGGCAGGACGGCCCGTGGCTGCCAGTGCTGTCATCACCGTCCTCTGGGGTTCCAGCTGGAACCTGAGAGTCCCCTTGGGAGAAACTTCTGGGCTTCAACCAGGACCCTCCTCCTGGTGCCCTGCTGAGTCCAGAGAAGCGTCTGTGCTGGAAACGCCAGGGTGCTCTCAGGCTCGCTGGGGAAGTCGTCGGCTGCTCCCTCAGCCACGTGCTGCAGAGGAAGGGCTGTCGCCTGCTCTGCTCACCTTCCACAGCTTGAGTGAGGACCTTTGTTGGTCTTTCTGGTGGGGGAAACTCAAAGACAGCCAGACGCCCCATGCAGTGGGCGCAGTATCCCCATTATAGACGAGGACGAGGAAGTGTGGAGGAATAGTGGTGGGCCAGAGTATGAGCCCAGGGTGCTTCAGAACTGTGCTCCTCCCCACCCCTGCATGACACATGCAGCACAGAAAGCTACAGCCCCATACAGCCCCGGGCTCAGTCACCACGTCCCCTCCTCCATCCAGGGACCAGGGCACTGCCAGCCTCTCACTAGTGGCAGGACCCCCCAGGGAGGCAGGGGCCCTGCCTCTTCGCCCTTTCCTGCAGAGACATGAGATGTGGCACAACGAGCATGCCCAGTGCACTCCCAGGAGGATGCAAGCGACATGGCCCACAGGCCCGTGCCAGGAGGCATTTCCCTTATCTGTCTGTGCAGATCTCTTCCATGGAGAAGAGCCTGAGGAACATCGAGGAGGAGAACAAGCTCATTGAGGAGCAGAATGAAGCCCTGTTTCTAGAGCTGTCGGGCCTGAGCCAGGCCCTCATCCAAAGCCTCGCCAACATCCGCCTTCCACACATGGTAAGCAGGAAGAGGTCTTGCGGGCATCATGGCCAAGCTGGCGGCTGTCCCCCAGTACTCTGGGGGGGCAAGGAGGGAAGGGCGCCCCTCTGCCTCTGGGGCCCTGACGGGAGGGCCCTGACCCAGGTGTTCTGCTGCTGGCCATGGTGGCTCCAGCCCGCCTGAGTAGCCTATGAATCTGCAGCAAAATGCTCAGAGTTGTTTCAGCCCAAGGTGGGGCAGCCAGTGCAGTCCCTGGTGGCTGGGGGCTTGCTCAGGTGGTGTGAGGAGATGCGTTTGATACTCCCCCACCGATTCCATTGCTTCTGAAAACCGTGGGGCCCCCTGCATGGATGGGGCTTGCTAAACTGGTTCTGTTCTCCAGGAGCCAATATGTGAACAGAATTTCGACGCCTATGTGAGCACCCTCACCGACATGTACTCCAACCAGGAATGCTACCAGAACCCCGCGAACAAGGACCTCCTGGAGAGCATCAAGCAGGCCGTGAGGGGCATCCAGGTCTAGGCCTCCTGCTCGAGGAGCTGCCCTGCTGATCCCGGGTGCTGGGCACCCCAGCTTGGCTCCACTGTTTACCTCCCTCTCCTGCCCTCCCAGTGGAGATTCCCAGCTCACAGCGACTTCTGGCTGGCAACCCCGGCAGCCTCAGGCGGGTTTATCCAAAGGGGTGCCAGGAAATCAGTGTCTCCCTGGATACAATGTGCTTGCCAGGCCAGAGGCCGCAGCCTCCCCACTCAAGGGCAGGGTGGGGCATGAAGTATTACAAAGTGATTTATTTTTGTTTTCTGAAAGAAATCTGAAGAGCAGCTCGAAGTCTCCAGTGGAAGCTCATGGACAAGGTTCTCAGGGAAGTTTCGGAGTTTGCAACCACAGTATTCCTTTGTCTGTCAGGCTGGGAGGGTAGCCGTGGGCGCTGGGCTGGTGGTGCGTTTGACGGTGTCAGCCTGGAGCACGTGCCCCGGGGTGTGCGTCTGCTCGGTGAGGCTAATGTGGCAAGTGTGTTTTCTGTTTTCATTTAATTCAGTTTTGTGTTAAGGACGGATCAAAGCCCTGTTCCCGAGGGTAAGGTAGGGGCAGGCCTGCAGCCCACTGTCAGCCCCAGGAATCTAATCTGGGATGCCCCTGAAAGCCAGCTGCTGGTTCCACAGTAAGGCACTCATGTCTGGGGGTGGCTGGTGCCCATGCCTGCACAGACATGCGCAGTGTGGGGCCATGCTCCCTCTTGGGGCTGTGGCCTTTAGACCCGGTCTGGCTCTCTGTGCGTCCACCCAGGCCCATGACCTGTCACTGCCGAATTACCTGGGTCATGGCTGAGCTTGACCAAGGTGGGGACAGCGTTAGTGAGAGCAGGGGATAAATTCCTAATTAGAGACCATCAAGGTTTCACTTCTTTTTAGATCCATTCAAGATGTGAAAAAAAGTAAATTTTAATTTAATGTGTTAAAAACACAATGTTCCTAACATGTAAATAGAGTCCAAATCGATTGTGACTGCAATTCCAAGTTAGTATTTAAAAGTAGAGAAATTGCACTTCCTGGAAGAAATAAAAAAGTAGTTAGTTTATTCTGTAAATTATTTAATTTTGTCAAGATGTAAGTATTTATATTCACAACCTCTTATGTTAACGTTTGTTATTTTGCTATTTATTTAACATTTTTATTTATTAATTTTATACTATTTCAACTAGACCCCATACCAGGACACCATGAGAGGAAAATAAATGAAATCAAAGCAAAATTAACTATTTGACTATGAGATAGGCCACACACAAAAAACCTTGCTATAACTTCTAGTTATAATTTTGATGCAACCGATATTTTTTATATATTTTGTTATTTATTCTTTTAATAATGGAGTTTTTAAAAAGTATTTTGTAACTGAGGAATTTTGATAATTTGGGGATATTTGTCCCTTGGTCCAATGGAAAGAAAGATTTTTTGGTTTTCTGTATCCCTTTTGCTTCCTTCTGTTTTCGGCACGGACGACAGCAAATGGAATTCTGTATTTATTGTTTATTTAAGTGTAGCGCAGATGTGTGTGCTGGCGTGTTTCTCGTGTCGCGTCTGTGTGCCGGCTTGTGATGGCTGAGTCATGTTGCTGTGAGGGAGTGCTGGCCACAGGCAGCGCCGAGCGTGGCCACTCGCAGGCTCCCTGTCCCCTGACAGCTCCGATACTGTGACCCTCCTTCCTCAGGAAACGCGTTGAACCCACAGCACAGCACTTCTCGGTGTGTTTGCAGGGTGATTTCCTAATAAAAGTCCACTCTGACTGTGAGTGGGAGCCGTGTCTGTTGTGAGAGCTCTGAGGAGCCCTCTGTGGTACAGCCCTCGCTTCTGTCCTGGGGAGCCGGTGGGTGGGCAGGCTCTTCCCTCTCAGGTCTCTCCCTGATCCCACGTGTGGAGCCCACATCGCCTTTGTAGAATTACTCTCCCCCAAAGTGTGGTTCTGGAGGGTCTAAGTCATTGTGCCCTGCCCCCTCTCACATGACTGGGCACGTACAAATTGGTTTTCTCTTAGGGTCAGGAAGAAGAAGTCTTTCTGCTGGGTTGTTAGAGTAGGGGGTATGGAATAGGGACTGCCCCAGGCTACCTCTGGACACGAGGACAGAGCCATCTGCAGTAAGAGAGAGTTCAGACATTCTGGAAGGAAGCAGAACTGAGAAATGGAGAGAGAAAGGTGGAGGTGGGGTGAGGAAGAAGAACGAGCTCTCTGATGACCTTTTCAGAGTAGCTGGATTCAGCTATACCTGAAGGCCATCCACCCTTGCACTTCCCAGTTATGTGAGACAATAACAAATTCCTTTTTTGTTTTTGTTTTTTGCTTAAGCTAGTGTGCTTGGCTTTTTGGTCTTGCAGTGGCACCTCACATTTCCACACTTTTGTGTCAGCTGGAGCTCTAGCTCTCCCAGGGTGAGAGTTAGGCTTGAGGCTTCTAGTCACATTCAACCTGAACTGTCAACACATTTTGACTTCCCTGGAAATCTGGCCCTGGAGACCAACCCGGAACTCCTATCTGACATGTGAACAAAGGACAATTCTTAAAAAAATTTGGGCCTCATTTCCAACTCTTGTTCAAGTCAGACAGGGTCGAGGACACTGGGGGGCTTTTGGTGTGTCTGGAGGGCTCCAGCTGCTAGCTTTGGGGACCAGAGCCGGTGGCAGCATACATGAGCCTGTCATGCAGAACCTGTTCAGCCTTGAAGAAGGACTCCTGGGGGTCCCCTTTGCTGAGGCCTCATTGGGGGTGGGGGGACCAGTGGCCTGGGTTGTGCCCATTCATGTCAGCACACAGATGCTAAGGTGTGAGCAGGATCGATTTTGAAGTGTCCCCTGTGCTAGCTGAGATGACATCATTCAGGGGGCATGAGAGTTGGCTAGGCAGCTGGGGGCTGGGAGTGGAGCGAGAGCTGCCTGGGGCCCCTGCCCTGGCTGCCTGGTGGCAGGTGACCAGCATAGGCCAGGACTGCGAAGGAAGGAGATGCCATGGAGTAAATTGCCACGTCTATCCCCATGTGAGACATCCCCATGGTATCCCTTAGTCCTGCCTCCACCCTCTCCTGGTGATCTTTGCCCCCTTCCCTTCTGAAGTTTCATCCAGCCTGTCGTCCTTCCTGACACTGAGACACTGCACTTCAGGGGGCTGGCCCACCCATGCTGATGAGCTAGAGCCTCTTCTAGGCCACATGGGCACGGCCTCAGGACACATTGTCAGGCCTCCAGACGCTTCCTAGGAGCAGCAGCGCGGAGAAGCACTGATGCTTGCAAAGGCCGTCAGCTAGGTGCTCATGTGCTTGCGGGGGCTGGTCTTCGGTTCTGTGTATTCGTCAGCGAGCTCTGCAGGGAGCTGACGACAGTTGCTGGCTGTGGCTCTGTGGAACTGCTGGTTGGTCTAAAGAGCCACAAAAGCTGCATGGGTGGGAAGACGGCCCCAGAGGTCAGTGTCAAGCTGCAGGTGGGTGTGCGGGTGAGGGGAATGGAGGGGCTTTGGAAGTGGGGAAAGGGGCTCCCTCCACGAGCTGTATCTCAGCAGAGACCTCTGCTCCTGGTTGGTGGACTGGTGGGCAATGGAGGAGAGCAGCTGTGGGCCACAGGTCGATTCCAACTGAGTCCCTGCTGGGCCCTGGGCATGGGCTTCAGCCCGGAGGGACTTGGTCTTGCCCTCAGCAGCTGCTCAGGCCCAAGGCACCAAGGGCACGCCCCTGGAGTGTGGGCAGTGCTCCCTGCAGAGAGTGACCTGCTATGGAGCCTTAGAAGACCTTTCAGGGAGGCACTGTTTGGGATGTGGATGGTGGAACAGAGGGGAAGGGAGTTCCTGGAGAAGAAACAGCATGGACACAGAACACTGGTGTGGAGGACCCCTGATGTTGAAGAAGCACAAGCACTAAGGAGGCTGTTTTTATCCTATGGGACTTTTAGGTTTTCCAAACCGTTCCCTGACTCCAGAATTCTGGGAAGTAATAAGGAGCCTGGCCTCGGGGCTCCATGTCCTCAGAATCTTTCCAACAGGAGCACTGGGTCCCATCCACCATGACCTCCTGGCTTCTGAGGGTTTGTCTACTATGGGATCAGCAGACCTGGGCTCAAATGTGGCTCTGCACTCACCAGCTGGTGATCATGAGTGTTGTGTGCAGAGGGATGCACAGCAGCCCCTCCAGCTTTGAGAAGGTACAGCATGTGGTTGTTCCGGTGATGCCAGAAGGCTGCACAGTCCCACAGTTTGATGATGACATTAGCTGTTCTCCCCCAGGAAGAGCCTCCCACCTCCTGTGTGGAGGGTCTGCCTCAGTCAACAGCCTCCTGGTGGCTGGGGGAGGAGGGTCTTGGCATTGTAGGGCTTATTTTTGGTGTGAGAACCCTGACTGCAGCTAGGCCTTCACTCCCAGCCTGAAGATCCTTCTTCTACACTCTCCAGAGAATAAAACTCAAGGTTGCAACCAGAGGGAAGGGAGCATTAGAGTCAGGGCAGGAGTCTGGGGGTCTTCTAGCTTCTGAAACACACTGTCCACCTTGTTTCAGGCCCCTTCTCCCATCTCCAGCAGAATCTGAGTCTGCCAGTTCCTGGGGATTCTGGGGTGTGGACTGTCTTGGTTCTGAGCTTTCCACACTCTGGCTAGCAGTCAAGTTTGGGGTCTGCTGAGGCCTTCACTGCACATCTGTGTGTTTTCTGGCTTCTAAGTTGCATTGTTGTTTCTTCTTCAATCTCCCCATCCCTGCCAATTTACACCCTAAAGGCTCTCACTTTAGCCAGGTTTTCAGAAGGTGTCAAGGTAGGTAGGTGTGTACACCTGCCCTCCTTACCTAGATGCACAGGTAACACCCCAAGTAGATGAGCACCTGACCATGTGAAAATGGGAAGCTGACTCAGTGTTGTGTTGATGTGACCTCATGATTAAGTGGAGCCTCAAGTGCAGTTGCTACTTTCTCTCGTTAACCATCACACCCCCTAAAGCTATTGGCCCCATAGAAGCTGTTACAGCTACAGTGTGAATGGTTTCCTCCCAGCTGATTTCAACCTTGCAGCACAGATCAGCAAATCTCCCGGGTGTTACAAGCACTTTCTTTCTCTTTGCTCTTCCTCAAAACAAGGAGGTGGAAAGTTGGTTTCTCCAAGAGAACCCCAGTACCCACCTCAGCAAAGTGCCAATCAGGTTAAAACACAGGGGTAGTTTATCCACGGGCCCAGGTGATCCATGATTGGGGGCGTCCCACCAATGCTGGGCAGCTGGCCCTTGAGAGAGCCACCCGCTGCCCTCACTGCACCCAGTCCCACCTCCCTGCCCCGGTCCCCACTGTGCTTGCCTCTCCCTTTCCTCTCAGTGTCTACAGTGGTCAGGCCTCTCCTTTTCTAGCACCTTCTATGGCTCCCTCCCCCCTCAGCCTTCCTCCCAACTGCCTGTGCACACCAGTCATCTCCCCCAGCCCCTTCCTGGTCTCTGCCTACCCTGCCCCTGCTCCTATGGGTACTGTCCCCTTGCATGCTTCTCAGAGGCTGCCCCAGCCCACGTCTTGGGCTCTCTCCTTCCCTTCCTCATCGTTCCCACAGCTCCTGTCTGCTGTGCACAGAGAATTCCCACTCCATTCCCCAAGCCTGCCTTTCCAAGTTCTAGCACCTTCTGGGTCTCCACATGGACGTCCCACAGGCCACAGGACATGCACCCAAGTAACCACAACAGCCCACTGGCTGCTCCCAGCCTGACTCCCCTGGGCCCAGCCAGGCACAGACCCTCGTCAGCCCCCTATCCTGACTCACCCTGCTGAAGGGCTCACGGCTGTGTGCGAGCCACCGAGAGGGGCAACAATTGCCTGCTGTTCCAGGCGGATGTGAGTGCCACCGTGGAACACCAGCCTGGTGGTGTGCGCCCAGACTGGGCTGCTGTGGGTGCTGCCCCAACAAGGGCAGCG
Source organism: Equus przewalskii (assembly GCF_037783145.1). Lineage (NCBI taxonomy): Eukaryota > Metazoa > Chordata > Mammalia > Perissodactyla > Equidae > Equus > Equus przewalskii. The sequence goes on from NC_091851.1 coordinate 49,826,321, forward strand.
TATGATAGGGAGGAAGAACAGATGGTTATTTGGGTCACATGTGGGGCTGTGCAGGGATGCATGTAAGATGGCACTAGCCATGCCCTGAACACCAAGGGGGCCCGTGTGGACATGGTGACTCCTTACCATTAACTGAGGTGTCTTCTTGGACTAGTTCTGGCTCCTGAGGGCTGGCCACAGCCCTCGCAGCATCTTGAGCCAGTATAGGTCTTGGGGGGCATATCTGGAGCCCCTCAAAGTGGGAGGAGGTTGGACAGTTTCAGCCCTGGGCTGTCCCTGAGCACACACCACCTACAGAACCAGGGGCCTGGTGGGGGGTGCTGGGGAGCCCCCAGCAGGAGGTTGAGGAAGAAAACGCGGCCTCTTGCCCAGCACCCTGCCCGCGGACACCCCTCCCTGGGCCCACTGTCTCTGCTCATAGGGTACCTTCTGCCAAGTTACACACACTTCTGCCTGTTTTTTCACACACTGTTAAAAACGTTTTCCTTGTCTTGAATTCTGTCACGGCTTTCTTTGTAGAGGTCATCAAAACAGCAGAGGAGAAACCCGGTACTGTATATGGCTAAAGATGGTGAGGAGTCTACCTAAGGCCCACTGGTGTGTTGTGAAGACCAAACAAAAGCGTTTGCAAGTCCCACACCACACCCCCCAGAGCCACTGCCTGAGACCCTCAAATAGAGGTTGATAATTTGAGACACTTTCAGGCACCAAACCAGGAAGTGCTCAGTCACAGCTGAGTCACCCCGCATAAGGCCTCCTTGGCTTGCCCTGACAGGCGGAGGGGACGAATAATGACGGGTGGTTCGTGAGTGACCCTGAGCCCTTGGGACTCGCAAAGGCTCCTCCAACCCCTCACCCACTGTGACGCGGGCACCAGGGTTGTCTCCATTATACAGATGGGGAGGCTGAGGCCCAGGAGGCTGCTTGGGGTCACACAGAGGGTTGGCTATGTAGCAGGATTTGCCCCCAGGCCTCTGGCCCTGTGGTCTGCCTCCCTCTGGAAGAGGAGGGGCTGCCAGCACAGCTGGACTCTAGCAGGCATCAAGGAGCCAGAGGAGAGCAAGCTGCCATGGTTCCCAGGCCAGCGGGACGCAGAAGACTCCAGGAAGGACCCACCCCGGCACAGCACAGAGACACAGGTCCTGCCCCACTGCCTCAGTCTGGGGAGAGTTGGCCAGGCAGACGCCATCGTCTCCTTGGGTGCTCTGACCATTCCCCAGGGCAGGTGGGACTGGCTAGAGACCCTGGAGTCTCTGTGAGACTGAGGCAGACTCTCCAGCACTCCTCTGCCCCGCCCCCGCCGGTGGGGCTGAGCAGAGTGCCCCCACTGTCAGGCCAGAGTGGGGAGAGGATGGCTGCACTGAGCAGGAACAGGGTGCAGGGGACAGGCTGTGAGTTGGGAACAGCAGGATGTGTCCCCAGGCCTGTGGCATGTGCTGCTGGGGGCTACAAGTGGGGCCTGCATCTGGCTCTCTGTGGACTGCATGGAGCCTGGGCTGCAGCAGGAGCAACTGGAGTTCTGGGGAAAAGAGCCTGCAGGTGTGTAGTGTGAGGTGGGACTGGCCAGTGAGGGTGTCTCTGGCAAAGGCCCTCAGGTGGATGGGTGTGCAGGCGGCTCCATATGTGAACCCCTACTGGGAGCAAGTGCTGAGTGACCACATGTGTGGGAATTTCTCTGTATAAACATGGCAGTGGGCAGGTGTGGGTGGGAAGGGCACCCCAACCCCGTAAGAGCCAAGTCCTTGGGGAGGTTCATCAGCATGGGGTCCCCAAGGCTGACACTGGTGGGCCAAGGGGCCACACTGCCCTCTAACTTGGAACCTTCCCACCATCCACCTTCCCTGTGTACTGTGTTGCTGCAGGGGCCCCTCCTCGCCTCATCCGCGGGGCTGGGCTGCCTGGTCCTCTTCCGTCCACCCAGCACACCAGGAACCTTGCTGCAGAGTGCTGAGGCCTTCTGGGAGGGGCCTCAGCCTGGCTTGGGGTCCTGGCTCTTGCGACAGAAGGGTGTTCACGTGAGGCTCTGCTGCCTGGTGGGTGAGGGACAGGGCCTTGAACCTTTCCAGAATGAGTCCATTCACCCTGTGCAGCCAGGTCTATGGTCTGCTGGCCTCACGCAGTGCAGGCTAGGTCTGTGGATAGTTACCAAGGCTGTTACTGCCACCCAGGTGTACATCCCCTACCAGCGACAGCTGCTCCTGACAGGGCTGTAGGTTGTGCTGAGAGCCGTTGTTAGTGGGGCAGAGGTCATCCAGCCTCAGACCCTGGTGTGGGTGGGGACAGAGGTGCCTGGGAAGTAGCCCCAGAGTGATGATGAGGTTATCTTGGCCGGGTGCAGCCCACGGGTGGGAGCCAAGTCTGGCAGGACCCACAAGAGCTGTGAAGCCCCCAGAGCTGCTTGGGGCCTTGAGCGAGACTCTCAGCCAACCCTTCCTGATGTGCAGCCCCATGGTGAACTCCGGACCCAGCACCCACCTCCTGGTTCCTCCTTCGAGGGTGCTGAGCCCCTGAGAGAAAAGCAATCAGTGGCTTCCGGTTGTAAATAACATCAATTTAAGATGTAAAGAAGCAGCTACAAGGAGAAAGTACTTGTCTCTCTTCACCTTGAGCTAATGCAGCCTGGGCCCTTTCTTCCAGATTGAGAAGAGAAGGCTGACAACAGACCAGGGTGTCTGCAGTGTCGCCTGAGGTGCTGGACGCCCCACTTGGCAATGTGGGAGGAGCCAGGCTGGAGCTGGCCTCTGCGTCCCCAAGACAAAGAGGGTGTTGTAAGCAACTGAAGGCCCCACGAAATGCAGGGGTCTGCAGCCCACAGACCCAAAAGGCATGCTTCTCCTTGGTCTGGCTTCCAGGTCTGTGCTGCCCACACCCTCCGACAGGAAGAGGGCGGACCAGCCACAAGCCACATATTGTTCTCCTTCTGGATCTTTCTGGGCAGGCTTCACCTTCATTGTGAGCTGAGGGTGGGGGTGGGTGCTGGGCAGGCCAGACCACCCGTCGGAGAGTGGCCTTGTGAGCAGGAAGGCCCTGAGAGCCAGCCCGGCCCCCACAGGCATCTCTCCAGTGGGTGCCTGGTGAGGATTCACTGTCGCCAGAGCCGGCCAGGGGTTCCCACAGGATGGCCAGGCTTTTCCAAGATCCCTTTTCCAGACTCCTGAAGACAGTTTCTTCTGAGGCACACATTCTCAGTCGGAAGCAGAAGGGAGTAAGTGTCCTTGCAAAGGGACCATGTCCTCCAGGACACTGCTGATCATTCCGGATCCACCACCACACTTGTACTCTCCCTGCAGGGCCCCTCCACACTTGTGCTGTTCCCAGAGGATGCAACTGCTGCCTGGCCCCAGCCCACAAGCTGACCCTGGTGGGGGGGGGCTGTTTCACGTGAGGGGGCTGTTCCGCGTTCGGAAGCTGTTCTGCATGATTCCCACTGAATTCCCGTCTGATGGAGGACCTGGAAGCAGGTCTGGGATCACCACGAGACAGACCCCAGGTACACTTCCTTCTTGCAGTGCTGAGCCTGTGGGGGCCTTTTTGGAGTCTGGAACCCTCTGAAATTGTTTGTGAGATTACGTGTGCATGTGCAGAGGTGGGCTTTTTTCCTGGTTCATAGCCCTCCTCACATTCTTGAGTACAGTGGACAAACTTCCTATCTCACAGGCCCTAAGTGTCCTGTGAATGAAAGACTCAGAGTGGCCATGGGCCAAGGACCCCGGTTTGCATCCACGAGGCCCTTGGCAAGCTGACTCTCTGAGTTGTAATGCAGGGGGCATATGAGAACACGGGCACATGAAGAAACACCGAGACACGTGCATTCACTGTGGTGGGGACCAGGTGATTCTGAAACATCTGGACGCTCCAGTCCCCACCAGCTCAGGATCCCTGGGGAGCTGCCTTGGAGGCCTCAGTGGGAGGCGGTCATGATGGTGGTGGTTTCCTCCAGGCCTCAAGGCCCACCCCCTGCCCCCAGAACTCTGCCTTACATGCCATCCACACTCCCCAATCATGCTGGAAGTGCCCTGGGGGCAGCTTTCAATAGTCTTGCTGTGCCCTGGGTGCCAGGGTGCGGGAGGAAGGGTGGACACTGCTCCAAGTGTGCTGGAGCCCTATGCCAGAACTGGTGACCTTCAAGCGTTGTTCAAGCACTTAGATCCTTTAAATAGAATGTTGCATGGAGCCCCTGCACTGCTTTGGCCAAGGCTGAGGGTCAGAATTGGTGTGGCCTCAGGGAGATGCCCAGCACCTATGGTCAGGCCCAGAGGGACCATTCCTGTCAGAGGGTCCCCCCTCGCTAGCCAAGTACAGAGCCTTGGAGACCCTGTGGGGAGAGTCAGCCAAGCATAAGACGCATGCTCTGTAGGAAATGGGGGGATCTGCAGGGTTGGGGGAGGGCTCAGCAAGTGTGTCTGAGGGACAGCACGCAGGCATGAGTGAGGGGTGCTGGGAGATCCCCCTCGTGGCGGCTCTGGTTTCTAACACAGTAGCACAGGTGGCAGCTCTCTGGGTTTGAGTCTGGGCCCATCTTATACCTGGGAACCTTGAGCAGATCACTTCTAGCCTCTGTGCCTCATTTTCCTTCTTTACAAATGGTCCACAGAGCCTGCTGCTAACGAGGGGAGAGAAGGAGAGTGGGGCGAGCCCAGGCCTGGCCTGGGGTCCCTGGAGATGTCTGGGTGGGTGCTGGGACAGGTCAGGGGCCTCTATACCACATCCCAGCACTGGGCCACCCCAGGGGAGCCAACTTGGAGCTGGCCTCTCCAGAGACCCGGCAACTGGGTGCCTCTTCCTGTGCCTGATGCCCTGCTGGCCACATAAAGCCAGGCTGCAGGGTCTCACTGTGGGCCCAGGCCATGCACCACCCCTGACACACTGAGGACAGCCACGACCCCTCCTCCCCTTCCCTGCCCCTCCCCTTTTGCATCAGCCAACACTCCTGGCTCCAAGATCTGCCCCTGGTGGGCTGCCAGCCACCTGATGTCTGACCACTGCTGCCTGCTAAGCCCTGGGCTTAGAGATGCCACCCAGGTCCCTCCTGTCTGCACCCACAAGTCCAGCTGCCATCCACCTGGTGGCTGTGGAGTGACTACATCTGCTGCTGCCATCTCCACTAGCAACTGGTCTGGTCCACTGAGAGCTGCAGTCAGAAGTTCTGGAATTTTCTCTTCCTGGACTGGCCCCACTTCTCCTAGGCTGCTACCTACTCATGCTCTTCCTTCAAGCTTTTCCTCTCACAAGTCACAAGAGATAGTGAGGAGCAGCTGAGGGGCTGGCGAAGGGGATGGAGACCTTTGAACCCTGGGACCCAGATCCTCGAAAATGTGGATGTCAGCTCCTCAGGGCACTTCCACCCTAGACATCCTGTGGACACACCCTTGGACCCTAGTCTGACACCACTTCTTTGTAAGGACCCTCTATTAGGGTTCTCCAGAGAAACAGAACCAATAGGCGATATATACATATATATATGGAGAGAGAGACGATGATTTTGATTTTTTAAGGAATTGGCTCATGTGATTGTAGGGGCTGAGTCTGAAACCTGCAGGACAGGCTGGCAGGCTGGAGGCCCAGAAGGACTGATATCGCAGTCTCACATCCAAAGGCCACTTAGAGGAGAATTCCTTCTTCCCGGGGAATCTCGATCTTTGTCCTTAGGGCTTCAATTGCTTGGATGAGGCCCATCCACATTATGGAGGGTAATTTGCTTTACTCAAAGTTTTCTGATTTAAATGTTAATCATATCTACGAAATACCCTCACAGCAACATCTAAACCGGTGTCTGACCAAACATCTGGGCCCCATGGCCTACCAAGGGGACATATGAAAGTGACCGCTGCAGACCTCTTCTCTGTGCCCATGCCTTGCTAACTTTTTATGAAGGTGGTTTGTTTTAAGATGAGAATTTTTTTTTTTTTTTTTAAAGATTGGCACCTAGGCTAACAACTGTTGCCAATCTTCCTTTTTTTTTTTAAGGATTGGCACCTGGGCTAACAACTGTTGCCAGCCTTTTTTTTTTTTTTCTGCTTTATTTCCCAACCCCCCGCCTCCCCCCGCCCCCCCCCCATACATAGTTGTATATCTTAGTTGCAGGTCCTTCTAGTTGTGGGATGTGGGACGCCTCCTCAAAGTGGCCTGACGAGCGGTGCCATGTCTGTGCCCAGGATCCCAATCCTGGGCCGCCGCAGCGGAGCGCGCGAACTTAACCACTCGGCCACGGAGCCGGCCCCGAGAAATTATTTTTAAGAATCCCTTCCCAATCATTTTACGTAGATAAATATGTTTGAATTCACCAATATTTTCAGATCAACATCAAACTGCAGTCACCTGTATAGCATGGATGGCATAGACGCCTTGATGCATGTCTGAAAACTGCGTTTAATTCCATTCTCCATTTACAAATGGCTTAAAATGAGGAAGACCTATATTTTTCTTTCTCTTTTTGGAGGACCTAGTTTGGATCCTCCTAACATGACAGCTGTGCAGCAGCGACGCCTTGTGGTAAATCTTGCATCTCGTCATTGCCGGCCCAGCCACTGGGGTGTGACCCCTCCTGGCTTGTTTCACAGACTGGCCAGAGGCAGGAGAGAAGGTCCAGTTGTAACACCATTCATTTGGGATGCTGTCCCCGCCTTGTCCCAACCCCCCACGTGGTGTTCGATGCATCTGTGGGCAAAAATCTCACTTGGAGGCACAGGGCACCAAGAGTGGATGTGAGACCTTCGCCCTTCCACTGGATGAGATGTCAGAAAGGGCTGGCAGGGAAGAGGGCTGAGGATGGGGAGCAGCTGCCTGGGGACTCCCGTCCACTCACTCTCCCACTTCCTCTGCAAAGCGGAGTCAGGAGGGCTTCAGGTGGCGCCTTCCGCCTGACACAGAGGGAAGAGCCCCTGGCATATCACCCATCAGGGCTTGTTTTGCTAACTCTGCTTCCTCTAGCCATGTGAGTCCCTTGATCGGTAGCCCTGACTCAGCTCCCTGACCAAGGTCTGGTGTTTAGAAATGAGCTCCTCCTTAAAAACAGGATGCTTTGTGTAAAACTCCTAGAGGATAAAACATATTTTAATTATTGTAATTACAAAAGCATACTTGCCAATAGTAAAAACAGTCAGACAAAACTGCAGGAAATAGAGAAAGAAGAGGTGTCCTCAGCTGGGACTGAGGCATCCTAAGGAAACAATCTTATGTATTCACCCATGTAGTTATCATTTCCAGAGCTCTTCAATTTTGTATAGATCTTCAATTTTGCATATTTCTGTTTGGTATCATTTACTTTCTGCATGAAACCTTCCTCGTGTGGATATGTTGCTTCTTTCTGCTTTTGTATGTCTGAAACAACTATTTCAATTTTTAAAAAATTAGTAGACTTTATTTTGAGAGCAGTTTTAGGTTTATAGAAAAATCGAGGAGATAGTGCAGAGTTCCCTCTACCTCCCCAGCACAAGCTTCCCGTTATTAACATCTTGTATTAGTGTGGTACATTGTTACAACTGATGTAGCAATGTTGATATGTTATTAATTAAAGTCCATAGTTTGCATTAGGGTTCCCTCTTGATGTTGTACATTCTGTAGGTTTTGACAATGCATATGACACACATCCACCATCACAGCTTCACTGCCCTAAAAGGCTTCCGTGCCCCACTTACTTATCCCTCTCTTTCCCCTACTCCCATCCCTGGCAACCACTGATCTTTTTACCGTTTCTACAATTTTGCCTTTCCCGAAATGTCATATTGTTAGAATCATACAGTATGTAGCCTTTTCAGACTGGTTTCTTTCATTTACCAATAAGCATATAAGGTTCCTTTATGTCTTTTCAAGGTTTGATAGCTCAATTCTTTTTATCTGATTTATAGTCCATTCTGTGAATGTACCACAGTTTGTGTACCTATTCTTCTATTAAAGGACAGTGTGACTGCTTCTGATTTTTGGCAATTATGAATAAAGCTGCTATAAACTTTCGTGTGCAGGGTTTTGTGTGGACATAGTTTTCACCTCATTTGGGTAAATACCAAGTTGTGCAATTGCCAGATCGTATGGTAAGAATCTGTTTAGTTTTGTAAGAAACCACCAAACAGTCTTCCAGAGTGGCTGCACCATTTTGCATTCCCACCAGCAACGAAGGAGAGCTGCTGTTGCTCAACATTCTCACCAGCATTTGGTGTCACTGTTCTGGATTTTGGCCATTCTAATGGTCTCTCATTGCTGTTTTATTCGCCATTTCCCTGACGACAGAGGATGCTGAGCATCCTTTCGTGTGCTTATGAGCTATCTGTATGTCTTCTTGCTGAGGCACCTGTTCAGGACATTGGCTCATTTTTTAATTGGGTTGTTTGTTTTTTTTATTGTTGAGTTTTAAGTGTTCTTTGTATATTTTGAATACAAGTCTTTTATCAGATAAGTGTTTTGAGAATATTTTCTCTCAGTCTGTGGCTGGTCTTTTCATTCTCTTGACAGTGTCTTTTAAAGACAGAAAAATTTAGGTTTAATGAAATCCACCTTACTGATTTTTTCTTTAATGAATCATGTGTTAGATGTTGTATGTAAAACTTCATTGCCAAGTCAAACGTCACCTAGATTTTCTTCTGTGTTACCTTCTAGAACTTTTATGTGAAAATGGAGAGGTTCATGTCTAGATTCATTTTTGTGCATGTGGGTGTCCAGTTGTTCTAGTACCATTTGTTGAAAAGACTATCCTTTCTCCATTGAATTCATTTACTCCTTTGCATAAGATCAGTTGCCTATATTTGTCTGGGTCTATTTCTGGGCTCTCTATTTTGTTCCATTGCTCTGTCTTTCACCAATACCACACTGTCTTGATTTCTGTAACTTTATAGTGTCTTGAAACCAGGTAGTGTCAGTCCTCCAACCTTGTTCTTCTGCTTCAGTATTGTGTTGGCTTTTCTGGGTCTTTTGCCTTTTCATATAAACTTTAGAATCCGTTTGTTGATACCCACAAAATAACTTGCTAGGATTTTGATTGGAATTGCATTGAATCTACAGACAAAGTTGGCAATATCTGTCAATTTAATTAGATCTTCTTTGACTTCTTGATAAAATTGCTTATTAGTTCCAGAGTTTTATTTATTTTTTTAATAGATTTTTGGGTATATTCTACATAGACAATCTTGTTAGCTGTGAACAAAGACAGTTTTATTTCTTCCTTTCATTCTGTATACCCCTCCACCCCTTTTCATGTCTTATTGGATTAGCTAGATCTTCTAGTACAATGTTGAAAAGAAGTGGTGAGAGAAAACATCCTTGCTTTACTCCTGATCTTATGGGAAAGTATATAGTTTCTCAACATTAAGTATGATGTTAGCTGTGGGCTTTTTGTAGATGTTCCTTATCAAGTTGAAAAAGTTCCCCTCTATTCCTAGTTTGCTGAGAGTTTTCATAATGAATAGGAGCTGGGTTTTGTCAAATGCTTTCTTTTTTTATCTGTTGATAAGATCATATGATTTTATTTCTTTAGCCTGTAGATGTGATGGATTACATTGATTGATTTTTGAATGTTCAACCAGCCTTGCGTGCCTGGAGTAAATCCCACTTGATCGTGGTATGTAATTCTTTTTATATATTGTTGGATTCAACTTGCTAATATTTTGTTGAGGATTTTTGCATCTATGTTCATGAGTGATACTGGTTTATACTTTCTCTTTCTTGTAATGTCTTTGTCTGTTTTGGTACTAGGGCTAGAGGTTTATCAATTTTATCATCCTTTTCAGGAAACTAGCTGTTGGTTTCATTAATTTCCCCGACTGATTTCTTGTTTTCAGTTTCATTGCTTTCTGCTCTACTTTTTAATTACTTCTTTTCTTCTGCTCACTTTGGATTTAATTTACTCTTTGTTTGGATTTGTAATTTACTCTATCGATGGTGATGCTCTAGGCTGGGAATGCCTGAGGTGCTTTTCTGGGCCTGTATTACTGGTAGTGAGCCCCACAGACATTCCCTCCCACCCCACTACCGGGGCCAATATTGCGGCTGGGCTGTCCCTTGTGGTTCTTATTATGATCGTAGGATGCACTTCAGCTAAAACCATGAGGGAACTCTGAGGAACAAGATTTACTACTGGCAAGTCCAAGGGCCACACAGTGAGGTCACTGGGGGAGGGGTGTGTGGGGAGAGAACTGAGGTCTGAGGATGGGGTGTCTGGGGTTTCATGGGGTCACTCATTATTGGCAAACTTGAATCATAAGGGCAGGAATTACCACATGGGAGACTGGAGGCACGGTCACTCAGGCCCTCAGTCATCTTGGTTGCCCAGGGTTTCCTGAAAGAGGACCTCCTCGGGTGTAGGGGGGCTGGTTCCTCAGTTTCAACTGATTGACTTTTCTCCTCTTTATGAATTATATTTTCCTCCTTCTCTGTATGCCTGACAATTTTAGATGGGAGGCCCAACATTGTGAATTTTACCGTATTGAGTGTTACATTTCGTATTCTTACAAATATTCTTGAGCTGTCTTCCAGGACACAGTTACTGGGAAACAGTTTCAAGTCTTTGATTTAAGTGGGGTCTGAGCAACGACCGGTCTGCGGCTAACTACTCAATGTCCTATGAACCAAGAGCTTTCCAGTCTTTATGTCTCTTGAGATGTCTTCAGTTGTCCGTTATGGAGATCCCTATGCAGATCAGGGGGACAACAGGAAACTTCGCGGGAGACAGAGTAGACGAGGCCTCTCGGAGCCGCGTTTCCCATGGAGAGGGGTCTGTCCAGGTGCAGGCGCGGGAGGCGGGGCCCGGCGGGGGCTCCGGCCACTCTGCTGTCCCTGGCCTGCAGCCACCCGACCCTCCCTTGGCACGCCGGCCTCCTTCGTGTCCTGCCGATCTCGGCTCGGACGTCCCTTCCGCTCCCCCAGCCACCGCCGCCCGTCACCGTCCATCGCCCGAGCATTCGCACCCTCCTCACCCGTCGGCCCTCCAGGAACGTGCCTTCCACAGAAGGGGCCCCGCCTGCCGTGCTCACGGCTGGGTCCTGGCTCGCGGAGGGGCGCCGACCTAACCATCCTCACCGCGGCAGGCCCTCGACCTCCGCATTGCCGCAGAGCGCAGCCAGCGATCAGGCCCGGACGACACGAGCAGGGAGCGCCGGCGGGGCCCATCCGCGGCACCGTTGCCGCTTTAAGGGCCGGGCCGGGGCGCACGCGCAGTCGGGCCAAGGCGTGCGCAGGCGCAGTGGGGGCGGCGGGTGTTTACGGCGGCGAGGTTGGAGCGGCGAGGGGGCCGCGGACGGCAAGGGGCCGAGGAGCTGCAGGCCGCGGCCGGGCGGCCCGAGGTAGAGCCGCCGCTTCCGCCCCGTGCCCCGCGCCGCTCGCCACCCCCGCCCGGCGCTGGCGCCTGGAGCCCCCCTCACCGCTCCCCTCCCCCCACTCCCTCCCCGCATCCCCCTCTCGTCCCCCTCTCGTCCTCCCTCCCCGGGAGGCCAGTCTTCCCCGCGCGCCCGCCCGGCCGGGCGACCCCCTGGGCGCTGCCTGCCTGGGACCTGCAGCCCTGGCTTTCCAAGCGGGAACACTTGCAGTTGGTCCCGAGCGAGTCGCGTTCCGAGGTCTCACAGCGTCTGCCCTGGGCCTTTGCAGGGGCGGCAGGCTGTGCAGGAGGAGTTGGCCCTCCCGAGCTGGCGCGGAGCGCTGGGCTTGGGTCTCAAGCGGTGGGGCCGCACTGGCGTGGCGTCTGTGTCTTGTTTGCTTTTGCGCAGGATGCGGCCCTGCAGTTGATGTTTGCGCCTCGAAAAAGTCATTTAAATCTCTGCCTTTCCCCTTTGCTGCGGTGCCTGTGTGTGTTTTCTTTGTTCTTTTTGACAAAGGAGTGAGTAGACTCGTTCAAGAATTAGTGAAGGCATTCTCCTTTAAACAGCTCAGAGCTTGCAGCTCTGCTTTTGGGGGGACGCTTAGGGAGAGGGGGCCTCAGAGGCGGCGGCTTTCAGCGCCTGAGGCCGGTGCCTAGGTCCCTTGGACTAGCCCCTGCTTATCCCTGGCCTGGGACATCCCTGGGGTTGGGGGGCTCCAGGTTCTGAGAACGTGTCTGTATTTGCAACTCTAGTTGTTAGAAAGCTTTCTGTGAGTTTAATATAAATTATCTGCATCCAACATGTGTTCCACTGGTCCGGCTTTATCAGGCCAGTGAATAGTGTATACATGGCAGCCTTTCAAGTATTTTGAAAAACTCCCTTTGCATTCCTGTAAGTGTTCTGGTTTTCAAGATAAGTCTCAGGGTCTCCCATTATTCTGTGGAAGGTGTGGTTTTGAGTCCTCCCCAGCTCATCATCCACATGAATTACTTTGTACATGAGAAGTGACATCCAGGTTGGAACGTGGCCCTCTACGTGCAATCTGACAAACCCAGTGTAGACTGAAATGGTGACCACGTTGTCACAGCTTCGTGCTGTGTTGACCCAGCCACAGTCACAGCCTACTCAGTTGTCATCATGAGGCAGTCTTCCTCACTGCACCCTGCAGGCAGTTTTGGAAGGAGGTTGTCCTGTTGGCCTGTGACCAGCTACTGCACATAGCGAGGTGTATTGAGGTTTGCAAAGTATGATCAAGTGCAACATCCAAAAAATGATTTGCCATTACTTTGAAAAATTGGATTTGAGGGGCCAGCTGGTGGCATAGTGGTTAAGTTCCTGTGCTCCACTTCGATGTCAGTGGTTAAGTTCCTGCACTCCACTTCGGTGTCAGTGGTTAAGTTCCTGCGCTCCACTTCGGTGTCAGTGGTTAAGTTCCTGCGCTCCACTTCGGTGTCAGTGGTTAAGTTCTTGTGCTCCACTTCGGTGTCCTGCAGTCCGTGAGTTCAGATCCCAGGTGTGGACCTACACACCCCTCGTCAGGCTGTGCTGTGGTGGTGTCTCACATACAAAAGAGAGGAAGCTTGGCACAGATGTTAGCTCAGGGATAATCTTCCTCAAGGAAAAAGAGGATGATTGGCAACAGATCTTAGCTCAGGGCCAATCCTCCTCACCACCTACCCTCCCCCCCCCCCCAAAAAAGGATTTGACTGGATTGTAGATCTAGATCTGGTTTGGCAAGGGTATCTTTGAACCTATTATTAGTGTTTTTGGTGGCATTACAACTGATCACATGGGTGGTCAGTACTAAGCAGTGATTGTCTCCATTGGTGAGGGTGTGTTAGATGACCAGGCAAAGTTAATAATAAGTGTCAGACCCTGCAGATAGTCACATGCATCCTACCAGTGGCAACAGATAGGGTTACCCCATAGTTATTTAGTCTGTCATTTTGACAAAGATTGTCAATATGTTATGTGGTAAAGAATGTTGCTCCCCTGAGAATTTTTAAAAGCTGCATTTGGTGTTAGGAAAAGAACACAGGCATTTGGCCAGATATTCCTGGGTCTAATTCCAGCCTTCTCCTCACACATTGGTGTACGATCATGAGCAAAATAACTGCCCAGTCCCAATTTACCTCATAATGTTGTGAAGCCAAAATGAGGCCATGACTGGCAGGTGGTGCCTGCACAAAGGTTGTAGCTAGTTTTACTAAAAAGCTAGCCTTTGTGTATGGAATAAATTTTCAAAGTGGAAAATAAGTGATAGGTACTTAGCAGAAAATGAAACATACCCAATATATAGTTTGTGTTTGCCTTCTAAAGATAGAATGATGGTACTGAGATGGAATGATAGAACACTGTGTACATGCATCTGGGTGAAGAGGTGGCTTTCAGACTCACCATGGAGGATGGATGTGGTTTTAGGCTTTTTCCTAAATAGACCCTGAAGCAGCCAAACACAGGTCCTCTTCTAACCATTGACCCAGATTTTCAGATGACTGTCGTAGACCAGGGTGTAGACTTCAGCCTCAGAACTAACTGGCTTATCTAAGATTAAACTCGACCTCATTAGCTCTTTATCCCATGTGGCTAAATTAACTGGCCATGGACTATAATCTAACAAGGGCTCTGAAACAACTTAAAATGGGAATGAAAATCTAATAATTGGACCATCATAATGATTTGAAAAGCCTCTTCGGGGGGCCGGCCCAGTGGTGTAGCGGTTGTTTGCACGTTCCGCTTCTCAGCGGCCTGGGGTTCGTTGGTTCGGATCCTGGGTGCGGACATGGCACTGCTTGGCACACATGCTGTAGCAGGCGTCCCACATATAAAGTAGAGGAAGATAGGCACGGATGGTAGCTCAGGGCCAGGCTTCCTCAGCAAAAAAAAAAAAAAAAAAAAAGAGGAGGACTGGCAGTAGTTAGCTCAGTGCTAATCTTCCTCAAAAAAAAGAAAAGCCTCTTTAGCTCTAAACTCTTGATTATGAAGATTAACTGTCCAACGATAAAATGAAAGAGTGTTTGTATTAAGCCCCACCTTTCACATGTTTTGTGTACTCGCAAGAAGCTGAAGATTCATCCATTTGGTTGTGATTTTCCTTCCTGGGAAAACCTCTCCCACCACAATTGCCAGTTGTGTACATGGGTGTGTGTATGGAATCTCTCCCCCCAGTGTTTCTTTATGATTCTCCTTCTGCTGTTAGAAATCCAGAAGATCGTGGGGGGAAACGCAAGTATAAACTTTGTGATAATAAAGTTACAAGAGGTTATTATGGGAGTTGTCAAGATTGAAAAAATGTGTCAGTCTTTGTGAGACTTTGTGTTTTCTTTTTTTCCTAACAATTTATATCAGATGTTTTGTAAAACGTTACCATTTTATGTGAAGTGAAACCATTATTTGGAAAAAGTTACATGGGGTAAGTATAAAATTGGAAAAGATTTTTGCAGTTTTAGGAAGAGTGAGGCCTCTACAAACGGAAAAGCATTTTCTCTTGGTGTTGGCTTGTGGGGAACACGTGCTGTTACTCTTTCTTCTTGAAGGCAGTTAGGAAGAAGGTAAGAAATGGGCTTTTAATCTTAAGAGCAGGAAAGGTGGTTGGCATACACTTCAAAAGGGCGTGTGGGAGTTCTAGCGGCAGCTCCTCCTGCTTCTAAACTTCAGCTTGAAACAGATGTTGTATTTGTTACGATAAGGTATTTGTCACAGACGTTCTATTGGGGAAGAGAATTTTGCTGATGTTCTTCCTTGAAATTTGTATATTAGAATATTCAAATCGAGAGATTGAATGGGTTGCTTGACTTGATGTTTATGTGTATGTAGGGGTGTGGAGTTGACAGATAAAATATAGGACACCAGTTATATTTGAATTTCAAATAAACAATGAATAATCTTTTAGTATTTTTTGTTTACCTGAATTTCAATTTTTTTTTGCTTTTAAAGTTTTATTTACAAAAAAAGATCTGCAACACTTGAAATATTCAAAGAGAAGTTGATACTGGAATGATGTTTTAGACATATCTACTCTTTTTTCATGTTTACATTAAATGATTTTGCCATATGTGGATATGTTGCTGTTAAAACCGATGTATATTCAAGATAATTTTAATCCTAAATACTTCACTTTCTAAATAGATGACTTTTAGCAAAGTATTGAGTTCATACTTTAATGGTGTTCTTAAGTTGTCAGATATGTTTTAGGTATCTCAAGTTCATGTGAATTCAGTCAATATTATAAATTACAAATTTACTTCTGCATGGATATAATTGAATTTCAGATTTAACTAGGGTTTTTTTCCTTCTGAATCTGGCATCTTTGCGGGTGGGTTGGGGTGGGTGGGTGTTGACAAAATGTATTCCATCTGTATTATTTCCAGAATTCAGAATTTGAAATTGGTATGGGTTTAGAACTTTTATTGTTCTCCTCTTACCTTTCATGTAAATAGCTCTTTTTAAAAATGTTTAATTGCAGTCTTGCTTGCGTGTGATCTTGAAGATGGGGGGGGCCGTGAGTGCTGGTGAAGACAACGACGAGCTGATAGACAATCTGAAAGAAGCACAGTACATCCGGACTGAGCTGGTAGAGCAGGCTTTCCGAGCTGTCGATCGTGCAGATTATTATCTTGAAGAATTCAAAGAAAATGCTTATAAAGACTTGGCGTGGAAGCATGGCAACATCCACCTCTCGGCCCCGTGCATCTACTCAGAGGTGATGGAAGCCCTGGACCTGCAGCCTGGGCTCTCGTTCCTGAACCTGGGCAGTGGCACTGGCTACCTCAGCTCCATGGTGGGGCTCATTCTCGGTAAATCTGGAGAGTCTGGGAGAAGAGTCTGCTGGCATGTTTCCTTTGTAGGGACTGTGTCTGACTGTCCTTGGCCTTCCCAGCAGCTTCCTGGTGGTGTCACGCATAATTACTGGTGGGCTGGGGAAGGGAGGGCCCAGAGCTCTCTGGAGGGACCTCTCTTGTTCGCCTTCCCACCTGCACCTCCACCATCTGTTCAGCACGCCCTTCTTCTAGACAGCAGAGCACCTAGAGAGTTGTGTAAATCTGGACCTCACCGTGATTTCTTGATTAATACAGTCACTCAGCTTGCCTGTCACTCTGTGTCTAAACTGAGAATAATTAACTTTTAAGTCCTCTGGGGGTTCTTCCAAGCAGTTTTTGGTTGTTGTTTTAATACTAAAGGAATTAATACCTGTAAGTTATCTATTCTTAAATAAATTCCAGGGATGGGAGGGATTTCATAAGGTATCTTATTTGAAGCCCATTAGCCTATTTTCCCAGATAAGTAAGCTGTGAGACTACATGGGTATCTGCCATTTTTAATATTCAAACAACAGTGTCAGATGACTGGGGATTGATTTAATTCCTGCTTTGTGTAAAATGTGATGTTGGGTAAAGGCCTGTGTTACTCTGAGTGAGGTGGAGGGTTGTGGAGGAGTGATCGGGGTGTGCAGAGAGGACGTGCTTGGAGATCGCTCGGAAGAGGAAGCAGGGAGGGCTGCCTTCTGCTGAGTGGGTGGTGGCCGGGCACGGGCGCGGGGTGTCTGTACATTCTGATGTCGGAACTGACAGGATTTGCTAAATATCAGGAATGTCCACAAAGTCCTGGTGTAAGTATCTTGACATTGTTGTCAAGTTAGAGTGAGATTCTGAATTTTGGAGACTTCTGGTGAGAATGGTTTACAAGTTGCACACCAGTTAGCATGCACGTCACAACATTGTTTCTTTGTGGTTGTTACAGCCACTTTAGACAGTACTAGCAGTAACAGTTGATTTTTGTGGATATGCGGTGAAATTTTTGGTTTCTTTAGAAGTTCATATACTTTGGAATTTGGTGAAGTTTTGAGACTCTGATCATTTGACTTTAGTCTGTTAATTGCTACCCTCAAATTTTTAAATGTGTAGGTTTTTTTCTTTTTTTAAGATAAATGCATTTTGAACTTGTCTTGGATTGAGACTACTTTTTGAAGAGAGTCCAGATTACTTATCTGTCTGGAATTCGTGATTTGTAATTCCCTCCGCAGGAGCTGAAACATTGGAGGAGCCAAGGATAAAGTGATATTTGTGGGGGAAGGGGGCTGGATTATCAAACTGACTGGATTAGAAATGCTATTGAAAAGAACTGAAGTGCTTAGGAAAAGATGCCTTAAAGTAAGCCTGAGATGACCTGATGCGCTTGGCATTCCCAGCAGTTATGAAGAAACAGCTCACAGTTTGATGTTGTTGTTCTCTGTTCAGAGGCCCCTGTTTACTGGGAGTAGCGTTAGATGTCGGGGGAGGGGAGAGACCTGAAGGAAGGAAGGCTGTTTTCGGCTGTAATGGATGTTGCGCACTGCTGTGATACCTTTGAAGGTGGTAACTTGAGAGTTTTCTTTCACAGATAGATGTCTCGGATCGGCATGGAGAAGGCTGCACGCACTGGACTGTTATCTCTTTCCAGATGCTGTGTGTCCTGGGCCTCCCTCTCCAGTTTATTCAGCCTTAACACTGCTTTGTGCAAATCCTTGCAGAGGCGAAAACCTCGTTGGCCTCCCAGTGCCTGCAAATGTGAGGTCTGAAGTGCATCTGACACAGAGGTCCTTACTCTGACCCCAGCTGCCTTTCTGCTGGCTCTGAACTTTGCCCCTTTTCCGCCACGTTCTTTGCTCATTATGTGGGCTCCCCTCCTTCACTGGAGGCTCTCCTTTCCTGTGGTTCTCATCAGCAAGGGGAGATACAATACCTGCTTCAGGGGTGGGGACGCATGCACTCACCTACTTGAAAGTGCTGTGTGAGTGCAGGGGGAGCTGCTTCCTGGGGGCCTCTTGGGTCCAGATTCAGCGAGTGTCCTGGGTGCCGCCATCCTGACCCCCATGTCCTCCCTGCCCCTTTAGTCATCTTTTCATTGGGGTGGTTGGGGGATATGTGTTAGTAGTCTATTTGGATTGCTGTCCAGTATTACTTTTCTTGCAAATAGGAACTATGTCCTACCTCTAATATTCGAGTTAACTGCTTAATAGGTATTTGATAAAAGGTGAGGGGCTAATGAAAATATGATGAGTGGGAAAATAAGGGCAGGTTTCTTGGTCTCTGGCACAGTGCTCCCATGCCAGAGAGCAGTGGGAATTGAAGTCAGTGACTTGGCAGAGGTCTTGAAGTTGGAGTAGTTTGGATTTGATGTTGTAAGTAGTGATAGTGTGACTTGTCAAGTAGGGTATGTTTTGATGAGAGAATATTTCAGCAGCAGCTCTGTGTGTGAAGGATGTTGAGGAAAGAGAGTATCAGGTGGGTCATCCAAGTGGAGGACAGGGTGGCCTTGGCCTAGGGTGGTGGCTGTTGTGCTAGGAAGGGACCAGATAAAGCCAAGTGGCAAAATGCAAAGATGTGGACTCACATATGGTTGCTTATTTACCAGTATTTCTGTTGGAGTCTAAAGTTGAGTGCTATACTGTGATTTTAGTTTGTATGTCTACTAAATAAAGTCCTACATGCCCTGTTGATGTTCATGTGCATATTTAAAAAAACTGGAGTATAAGTTACCGATGGTAACTGAACCAGTTGTTGGTCGTTGGTTTCACTGGAGCTTGGGTGAATTTTTGTGATGTATCCAGCTCCCTGTGAACACCACCCAGACCAAGATGCAGAGTAGCATCAGTGCACCAGAGGCTGCCTGCTGCCCTCGGGAGAGGACCCAACCCGCTGCGTCCAGGAAGCTGAACACTGTTCTGTCCTCTTCAGCACAGATGAGTGCTGCCCATTTGATCTTTGTATAAACGGATTCCCAAACATGGAGATTCACCTAGCCATTTGTGTTGGTAATTCTCACCCAGACTTAACCTAGAGGCAGATTTATATGGAGGGAGCTCTTTCCTCCTTAAGTGGGCTCCCAACTTTCCTCACAGCTTTATTTCCACTTACTGATCAATTTCCTTTGATATAAAAAATGTTTCATTGTGACTGGAATTATAGTTTTATTTTAATGATGATTAAAACTTTTTTTATTGAGTTCTTAATAGTTTGCATCATTGTGAAATTTGAGTTGTACATTATTTCTTGACTGTCACCACATAAGTGCTCTTCACCCCCTGTGCCCATCCCCCACCCCCCTTCCCCTGGTAACCACTGAATTATTTTCTTTGTCCATGTGTTTGTTTATCTTCCACATATGAGTGAAATGATATGGTGTTTGTCTTTCTCAGGCTGGCTTATTTCCTTAGCATAATTCCTTCCAGGTCCATCCATGTTGTTGCAAATGGGATGAATTTGTCTTTTCTCATGGCTGAGTAGTATTCCATTGTGTAAATATACCACATCATCTTTATCCAATCATCGGTCTATGGGCACTTGGATTGTTTCCATGACTTGGCTATTGTGAATAGTGCTGCAATGAACATAGGGGTACATATGTTACTTTGGATCGTTGATTTCAGGTTGTTTGGGTAGATACCCAGTAGTGGGATAGCTGGGTCATATGGTATTTCTATTTTTAGTGTTTTGAGGAGTCTTCATACACTGCATTCCTACCAGCAGTGTGTGAGAGTTCCCTTCTCTCCACACCCTCTCCAACATTTGCTATTTTTAGTTTTAGTGGTTATAGCCATTTTAAGAGTTGTAAGGTGGTATCTTAGTGTTGTTTTGATTTGCGTTTCCCTGATAATTAGTGATGTTGAACACCTTTTCATGTGTTTATTGGCCATCTGTATATCTTCTTTGGAAAAATGTCTGTTCATATCCTCTGCCCATTTTTTGATTAGGCTATTTGTTTTTTTGTTGTTCATTTGTGTGAGTTCCTTATATATTATGGGGATTAACCCCTTGTTGGATATATGATTTGCAAATATTTTCTCGCAATTGGTGGGTTGTCTTTTTGTTTTGATCCAGGTTTCCTTTGCCTTACAGAAGCTCTGTAGTCTGATGAAGTCCCACTTGTTTATTTTTTCTGAGAAGACATGGTATTCGAAAAGATTCTTTTAAGTTCGATTGAAGAGTGTACTACCTGTGTTGTCTTCCAGGAGTTTTATGGTTTCAGGATTTTTGTTCAAGTCTTTGATCCACTTAGAGTGTATTTTAGTGTATGGCGTGAGATAATGGTCTACTTTCATTCTTTTGCATGTGGCTGTCTGGTTTTCCCGATACCATTTATTTTGGAGACTTTCCTTTCTCCATTGTATGTTCTTGGCATCTTTGTCGAAGATTAGCTGTCCTTAGATGTGCGGTTTTATTTCTGGGGTTTCAGTTCTGTTCCATTGATCTGTGTGCCTGTTTTGTACCAGTACCATGCTGTTTTGATTACTGTGGCTTTGTAGTTAGTACATTTTGAAGTCAGGGATTGTGATGCCTACCAGCTTTGTTCTTTTTTCTCAGGATTGCCTTAGCAATTCGGGGTCTTTGGTTGCCCCATATGAATTTTAGGATTCTTTGTTCTATTTCCGTGAAGAATGTCATTGGGATTCTGATTGGGATTGCATTGAATCTGTAGATTGCTTTGGGTAGTATGGGCATTTTAACTATGTTTATTCTTCCAATCCGTGTGCATGGAACATCTTTCCATTTCTTTATGTCATCATCGATTTCTTTCAATAATGTCTTACAGTTTTCATTGTATAAGTCCTTCACCTCCTTGGTTAAATTTATTCCTAGATACTGTATTCTTTTAGTTGCGATTGTAAATGCAATTGTGTTCTTGAGTTTTCTTTCTGTAAGTTCATTATTAGAGTATAAAAATGCAAGTGATTTTTGTAAGTTGATTTTGTACCCTGCAACTTTACTGTAGTTGTCAATTATTTCTAATAGTTTTCCAATGGATTCTTTAGAGTTTTCTATATATAAGATCATGTCATCTGCAAACAGCGAGAGTTTCACTTATTCACTCCCTGTTTGGATTCCTTTTATCCCTTTCTCTTGCCTGATTGCTCTGGCTAAAACCTCCAGTACTGTGTTGAATAAGAGTGGTGATAGTGGGCATCCTTGTCTTGTTCCTGTTCTCAGAGGGATGACATTTAGTTTTTCCCCATTGAGTGTGATGTTGGCTGTAGGTTTGTCGTATATGGCCTTTATTATGTTGAGGTAATTTCCTTCAGTCCCCATTTTGTTAAGAGTTTGTATCATAAATGGCTGTTGGATCTTGTCAGATGCTTTGTCTGCATCTATTGAGATGATCATGTGGTTTTTATTCCTCATTTTGTTAATGTAGTGTATCACATTGATTGATTTGTGGATGTTGAACCATCCCTGTGTCCCTGGTATGAATCCCACTTGATCATGATGTAGATTGCTGTATTCAGGTTGCCAAAATTTTGTTGAGGATTTTTGCGTCTATGGTCATCAGCAATATTGGGCTGTAGTTTTCCTTTTTTGTGTTGTCCTTGTCAGGCTTTGGTATCAGAGTGATGTTGGCCTCATAGAATGTGTTAGGAAGTGTTCATCTTCCCTAATGTTTTGGAATAGCTTGAGAAGGATAGGTATTAAATCCTCTCTGAAAGTTTGGTAGAGTTCTCCGAGGAAGCTATCCGGTCCTGGGGTTTTGTTTTTTGGGAGACTTTTGTTACGGTTTCAATCTCTTTCCTTGTGATTGATTTATTAAGGTTATCTATTTCTTCTTGATTCAGCTTTGGGAGGTTGTAAGAGTCTAAGAATTTATCCATTTCCTCTAGATTGTCCATTTTGTTGGCATATAGCTTTTTGTAGTATTCTCTTAGAATCCGTTGTATTGCTGTGGTATCTGTTGCTATTTCTCCTCTTTCATTTCTAATTATATTTATCTGAGCTTTCTCTATTTTTTCCTTGTAAGTCTGGCTATGGGTTTGTCAATTTTGTTCATCTTCTCAAAGAACCAGCTCTTTGTTTCACTGATCCTTTCTACTGCCTTTTTTGTTTCAATGGCATTTATTTCTGCTCTGATTTTTATTATTTCTCTCCTTCTGCTAACTTTGGGCTTTGTTTGTTCTTGTTTTTCTAATTCAGTTAGGTGTAGTTTGAGATTGCTTATTTGGGATTTTTCTTGTTTGTTAAGGTGAGCCTGTATCACAATGAATTTCCTTCTTAGTACGGCTTTTGCAGTTTCTCATATGAGTTGGTAGGGTATGTTTTCATTTTCATTTGTCTGCAGATGTTTTTTGATTTCTCCTTTAATTTCTTCAATGATCCATTGGTTGTTCAATAGCATGTTGTTTAGTCTCCACATCTTTGTCCCTTTCTCAGTTTTTTTCTTGTAATTAATTTCTAGCTTCATAGCATTGTGACTGGAAAACATGCTTGTTATTATTTCAATCTTCTTAAATTTATTGAGGCTTGCCTTGTTTTCCAACATATGATCTATCCTTGAGAATGTTCCATGTGCACTTGAGAAGAATGTATATTCTGCTGTTTTGGATGGAGTGTTCTATATATGTCTATTAAGTCCAACTGGTCTAGCTTTTCATTTAATTCCACTGTTTCCTTGTTGATTTTCTGTCTGGATGATCTTTCCATTGATGTGAGTGGAGTGTTGAGGTCCCCTACTATTATTGTGTTACTGTTAATATCTTCTTTTGGGTTTGTTAATAGTTGCTTTATGTACTTTGGTGCTCCTGTGTTGGGTGCATAGATATTTATAAGCGTTATTTCTTCTTGATGGAGTGTCCTTTGATCATTACACACTGTCTCTCTTTGTCTCTCTCTCTCTTTTTTTTTTCTAAAGATTTTATTTTTTTCCTTTTTCTCCCCAAAGCACCCTGGTACATAGTTGCACATTTTTAGTTGTGGGTCCTTCTAGTTGTGGCATGTGGGATGCTGCCTCAGCGTGGCTTGATGAGCGTTACCATGTCCGTGCCCAGGATTCGAACTGACGAAACACTGGGCTGCCTGCAGCAGAGTGCGCGAACTTAACCACTCGGCCACGGGGCCGGCCCCCCTCTTTGTCTCTCTTTACCTGTCTTATCTTGAAGTCTACTTTCTCTGATATAAGTATTGTGACACCTGCTTTCTTTTGTTTGCCATTAGCTTGGAGTATCATCTTCCATCCCTTCACTCTGAGCCTGTGTTTGTTGTTGGAGCTGAGATGTGTTTCCTGGAGGCAGCATATTGTTGGGTCTCTGTTTTTTTATTGGAGAATTCAATCCATTTGCATTTAGGGTGATTGTTCATATATGAGGGCTTAATGCTGCCATTTTATCACTCGTTTTCCAGTTCTCTTGCATTTCCTTTGTTTGTCGTCCTGTGTATTTTGGTCTACCAATTGAATTATGTAGTTTTTAATGTTGTGTTTCTTTGTTTTCTCCTTATTTATTATTTGTGTCTCTGTTCTGCTTTTTTGTTTGGTGTTACCATGAGGTTTGTATTCAAATCTCGTAGATAAGATCGTCCATTTTCTGATGGCCTCTTATTTTCTTAGACTAAACTGATTCTGTCCCTTTCCTCCTCCCCTAAGTTCTTTTTCTCTCATCTTATTCTATCTTGTGTTGTGAGTTTGTGATTAAAATGACAAGATTATCTTTGTTTTTGGTGTTTTCCTTCCCTTTTTCTTTAATGCTATTCTTGAGTATTTTCTATCTTGCTCTGATTCTGTCTACCTATTTATCTCCTTACTCTCTGCTTTGTAACCCATTTCTCCCTTTGTTTTTCAGGTATGAGGGCCTTCTTGAGGATTTCTTGTGGTGGGGGGTCTCATAGCTACAAATTCCCTTAGCTTTTGTTTCTCTGGGAAAGTTTTTATTTCTCCATCATATCTGAAGGATATTTTCATTGGATAGAGTATTCTTGGCTGAAAGTTTTTGTCCTTCAAAGATTTGAATATGTCGTTCCAGTCTCTCCTATCTCCTAGCCTGTACGGTTTCTGCAGAGAAATCTGCTGAGAGCCTGATAGGGGTTCCTTTGTAGGTTATTTTCTTCTGCCTTGCTGCCCTTAGTATTTTTTTTTGTCATTTACTTTTGCCAGTTTCACTACTAAATGCCTTGCAGTAGGTGTTTTTACATTGACAAGTCTAGGAGATCTGGAAGCCTCTTCCACATGGATTTCCATCTCCTTCTCTAGGTTTGGGACATTCTTTGCCATCATTTGTTTGAACAAGCTTTCTGCTCCATTCTCCTTCTCTTCTCCCTCTGCAATACCTGTAATTCTTATGTTGCATTTCCTAATGGAGCCAGATATTTCTCGGAGACTTTCTTCATTTCTTTTTAGTAGTATTTCTCTTTCCTCCTCTGTCTGGAGCATTTCAACATGTCTATCCTTGATTATGCTGATTTGCTCCTCTGTGATGTCCACTCGAGCATTCAGGGAATCCATGTTTTGTTTTCTCTCTTCCATTGTGTCTTTCATCCCCAATATTTCTGATTGATTCTTCTTTATAGTTTCAATCTCTCTTGTGAAGTAGCTCCTGAACTCGTTGAATTGTTTCTCTACGTTCTCTTTTACCTCGTTGAGTTTTTTGATGACAGCTATTTTGAATTCTTTGTCATTCAGATTACATATTTCTGTGTCTTCAGGACTGATTTCTGGGTACTTGTCATTTTCTCTCTGGTCTGGAGATGTAATATGATGTTTGATACTGCTAGAGGGCGTGGCTCTGTTTTTGTGCATGGTTTTATTTGGTCGCAGTTAACCACCTATTGCCACTGGGTGTGGGTCAAGCACTGCATATTCTGAGCTCTCTGCATTCCGCCAGGATCCCAGGCACTGAGCCGGCACTGGGCGGGTTGTGGGAGGGGCGCTTTCTCCTGCGTGCTCTCTGGGTTTTCTTGCTCTGCCCTCACTATCTGCTCTTCTGGGGTTGTTGGCTTGATGAGGTCACCCCCACGTTAGCTTTCACCTTGGTAGGGGCTTGCCCCTAGGGTGCGAGGTATCTCAGGGATCTTTGATGTTCCCGAGGACGAGTATTCCCTCCCCCGTTCCTTCCCTCTCAGAGGCCGCATGTGGTGCCGGATCCCAGTCTTTTGGGGAGGGAGCGAAGTTTTCTCTTACCCCGTCCCACCTGCCCCAAGGGGGGCTCCAGCCTCTCTGCCCTCCATCATATGGCTGCGTGGGTCTCTCTGACGTCTTTTGTGTTGTGTATGGATGTCCTCTGTTGGAGTGTGAATATCTTTTTCGTTGTTTGGTGGAGGGGAGAGATTACCAGGAAAGCTCACTCCTCTGTGATGCTTGATTAAAACCTATTTTGTCCAAATTATTAAAATGCTCACGTCTAGGGGCTGGCCAGGTGGCATAGAGGTTAAGTTCAGCATGTTCCACTTTGGTGGCCGGGGTTTGTGGGTTCAGATCCTGGGTGTAGACCTACACCACTCATCAAGCCATGCTGTGACAGCAACTCACATACAAAGTAGAGTAGGATTGACACAGATGTTAGCTCAGGGCTGGTCTTCCTCAAGCCAAAAAAAAAAAAAGGAAAGGGGAAGATTGGCAATAGATGTTAGCTCAGGGTGACTCTTCCTCAGCAAAAAAAAAAAAAGCCCATATCTGACTGTTTGGGGGTATCTTTTATGGAAAACAGGCCTGTGTCCAGTTTCACCTGCGAATACATGTTTCTTCCATTCATTTGTAAGGCCTTGGCTTCAGACCTTGACTTTTTACATTTTCAAATGATTCTTTTAAAAGTCTGAGAGCAGGGAGACACAGGCTTTGGAAAGCTGTGGAGTCAGCAGTGTTGTAGAAATGAGTATTTAAGACGTGGTTAGTAGAGGGTACCCTGCGTGTGTAAAGATTAGCTGGGTGATTTAGGCCCAGTAATGTGTTAAGACTTCAAAAACTTGTGAATTTTGTAATTATATGTGCTAAATCAGATGCATTGCAATTGATAAAATAGAAATAAAGAGTAAGAGTTCTCGCCCTACTTCTAAAAGTTTTCTTTCTTGAAACCTTTTAGGTCCTTTTGGTGTAAACCATGGAGTGGAGCTTCATTCAGATGTGATAGAGTATGCAAAGCAGAAGCTAGACTTCTTCATCAGGACAAGTGAGAGCTTTGACAAGTAAGATCAAATACTATCCATTGGTCAGGGTGTGAATTACAACTTAGACTTTTGATTAGCTGGAAAGAAATCAGTTTATTAGTGTTCATGTACCAGCAAGCACGGTTAAACTGTGGCAGGAGAATCAGGGATGTGTATGTTTCTGTTCTAATTATGTTTTAAATGTCTTGTGTTTTTAAGGGCTTTAAGTTTTTTAACTGTTATACCTAAGTAAAGGTAATTTTTCACCAGTGTAATAAGAGAAGGAAGTAGACTGTTCATTTTGCTCAAATTTCATGTTTCCAATAGAGACAACGTTTTATCACCCAATTGTTTCTAAAAAGAGAATTGTTGCATTTGTCTTTAAACGTATATATAACTAGCTCTTGCCATTTTAAAATAAGGCATTATTCCTATTTAAGGGATTGAGATTTCTAGGAAAAACCTCATTGTTTGCAGGTCTTGAATAAGATAGTGAGTTACAGAGACAGCGAAGACAGTGATGGCTGGAGCCTGGATGATTTAAGCTTGGACCGTGCTTATGATGCTCACTTTCATCATATTTTGTTTGGAATTTCTAGGGTTCGATTTATTCATAGTATAATTCTTTTTGGAATTCTGGCGTCCAGCTTCTGGTGCTGTAAATTGTGTTACATTGCTATGGAATTTTACAGTGAAAACAGCCTGTGGTTAACATAGATTTACTATGTAGACATATTACATGTGATATGTTTAGTTATGGAAAACATTTGTTACTTCCAGGTTTGACTTCTGTGAACCTTCCTTTGTTACTGGCAATTGCCTGGAAATTTCTCCAGATTGTTCTCAGTATGATCGGGTGTACTGTGGGGCTGGTGTGCAGAAAGAGCATGAAGAGTACATGAAGAGCCTTCTCAAAGTAGGGGGGATCCTTGTCATGCCGCTGGAGGAGAAGGTCAGATCCCTTTGTAACTGACATTTTTGCACACTTAACTATTTGCCACGATCTGTTCTAGGAAGTCTACCTATACTTTTCCCTGTAACCCTTGTAACAATGCCTTCCATTTCACAAATGAGGAAACAAGCAGGACCAGGTCGTAAAGACAGCCTAGGTGCCCACAGTGGCTCAGTGGGCGTCCCAGAGTGAGCACGGCAAGCACTTCCCGTCCTCACCTCCCTTCTCGCGCCTCCTCCTCCCTCCTCCACAGCTGTGCTCTGATGCTGGTTCTGCTGTTAGAATTATTACATATGAAAAGTATTAGAGTAATTCCATTCTAATTGTTAGTCTAATTGTGAAATTCTGTGATGCTGAGTGTTGTATAGGAATCCCTCGCATGGTAGGAATCTTGTCTGGGCCTGCTGTTTGGCCATGCGTGTCTCTGTGTGTTTTAGATAGTGTTTCGCTGGGAAAAACAAATTGTAGTAAATGAGCAGAAGAATCAGACATGAACCGGTCATCAGGAAGAACGCCTCAGTCACGACAACTAGGGAAACAAATTATAGGGGCCGGCCTGGTGGCTCAGCAGTTAAGTGAGCACGTTCGCTTTGGCGGCCCGGGGTTTGCTGGTTCGAATCCCAGGTGTGGACATGGCACCGCTTGGCAAGTCATGCTATGGTAGGTGTCCCACTTATAAAATAGAGGAAGATGGGCACGGGTGTTAGCTCAGGGCCAGTCTTCCTCAGCAAAAAAGAGGAGGATTGGCAGATGTTAGCTCAGGGCTAGTCTTCCTCAAAAAAAAAAAGAAAAGAAAACAAATTATAAAAATTAGGAGATTGTGCATTTTTGTGCACTTTTCTACAGCTTTTAAATGTTAGCATTTAACTTATTTTGTTCGAAAGGTAATCATTTATTTTAAAAAATCCAGAGGATATGAACATTAAAAACTCTGGTGACTGTTAGGGTGTGATTGTGTAGTACTTTCTCTTAGTTCGTACTACTTTTTCAAAAAGGTTTATTGTACAGATGGTTTAGAACTTACAATGTTTTACTTAAAAGAGTTCCTGAATATAATGTTAAGTCATTTAATGTTCCACATCGTCGTTTTGGTGCATTTGTAGTGCCTCTCGAGCTGTGGACCGCAGTGTATTGTCTTGCTCCCGTAATTGGATGTTAGGCTGTGTGTAGTTTCCACTATTATTTGCTATTATATAAAGACTTTAGCGAGTATCTCTAATTAAAAAAAATTTTATCCATAAATGTTCCAGTATGTATCTGGAAAAGATAAGGGCTCTGGTTTTTAAAACATCATTACAAAATCATTATCAGCCTAAAAAATTAATAGTGATTTCTTAATATCTTCACACGTCCAACTAGTGTTCAAATTTTCCTTATTGTCTCAAAATTTGTTTTAATAGTTTGTTTGGATGGGGCTCCATTTAAGGTTTATGTATTACATTTGGTTGATGTATCTCTTCTTTTTTAATCTATCAATTCTTCTTTCTGTTTTACTTTTTCCTTGCAATTTGTTGAAGAAATCAGGTGATTTGTCTTAGAGAGTTTCTTAGAGCCTGGATTTGGAGGTTACGTGTCTCTTTGGTAATGCTTTACACACTCTTCTTCCTGGGCTCTGGATTCCCTATAAATTGGTAGTTGGACCCAAAGACTTGACTGGGTTTGGGTTTAATCACATTGGTGGTGGAGAGAGGGTGTGAGCGTGAGGGGCGTGCCTCCGGGGCTCTAGTGTGCTTCCCCCGTGCAGCACGTCGCTCTGGTTGTCTGTTCTTCTGACGCCCGCAGTGTGATGGTAGTCCTGCTCCATTCTTTCGTGGGGGCTGCAGAATCATACATTCTGATGCCATCGTTTCTCTTCCTGTGGTGGCTGGAGTGCTTAGAAAAGGAGAAACACCCTCAGTAATTACTTGGTTTCCCTGAGGTATACTTTATAGAGAGAGGCAGGGTGGATTCTGATTCTTAACCTTTATCAGTTTTCTCAGTAATTTGTTCTCTAGCATCTGGCAAAGGTGGTGACCAGTGAGTTTTATTTGATTTTTAGTGTCAATATGAATTCATGGATTTTAATGGTCGTATGATCCTTATTGAAGCTCAGATTGTCCCATCTTGGCCTGTGGGTGCCTCTTCAGCTTGGCTCTTGGGCTCTGATACAACCTCAGTAGTCTCTGATAACTTTGTTTCTCTCTGGTATGAAAAGATGTTCTAGACTCATTTCGTATATTTTTTTTTACCACAAACTTGGAATTAACTATTTTTGAGGATCCCTGTTCATTTTCAATTCAATGAGAATTGGGTGTTTAGAGACCACAGTTGGGGCCTTTGGGATAATCTTAACCTTTACCTGTGTCCATCATCTCCAGGTGCAGTCTCAGAAGCAGGAGTCTTGATCAAAGACTCCGTTTTCACTTTGCCAGCTGCCCTTTCACAGGCAGTGCTCTCAGCAGTGCAGATGAGGAGCCCTTGCTGACGGTCCCACCTGTTTTTATTTTTTTTACTTGGTTTTTAAAAAAAATATTTTTTTATTGAGTTAATGATAGGTTACAATCTTGTGAAATTTCAGTTGTACATTAATGTTTGTCAGTCGTGTTGTAGGTGCACCACTTCACCCTTTGTGCCCACCCCCCACCCCACCTTTCCCCTGGTAGCCACTAATCTGTTCTCTTTGTCCACATTTTTAAATTCCTCATATGAGTGGAGTCATACAGAGATTATCCTTCTCTAACTGGCTTATTTCACTTAACATAATTCTCTCAAGGTCCATCCATGTTATTGCAAATGGAATGATTTTGTTCTGTTTTACAGCTGAGTAGTATTCCATTGTATATATGTACCACATCTTCTTTATCCATTCATCTGTTGATGGGCACTTAGGTTGCTTCCACGTCTTGGCTATTGTAAACAATGCTGCAGTAAACATTGGGGTGCATAGGACTTTTGGAATTGCTGACTTCAAGCTCTTTGGATAGATACCCAGTAGTGGGATAGCTGGGTCATATGGTAGTTCTATTTTTAATTTTTTGAGGAATCTCCATACTGTTTTCCATAGTGGCTGCACCAGTTTGCATTCCCACCAGCAGTGTATGAGGGTTCCTTTTTCTCCACAACCTCTCCAACATTTGTTACTATTAGTTTTAGATATTTTTGTCATTCTAATGGGTGTAAGGTGATATCTTAGTGTAGTTTTGATTTGCATTTCCCTGATGATCAGCGATGATGAGCATCTTTTCATGTGCCTATTGGCCATGTGTATATCTTCTTTGGAGAAATGTCTGTTCATGTCTCCAGCCCATTTTTTGATCGGGTTGTTTGATTTTTTGTTGTAGAGTTGTGAGAGTTCTTTATATATTAAGGATATTAAGCCTTTGTCAGATATATGACTTGCAAATATTTTTTCCCAGTTAGTGGGTTGTTTTTTGTTTCAATCCTGTTTTCATTTGCCTTGAAGAAGCTCTTTAGTCTGATGAAGTCCCATTTGTTTATTCTTTCTATTGTTTCCCTTTTCTGAGAAGACATGGTGTCCGAAAAGATCCTTTTAATACTGATGTCAAAGAGTGTACTGCCTACGTTTTCTTCTAGAAGCCTTATGGTTTCAGGTCTCACCTTTAGGTCTTGGATCCATTTTGAGTTTGTTTTGGTGAATGGTGAAAAAGAATGGTCAATTTTCATTCTTTTACATATGGCTTTCCAGTTTTCCCAGCACCATTTGTTGAAAAGACTTTCTTTTGTCCATTGTATGCCCTCAGCTCCTTTGTCGAAGATAAGCTGTCCATAGATGTGTGGTTTTATTTCTGGGCTTTCAATTCTCTTACATTGATCTGTGCACCTGTTTTTGTACCACTAGCATGCTGTTTTGATTACTGTAGCTTTGTAGTATGTTTCAAAGTCAGGGATTGCGATGCCTCCTGTTTTGTTCTTTTTTCTCAGGATTGCTTTAGCAATTTGGGGTCTTTGGTTGCCCCATATGAATTTTAGGATTCTTTGTTCTAATTCTGTAAAGAATGTCATTGGGATTCTGATTGGGATAGCGTTGAATCTGTAGATTGCTTTAGGTAGAACGGACATTTTAACTATGTTTATTCTTCCATTCCATGTACATGGAATGTCTTTCCATCTCCTTATGTCGTCATCCAGTTCTCTCAGAAAGGCCTTGTAATTTTCATTATATAGGTCCTTCACTTCCTTAGTTAAATTTACCCCGAGGTATTTTATTCTTTTTGTTGTGATTGTGAATGGTATTGTGTTCCTGAGTTCTTTTTCTGTTAACTCATTATTAGCATATAGAAATGCTACTGATTTATGCAAATTGATTTTATACCCTGCAAATTTGCTGTAGTTGTTGAGTACTTCTAAGAGTTTTCCAATGGATTCTTTGGGGTTTTCTATATATAAGATCATGTAGTCTGCAACCAGTGAGAGTTTCACTTCTTCCCTTGCTATTTGGATTCCTTTTATTCCTTTTTCTTGCCTGATTGCTCTGGCCAGGACCTCCAGTACTATGTTAAATAAGAGTGGTGATAGAGGGCATCCTTGTCTTGTTCCTGTTTTCAGGGGGATGGCACTCAGTTTTTGCCCATTGAGTATGGTGTTGGCTGTGGGTTTGTCATATATGGCCTTTATTATGTTGATGAAGTTCCCTTCTATGCCCATTTTGTTCAGAGTTTTTATCATAAATGCCTATTGGGTCTTGTCACATGCTTTCTTTGCATCTATTGAGATGATCATGTGGTTTTTATTCCTCAGTTTGTTGATGTGGTGTATCACATTGATTGATTTGCGGATGTTGAACCATCCCTGTGTCCCTGGTATGAATCCCACCTGATCATGATGTATGATCCTTTTGATGAATTGCTGAATTCTGGTTGCCAAAATTTTGTTTAGAATTTTTGCATCTATGTTCATCAGTGATAATGGCCTGTAGTTCTCTTTTTTGGTGGTGTCCTTGTCAGGCTTTGGTATCAGCGTGATGTTGGCCTCCTAGAATGTGTTAGGAAGTGTTCCATCCTCCCTAATTTTTTGGAATAGCTTGAAAAGGATAGGTATTAAATCCTCCTTGAAAGTTTGGTAGAATTCCGCAGGAAAGCCATCTGGTCCTGGGGTTTTATTCTTTGGGATGTTTTTGATTCCTGTTTCAATCTCTTTCCTTGTGATTCGTCTGTTCAAATTGTCTGCTTCTTCTTGAGTGAGCTTTGGGAGATTGTAGGAGTGCAAGAATTTATCCATTTCCTCTGGGTTATCCATTTTGTTGGCATATAGTTTTTCGTATTATTCTCTTATAATCCATTGTATTTCTGGAGAGTCTGTTGTTATTTCTCCTCTTTCATTTCTGATTTTGTTTATTTGAGCTTTCTCCGTTTTTTTCTTTGTATGTCTGGCTAGGGTTTTATCAATTTTATTTATCTTCTCAAAGAACCAACTCTTTGTTTCATTGATCCTTTCTACTGCCTTTTTTGTTTCAATAGCATTTATTTCTGCTCTGATTTTTATTATTTCTCTCCTTCTGCTGACTTTGGGCTTTATTTGTTCTTCTTTCTCTAGTTCAGTTAGATGTAGTTTAAGATTGCTTATTTGGGATTTTTCTTGTTTGTTAAGATGTGCCTGTATTGTGATGAATTTTCCTCTTAATACAGCTTTTGCTGTATCCCATATGAGTTGGTATGGCATGTTGTCATTTTCATTTGTTTCCAGGTATTTTTTGATTTCTTCTTTAATTTCTTCAATGATCCATTGCTGGTTCAGTAGTGTATTGTTTAGTCTCCACAACCTTGTGCCTTTCTCAGCTTTTTTCTTGTAATTAATTTCTAGCCCTATAGCATTATGATCGGAGAAGATGCTTGTTATTATTTCAATTTTTTTAAATTTGTAGAGGCTTGCCTTGTTTCCCAAAATATGGTCTATCCTTGAGAATGTTCCATGTGCACTTGAGGAGAATGTGTATTCAGCTGTTTTAGGATGAAGTGATCTATATATGTCTATTAAGTCCAATTGTTTTAGTTTTTCGTTTAGCTCCACTATTTCCTTGTTGATTTTCTGTCTGGATGATCTGTCCATTGATGTGAGTGGGGTGTTGAGGTCCCCTACTATTATTGTGTTGTTTTTAACATCTTCCTTTAGGTTTGTTAATAGTTGCTTTATGAACCTTGGTGCTCCTATGTTGGGTGCATAGATATTTGTAAGTGTTATTTCTTCTTGATGAAGTGTCCCTTTGATCATTATATATTGTCCCTCTGTGTCTCTCTTTACGTGCCTTATTTTGAAATCTGTTTTGTCTGATATAAGAATTGCAACACCTGCTTTCTTTTGCTTGCTATTAGCTTGAAGTATTGTCCTCCACCCCTTCACTCTGAGCCTGTGTTTGTCCTTGGGGCTGAGGTGTGTTTCCTGGAGGCAACAAATTGTTGGATATTGTTCTTTAATCCATTTTGCCACTCTGTGTCTTTTTATTGGAGAGTTCAGTCTGTTTACATTGAGGGTAATTATTGATGCATGTGGACTTAATACTGTCAGTCTGTCACTCATTATCTGGTTTTTCTGCATTGCCTTTGTTTCTCATCCTGTGTGCTTTAGCCTATCCATTGACTTCTGCAATTTCTTATGCTGGGTTTCTTAGATTTTTCCTTATTTATGTTTTGTGGCTCTGTTCTGTTTTTTAGTTTA
This sequence comes from Equus przewalskii, assembly GCF_037783145.1. NCBI lineage: Eukaryota > Metazoa > Chordata > Mammalia > Perissodactyla > Equidae > Equus > Equus przewalskii. The sequence continues at coordinate 49,860,082 of NC_091851.1, forward strand.
GTGGCTACCCTGAAGTATGTGTTTAGAATCTCGTGTATAATATAGTCTGTTCTCTGGTGGTCTCTTACTTGCTTGGCCTAGACTGATTTAGACCCTTTGCTCTTCCCCTCCTAAATTATTATTTTCATTTCTTATTCCAACTAGTGTTATGAGTTTGTAGTTAGAGTGATAAGATTGTCTTTGCTTTGGTAGTTTCCTTACCTTTATCCTAATGCTATAGTTGAATATTTGCTATCCTATTCTGGTTCTATCTATCTGTCTCCCTACTCTGTGGTTTGTGACCCCTTTCTCCCTTTTTTCTTTTTTCAGGTATGAGAACCTTCTTGAGGATTTCTTGTAGTGGAGGACTTTTAGTTACAAATTCCCTTAACTTTTGTTTGTCTGGAAAAGATTTAATTTCTCCCTCATATCTGAAGGATATTTTTGCTGGATAGAGTATTCTTGGCTGAAGATTTTTATCTTTTCTTTTTTTTAATTTTATTTTTCCTTTTTCTCCCCAAAGCCCCCCGGTACACATTGTGTATTTTCTTAGTTGTGGGTCCTTCCAGTTGTGGCATGTGGGATACCGCCTCAGCATGGCTTGATGAGTGGTGCCATGTCCACACCCAGGATTTAAACCAGTGAAATCCTGGGCCACTGAAGCAGAGTGCATGAACTTAACCACTCAGTTATGGGGCTGGCCCCGATTTTTATCTTGTAAAGTTTTGAATATGTCACTCCATTCTCTCCTAGCTTGTAAGGTTTCTGTAGAGAAATCCGCTGAAAGTCTGATAGGAGTTCCTTTGTAGGTTATTTTCTTCTGTCTTGCTGCCCTGAGTATTCTTTCTTTGTCTTTCATTTTTGCCATTTTTACTACTATATGCCTCGCAGTAGGTCTTTTTGCATTGACAAATCTAGGAGATCTGAAAGCTTCCTCTACACACGTTTCTCCCTCAATCCCTAGATTTGGGAAGTTCTCTTCTATAATTTTATTAAGCACACTTTCTGCTCCATTTTCCTTTTCCACGTTCTTGGGAATTCCTATGATCCTTGAATTCTTTCTCCTCATTGAATTTGCTATCTCTCGGAGATTTTCCTCATTCTTTTTAATTCTTAGTTCTCTTTCTTCCTCTGTCTGGAGCCATTCAGCCTGTCTATCTTTGATTATGCTAATTTTCTCCTCTATGATGTCGACACGGGCATTCAGGGAATCCATATTCTGTTTTATCTGGTCCATTGTGTTTTTCATCTCTAGTAATTCTGTTTGATTCTTCTTTATAATTTCAATCTCTTTTGTGAAGTAACTCCAGAACTCATTGGCTTGTTTCTCTATCTTTCTCTCTACCTCATTGAGTTTTTTGATGATAGCTACTCTGAACTCATTTTCACTTAGTTTACCTATTTCCAAGTCCTCAGGACTTAATTCTGTGTTTTTATTGTTTTCCTTCTGGTTGGAGCTTTTATAAATTGCTGAATGGTAGAGGAGCGGTTTTTGTGCCTGATGGTAGAATTCAGTTGCAGTTACAGCCTGTTGCCACTAGATGGGGGTCGAGAGCTGCACGTTCTGAGCTCTCTGCCTTCAAGCAAGATGGCGGCACCCAGCGCGGTTTGCTGGGCGAGGTGGGGTTTCTCTCACGCACTGATCTGGATTCAGATCAGCTCTGTTCTCTGGTCTCCCAGGGCCCTGGCCTGATGGGGTCCCCGTGCACGGAAGCTTTCCCCCATCAGCGGGTTTGCACTGTATCGGCGGCAGGAGTCCTGGATGATCCCTCGGTCGCGTGGCCCCTCTCCCGCTCCTTCCCCGACCGCGCAGCAGCGATCCCAGTCTCTAGGGGTGGGAGCGACGTTCTCTCCTACCCCGTTCTAGCTCCTCCAAGGGCGGCTCCAGCCTCTCCGTTCTCTGTCTTCTTACTCTGTAGGTCTCTGATGGTCTCAGCATTAGGGATCATTGGTTGAAATTCAGTTTTTTCCATTTTTTTGGTTTTATTTTGGAGGGGAGAGAGTCCCGAGTCAGCTCACCCTGCCATTTTGCTCCTCTTATTGTTTTTTTTTGAGGCAGCAGAGCAGTGAACAGACTGCCCATCTATGGTCGGGGTGGATTTGGAGATGTGCACGAGGTCAGGCGGCTAGTATGAGATTTCCTGAGCTCAGGATGCTGTTTATTACAGCAAACTGTCCAAGACAGAGGAAAGCAGTGAGAGGAACACGGAGCCAAACTGGATTGAAGGAGAGACGAGCCAGGGCAGGACAGGCTGTGCATACTCCTGATCACGACAAGCCTGATGGTCCCACCTGTTTTATTTCTGCAGTTTTTAGTAGGTCACAGTGTATGAGAGGGCTAGACGTCTCCATCTGTGCTCTTCTTTCTCACTCGGAATATTGTTTTAAATATTCAAAATATTTAAATAGTCCTGTGACCTGTTTAGGCTGTTCGGAGACTGGCACAGAACACCCAGGAGGGCCGTGTTGTCTAACTGGGTCCTTCTGGTACTCCTTATACTGTGATTCATGAGAAATGTTTGAATGACCATGCTGCAGTGTGCTGGTCATGTGACTCCGTGTGTGGTGGGCTGGCGTCCCTGGGAAGCTCATGTCGTTTCAGTGTGCGTCTCCCCAGCATGCGGGTGAGCGCCTGCGCCCCGTGCGTGGTCGTCTTTGAGGAGGGCACAGCGGTGCTGTAGTGGTAGCTGTTCCAGGCGTGGTTGTGAGTTGTTGCAGGAAGGTCTTTTTTGTGGTTCCCATCCTCCAGCTGCAACACCCAGGATTCAGTCTGGGTTGAAGCACTGAGGGTGGTTGTGTACGTCTTGATAAATTTTACTTTAGAACAGACTCCTCTCCTTGCTTCTCCCCCAACGTTGACCGTTTTGGAATCCGAGAAAGTTGTCTCGTCAGAGCCCCACGCTCCTTGTCTGACTGTCTCCTCTTGTCATTCTTTAACTTCTTTCATACATCTTTCCTGTGAACAGCAGTTAGTTCTAGAGGCTTGAATATATTCAAGCTAAACATATTTGCGAGATTATTAATGCATTCTGTGTACTTCATGTCACATCACCTTAGGGGCCCATGTTGTCACGTTATTTCATTGTTAATGTATCTGTGTTTTTTTAGATTATATATAGGAATGATTATATTTAAATATAAGCTACCAGTAGCTGAATCTTTTGAATATTCTCTTTTTGTCTTTGGGATAGTTGACTAAGATAACACGTACTGGTCCTTCTGCTTGGGAAACCAAGAAGATTCTGGCTGTTTCTTTTGCTCCTCTGATTCAGCCCTGCCACTCAGAGTCAGGAAAATCAAGATTTGTCCAGTTACGTGAGTACAAAGATCCTTACTTATCTTTTAGATCTTTTTAGTCTCATTAGAATGGGAAGGAAAACTAAATCTATAAGGAAAAATTTAATACTAAAGAGCATTTTCCCCTCCACTGAAACTTTAAAATCCTACAAGTGATTTTTAGGCATTTACAATATTGTAATCTATTTTTAGCCTATTTTAGGTTATTTTAGCCTTCTTTTAAATCTACAGACAGCTGTTGCTGGTTATACCACTGAAAACAGAGGTCCACATAAAAGGGGGTTAATTCTCTTGTGTGGAGAGATCTTAACGGAGAGAGCTAGCTCAGGGCTAACCCTCTGCTCCCTGTGGCTGCCTTGTGGGTGCACATTCCAGCCAGTCTGCTGGTGTGTGGGCGGGAGGCTTACTGTGGACCTTGTTCTGCTCAGCCTGTGTCTTTCACTCCTTCAGGATGTAGATCAAGCAAACAGCTAACATCAGGCCAGTCTTCATGTAGATGTTGTTTTATAATTTAAACAAAAATTCAGCAGTGAGAACTGCAAATAATTTTATTTAAAATAAATAAACTCTACTCTATTATTGAAGAAGTAAATTATTTAGAAAATTTGGCAAATGCTAAAAAAAAAAAAATAGGAAGGAAAAAAACTAACCGTAATCCCAACACCCAAAGATAATACATGTTGATGAATTCCTTCCAGAATTGTTTCTTAGTTTGTGAGGAATCATTACTTGAACAGTGTTGGTCTGCCTTGTTCTCTCCGAAGCGCAAGTTATGTGAAATACACGTGGTCCTTGAAAGGTGATCACGGAGGGGCTGAGAGGGGTCAGGGAGGGTCTGACAGAGGACGTGACGCCTGTGCTTGGTCTTCAAGGGTGAGAGGGACTTCCCCCAGGAGAGAGGACAGGGAGGAAAACTATCAGCGGAGGCAGGGAGTTTCCACATGCACGTTCCCGGTGTGTTCCGAGTTGGGGTATGGCAGAGACTAGGGTGCGTAGGGGAGACTTGAGTTTCTCACGTGGGCTGTGGAGGCTGTCACATGCTTTGCATCACGGACGCGGCGCCTCCGTGTCCTGGACCACCTGGTGGTGGAGGTGAGTTTCTCAAATGCGCGCTCTCTTACAGTCCCGCCAGAATAGGAAAGAGGTGCTGCCCGCGTTGGTCGGGCACCGCCTTCTAGGGACGGAGCAGAGTATTGGCAGGTGAGGACGCAGCCAGGGCCTCTGTGGGGCTGTCCACTGGTCTAGGGGAAGACAAGACTCTTGGTGTGGAGGCTTGATGAGGCCTGAATGAGAATCGTGACAGCACGGAGCCCCCTTAGAGGCGGGTGTTGGATGACAAACAATCATGTGATGCTGTTTAGGGCTCCTGAAGCGAACAGGTCAGTTATTTGTAACTTTATCCTTCTGAGCCAGAGATTCTGTGGGTGCAGACATGTGCTGTGTGGGGTGGATAGGGTGAGCCTCAGGGTGGAAGGACAGGAGACAGGCTGCAGGCAGAAGCCAGTGAGGAGGCTGTTGGGATTTTCCAGGCGAGAGATAAAGACTGACATTGATACACTGGCCTCTACAGTGGACAGGATTCGGGGCAGGCACACAGGGCCTTTCTGAGGAAGGAAGTGGAGCCTGAGGCGTCCGTCATCGGTTGTAGCTGTGGGTATGTGGACGGCTCAGGGCCTGGGACAGGCCTGGGTTATGTTGCTGGGAGCCGTTGGTGGCTCTCTGTTATTTGAAGCCATGGAGTGGATGTCAGACCAAGGATGAATAGGCAGATGAAGAGGGGGAAATGGTAGAAATCAGAACCTTGGGGAGCACCACTAGGCTGGGTGGAAGTAGAGGAGCCAGCAAGAGAGACTCAGGCTGGGGGGCAGTAAGCCGAGTTAGTTCCCCCAAGTAGCACCTCGGGGAGAGCCGGAGAGGCCAGAGCTGGCAGTGGGGACGCCTGATTACCTGTGACAGAGTCGTCTCAGCAGTCTTAGGGGCGACAGCCAGTGGGGTGGTGAGGGAAGGAAAGATGGCAACAGAAAGCCATGACTGTGGTGTTCTGTAGCAGGGTAGGTGCTGGAGCCATCCTGGAGGAGGGGAGGGTTGGCGCTGAGAGAGCGGAGGAGGTGCTGAGGGTCTGGGGCACCGGCGCTTTCCAGTGCTGTGGTGGACTGTGGATGTGGCTGAGATTCTGTGCAGGCTCTGGTTTGTGTGATGAATGTCGCAGCCAACTTGAGAGCCCTCCCTATAGTGTGGTGGGTTATTTTTTGAAGTTAGGTAGTGGAGGGAAAAAAGTGATTCTGATTGTCAGTTTAATGTTTTAAACACACAACCCCACTTCCTTTCCCTTTGAGAAAAGCCTTTATGCTGCCATGTGTGTGTTATTTGCATTAAATTGAGCTTTAATTTAATTGCCAGATTTTATTTTTCCTTGGTAGTTTTTGGAGTTTTCTTCTTAAAAATGTTTTTGATTTACTTTTCTCTGCATTAATATAAAAAAGGAACAGATAATTTGTAAAGTACTATGAAAATATTAAAATGGATAAAAGAATGCTGGAGCCATATATTCACCGTATTACTACTGAATGAGATAGAGTACATGAACGGATACAGTAAGTGGAGTCATGGAACTGGCTGTCAAAGAAGCAAAAACAGTAACCCACGTTTTTATTCTGCCACTGGTTGATGAGCCAAGCAACATTGCTTCCATTCCTTATCTGAGTTAAGGATTAGTGTGTTATCTTTTGAAAAGTAGTATATGAATGCAAATTAGAGCACTGATTGACATTTGCAAAGAGACTACTCTCATATTCTTGTAATATATTTGTAAATATGCCAGTGAATGAAAATGTTAGGATGTTAGGATTTAGCTGTTTGGGCTTTGTGTGGTCGTCACGGACAAGTTTGACGTCTTGTCATTTGCACCACAGCACCACTGGCCGTTCGCAGCCTCCAGGACCTGGCTCGCATCGCCATCCGGGGCACCATTAAGAAGATCATTCATCAGGAAACAGTGAACAAAAGCGGAAATGGACTAAAGAACACTCCCAGGTTTAAACGGAGGAGAGTTCGCCGTCGTCGGATGGAAACGATTGTCTTTTTGGACAAAGAGGTCTTTGCCAGTCGGATTTCCAACCCCTCCGATGACAACAGCTTTGAAGACTTGGAAGAGGAACGGCGGGAAGAAGAGGAGAAAGCCCCGCCTGAAACGAAGCCAGACCCCCCAGTGAACTTCCTGCGCGAGAAGGTCTTGAGCCTCCCTCTGCCAGATCCCCTGAAATACTACCTACTTTATTACAGAGAAAAATAAGTCTGTGGAACAGGGACAGGCGGCAGAGCTGACTGCCGAGCCCGATGCGATGCACCCGTCTGCCTCTGGGGTCACCTGGAGCAGACGCGATGGGCTCTGCTCTCTGCGTTTCTTTTTCTAGTTTGTTCTTGATCATCCACTAAAATTCCATTCAACGGTATGATTTCCTTCAACATAATCTGACGAACGTGAAGTGCATGGGAGAAGCTTTCTCAGAGGGAGACTGTCCTCGAGGAGTGGCTTCAGCTCTGGGGAAGCACCGAGGGCTGCGGGCGGGGACTGCTGATCACCACTTCCCACAGGTGCAATCTGCATTAAAGTGAGTGCTGGAGTTGAAATAATCTGTGCTGTTGCTTCTACAGTGTGAAACAGCACAAGTTTGTAAGTGTCTGAAACCTTTTCTGAGTGTGACACACTTACATCCAAGTTTGAATTTTACCGTATCAACCTCTTAATTACTGGCACTGAGTTTCACTAAACTGCTTAGTTTTCTAGGAGGAGGAGAACATTATTGAAAAGCCCTCTCTTAAGTAAATTAATTAACTCTTATGTGAGTTGTCAATTATAATTTAAAAAAAGAAAACTTTTGATGAGGGGAGAGGAATAAAAGTAAGATGTCTTTATGGAATTTCCAAAGAATTCCAAGAAATCTTTTCTTGACACCTTTTGTCAACCTTTAAAAGAACCAATCAATGTCAAGTAATCCCTTAAAGAAATCCTGAAGAATGAAACGGGCTTTGTGTAAGTGAAGATGCTGCGTGACTTCTGCCGCAGCGGTGGGGGTGCTTGTTGGCCCAGCGTGCGCTGCATAGTGGGCGTCTAAGGTGTTGGCGTGCCTGGTGCTCAGAGCAGGTGGAAAGTGTCAAGACCTGACATAGATTGGGACTGTGTTGTGCACAGCTTGTGCTTTGTTTACTTCAGTTGGCTATTTTCCCGTAATCACATTAGAGTACTGATTCACAGATTTTATCTTTTATAATTCTGGAAAAAAAGATTTGTTAGTTTTGTAATTTTCTTAACAAATGTATGTATTTTAGTAGCTTCATTGCATTAAAACAGTGTAACTCACAGGAACCTGTGATCTTCCCCAGGCCTGGTGTGTTGAGCTTTCTGTCCTCATCTAGTTACGAGTCTAGACGAAAAGGCAATCCTGGCAGTCAGATGGCAGAATGTTTTGAAGTTACATTTCTTATTCCAAAATGTTGTCTCTTTAAACTTTTTTTCTTACCCAAAGAAAAGAACAGTATAAAATGTAAACAGTAAACCCAAACTCAGAGTGCTGGTGTAGATTAAGCCTCCAGGCTTTATGTTTAGCCTCTTGGGAGTTGCTGGGTTCTTTGTCCTGTGGTTTCACCAGCTTAACTGAGTTCCTATTTTTTTGCTTTTCTGCTTTTTTTTAGTAATGAATCATTTTCATCACAGGATACTGTGTGCTTGCATAGCTGGGAGCATTTATATTCCCCCAGGTTTTTGAATTTAAGATATTGTAAAGAAAGGTACTTCATAGTTGTGTTTACCTGCCTTTTAACTCCAAGTTAAGCATCATTCTTTCAGAGAGAAATGCATGATTTATGTTTACTTGCTAACATTTCATAGTTTGCAGATCCTTGTTGACCTTATTCTCATTGATATGTAGAGACCTGCGCAATACATGGACATTTTTGGACATAATATTAAATAAATGATATCTGTGAAATCTGTTACATTAGGTGGCTTGACCAAATTTTTTTCCCTATAATTCTATATGGATTTCACATTTTTTTAAACCACATTTGCCTTTATGCTACATTGTAAAAACTCTTTACAATGCATAGGACATGTTGTTCCCTATATATGTTAAACATTTCCTAACATTTTATATTTACCTGTTGTCAGTTTGTGATTTTTAAACCAGAATCTGCTTATATATATATATATAGATAATATATGTGAAATAGTGTGGTGTTTATTAAAACTAAAGGAGAATTGTAAATGAGTTTTGCTGTGCTTAAGCACCTTACCCCGGAGTTCGGTATGGTACACTGCTGTCTGTTTTCACAGATGAGTTACGTATAGTCTGTGTTGTCTGCACGCTCTCTATGGTGAACCACCTTCGAGACAGCTGTTGACTCACGTGTGGAGTAGTCTGTATTTTTATATGTGACTTTTGTCTTGAAAGTAGTAAAGCCATAGACATGTGCAAAACAAATATCAAATTTATGAATGTTAAGTATGTAATGTAAAAATCAACTATGTATGTAAAAATAGTTTTGCCCATCTGGAACTTTTAGGGGATTAATGCAAGAAATTTGAAACAAAGATTTTAATGAGCTGATGTACATGGATAAATATAAAATTTATCAATAAAGGTAGTTAAGACACTTTAGCTTTCTTGGCATTGCTTCTGTTTCCTGTGTGGGATTGAAATTCTTAACTACCTGTCTTCATGAAAACCTTTAAAAATAAACTTTTCTTCTTTTTTTTTAGAATCACGTTTTTTCTCTATTTGTATTATTGCTTGTTTCTGTACCATTCTTGCACAGTTAGGGAAGGCACTTGAATTTAGAATAGCCAAATAGAAGAGTGGCTTCCTTTGACTATGTGAGAATAGGTGTCTGAAGTGTGTCTGTGGTTACATTTTGGCACAATTTTCCCGTAATTTGAAATGTTAAATAAAAGGTAACTGGGTTATGGTAACGTGTGTTATGGGGCAGTGAGGGTGAGAGTTTAGGTTTAGGGTTTGGAGTCGCGGTTAGGGTCAGGAGCCATGGCCAGGGTTTAAGATTGAGGTTTAGGGTCAGGGTCAGACTCAGGGGTCAAGGTCAGAGGGAAAGGCCCAGGAGTCAGGGACAGAATCAGGGTTTAGGTTCAGGGTCAGGGTTAGGGTTGGGTTAGGGTTAGGGTTAGGGGTTAGGGTTAGGGGTTAGGGTTAGGGTTAGGGTTAGGGCTTCTCGCGTCCTCACATGGAGGGAGGGGCTGGGGTCTCTCTTATCAGGGGATCGATCCCATTCTGGAGCACCCCACCCTCACAACCTAATCACTCCAAAGGCTCCGCCTTCTAACCCCGTCCCGTTGGGCGTTAGGATTCCCACATGTGGATTTCGGGGAACAAACATTCAGATCACAGCGCTGATATACGGGAAACCCACTGACTTTGGTATGTCGACCTGCTTTGCTTGTTGTAATCTCTGTATTTTCCGATCGAGGCACAGGAGTGGTGGGCTCCATTTCATTTGGAATTTCAAATTCCCACACTGAATAATCCTAAAACTGGATGACAGTCACCGGACCTGCTCCTGGGGACGAACTGGCGCCCTGCGCCGCGCCCCGGCGCACAGCAGGGGGCGCCCGACCCGCCCGCCGGACCCGCAGGAGCGCATGCGCCTCCCGTGCCGGCCGAGCGTCCTGCTGAGAGCGCATGCGCATCCCGTCCCGGATCTGGCCGCACGGGCCCGCGGGGAGCGCGTGCGCGTCCCGTCCCGGGGAGGACGCGCCGGGCCCAGGGATGCGTCCCGCCGCTTCGGGACGCGAGGCGGCGAGGACTGAGCGAGGACTGAGCGAGGACCCGGCCCCCGCGGCGGCCCTGCGTGCACGCGGGAGCTCTGCTGCGGCTTCCTGCGAGACGCTTGTGTCCGGTGGCGAGCACAGAACCCTGGTTTCTGGACTTTCTCACGCGGGTTTTCTTGGCTTTCTCATGCGGTACGACCGCAGGACGCGTTTTACAAAAGCACCCCTGCACTAAGGCTTTGCACGATGTGGGACTTCTTCCAGATGCGGGTTGTGTCTGGGGAGAAGTCCCCGCAGAGAGACAAGAGAAACCCTGAGACCGTCTCGGGCTGCAGGTGCACCTGGGACGGGCCAGTTCCACCGGCCACCAGGGCCAGCCGCCCCTGCGTTCTTGCTCTCATGAGGCTTGTGCTGGTCCTTTTGTGTTACAGTGGTAACACAGTCCAAAAAATACGACACATTGAAAACTAGGTGTATTAAATATTGCAGCATTGTTTAAATATATTATTTATACCCAAACCAGAATTTATTAAAAGTGCACTTTTCTGGCGTTAATGGA